>NC_143549.1:143447500-144127500 GCF_054136105.1 Typopeltis vanoorti
GACAGATATTTAATTTCATTGGCTTTAAAAGATCAGGTTAGCTTTCGAGGACCGTAAGTCACAGATGCTTAGTATGTATTGATAAGTTTCGATATCAGTGTGGTACTAGCGTGAGTTTTTGAGTGTCCGAAGTAGCAATATTTTATTTTATTGATCTTAAAAGATCATGTTAAGTTTTGGGGACTGCCAAAAGTGTTTGGTAGTGGACATTGGTGATTCTTGATACAAGCATTGGTGGTACTGGAGTGAATTTTTTTCCAATGTCCTGAGAATATTTACTAATTTTAAAAAATGACTACCTCATTCAATTTTTATTTTTCGATACTAACATTTTTTTTTTCTTTTTCAGCACGTGCGGCCCTCTAACCATGCCACAATCCAAAGTATCGTCCACGCAATCGGACTGAATCCGGATGTGCCAGCTCCATGTTGTGTTCCCGATGCCATGACCTCTCTGACCCTTTTGTACTTCGACGAAGATAGGAACGTCGTTCTGAAAAACTATCCCGGAATGACAGTAGAAAGCTGTGCTTGCCGCTGATCCCACCATCTTCAACGGGAACGTCATCCCGGTGTGTTGTGTTTGTATGTATGTGTGCGTGTGTGTGTAAGTATGTGTACGTCCGTGACTCTGAACATCGCTGATACCTCAAGAGTTTAGTGCAATGGACGTTTGGGAAGTGAAAAAACATTTGCGGAGACATACCATAATGTCTGTTTTTTTACTCTTTCATGTTCGAGTGTGCATGACTGGAATAACCCCACAAGAGAAGGTAGCTCTAAGGCTAGTAGTGCTTGCACTGTAAGATCGAAATCTTCCGTGTGTGATGATTAAATGACTTACGATGATTCCAACACTTTCAGTGCTGAAAAATACTGAATAAATCGGAGCGCCCTCTACATGATTATCTTCCAGTCATACATAAATATCAGCAGCAGATTAAGATGTACGGAACAAAGAGAAAGAAAGTGACACTTAACACCTATTAAGATCTTCATCGGTAATTGCTTGGCCATTCTGCTGATGTATCCTTACATCAAGTTCGAAGAAGAACACGTGGGTTTGTCTGTGCATTTCACAATACATCTGTGGCAGCCTCTAATACGTCTTTGCAACGTCATATACTCATTATAAACAGTATTCCAGTAATTTTACTCATCGGACAGATTTGGAACTGTGTTAAAACAAATACTACATTAGAAATCCATGAATAAAGGACTTGTGTGAAATCCTTAGTATGCATCTTTAATACTCTGTTGCTAGATGATGTCAACTCCGTGAAATAAACGGAGAATAACAGAAACTGTTGAATCATGTAAGCAATGTTCTTCAATGATCTGGAAGTTCAGCGAATAATTTCTAAAGATTATATAAGAAATTCTAAGCCCCTAGTTCTTCTTCTAGATCTAAGAGACATTCACAGAATCATAGACGTTCAAGTTTGACTTGTGATTGAGCAATTTTGTAATCCGAACTGACACTTTAGAAACCAATGGACAGGATTTTTTATCTCTCAAAACTGCTTATTATCTTTCCCATCGGTTAATATTAGGACTAATAATTGGATCAGCTCCTATGTGTGTGCTAAATGCTTGTGATGACAGCTGCTGCCTTTGGAATATTTGTATCTTTCTTTGACTCTATTCAAGGAGAGTAAAAACTCTTCCTTTTTGCGTGTAATATATTACATGAGTCGTTCATAGACCATCACATCCACTTTGGTTTCTGTAACAGAGAGAAAAAAGCGAGAAGTAATAAAACATTGTTTCATTCATCTGTTTTTTACATTCAGATACAGCGAAACACACCACACATCAGTATCAAGCATATTATGGTATTTGGCATTGCTAATAGTGGCTTATAGCACTTCCATTTGTTCAAGGATATTAGTTAATGATGTTTCCTTACTGACTCCAGAATTTGATAAATATTTTTTAAATAATTTTGATTCTGTCAAAGTTATTAAAAAAAATAAAACTTTTATGTCGATCAAAAATATTACTTTTGACGCCTTACTTTTTTTTACACATAAAAATCGATACGAATTCAGGTATTTTTTGACAAACTCGCAAATATTTTCTTAAAAAATAGTTGCTTCTACTTAAATATTATGTTTTGATTTTTTCGCAATTATTTTGTTTTTTTCTTCAGCATATGGTAAAAGAAAACAGAGTGATAAATTTAGACATTTTTGAAAATCATAAACAATGCTGTTTCTCTTGACAACTTTAGAAGTTATATAATTGTGTGCAATTCCTCACCACACACACACAAACACACACAAAAAAAAAAATTATAGATTCATGACAAAATGCAATTATTATGTCAGCTAGTGATTTTGATTCCTTAAAAGATTGTTAAAGGATACGACTAAGCTCTTTTCGAAATCAGCATTTTTTTTTTTTTTTGAAATTTCTGAAATCAATTTCATCAAATTCGAAATCACCACAAAATTATTCGAATCCCGTTTTGAACACGAAAAATTTTTATAAGGCTTTCGCACTGAGTTGGTCGTTGGTGGTGGTAAGTTCCCCTCTCGGAAAATCAAGTTTTTCATCCTACAGTTCAAAGAGGCTAAGAACCACAGAAGGATGAACACAGTTGAAAGAACGTAAGTTGCTTCGGTCATCATTCAAAATAAACCGAACCAGCCCAACCCAGCATGCAGATTCATTTGGGTAAAACAGCTATCTACTCGACTGCCACCTAACGACTTAAACTTTGCAAAGTTTTAAAGTTACAATTAAACTTACGATAGGAAACAGACAAATTTCGTAACTCAAAATACAGCCATTGGTTTAAACATATCTCTTGGAAACAAAAGGAATGAAAATGTGAAGTACAAATATTTGATCAAATACAGATTCTTTGATTTGTGTGCACCCACTGTAATAACAATGTACTGCTTCAACCAATCTTTATCCTTCCATCCCTTTCCCGAAGTTATTTCCCTAAGAGTTCCAAATGTAAACAATTCGTTGTACAAAGGGCACCGTAATCCAGTTGATCCTTTATCACTTGATATGAATAAGCACAGATCTTTCACACCAACAAGAAAATAAAGGTTACTTATGGCCAAAACAAGAATGGAGATTATCTTCTAAGAAAATACCGTGAGGAACACATCTCTGTCGGATCCTACACCACGGAGGTTGCAGAATCTTTGCACTCTACAAAAGTTACGGTGAAAGAACTTATATACATATATATTTTCTTTCTTTCTTTTTGAAGAGCTGAAGGTTTCAGTTTTTTTTTTTGGGGGGGGGAGGAACCTTGTCATGTTGAAGGGTGTTCCTGAGAACAGAGGCAGATGGATTAAAAAAAGGAAGAGAAAAAGCACGTTCGATGCGCCTGAAGTTGACCTTTCAAAGTAATTGCGTACCTCTTATTAGCATTTCAACAGACTTGATAAAATTATTGATGCCAGTACAGTGGTGAAGGGCCCATGGAAGTACCTTGTACAAGAACCATAAGTCTAAAAGGTCCGTTTGTGAGAAAGAGTTGGAGGGAAGTCAGTGAGAGAGAGAGAGCGATCATGGATGGCACTGACCTTTCGATGTTGTGCATTGGCCACGATGAATAATGGCTTTTAGCAGCTCGTGATTCGTTTTTCAAACTGTGACTTTGGGATCTCAAGTAGCAGAAAAGCCTGAAAATTCATGAAATAATTCAAGACAATTAATGTATTGTTTTGGAATAAAGTTTTTGAAATGTGTGGTTTCATTTAATTTGCAGATTTGAATGGAAAAGCTAATACTTTCAATATGTTTGCTCATATTATTACCACCTCAAAAATTCGAATATATTGCTACTTAGTAATTAAAATTAAGAAAGTAAATAAATGGAAATTTGCATGAAGTTGTGTACCAAAACATCACGCTTTTTGGAAATATATCAGGCCAGTAAAAGGCGACATACATATCTTTACAAAGTAATGTACAAAAGGTGGCTTAGCTGTCGTAGACATAACAGGATACTCGGAATACGGAAATGATACGGAGTGGTGCTATTTCCATTCATATAACTGATTAAAATGGATCTAAAAGTAGGAAGAATACAGAAGTAATAAAAGACTAACTTTTCTCACTTTCTTTACGTTATTACTGCTCGAAATTATCCAAGACACAGAAGTAAGGAAGACAATTTGATAAAAGAGTTAAAAGTAAAAAATAAAAATGGAAATAAACGGATTAAAATAATAAAAATAATAAACTATGATTATTTTTGTGCAAAGAATGTTGATTGCCTTTTATAGCTTCTTCTTGTTGAGTAATAGAGAGAATGAAGGGGTGGGGATAGTCTCTGTATAGTATTAATGATAAAGAAAAATGTTCCTGTTAAAGGTAAGTTGATTGTTAAATACATTTAAAAAAAAACCGTTAATTATCATTACTTTTTGTTCAAATGTTTAATTAAACATCAACAGACGTGAAAAAAATTATTTTAAAATCAAATGGAAAAGTTCGACTGATGAGTGAAAACCCGCTGACATATATGTTTATTTTTTTCCTTTTGTTTTCTTTTTTTTTGCGTCTGGTCTGTTAATAGAGAACTTCGAATAAAATAGAAAGATAGTGTAGAGATAATGCATAATGATAAATTTACTGTTGCAACGTCTCTACTTCCATAGCTAGCGAAAAGATTTCTAACTTCTAATTTGCTTATAGGAATTTCTGCTGAGGAATTTTCTCAGCGCAACTTCAGACCTTCAAACATAACAGAATTCGTGGTACAAAAATTGGACACATTTTTAATATAACATAAGAAACGATAATAACCGTTTTAAATTTGCTAATTAGTGTAAAGTGCATTATAGCAACAAACATGATGAACCGATACATCACTAAACAATTATGGGAATTTCGTTCGTGAAGAATAAGAGATGAATGGAAGAAATCGAAATTTTCTTTTAAAATATTAATGCCAAACACGGACATTGCAGAAGGCGTCGCATATTTATTCATTTGTGGGAAGGGAGAAAGAACGCATTTTATGTGGTCAACCCCATGTATTACATTAGGATGAAGATGTAGGTTATCATGGAATTAAATAGTTCGCCAGTCTGGTTCCACTTTTTAGAAGCTTAACAGTATTTGGAAACACACACACACACACACACACACACACACACACACACACACACACACACACACACACACACACACACACACACACACACACACACACACACACACGCACGCACGAATCGAAGAAACGTTTATCACAGCATCAAGAAACAGCTAAGGAAATACTACAATGGCTACTTGGAAATAATCCCAAGTAGCCATTGTTATGTGGTTTCCTTGGTAACCGTTCAGCAGTTACTACTGTTATAAGGTTCAGTTGTCTAAATTAAGTATCGTACTTTCATGTCTTGAATATAAGAAGTAATTTATACTCATGCTGTATAAAAACATTTTATTTACTATTGATAATGCGAAAGCGTTGAAGTCAAAATCATTTCAAGATAAAATTAGATTTATAAAAAACGTCCTATATTGATCTTACTGCAGTAAACCAGTGACGATGGGTATACTGATATGGGGGTAGAACATTAATCAATTATTACAAAAAGAATTTCCTGCAGTGATCTGTGCTGCCATCTAGTGCGCAGGTTTAAAACAACAAAATTGCAATAATTCTCAAATATCAACATTTCGTCAATATTTATCAAATGATAACAATAGTAACAATAGTAGATACTCTATAAAATAATATAATATAATAATAATTTATATTTTATTATATATTTATATTTTATTTTATTATATATATATTTATATATTAATTATAAAATAATATCTTCTTTTTAACATGAATTTTAGGCCAAGTGGCCTGTTCCGGTCTCACACCATCTCTTTCTTGGTCTTCCGATTCTTCTTTTTCTATTTCTTGAATGTCTGTATAACATTTTTGGTAGTTTGCTGTTGTCCATTCGATTTAAATGTTCCAGCCATTTTTCTTTATACTGTCTTATGTAGTAATTAATTAGTTTTATATTCAGCGATTGTAAACTATCTTCATTGGTTTTATGGTCCCACTTGGGATATCCAGCTGTTTTTTATGAGAAATTTCATTTCTGCTGTTTGAATATATTTTTCATCTTTTCTTTTTATGGTCCATATTTCGCTTCTGTGTAGTTGAGTTGGTTTTGACAAGACGTTATATAATCTGATTCTAGTGTGTTTTTGTACCAGGGATGGCTTAAATATATTATTTATTATGCCATTTACTTGGACAAAGTTTGATATTTTAGTGTCTATGTCTTTTTCTTCTTCGGATGATAAATTGATTTTTCTAATATTTTATTATCTATCACTATTTTATTTCTTTTTGGGTTTTCTCCTTTGAATGCCACTGTTTTTGTTTTTTCTTTAGATATTATCATATTATATTTTTTTGAGATATCGTTTAATGCTTTTAGTGATCTTTGTAAGTCATCTTCTGATGTAGCTAATACTATTTGATCATCTGCAAATAGTAGTGTATCTATCTTCATTTGTGGGGTTATTTGTATACCAAATGGGTTATACTATTTCCTGATTATATATATGTATTTATATATATATATATATATATATATATATATATATATATATATATATATATATATATATATATATATATATATATATATATATGACTGTAAAGTTGTTTGATATATTTAAATCGGTTAATATTTTAAACAATTTTTGTCTACTAATTTTGTTAAAGACTTTTACATAATCAATAAAGGCCACGTGTGTTTCTTTTTGAAATTCTCTTCTCTTTTCTATTAATAATTTTAGAGTAAAAATTGGATCTACGCAGGATCGCCCTTTTCGGAAACCATTTTTGCTCTTCTAGTAGTTTGTCCTCTACAATACTGTTTAGTTTCACTTTTAATATTCCTGCACATATTTTGTATCATATATTCAGCAGACTAATTCCCCTATAGTTATTACAATCTTCTTTATTTAATTTGTTATAGATTTGGATAACCAGTGCTTTTTTCCACGAGTTAGGAGTCTTTCCCAGACATCCAAACCATATTAAAAAATTTCAGAAGTCTTTCATTAAATTTTTCAGCGGCATTTTTGTATAGTTCTATATTTATATTGTCTTCTGGTGTTTTCCTATTTTTCATCTTCTTTATTGTTTTTTTTTTCCAGTTCTAACATTGTGATATTTTTTGTTAAGTCATTCTTTGTGTGATAAAATTTTATTTCATTGTTCTCATCTGTCAGAGACTTTGGAAATAGGTCACCCATTTTTCTAAATCTATTGTTTGTATCTTTAACGTTTCGTACATATTTCGTGAAATATATTCCGCATTTCGAAATTCGGTGGAGAACTCGATATACCGAGGTACTCAAACTCGGTAGTTGTCTCCATAATTTTCCAAAATGTATTCGGATCACCGTGTAAGCCTAAAAGAAAAGAACTCGATGTACCATTCCGAACAATTCACCATCATTCCTAGGACGTTAGATTGTTAGTAAGTCGCTGTGATGATGATATTTTAGCTGCGTTCTAATCCGAATTCCAGGTCATCTTAGAGATGCTTTATCTAATTCAGATTGGGACTATCTTTGGCCACTTCAGCATCAGTGGCGGTATTTACACGCATTGTTTTAGACAAGTATCATAACTGGACGGTTTATGCAAGGATCAGTAAACTGTATCAAAGTGCGATGCGTACAGTTTGTCTCGAACATTAATCTTGTATGAGTCACTACAGTCGTCGTAATCCATTCCACGAGAAGTACCTTCCATATCGTTATAATTCCGCTACGTTCAAACCTCATCGGCAGGACAACAAAATCAACTGAAGAGCATTCTTTCTTTAGCCTTTTCCGTACATGCCCATCCGACCTATAGAAGAGTGTGGATGGCCCATCATCACATCATTGATTGGTACGGGACTTAGCTCATGTCAATCAAAAATATTCGTTGTTGTCAAATGGTCATGAACTAAGCAACATTCGTGGATATTCATAGCATAAGACTCTCTACACGACGTAGAGCCTTATAGTATAAAAAGGCACACACACACACACACACACACACACACACACACACACACACACACACACACACACACACACACACACACACACACACACACACACACACACACACACACACACACACACACACACACACACACACACACACACACACACACACACACACACACACACACATTTATAGACTTGTACTCTTCAAACAGAGATTCTCTTAACCATCTTCATGGATCAGTGCCTACTTCTAGTTTTTCAGTATTTTAGGACCACCTAGTTGTATTTTGGGCTTATTATTATCTGCGACCTTCATTCCCTCAGCACGTTTCTAGCCGTGGATATAGAAATGTTTAATACCACGGTATGTATTTTTCAAAAATGACATCTGACAATCATTTCCCTCTGAGACATTACTAACTCTTTCTGTGGACTCGTCGCTCAGCATTCAAGATCGAAATCGCTTTCAAGCCAATCGTTCGGTAATCTCAGTCATACGACAGCAAAATTTACAACCGCATACTCTTGTCCATTTTCCTGCAATTGGAGATAGGTATGGACAATGCCTTTTAGTATGGTTCTACGTGTTTGAAATTAGGGTTGAAGCAAACGATGATAACTTGCTAATTTTCGGTGTTCTTCTGGCCGATTTGCGTCTTTTGCTTGATGAAAAACCCGAGTTTTCAGGAGGAAACCCGACCTCTATCTCTCTATCTGTATAAGACCAGCTAACAGACCTTCAAATAAAAAAATCCTTTGTACCGGTTCTTCGTGTTATAGACAGGATTTCCCACTCAAAAAGGGCCTTCGTGGATAACCCACTGAGCTATGGGTATTCCGGTGAAATAGGTAGCTTCTCTCGTTTCCAGAAGCTTGGAGTCGTCTTGCGATGGAAACGCTATCCTGACCCGGACATCTTTGATCAAAATCGTCAAACTTAAAATCCTGTTCACTCCTTTGGAGTGATGGACCAAAACTCCATCTAAAAATCTTTGCCACTGCTCAGAAGAATGCACTTTGCTTAATGCGATTTCCATTAATAATTCGGTTCCGTTTTCATTTTCAAGTATTTGTTATTGCTCGATGCGTTTTTCAAACACACTTCGATGGGAAATGTTCCACTGAACTAGCATCCATCATTGATCCACCAGTCGTAACTGGTCAACAGCCATACACAGTTGACATCATCGGAAAACAGCTTCAGAATAGCCTTTCTCTTCCACTGTTTCTTCTTGAATAGGAAGAACATCACTAAATCCGTTTTGCATTATCAATCCTTAGGCCAAGTACGGTGCTTCTATATAAACAAACTTCCCATTGGATAATCCAAACTACGTTTGGATTATCCAATGGGAAGTTCCACAAACACTCTTAATGTCTCTTTCGTACCAATAATCTTTATGATGTTTTTCCTCTATGCCGTGCAGAGCACAATCAAATGTGAAATGCTTCTCGTATGGAGCGACACTCACACGACCATTCTCATTCCATATTATCTGATATGCAAATGTCACTTGAAAATTATCTTCATTGTTTGGTTAGACTCTGGTTTGTTGCTTTAGGATTCCAAATTCGCACTAAATGCACTACCGACAGCTTTTATTATTTTACTTTGTAGGAGGCATTAATATTTTATAGGCTATAGTTTGCCAATTTCGAGGAATCACTCCGGAGTGAGAATAGAGTAGTAGGGTCGCAGTCCCGATTACAGCCAGCACATCCGTTTCATCAAAATCCTTTATTTGAGGATATAAAAAAATCACCAATAATATACGAAATGAGTTATTTAATTCAGTCACAGATCTTTCATTGTCATGCTGTTCTATGTGTCTTACAAATGAACTTGTCTGGCTAAAGCTATCCCTCCCCCACTCAGTCAAATTCATTATCGTTCTCCTAATACCACCAATCATTCTGAGCTCTTTCATTTCCTCTCCCTAAAAGTTGATTTTCTCCTGTCCCACTCTCCTAACAGCGTAATCATCCTCCTGGGTGATTTTAATGTCCATAACACCAATTGACTTTCCTCTTCCAGTTGTACAGATCCTGCAGGCAAAGATGCTGAAACTTTTGCCATCACTAATGACCTTACACAAATTGTTCAAAAGCCGACCAGAATGCCAGATTACCGGAACCACTCCCTAAATACCCTAGATCTCTTCCTTACTAATGACCCCTCCAAATATGTAGTGAATGTAGTGAGCCCCTTGAGTAATTCTCATCACAACCTAGTGCTCGTCTCCTCCCCCATGCAACAACGCTTACACAGGCACTCCCACACAAGAGTAGTTTGGCATTATAACAGTGCCAAATGGGACAGTCTCCGAGACTACTATGCTACATTCCCATGGTTAGACTATTGTTTCAGGTCTTCCAGTCCAGACATATGCACCGAAACGTATCACGAAAGTAACCTTCAATGGCATGAAAACATAGATTCCCCACACTACTCTGAACTGCCGTCCACTAACTAAACCCTGGTTCTCCAAAAGATGTGCCAAGGCGGTACAAATGAAAAATCAGGCATATCATAACTGGTTGAAATCAAGAATCCTATCCTCCTTCAATGCCTATACTGAAGCCCGAAATAGATGCAAGAAAACTATCAATGTTTCCAAAACAGAATTTGAACGGACAAAAAGCAGGAAACTTACAGCCTGTCCTATCGGCATCCATGCCTTTTGGTCACTTGCTAAAGCAATTGGTCGCAGTTTGCCCTACACTGCTCCCATCCCTATCATACCCAGATGGCTCAATTGCAACATCACCCACAGAAAAAGCTAACCTCCTGGCTTCACACTTTGCCTCCAATGCACACACAACTGACAATGGCGAATGCCCTCCAGTCATTCCAACTGGCCAACATGCAATTCCCCCTGTATCCCTTTGACAAAAAGATATCATAAATCTGTTGTCTAAATTAGACACAAAAAAGTCTCCTGCCCCTGATGGTCCAATTGTCCTGAAAGTCTGCGCAATAGAACTGACTCCTATCCCATGCCGTCTGTACACACTCTCTTACTCCACTGGTATATATACTGTATATTCCAAAGCGTGGAAACTGGCCCACATTCAACCCATTCCTAACTACCGCCCTATCTCACTCACTTCAGTCCTATCTAAAGTGATGGAGAACACCATCAACTGTCAGTTCCTACTCTACCTTGAAGGTGCCCAACTATTAAGCGACCACCAGTACGGATTCCATCGAAGCCGATCAACAGGAGATCTACTCTCATACATCACCCATCGCTAGACAAATGCCATGGAGAAATCCGGCGAATCCAGAGTAGTTGCACTTGATATCTCTAAAGCCTTCCACCGGGTCTGGCACAAAGGCTTACTAAGCAAACTCCCATCATTCGGACTGCCTCAGGACTTCTGCAGATGGATTGCCAGCTTCCTGTCTGGACAAACGCTATGTGTGATGGCAGATGGACCCCTATCCTCTCACCATCCAACTAATGCTGGGGTCCCACAAGGTTCAGTTCTCTCACCGACCCTCTTCCTTCTATACATCAATGAGATACTTCAGCTGACCTCTAACCCAATACACAGTTTTGCAGACGACAGCACATTACACTCCTCCCTCTCATTTGACAAACCCTACTCTACACAACCCACAGAACATTAACCACCACTGCCCTTAATTTTGACCTCCAAGCCATCCTCCGATGGGGCTTAGATAACCTCATCAACTTCAATGCTAGTATAATCCAGTTCTGTCTTATTTCTCACAAAAAAGAACCATTATCCCCCAGCATTGTTTTCGATGACACTCAAATTCACAGACAAGACGAAATTTCTCTTCTCGGAATTACCCTCACATCAAGCCTCTCCTGGCATAAACACATCACAACCATTGCATCTTCAACTTCCAAGAAACTAGGTTTTCTCTTTCGCTCAAGACGCTACTTCACTTCGAAACAACTGTTAACCCTATACAAATCTCAAATCCGTCCAGTTATCGAATCTCACATTTGGAGTGGGGATCCTAAAAGCGGCCTCAAAATGCTTGGCAAAACATATTCTACAAATATTTTCATGGAAAATGCTCATCTGAAACAACATCAATATTCCCCTACCCTGTACTAAACCCATTGGAACACGTGCAGCTGCCGCCCAACATCCTTTCACAGTACCTCTCGAAACGCACAGAACAAGTTTCTTTTCCTCCTCCTTCATCCCTGCCACTGCTGAACTGTGGAACAGTCTTCCTGCTGACGTATTTCCCAAGGAATACAACACACAGGCCTTCAAATCAAATGTAAACAAGTTTTTCCTTTCCCAACCCACTATCCATATATGGTAATAGCGTACTATAGGTTGACCAGCCAACTTCTCGTATATGGGCCCAGCATAAAAAATAAAAAAATAAATAAAAGATGCGAGGAACAGCATGCGCCAGTATATTTCATTCAATGCAATTAGGGAAATGTTTCGTCTGCTTAAAATTACACATTTTCTTATTGCATTTACAATTTAAGTATTCTTATTGAAATGGAATGCAGATGAAGAAGTATTGTTATGATTGTTGAAATTAAGATTATGAAGAATCTACTTATGTTCTGTTAATTACGCATTTGTCCTGGCTGATGAAAAACTTGTCACTTGAATATGAGACCAGCTATCTTCAACAGTGGATTAGATTAGATAGATTCGAACCCACATCTTTCCAATCAAAGTGCATTGTCGTTATCAGCTGAGCTAGGAAAGTTTCAACAAAGTGAAAAACCATTTCACCTAAAATATCTTTCTTTTTTTTTTTTTAATGAAAAGTGGTCAATTTTTAACTAGACTATTCTTGCAATATAGTTAGACTTTGAAAGTAGACTTAAATAAAAAATGAAACGCGAGTAAATAATATTTTCAAAACTGTGTATTCCATTTGCAAAGTACACTTTGCTTTATTGTTAAAGCAAAGTTAATAATAAATTCCTAATTTATTATTATTATTATTATTATTATTATTATTATTATTATTATTATTATTATAACAAATAAGAATAAATCATGAGCTATCATGTACAAGAGAGGAAAACCAAGGAGTCCGACAGTGATGTCCCATCTCAGCAACTATTTTTAATCATCTCATTTTCCTTTTCCCACTTTTACCTTTCGGTGTCGAGGGTTTGTTAATCAACGGACCTCAAACCGTTCACAGGATAAGGCGGTCAACCCTACGCCCTGGTCTTATCCTATGTCCTGTTGTGTTGAGTTCTCATGGTCGGTTTGCCTGCTTTGCGGGATGAAAAACCCTAGGAATAACTGGGGAAAAAACCCTACTGTCCGCCCCCAAAACCGGCTAACTTGGCTATGGCTGAGGAAATTCCTTCAGCTCCTCACGTCACCGACGAGAATCGAACCTAGGACACTCCTTCCCCAGGCATATGGTTGCGAAGAGCACAGCCAACCGCGAACCAAACCCTTTTTAATATCTACTTAAATGAAATAATAATAAAATGGAATAAAAATTTACATCAAGGAATTAAACTTTCTCCTACAGTTAACTTAAACACTCTCCTCTTTGCAGACGACCGAATAATAATTACAAATTCTGAAGATAACTTACAGAAAGCTATTTTAAATCTAAATGAGATATCCAAAGATTATGGTATGATAATATCAACGGAAAAATCAAAAACTATGGCCTTTAAAGGACAAGATCCAGCAAGAACTAAAATAGTATTAGATAACAAGATCTTAGAACAGGTGAATTCATTTAACTGCCTAGGATGTGTGATCACATATGAAAATGAAAAAGATATAAACGTAAAAATTGCAAAATATTTAAAAATAACAGGAATAATTAACTCTATATTTAAACCAAACCTAGTTCAAAAACAAACCAGGCTAAAAGTATACAATACATTAGCCTTACCGGTCTTAATGTATGGAAGCGAAATCTGGACAATAAAACAAAAAGACAAACAAAAAGATTAAAAATAGGAGAAATGAAGTTTACGAGAAAAACTGCAAAGTATACCCTATTTGATCACAAAAGAAACGAAGATATTATGAAAGAATTAAACCAAGAACCAGTAATAGAAAAAATTAAAAAATATAAACACAAATGGATGGAACATGTTCAAAGAATGAAAACAGAAAGATTACCAAAACAAGCCATTAGGAAAAAGAAAACCAGGGCGTTCTCTTAAACGATTCAACGATGACTTCTAGGACCGCTCTAGGCCTAAATCCTTAACAATCATGATGATGAGTATAACAAGAAACAAGCATATGTGATCAAAATTAATTTAATAGACATGATAATAATGTGCTATGCCATATCTTCTAAGGCTTTAGTGTCATCGAACAATACTAGATGGCAGCATCAGTCTTTGATTTTTGTTGAGAATAATACAGTATATATACTATATAACAATAAACAGATATTTTGAAACTAATCCTAGAATTTGATTTCGTGTGCATTTATTGCAAATATCAGTGCTTCACGCTGTCCTCCCCTCTGTGCTATTTCAGTTTTTATGATTGAAAGGGACAGCCGCCATCAAAAATATGCTTCATCCCGTGTTACTAGATAGTCAATGTATGCAAAACGCTGCAAATATAAGTAGCTTACACATTTTTGACTAATGGAGGGGCCCATTCATTTCTCCCTGTGGGCAAATTCTCTAACAAGACGTAAACGAAAAGAATTCCAGTCCGAAGTTAAATACGATTGAACTTCATCACGAACAACTTTACGAGCGCGTGAAGGGCAATTTGTTCGAATCAGCGAAGTGCTCACGTATTACGAAAACGCTGGAGGTGTCTATTCGGAAAGATTATGGGAGACTAGCGTGAAAAGCGATGGAGATCATCAGAGCAGAATAATATCTTGTCTGGGGAAAGCGAAACCCCCAATTTACTGTCACAATATTGCCTTTCGTTCATCTCAGCCAACTTGAAGCAGCAGTGAAATGAGGTTATTGGCCCATTTATGAATCTGACACCAGAAATAAATGAGGGAATGCCAGAAATAAATATTTTATATTTGACTTGCACAAACTCCATTCCATTGTTGGATTTATTGATAAAATTGTTCAATAATACTGGATGCTCGGAGTTCGATATCAAGAGACTTTCAATGGATGTTGGGAGGATACTGACAAGTCAACAACTATTTTTCATTTGTTTAGAAAGATTTATATTCTTAAACCTGAATATATGAAAAGGATGAGATAATCCTTTTTAAATACGAAACCAACCTTATTTTAATTTAATAATGATTTTAGTTCATCTGTTGCTATTTGAGATTGCGACCAATGTATTATGTTTGTAAATCGAGGTTGTTTTTTTTTTCTTTGTCGTTTAAAATGCTGTATTGCACGCCCACACTTCGTAGAACCGACCTTGGCAATGTGCCGAAAAGAGTCAATTCATGCTTAAAGGGAGAAAGAAATAAAGGATGTACGAATTGTTCACCAACACACGAAATCACGTGCTTTATACGTAATTTTTCCAACAGTTGTACAAGCAAAATAGTTACCACTTTGAAAACCAGAATTTCCATAAAAGAAAAGCTAATTTTTCCGACGTATAATAATAAACACTCATCCCACGAAATGCATTGATTACCCTATTATCGGAATGGATTCTTCTTCTTTTGACATGCGCACAAGTGTCGAAGGATCTCACATCTGTGGGCGTACAGTAAGTGCATACTCTACCTAGAAAGTAGTATTTATGGGAGAGGTAAGAACTAATTTTAAATGATGCAATAGTATTCGTAGATGATGTAATGGTATTATATCTTGGAGAAGTCTTTCAGAGGGGAAGTTGGAATTTTTCAGTTCGTAAATGCATTTAATTTTTTTAAAAATTAGAAAAAGAAAAAAAGCGTGACATCATTTGGAAATGATGTATAAAGATTTAAATTGAGTTTTTGGTTTTACTAAAAACTATTGAAAATGCAACAGAAGATGATGTAATTTTAGAAAATGGGTTTATTTGGATGCAGCTGGATGTTTCTGTTTATCCATGCGTAAATATTATTTACACGTGGATAAACAGAATCATATTAATTGATTTGTCCACATGCTTTTCAGTACTAACAATTTCAGGTCATGCACATTTTTGGGGGTTTTATTGCATTGTTGGTGTTTTGAAATCGAATTCTGCCTTATGTCCTACGTAACACAGAGAATTGAAGTCGTTTCCCAATTTTTCCATAGACACCCTATTCGAAATCATGCTTAAAAAAACAATTTTCAAACAATCAAGTTGAAATACTGTACAATTCAACAATGCTTTATGCCAATAACCAAGTAAACATCAAACACTTGAATTCATTGTTGTTACTTTGATCTAAGCAGACGACATAATCAAATATTATTGTTTCAATTTCTGAATGCTTAAAATCGCAGAATTTTTAATTTTGTTCTGGAGATTGAAATATATGTATACATTGGGACATTCTCTTTGCGACTGTCCCTCGTAGTTTGATCGGAAAAAAAAACCCCATAAAAGGGGAAATTACGTACAGTACATCCATTACTTAAAGAGAATGATTTCAGAAGGGACTGGTACCTGCTTTACCCTTCCATCCACTGGTAATCTCGGTGCTTCGCATGAAACTTTCATTCCTGGAACGCACACATAGCTCGGAATTTCCAAATCTCCCTTAGACGCACCCACGATCGTTCTCTTCCTTCTTCGTTTTTTTTTCTTTTTTTTTTTTTTAATCCCATATCTGTGCATGTTCGCGTGTGCAGTAGCAGACATCTCCATAAATATTTAAATCCCTAAAATTAAGCGTCGCCAGATTTCACCGTCACCATCAAAGTAGCTTTCGGAGGATAGCGAAGAGGGGGGTTTGGCCTAGCCGTACAATGTACGTTCGAAAGAGAGGGCGATCAATTATGGAACTCTGGTCGCGCATACCTCCAACCTCCGTTTCGATGAATTAATCTTCGGAGGGACCCGGAGGTTGGGTAAGCGCCGTCGTCATGGCAACGGATGTCTCTTCAGTAAATTTAATAATGGAATAACGTTGGCTTAGATAATGAAGATGTCCCAGTAGCTTCCCTCTTGGAAAATTAGCCACTAATCCCCTCTTTCTCCTCTACCCCCCCCCCTCTCGTGCTTCCTGTCGTCGTCCCCCCCCCCCTCTCTCTCTCTCTCTCTCTGCTTGTGAATTCACTATGGCGATTAGTTTGGGCAGAAGAGCGAAGGCGGTTACCGTGATCATTCCCGGACAATGTGCGGTTGTCTTTCTTCCAAGTGGGTTTCGAGTCTGGAACGAGTGATTCACGAGTTTCCAGCTTAACGAGTCGAATGTTAATTTTTTAAAAGCATCGCTAGCTACAAGTTGCAAAGCTTTAATTCATTCCGATTCATTGTCTTGCAGCGCCCAAGTCGCGTGGCAGCTGTCACGAACAGCAGCAGAGAAGTATTGTTCACTTACATGCGAAGAGAATTTCAAGCAACAGAAGGAGTCGATTTATTTAAGGCAACGATTAAGAAGAAATTAATTAACAACTATAGCAACCGAACGTCTTAAGTACGTTACGATTTCAAATTGTTTGAAGTGAGTACAGAAAACGTTGTTGACCTGCAGTTCCATTTATAGGAAACTCTCAAAATTACTATAATGACTCTGTAGCTCAGTCGCTTTCGGCGAAGTTCATTAGTTGAAAAGACCTGGGTTCGAATCACGTTTATGACAATAAAAACTTTTATCAAGGCTCACCGGTCCCATATGGAGGTGGTGGGTTTTGTCTTCCCAAAATTCGGATTTTTCGTCCTACAAAAACAGGCCCACGAGTCCTGGTATACACATCTACAGATAAATAATTATTGGACAAGGAAGTCAACAGAAACCATCGTATTCTGTAATAATTCCCTAGTAAAGTAGCCTTGTTACCCCACTAACCGTTATAGAGAAGGAAGAGGATTATAATGACGTCCACTCAAACATCCGCCCCCTCATCATAGCATCAGCGATAAATTCATCACTACAAGTACGGTGCCATTTTGGATGCCAATGTTGAAATATAAATGGGATTGTAAAGGATGCACAATCAGTGGAGACGCATCTCGTTAATTCCATGTAGTCAATGTTATCCTAAGTGGATGGATGTTGTTCTTTAAGGTCCTGGTTATAAAACTTTTTTTATCCTCATGTCCTTTGTTTAGTTTATTTCCGCAATAAACTAAACAAATACAGAATGAAAAGTTGGTGTATAATAATTTAAATTTAATTTACTCAAATTTAGAAATGGTTGCAGCGATCCCCAAATTTTTTTTGCAACCTGCGGGGGATCGCCACTCAGAGTTTAACCTCTGGTTTAAGTTCGTCCCCAGGCATTAAGATCACGAGGCGAGAGTCTTATGTTTATTGATTACGCGCATTCTTCACTTCCAGAGTAAATTAGTGTCTTGGGAGGAAAACACATTTCCCTCCGTATCAGACTGGGTAACTCATTACTAACAGTAAAGCCCGGCGTTACTTGACGAATGCTTTCGGACAGCCGAGAAATTTACAAAACAGGTATGTGATTGAAGCGTGTGTCACGTGATGATTGACGTCATCGGAAGTGATGTTATCTATCGGTTTATATCATGTCCGTTTTTTCTGTTCAGAATGGGATGTCAAGTGATTAATGTCCTTTCTGGTGACGTCAGTCATGTGACCCACTTCGTAGATCGCTTAGTTTTGTTGATTTACATCGAAATCCCTTAAAATTCTTCTCACATCCCAGATCTTTCCAATCAAAGACACTTCACGATACATAAGCGCCGAAGACACAACACAATATCTTTGTTGACTCTCCACATATTCATTTATTAACTCTTAATTAGCTCTCCACTTGTCAATATGTTCGTGTTATGTTTGCCATAAATAACTTAATCTTTCTTTCCTTCTGTTTATTTGATTAGGCGTGTCAGTATGTTACTCCCTCGGGTATTCTTTTAATAACAAACCTTCCAGGTCATCTCCAGCCTCCAACATCCCTTCCGGATTATTTTGTTTTCCCCCAACACACATTGCGATCATTTTAAAATCTGCGAGCTTTGATTTGCTGTGGGACCTCTTCCTTTTTTTTTTTTTTTATTTCTTCCGGTAGCGTTGGTAACGCCGTCAGTGCACACGAGACATGTTATTATTGTAGCTCTTTTCACCGAACACGTCTTTCGCTGACAACATCTACACACTTGTCACCTGTTTCGTACACACCATCGCTCTGGTGACGAGGCTAACAAAGGACACGACAAAGATAGGATGCAGGTGAAGAAGAAAAAAAAGTATCACAAACAGATGACTGATAAGTTTGTCGTTTACAAAGACATCAACGGTCTCGGAGGGATGACTACAAGAGGAGCAGAGGAAAGATTAGAATTATGTAAACAGCTCTGAGATGTCGAGTCAGCAAATAATCACAAAAGGGACCACCTTGAAATGTTTCGATTTAAACACAAAATGGTTAACTGCTCCTCTTTAATATGTGAGTATATAAGAGAGAGAGAGATTTTAAGTTCTTGCAACCGCTAAACTTATATGTTGCGCTTTTGGGATTTTACATGCATCGAAAACTATGTTTGCTCATTTATATTTCTCCCCTCATTTTTGCCTACAGATGTCACCACTTTCCAACCTGTTGTAATAAAGTAGTGAAATTGATCACTTGATTAATTCAGTCTTTTCTTTTCATTTTATTCATGACTGTATTTGTTCGGTGTTTTATAATCCACCAAATAGTAATTTATTTGGTGGATTATCAAGCCAGCCATGCTTCTGGAAGTAACAATCTGAGTCTCTACGCGAGACTGGATAACCCCCATGCATTGAAAAGTCATTGAATGTGGTTCGATATGAGATTCGAATCCCGCCTCTTTCCAACAAACCGGTGGCTTTTGACTAATGCCACGTATAGCGGAAAAAAAGTTCTGATCATATCCCGTAGATGACGCTGAAGGATGGGAAGCTGTCATAGGAATATGAAATATATGATAAAGCCAAAGATATGCTAATATAGCGAATGTTGTCACAACATAAGTACGATCTTCACGCATACTTGATTACGAGATATTCACATATTTAATTCGAATTACGCTGTCTAAAAAAAAAAAAAAAAAACCATAGCCAAGAAATTCTCAAGATACCTCCATCTTCATTTGAAAGGAGAATTTTAATACTTCAGGGAATGGGAGGGAAACCCCCCACATTTTTAGCTTTCACGTTGTTTCTGTGATTCAAAAACGAAGCCAACTGCATGCTCCAGGCCCTACAGTAAAAGAAAACATTAGCCATTCACAGTATTGTATAAACAGCTCGCCTGGCGGTTAACAGAATTCTGAATTGCCTGTTTGGAGGTTCGCACGCGCTATCCCCCTTACAATGACGCCGTATTGATCAGTCTCTATTCGGTCTCCTGCCGGCATTACACGGGTTACATTTTTCTTCCTCTCTCTGTAGCCCCAATATGACGTGATCGCTTGAATTTGTGTCTCAATATCCCTCCCCCCGTCGCTTACTCTCGGGATTGATGTATAAGGCAACGTATATACCCCTGACTCTATTGGTAACCAACCTTCGGAGTCTAGAGAGGGCCCTATTTTTTATCTTATTCAAACTCTTAAGCAGCATTACGATCCATTCTCTCCTCTACAACACATTTCGCCCGCAGCGTTTCCAGAAGGGCATAAACAGAGTCTCAGACTTCAAGAAGATCATCAAATGTTGGCCCATTACTGTAATTCGATTTATATGTAGCAACCAACCCTCCATTATGTCCCCAGGTAGTTCTTTTAAAGCCGTTGTAACGATAACTGTTTACTCATGATCGATAAGTAAACCAGACATTTGAAAAATTATGAAAATTCTACCACAGCGCCATCTATCATGCGCGTAACTTGGGTTTTACCCGAATAATTCATATTGATTGCCGACTTCGTGTTTATTTTTTTATCAATACGAGAATAATCCTATTCTTAAGCATCGAAGAGAATAAATATTCCTAGAAATAACTTTTAATATGACATAAAAAACTAGTTTGTACGTGTCATTGTTGTTTTCACAATTGTTAGATATAATCTGTTGTTATCTCATCGCATTACATGTGATGACGTAACAATTGAATGTAACATGTGACAAGTTAGCATTATTTGTAATAGACCATTGTTGAATAATTCAACAATGCTTAATTAATAAAAATATGTTTGTTAATAATCATGATTCAAAATAATATAACAGAGTAATTCTTTTTTGGATTTCCAACAATTAGGTATTATTATTTGAATACTAGATATTTCTATTTCGAAATCTTTTGCGCATGCTCTTTATTATTTGCTCTTTTTCTTACTGCTTTGCCTTAATTAATGTTATCTTTAGAACGATTATTCTGCTTAGCCATTCGAATGCTCGTCGAGAGACTTAATTCCCCCTCTGCCGGTATTATTGATTAGACAGATGTATGCGGTTAAACTCAAGTTAGTTTGGTGGAACTGGATGCGATTTATACTTGGTTTCGCTGAGAATTTGCTCAATGTGTGGGTGTGTGAGCGAGAAGAGGCGGGTTGCTGATATGAGCACGCGCACTGTTATTTTCTGTCACCATAACGACAGTAATTAGGAAGGGCGATTATTCGTAACATACACAAAAAAGCTGTGTAGAAAAAAATTTTCATCTTATGTAAGATAGCAATTTTCACCATAGATGAACACCAAATATGCAAATGACGATGTTTTAGTTTCTTTGAAATAGAAATAAGTATAAAGTGATCTGAGACAATCATAAAAAAAAAACAAAAAAAAAACGCTACTTTGAAATAGCATCCTTTCACAGTGACGTCATTGGTCATTAGCCAATTAAATTTAGAGCTATTTTTAGCTTTTGTAGTAAAGAAGCTTTAATTGTTAACCCATTGTGACATGTAGAGTTTGGCTTCATCTCGATTGTGTTTGCTATATTTCTCCGCTAAAAATTATACGGTTTAAATTCATTTTACACTGTATTGAATTGTGCTGAATTGAACTCAGTTTAATCCTAAACTGAGTTCAATTCCCTAAATTGGAGTTGAGATTCTAAATATCAAAATTCATTCAATTATATTCCAATAGAAAAAGTCTAGTGCTTTGTTGAATTTTGGTTCGTGTTACGTAATTTTGGACCAAAATGTCTTCGATTACAACTGAAACTGAAATAAGTTGACAAAGTTTAATACTGTAGCAAAAATTCAATAAAAATCCGTAAAGGAGCCAGTTAAAACGACTCCAATACGTACTTACGGATTTTTGCGAAATGCACGTAAAAGGAAAACTACCGGAATATCAACTGTGCACAAACATATTTGTATCACATCCCAGATTAGGGATGTGATACAAATCTATTGTTATCTCCATGGAACTGACACGGCATGACTTCACTGACGGTAATTTAAAGCAACTAAATGAGGAAACAGTAATTGTCTTTAATGATGGCTACTTCCCGCGACCTTCTGCTTAGGGTTTCATTTTTTATTTTTATTTTTTATACTAAGAGCATCAAGCAGTTCATTACAAATGCTTGCAAAGCACGTGAACTAATAAGAGGTGAACAATCTGTACAATTTTACCGGCATGTGGACCAACGAAGAGACTTAAAGGAGACCGGTGGGTCACGTGCTGATATTTTCATCTGCGGAACCAAAATAGAAAATTATTCAAACAGTAAACAATAAAGAAAAACTGATACTTATAAAGGAAAAAAGGCGAAATATTAACCAGAGAAGAAAAGAGGGATTTTAAGAGCCATAAGGTTGCATAAAATTCAAGAATGTCGAACTTGTCAAAAGCTTAACCGAAACTGTCGCATCAAGAGTCCGGCGTATAACACGAAAATCTAACCGATCCCGTCGGGGCTCGCATAGGAAAGCAGGCCGAGCCGAGGATGAGCGATGTTCAGGATACAAATGACACTTCATCTGGTCCTTCGCCACTCTCTCCTCTCCCTGCTCCCCGATACCAGCGTTGAAAAATTGGTCTCGTTATCATCGCTCGTCCTTTGACCCCTGAAGGTATGTTGGATGCCACAACATCCAGCGTTGTCCATAGAACAGCGTTCGTAACGACAACAGGGAGGCGATCCCTCCTTCCTATACAAGTCGGAGATTATGGATTTATCTTCTGTCTGTTCCCTCATTTGTTATGGGAACTGCTAGTGGATACGTAAAGTTGACGGTTGGAATAACCCCGAGGACATTAGAAGGGGGGAGAACGAGAAAAGGGATGTACGGGGATGCAGAAAGGGAGGAAGTAGTGGGGGAATTTGTCAGCAAGTGATGAAGAGAGGATGCAGAAAGACAAGAAAACAGACATTAGAACATTCACTGTGGAAAAGATTATGAACCTCCGGGCTAAATGTAGGAAGTTTTTCCTTCATGATGGCTTCGGTAAAACCCAGAAGGGGAGGGGGAGGTGGAAACTGAGTTAAAACTATCTCCGAGTGCAGTTAAAGCATCGAGCTTATTCGTTAGGAGTTTGCGGTAACCTATAGGGCTCTTTCTGGCATGGTTAAAACAACCAAAAAAGAAAAAAAAAAGAAAATCTCATAATTGAAAAAAAAAAAAAAAGTAAACAAGTTTAGAAAAAGTCACGAGATGGTAAAGCGGTGATTAAAACTTCCCGTTGGTCAATCCAGAATGCTTCATGTGTCGTAACAATGGGCTGTACGCACGACGGGGCTAACGAATTCCATTGCCGTAATCTCCCCTACTCCCTCAGAGCCGCCTTCGACAACGAACATAAAAATCTTTCTTGCGCTCGAAACTCTCGTGCGTCGCTACACACTCCCATTAAAGGCTCCTTCAATTATGCGCTATTTGACGGAGTAATCGGATTAGCCAACCATTTCGCTCAGCTGCTGGCTCGGCTCCAATGGCTTTATCGACTTGCTATTGGAACAGGATATGAACATGCCGCTACGTCATTATAGATCATACCTACTCCCAGTTCCTCTTTCTCTCGTATTTACGAACTACCTAACTTATCTTGGACTGATACGAGACTAAAGAAATGTACACAGATCGCTGGGAAAACGTATAACTTGTTTTAGGAAAAAAAAAAAAAAAATTAAAGATTTTTGCAACAAAGTGCTTTGAAATAACTTCTCAATACGAACGAAATGATATTCAAGTCAATAGGCATCACACGTACCAATTGTGCATCAATGAATTGTGCATCAAGTACCAAATACGAAATATTGGTACTTGATGCAGAATTGCATCCTGCAATTGTGCATCAAGGATGCAGCATTATGGACAAAGCGTGTACGCTGAAATCACCGAAATATGTGTTGGTTAATAAGGCAGTTTGCCAACTGTAATACGGTTGAC
The DNA here is from genome assembly GCF_054136105.1 of Typopeltis vanoorti. Taxonomy (NCBI): domain Eukaryota; kingdom Metazoa; phylum Arthropoda; class Arachnida; order Uropygi; family Thelyphonidae; genus Typopeltis; species Typopeltis vanoorti. The sequence goes on from NC_143549.1 coordinate 143,471,819, forward strand.
GCCAAACGGCCAGTTGGATAATAATTTGTGCTCATTTTCATAACTGATCTGTCATATGATTATGATTGATCGAGGCCATTTCATAAATATTTTTGTGTGCTGTGATTCGCTTTTTTTTTTATATCAGTACGATGAGCTCTTGATGAAACTTACTATATATCTAAAAGGCTCTGAGAAAAAAAAAAAAATTTTTTTTGTTTGCTTTCATCATGAAGGCTAAAATGAATTTTTCGCTGTATCATTAACGCAGTCAGTGGACTTACTCTTGGAGATCGGCAAATTTATTCCCAGAATAACAATTGCTTCGAGTGAGCAATCTCAGGAATCTCATGTAGTAACATTTATGTTTGATTGACTTGTAATTACAACGGAATGCAAAGATATGACGCTTGTGTTATATGTGCTCATTACGTGTTCGAGATAGTTGACGTATTTTGCGGGGAGTAAAATACTGGAGGTTCCGGGTAAAGAAAAGCAACGAAATTAATACCCTGCTTCGTAAGCCCACCTTTAGTTGAAGAGCCCTTAAGAAGGCACCCAGCATCCTAAACGGGATTAGAACCCACGTCTTTCCAACCAGAGGGCAAGGGCACACCTCACGCCTGTGTTACTGAGTCGCCATATAATCTATCTTAATACCCCGAAAGCCTCCCCGTTAAGTAGCTTGTTGTTTAACGCCAAATGAACGACTTTCTGAGAAACCTCTTTGTAAAAGTCGGATTTGAAAAGTTGTGAAATGCTAAGCGTTGACAAGTTTCCTCTTCCAAAGTTGGTGAACACCCATTAATTTAATGTTGGAAGTTTTTTTTTTTTAATATAAGGTTTATTTTCATTAATCAAAATAAACATAAAGGTATTTTTAAAAATAATTTTCTTAACTTTTATTGGAAAGTTTTGTTTCATATCTGTTTGCATTGGATCCTTAATAATCCTTAATTTGTCGGTTCTTTAGCATTCCTTATGAGTAATTCCAATGCCTCACTCCTCTCTTTTTTTATTTATTTTACGAGAATATACGTATACTGCAATAAAAATTATTATCCAGTGTTATCTAATAACAAAGGATGTTAATTCCGTGGTAAAAAAAAAAAAAGGCTTAAGAATTTAAAACGTGCTACACTCAAACGAAACGAAAGAAAGAAAATTATAACAAGGAAAAATTGTGATGGAAATACTGTCTGTCAGTTTTAATTTAAAGACAGAATGAAAAAAATTAAAGACACAAAAACGTAGAGACTTGGTCTCCTTTAAGAAATACACGAATAATAATTGGTTTAATATTGTCTTATATGCGTATTATGGAGACCAGTTTAAGTGAAGGTCGTAGTAACTGCTTCATTGTGAAACCTTGCAAGTGCAGAGAACCCCCAAGAACTTCGCCGACCTATTGGAAGTCCAATCACTCAGCTAAAGCTTGTTGCATGGCGGGTCGAAACACCGTTGATGCTTTACTGTAAAGATATATAACATTACTTTCGAAGATGGAATCATTTCTTTACGCCCTTCTCTCTCTCTCTCTCTCTCTCTCTCTCTCTCTCTCTCTCTCTCTCTCTCTTCAATGTGTGTGTGTGTGTGTGTGTGTGTGTGTGTGTGTGTGTGGCATTTTTATTTTTAAGCAATCTCGCACGAAAAAGTAAAATATGACACGAAGCTTAATAACAGTTATGAATTGAATGAATAGGAAGCCTTATAACTAAAAAAAAAAATGAACATGTTATGAGAAAAATACCTCGCGTAAAACTACTTTTCTGGAGCAAACCTGCAATGAAATTTAAAAACACAATGATTTTTTAAAGTAAAAACAAGAAAAAAGTGGGGAAAAAAAAGAAATTCTAATCAGTAAAACAAAGCACGAAATTGGTGAAATCGTGCAGCAGAAAAAAAAAATAAATAAAGGAAAGAAAGAAAAAACAGCAAAGCTTCTGGCGAAACAATGATAAGGGTGGCTTAACAGTACACTTGTCTCGTGTCATTCTGTCCACGACACGTGTGGCGTTATGGGTTTATGAAGAAAAAGACACTTAGACGGCACACGTCGGAATTGTAAGGCTTGGGAATATCGGAGGTTGACAGGTGCAATGAAAAACTTGATGAGGAAGAGACTGAGCGTAACTTTGCAGTTTACGGTACAGAAACGAAATAACAAAAAAGACAGTGAGCTATGCATGAGGTTTTCAAATGTTTTCTTGCAGCACCTTTCAAATTTATTGGTCGTTTTTACGTTTTGAAAAAAATGTGTAAGCGCCTAATGTATTCCTTTGTGAGTACGCACGCTATTTTTTTTTCCCGCTCTGGATATTAATTGCATGGAAAATTATAAATGATAGTAACCACACTATCCATGGTACATAAGTCAAAAACGGTTCGGTTACGGTGAGAATGAACGATGTAACTATACAAGAATGAGATCGTATTTATTTTTTATGACCACGATCATTCCTGTCCCATTTTATTGTCCTTTTTATAAACTTCATTATTGAGAAGATTGAAATATTAAGCCATACTCTAGTTAAAGGTCAATAATCACTAATAAAAGGTGTGGTAGAGTAAATTCTTTTCATCTGGAATCTCCTGTCTCATAAATAGCAATCACCACTAGCATTAAGCTGAGAATTTACTCACGTAATTTCCAAAATCCCCACAGCAACATATAATGCGGAGGGAAGCTTTTACTGATATTTTGAATGCAAGGTCCCAATTCTCGTTATTGGCATTTTGCCAGCAGAAATAGCCATAACAATGAAAAAATGAAAATCAGAGATGGGTCCTTGTATAATGGGTTGTATGTAAAGTGATATATCTAAATATAGGCCAGTATTGATAAAATTTATTAAGAAGACTGTCATATCAAAGTTCATTAAACCAACCAAGCAATTTATTCCGAGATAGCCAAAGCAGTGCATATCATGAAACTTTATAAACCTATTTTGAATTTGTTACCGAGAGAGTGAGCCAAAGGTTAGGTAATCCAAAAACCTGTTTCTAATAAGATTCGAACTCACGGTTGGATAGTGGATATACTAACCACCCTACCAACCAAGGTAACAACGGGGATTTGTACAGTAAAAGAACCAAATCATTTGTCAGTATTATTTTAATTAATGCTGTTAACAATCTGTAAAAATAGAAATAGGCAACTTTTACAAATTCGGAAGATTTTTAGGCCATTCTAAAGATTTTTTCCCCCATTTTCTGCCAGTTTAAAACGTTCATCGCGTTTTGTACTACCTTTTTATCTCAGAAATGTAAGTACAGAAGGTCCTATGCTGATTTGTTTAGTAATCGGTGATCCTAAGTAAACAGCCAGCCGATAACGCTGAGGTTGCTTTCATAGTTGTTTGTTCTGTTTACCATTATTCAGGCTATCAACGACAATACCTTTAAAATCTCCTCGTAGGCGTAACGCGTTTGATATTCTCATAGTTAATTGATGAGCGAGACGATCCATTTTCAAGAGGATCTGAGAAAAAAAGGTAGGTTTTCAAAATGTTCTTAAGAGATGTTAAAACCATTTGGATTAGTAGTGTTCTCAACAAAAGCGATATTTTCTCATCCTCTGTCCACATGAGGAAGAATTTTCAGAGATAATATGGTTAAGCTGACCAAACTTACAGTCGCTGAGTATTGAAGACTCATTCATAGATTCCTCTTATCTAATAAATCGATTAAAGATTTAAAATGTCTCTAATACGGGGATCATGTAATAACTTCAAATTCTGCTATACCGGAAAAGAAGTAGAATACAACTATATCGTTTATTTTGTTAGTTTTATGTTATTTTTTTATTATTACATATCTTTGCTTTCTTCATAGGAGATTCAGGAACCTGCCTGCAGCTGAAAAAGGTCATTATAAATGACTTTACATCTTAAATGAGATTCCATATTACAAAAAAGTAAATCAAGCATTTTTAATAACTAAAGGAAATGCTGCATATGAACCAAGAGGAATTCGTAGAGTGTTTCCCAAAATTTTAATTTAAAATCAGTGCACGCGTACTTTTTTCATGTGATAGCACGTTATGTAATTTTACATGAGGATAAGATTTTATTTTAAGCGTACTTTTTTCTCGTATAACAGATCGTTTTGTATAAAATGCATTCTTTCAGCCCTGTTTGTTGATGTGTTCACAAATATTTTGCATAAATGGACGCTGACGACAATTATTGATAGAGAATTCCAAGAGACAGATCTTCAGAAGTTCACGTACGAGGGTGGTCTAAAAATTTCTCTGCCTAACAATGAAAAAAACGAATTTATAATTTCAAAATTAGCTTTATTTTTCAACACAATCTCCCTCAACACCAGAAATCATTGATAATGCACTTATCAATGATTTCTGGTGTTGTTACACTTTTTGGACGTCCTTCACATGGATCATCTTCAAGGTTGGTACGGCCACTTTTAAACTCGGCAACCCATTTCTTAATTGTCGAAAACGAAAGAGAAGAATTTCCATAAACTTTTATGAATTTCGAATGAATTTCTTTGGCGTTAAATCTTCTTTTACAAAGAATTCTAAACCGCACGATACTCAATTTTATTAATTTCAAGGGATACAGACAACACTTTTTCTTCAGACAGCTGTATAAATCAAACTACTTGATAGAATGACTTGCAATTTCACATGGATGCTTATGAGAGATGTGCCAACTTAGAAAAAAAAACTTGCCAATAATTTTTCCATCTATGGTCGAGGTCGAGAACTTTTCAAACCACCCACGTATTTGTGGCGGCATCACGTGAACAAAATATTGGTTATCAAAATAAGACAAATGTTAAGAAAACTAGGTATAATACACAAGAGTTGCCGGTTTTTTAGAACATATAGACATATCTTCACATTTTTCATATTTCTTCATAATTATTTTCAGAAACTGTCGAAACTTGCTGAAGATATTTGGGAAAAAAAGATGAAAATTAACATTCACTAAACAATCAAAGAATAATTTTGGTTTGTTGCATGAAACTACAGAATTCATTAGACCGAGTAAAGATTTGAAATCTAAATTTACATTCTCTCTCTTCTCAATGTTCAAAGGATTTGCCTCCAGACGTGATTTGTACTTTGTCGCGTGTTTATTTACACATGCGGCAGCCTCATCGCATTCACTATTATGAAAGTGCTTGGATGAATAATTAATCTTACTACCGACTCGAGACATTCCTTCAAAGAATCAATGCAAACAAATGAGAAGCACCACCTACTGTACACTCTGAAACAGAAAATGCATTTAGATATAACACACCGTCGCTAACGCGCGCACCCTTTTCGCTGTTTCATTCCTTTTGTGTCATCTAAGAAGCGTTGTGATTTGAGTCCTTTCCGTATTACATTTCTAAACAGACTGATGGGATGCACGCATTCACACGGACGTTTGGGAAATTCCAAACAAACTAAGCGTCATGGGATTATTTGATTTAATTTAAATGCTACTTAAATAGACAGAAACAAACAAAAGAATTCAATTAAGAAATGAGTACGCAACATTAGTGGAAATCCACATGAAATCAAAAGGAAGTCAGGCTAATTTCTGTGCAAAACTCTCGTCTAAATAAATAAAACGTGAAAACAATATTGTTAAAACCTACAGCCAATTTATCAGATATTACTTAAAACTTAAATTTCAATGTTCCAGACATTTAACCCATCTAAACGTGAATGTGGATGAAATATGTCAAACATCATAAACTTCGTATCCATGTCATTTCAACGGAATATCAATTGTGTTACAATTTTAGTTGGTACTTCGCATCCATGTCAGCCTTGACGTGGATACATCTTAAGACAAGTTTGCTCAGATCCTGAGTTTTCCTCATTATAGTATACGTATGCTTTCTAATAAATCAGTATATTAAACATAAATGAATTTGTTCATTCAACATTGCTGATCAGCACAATGATCTTTCGCGCAGATTTTAAAACGTGTATTAAGGATTTTATATATTTGAAATACGCATTTCCCTCTCCTAAATTTTTTTTATTGTAATTTTATTTTCCAAGAGTTAAGCATTAGGGAAATTTCATACAATTTTGCATCCTTACTTTGGAGATATTAGGAAGCCTGCCTTATTTTTCACTCTCAGCAAACGTACTACTTATGGACAATTCACTGGCAGTGCCATACAATCCATATTTATTATTATACATTTTAAAGTACCTTACTGAAACCTACGAACGTAGGAAACATATTTTGAGCACGTCTTTTTTTCAAGAATGGTTATTTCTCTATCATCAGCATTCACATTGTCATTCTGGAAACTTTTCCCTTTCATTATTATGAATTTAAATATAATAAAACCGAAAGGCTTTTCGATAACACTGGGTCTAGTCGTATTATAACATGAATTGCTTTCGCACACCATTATTCATTTTTCAAATCTTCTGTGTTACTGCTACCGTTGCTTCTCTTGATGCTTAAGGTTTTTTTTATTATTATTATTTAAACTCAACAAACAATTGTTCAACAACACAGTCTTTATGTGGAACACAAAATGACATGATCATAAACGCTCAACACGTTCTCCATTGTTGTGACAGACGCACAACAATGCGAATGTTGAATTCAATATAGTGTGATTGCCGCTATATCGAATTATATAACATCAGGTATGATGAAAAAACACTTGAAATATTACATAAACATTAGTAAATGTCATGCACGTAAGTGTGGACGAATGGCGTCGCGGTCTCCAGAGTAACGCAATGGGTGGGTACGGACAAGCAAACGCTCATCTCTCAAGGTCATGTAGTTCATAATGGCTTTAGTATCGTTATAGAAGTGACAGATGCACTTTGAACAATTCTGTAATTAACTTTTAAAATGATGACATTTGACGAATGAGCAAAAACAGAGTTCGTTTATGTGATATTTATCTACTCGAAGACAGGGAACGTGATATTTTGGGATTTTTAGTGCATCCTTTTTTTTTTGCACATTCTTCTAAGCAACCTGCGATGAAATTTTTATCATCACACGACTGGTTATAATACAGAGAACTCAGAAAAAGTGCTTCACTGTCTATTTTCTTCGTGAACCCTCTAGAGATCATCACTTTCACATATTTCATCTAGTGAAGGCACTCCTTTGGAGATTTCCTAGCCAACGGTCTGCTCATGAGAAAGTGTACATATCAAATATGCTTGTCTCTGCCAGGATGTAATCAATATGGTGCCTTTATTCATCGAAGTTTGATGCTCAAGTATAAGTACTTTGTGGATGTTTCTGGAAATAAGTCTTAGCAGTAACTAATCTGTTACCCTGGGCAAATTCTAACAGTCTTTGCAGGTGTGTCGTTTTCCCTAGACCATATCTTCCACACTACGAAATCTACAAAACAGTCTGTAGATTTCGTAGAAATAGTTTTCATCATCAGGCCTAACTGTGTGGAATGCACAATCTACCACGACTGACACATTAGTAGGATGAGCCTGAATGCAAATAAAAAAGTATCCCATCATTTATGATCTTGCAACAAATAAGAGATCTTGTTGATCTTTCCTCAAATACCACGCTACCCCGTGGTGTTTTGAATCTCTTCCTAAGTAAACAACTAGTTCACCATCTTGCCTACTGAAATGTCATTGTCATTCTCCACTCTCCACGCCATCTCTCATTTTCTCTCTCTCTCTCTCTCTCTCTCTCTCTCTAGACAATGTCCACAGAACCCATCTGTAGTCTCATATGCCTATATAAAGTTTATCTCCTAGATTAATATCATGTCTCCTATATTCCTCATCCACAGTAACGCTGCCCTATACTGGAGACTGTAATATACTTTTCGAACAGGACCCTCTGTCTAAGCCCTGAATGTGGCTATGATTATTTATATAAAGATGGTAGGGTCGCAATGCACTTTCTACAGAATGGTGAAATTTTTTTTAACCTATTGCTTTTATTCTTTATTCAAATCAAGAACGTCCCCCCCTTCACCTCCCAAAGTTTGGATACTGATGATACCCATGATCACTTTCACTTATAATCTGACCACATATTCGAAAATGTCAGTCTGTATTTACTAATTGTTGACAATGATTACTAACATATGATAATTGCTGATTTCGTATTCAGTATTTACTAATACGAAATAAATAAAGTATATGGCAAAAATTATTCTATTGAACTGCTAATGACAGTCGCACCTCTTCTTTCCAGTTCCCTTAGGAACTGGAAAGATTTCGAACCACAAGAACAATTCTTATTCCATCAATTAGTTTTCATTCAATTTGTTTCTCGTGTGGTGAAATTCGCTAACTGAAATCCTGAGGTGTTTTATTTTTTCCACACGACTTTCAGCGCAGTCAAAACTGTTTACTTTACACATCGCAATATTTCTTTCCATTCATCACTCAGCCTGCACGCGACTGTAGGGCACTTTTAAAAATGCTGCACGAAAACCACGTAATGATTAATAGGGAGGTGTGTTAACATCTCTGATGCAAATTTAGAAATTAAAAATAAGGAAAAAAAATTAATTATGTTTAAATATCGCGAAGGGTTGCGCATCAATTAGCTAAGTTTTAAAAACATGAACCATTTCCTGAGGCAACGAGTCTTCTTAAAAGATAAAGTTACTTAAATATATCTTCATAGAAATCGATCTTGTTCTTTGTAAAAGCTCATTCTGGATCTTTTAAGAACTGCGTTTTTCATAGATTTCTTGACGTCAACCACATTATTGGTAAAACCTGAATACCCCCCCCCTCACTTTTGGCCTCCTATTTTAATTATTTTAGTGACGTCATGAAAGAAAAGGCGATCAGAATATCAATGAATCCCCTACGGTAATACGACTTTCGTCCAATACGAGGATTATCTCTTGGGATAAATAAAATCTCCTACACGTGTACCGACTAAAGGAAGTGGGGGGGGGGGGAAGAAATACCCACTTACTCTCTAATAGTCCGTGCGACATCAGTATTCCCTGTAGCTTGTACGTGCCTTGCTGCAGCACCATTAACATTTATCGATATCCACTGTCGGACGGTCGTAACTTGCAGCAATTTCTAATTCTACGGAAGACACGCCTAAAATCGGTCATGTTAGAGAGTAAGATATCAGTGCAAGGCACACTCGACTTTTACGTTCTTGATTTTTTTTTTTTTTTTTTTTTTTTGACGATGCTCTGTACTTCCCTATAAATAACGAATGATATAGGCTTAGCTCATTGATGGAATGTTTGCCGAATTCTGACTACCTTGTTAGGCATGTTAGAAATTCGATGCCAAAGCCATCACGGAGAAAGTTGAAGTAACTTCAACGTTTCACGATAATGAACTGTAATTAACAAGTCTGTTCGTGGCTATTCTTTGATTCAAAATGCACAGCGGTCACGAGATTCGTAGTATTGAACGAACCAGATAGGATTTTTGTATTCTGCCCTTCTTTACTTTCTACTTCCTAACAGGATATTGCTGGTGCAGGTTCTATCAGCCAAGACGCTCTCTATTTCCAGCCAACTGTTCCTAATACATCCACGTATCAGTCTGGGGAAAAAAAAAAAAAAAAGTTTGACTCTACCGGTTTCCATAGTTACCGCTACAAGGTGTCACCTTAAGTACGTTTACACTTCGATAATTCTGCACGAACGAAGGATAATCAACCGCAGTTGCATTTCTTCCCCTATGGGGGAGTGTAATTTCGTAATTAATGGGGTTGTGAGGAAGAGAACACGACCGAGTGATATATTACGTACTCGTTCTCACAACTGACGGATATTTCCGGAAGAGATTGATAAAATTAGCTGGAGCAGAAAAGGTTAACACCGCCCTATAATGATACTAATGTTGGTCTTGCTCGTAGAGCTGCTTGAGCAAGACCAGCATTGTTCAAAATTTCCAGGTATAATCAATAGTGGATGTGATATCATAGCATACTAATAATAATGGGAATAAAGATTTCGTACAAAACACCACGAATGACGTTTTTTAATTTTCGATAATTGTATACTTTTCCGTATATTTACATAGAATAGTGGAGTCGGTAGTGATGACGCCTTTAGACGGAAACAATTGGATTCGGATCACTTATAGAATGTGAGAAACCTTGAATTTTAATTGCACTTGTATGGAAATGGTGTGCAGTTTTTCTCGAAGGAACTGTTGTTTTTCATCAGGCATAACAGACGACTCGCCAGCGAACACCAACATGAAATACGATTAAACGCCTTATCATACATCTAACCTCCCCCCCCCCCCCATCTCTATACGTGATTTTTATAAATTTCTTTCGATTGATTTTAATGTAATTTAATTTTAATTTTTTTTCTATTCATTTATTTATATTTCTTTTTTTATTTATTCCATTACATTTTATTATTTTTATTTATTTTTTTATATTATATTATTTATTGTGCAACAAAAATTTTCATTACTGCCTCCTCCAAAATTTTTCCGTAGATACTGTAGATGCCTTGATTTGCAAACGAAATTCTTTCATTGTTTTGATTTGCAACAAAATGCATTTTGGTGGAAATCTTTCCAACCATAAGAAACCAAAATGCTTATATTTTGAAATACCGTTGATGATTAACACAATCATCATCGGCTCTTATTTTTAACTCGGAGAATTGCATTGGGGATTCATTTGCGAAGGTTATTTTCATACAGATCAATTTATGATCTAATGTGACTGCGTGATTTCTTAATACTTTTTCTCAGGTTTATACTTTCAAATTAAAGGTTCTTTCAGATATTTCTATGATAATTATTCTCTTTATTATCAGACTAAAAACGCATGTCCTTATTTCATATAAATCCCTCCCATGTAATATGTAAAGAACTCAGAAATACGATCAGAGTCCATAAGCACACCCAACCCAAATCCCATCGTTACCAAAAGGTATATTTGGTGACGAGAACAGGCACATTTTTTTGGGGTGAACAAGCATAAAAATCCGCGTTTGTTTTTTATGATTCGTTTTGGACTAATTTGTTCTGTGCCAATTCACTTGGCCCGAATCACTATATGCACATCAATTGGCACAATGCGAGATTATTACACTTCCATCATTAACTATGACTTTTACCCATGAAACAATAAAAAAATTTTTTTATTGTTTGTTTGCTTTGAAACGTTTGGATCTGCAGTTATTATACTTCTAGCACAAAAACTGAAAATGAATGTGTTTTGGAGAATTTATATGCCTGATGATTACAATCATGAAGCATAGTGGAAAATATTTAATTTCCTAATCCAAGACACACGTGCATTATTTCTGCACAAAAAAAAAAAAAAGCATCCCACTGACTCAATGGATGTGAACCCGAAACGGGGAACAACTAATCATACATCAATACGGTTAGCGCAAACTGCTGCGAGCAACCAGATGAGAACAGACCAAGCGTTCTTCATGAAATATTCATGTTCTCCTAGGATCAATGGACACATATGGTGTCGCTCGTGAAACAGCGTCGAATGGGAAAGAGAGAAAGAAACTGTTTCGATTTCTGGATTTCTTATTCCTCCCATCCAAACGGTATTAAAGTTGTCCAGCGTTTGTCAATAGCGAAGAAGTTTGAAGGCGTATTTTTCAATATCTTCAACACGGCGATCACGTGATTACCAATTCCATGTATCGTTTTAGATACCGTACTGCTCTAGGAAAAGGTTGGTGACATGATTCACACTCAGCGTGACTTTTCTTCTTTCTGTAAAAGTTATATGAGTATTACGGTTGAGAAGTCCAAGGATACTTGGAAGGCGATGGAGCTTAAGTGCCTGTTAAAGCACTGATGGATTAATGCATAAAAGTTATATGAATACAGAAAAGATGCGAATTTCAAATTTCTTACCCTACATAAAACCTTGAAATTATTTTTCTTAATATATATATATATATATATATATAGAGAGAGAGAGAGAGAGAGGATGGCCCATAAGTCATGGAACATTCAGTAGAAATGGCCCGTTTTTGTGTTTTATGATTCGTGGTGTGTCTTTTTTATTCTTTGTTTGCTTATTAATTTATTTTATTAATTATTTTAATATTTTCTCTCATCGTCATTCTCAGTTCTCTCTCTATCTCTCTCTCCTCATTCTGTGATTAATTTTCTGTGACAACTGTATTCCAATATCGACTAAGGATTGAGCTCTTCCGGACTCTAAAGCCTAAGCAAACTTTACTGAAAAGATTTGATGATCTCACTACAAGTAAATGTTTGCGTTTCATTCTGAATTTGAAGTTCATTTTTTGTTGCTAGGTAACCATCTCTCCTCATGAATGCATTCCAGCCATTGTTGTGCTTTCCATTCTTATAACTTTGCATGGTGGAACATCCGGGTGTTTCTCAACACAAAACAACTGGCCCACTTTTCCTCAGACAGCCATGCTATTGATCGTCTCGCGAAGAACTCGTACAAGAAAAGGCAGTCTCTAGTTACCCACGTTTCTGACATCGTTTGCCTGTGACCTCTAGCGGCACTAATGGATACGATCGAAGAGAGGATGATCCATACGTTTTTCCTGTATGATTTTATGCCATTATCTGGAACAACGAATAACATAATAATTTTTGAAATAAAAAAAAAAAAAACCTATTTCCGCTCCAATTGGTAAACTCAATGCAAGTATCTCTTTATTAATGGCTGATAAGATTATATCTGCCTGAGCTATATCAACCCAGTTGGCTGAGCTCCATTTGCTAAAGAAAAATTGAGAGATGTGTTGTAGCATCGTTCGGTTCAGGTGAATCAGATATGGACAAATATTGTAAAGCTGGAGGAAAGTATTATCGTTGTATATCTATTATTATTATCTTTTTGTTTGTTTGTTTGTTTTTGAGCTTTGGATAATAAATAACGGTAAACAAATGTTTAATTGATGGAATTATGAACATGTATGAAAATAACAGTGTTAAAAATCGAAAGATAATTTTATGGTTCATACAGGATCTTTTTTTATATAAATTAAAGTTTTGCACTCATCAATTATATATTATCAGAAATTATCTCAGTTAAAAGCTTCATCCTGGTTTTCATTATGATAAACATAATCTTCTATCAGTCAAAAATAGCACTCAGTTCAGGGTCACGTTATTTCATTCTTATTGTTTCGGTTGCCATAGTTACGATAGCGGTATTTTTTTTTTTTGATTTAATTTCTATTGTTGTTGTTCTTGTTACCATAGTAGCTACAACAATTAAATTTAAATGGTTTTTTGTCTGTTGGTTTGTGTAATAAGATTTCAGGAATTATGCTGATAAAAATAGAAAAATGTCCTATAAATGACCTTGAGTTCTGATTAGGTAGTTTAAGTGTTCCCTGCACTAAGTTTAAGTTGTTCCTGGATGGAGGAGGTAATAAGTCATAGATAAATGATAATAGAGAACGCGTCACTTACTTTTAAAAAAAAAATATTGGACCAATGCTTCATTCTTCTTTCTTAAGATTCTTTTAATTTTAAATCAATTCCTTTGACCTGAAATCTCTCTCTCCCTCACTTCTTACGTCATTGCCTCGTATCTTCTAGCTGCAGAGCATACCTTTTGGAGAAAATGGAGCCCGATCGAAGGTAATCGTTCAGATGAGCCGGTGTGTGTGTGGGGGGGGGGGGGGTACAGATGAGGAATTGCTGAAACCGATTCTAGTTTCTACAGTTCAAACAACAGTCAGTCACTTGGTATAAACGATGTCGTTAAGAGTTAGTTTGGTAAAGACCCCTGATCTTCGCCTTCATTATATCAGTTTTCAGCATATCAGTGATTCAGAGCAACAGTGTTTAGTTGATTGACAGTAAACTGATATCAAATAATGTCGAACTTCGTTGAAATATTTTATAAAACTCTATTGCTTTAATACATATTCAAAATAAGTTAATAATTACATAGCTTCTAGACAGTTTTAACATACGAAATCCAATATCCATTGTCAGAATAATTACAAGAACTTTAATTGTTGGAGTTGTTAGTAGGATTGTTTTTTTTATTTCTTTGTGACGCAAAAATACCAAAGAAAATGAAAAAAGAGTATTAAAAGTATGCGAAACAGAGTAATTACACCAACTTACTTTTGTTTTATTTTCTTTATTGACTGAGAAAGGCTAAATTTTCAGTTGAATCAATTAAATGTATGCCAATATGCAACTCTCAGTTTATTTTTATGACAACTGCGATCTAATTCCAGCTTAACAAATATCCACGAGTGTGAAATTGATCACAACATTCCAACATACGGGTATCACAAAGAAAAATAACAAAGTACCTACATCTATATATATGAATGTATGTATCTATACAAAGGTTGTAAAATCACTAATATTCACTCATTTGAACACAACTGTTGGAAACACTTTCTACAAATGATATAAATATATATATATATGTATGTATATATTAAAATACATTTATCAAACACCAAAAATAACGGAAACTTCACAACCGTGTGATCTTTTATAAGTTAAATATCTAACATGAACATCTATTTATAGGGGAACAATTAACTGCAGAAAAAAAATGAACGTGAGCATATCTCATTAAAAAAGTGATTATGAGCAATCTTGAAAAGAAATATATATATTTTTAAATTTCTGACAGTAACATTTGACATACAGATGATAGAAAACATCTTGGCACGCGCTACACAGGGAGGGAAAAGTGGTTTCTTAACAGTGGACAAACTTTTCCATGTTCGGAGAGAAAGAAATGATGAGCTGTGCAAACTGCAAGATCTCATTGCACGATAAGTTCCATCTAGTTTTACGACCGAAGCTCTATCAAATCCTAGTGCCAGTCAAACGCATGACATATTGATTTCGTTTTTTTTTTTTTTTTCCAAGCAGTTTCTTGTCGAAGTTAGCGTTTTTTGAAATCCTACGCAACCAGGAGTTCTCGTACGCCACTCGAGCGAGATAAAAAAAAAAAAAAAAATCAATGCCTTTTCTCCCTTAAAACGAGAATTGAACTGACCTCAATGCGAATGATGGCACCTAACTTTTTTATGAGCTTAAAACACCACTGATCATTTTCCTCTGATCATCTTTCAATTCTTCTCATCTGTTTTATAGATCGTACTTCTCCATCTTTAATAGCTGATATCGAAAATAAGACTGACTAAAAACGATTCACACAGTGCAATGTCTACGTTCATTTATTACATGAATCTCTTACATGGAATCCAAATGTGCGTTTTAATCCATTACCACACACACACACACACACATATACACTAGGTGCAAACAATATATACAAACTACTTTCTATGTCTGCATTTAACATTCCACATTCCACGCAAGTAAACACTCTGGAGTTGCAACAATTCTTTGGCATTTGCAGCACGTGCCCAAGTGACAATGGCACGTCTGCCATCAACACTAACAATGGTTCATTCTCTTTGAGAAATGGAAATGGACTTTTTTTCAGGAGCAATTGAGTGATGCCTGAAGAATATTAGGTACCATAAAATTATGGCACCAAGATTTTTTTTTTATTATTATTCTTTTATTTCAGCTCATACCATAGGCTGTTAGGTGACAGTTCTTAGTAAAAGTAACTTTGGGTTGCATTAAACGTCATTGTGGCATGACGTTTCTCTATTAATGAATTATAGAATTATTTGCTTCATTGATTACACAACAGATTTTTAATAAGTTGTGTCTTTGAGAGTGGAAGAAGAGATTATCCATTAAACATAACGAAGACTCTTTAGTTTCAATTAGCTTTTTTTTTTAATGTGTAACCATTTAATCAAAAAATAATGAATTTTTCTTCATTATGAAACAGTAAAACATCGAAGTTATTAAATATACACGTATACACAACAGTACTAACTGTGCTCCAGATCAGTTCTACTGCGGCTCAGGATTTATATATTTCATCTAAAAATTCTTTGTTTAAAATAAATGCAACTCCAATGCAGTTTTACGTACTATTCAGTGGATCGTAACCATTATATTTATACGCCTACTTCCAAATACTTCTAGTATACAACAATAACGCACTGACCAGACAAATGTTGCATTGTTACCAGTTCGTGCAGCAACATGCATTTGACATATCGCTGGTGAATGGGACTAGATGAACTGTGGCCATTGCAGACGTAAAGTCTCATAGCTTGGATGGATGGAATGGTGTTTAGCAAAATGGACCATACTGTTCCTTTCTATCTCTCTCTCTTTTTGTGTGTGTGTGTCGTTTAGAAACAATCAGGCTTCTGTTGGGATGGATGATAAGAAGGGCGGCTGTACATTGATGGCATAATTTCTATGTATGGCTCGTCTTCTAGGATAACTTATGGCAGAAATTGGTCAGTAGAAAAATGAGTGGAACATTCCAGTTCATCCTACAGTAGTACAGATAATTTAAAATGTTTCGTAGGAATATTAGTAAAAGCATTGTGATCTTAAACTCACAATCTAAAAGATGAACACACACCAAACTGTTTATAGGAATAATGATAATAATAATAAATCATTTATTTTTAAATCAGTTGCATTCTTACTTAGAAAATGCCTCCTAGATAGAAATAATTTATTACTTTGACAATTTTTAATGTTAACTTTTTTTTAATTTCTACATGCAGTTTTTATCTTGTTCACTAGTTTATGCATAAACAAGTGAATACGATTACACACCAAAGACTGAATTATACCTAAATTTATTCTAATAGAAAATACACTCACGAGTTTGAATCGATTCGATTGGTTAACATCGAAATTTTGATTTAAAACCAAAACAATTCATTAGTTTGTTATCCTCGAATTTTTATGCATCTTGAATAAAACGTGGTCAACCAAGCAACAATAATTTGTTCCCATTTGGCCAAATCAACGAAGTGAATAATAAATAAAGCCTTTGTGTTCGCTAGACAACAGTTTTTCTCTGAGCGGGTGTACCGATTATGAACGAGCACAGATTTCAGAAGCGGCTGGCATTTCGCCAGTAACTATCAGAATTAGCTCGTTACGAAATGTATTTAATGGCAGAAAAAATTGTTATTAAATTATCTTAATTTGTCTATACGAATCTGGCGTAACTAATTAAATAAAGTATAGTGAGTGATAGGATTATCATTTGATATAATTTTTATTCTAAATTACAATAAATTTGACATACAAATAATGTACCTCGAATAAAATTATTTTTCTAACTATTTTATTGTATGATGTAGTAGCCAATATTAATGATGTAAACCAATCCACACAAATTATTTTTCTTTCATTGCTTTATTCATTTTATTATTTTAAAATTATGTTATTTTAAACAGGAACGGCAATGAACTAAATAAAACAGATATTTCTGCGAAATACAACCTGATTAGTGCAGAGATGTAGGATTAAGCAGTATTATCATTCTTCCTATAAAAATAAGTGAAAGTAAAAATTAATATTATTTATTTATACATGGAATATCTAGCAATAAACGTATTCTACATTAATGACAATTCTGATTTTAGGAAACATGAATACTTAATGCGATAGTTCAAAGAATCAGAAATATATCTGATAAAACACATTTCAAAACGGTTCTAATGCACTCAGTCATTTACTACTATTCTACCAGTTTCAAAAACACATTACATAGAGTTATTTTTATTCTCAGTAACTTTTTTGTAAACCTACTGTAGCAATGCATTACACTTGAATACGACTGTATAAGTCTAACATCAGACTATCTCGTTCCTACCTTTTTAACTAAACTAGAAAACTACATTCTTGAAAAAGTATTTGGATTTAATCCTTTTGTTATACCTTTATTTAAAGAGCAGAAGAATGTGGATGGAAATCATTTCGTTCTAACAGTTTTTGTTATCTAGAAATGAGTCATTTGAATGCAAGTTTAACAATAATTAATAGCTAGTACAAAATTCCATTGTTGGAATCGCGCGACCACTGACTTCGAGCTACTTATAAAATTGACTAGATCAGACTGTGGTCTTAGTAACAGATGTTTGGAGAGTTCTCACGATTATTTTATTTATTTATTTATTATTTTTGAATTTCAGACTAAACATTAATTCAAAGAATCACCTTCGTGCTGCTTCAGTTGCTACTTAAACAAATAACAATAAATAAATAAAGAAAAGAATACTGTAGAAAGAAAATAAAGAAAATTGAAAGCAATATGTACGCATTAACCGTTCAATGGCACACTTTTTTATTATTTTGTTTTAATTATTCAACGATTAAATTTAACGTAAAAATAATATCTAACAAAACAAAAATGAAATCTTTGTGTTTCAATATATTCGATTTACAAGAAGCAGCAAAGATACAATGATGTAGGTAAGAAAGCGAGGAAGTCGGACAAAAAATCTGCATTTGCAATGTCGACAACATTTGAAACTCGAACATTAAAATAAATACAATCAAATACACAACATTAGTCCCTATTCGCTAAAAGAATTCTCATAAATCTACTTCTTTGCTTGCACAACCAGCTGAAGTGAGGATTCTAAAGAAAATGAAGTAGTTTGAGTAATAAAAAACAATACAATGCACTATACAAAACGCATATATTTACACCTTTACAAACCCACTCTCTGAACGATAGTCCAGACTTTCTCATAGTCCAAACCAGCCCCACGATCCATGGAAATAAATAGCGTAGGATGCGATCGGAAGATGCTTACTGAAGTTCTCAGCAAGTGACTAGACGTTGTCGTTAAAGTAGACGTCTACTTGTTGTTGTTGTCATCTTTAAAATAGTCCTTCCTCTTGATCATGGCGAAGTGTGTCAGGTGCAGCTGTCCCGTCTTCTTGTTTCCCCTCTCCAAGGTTCCCGTCATGCTGTAACCCAACCGAAAGTCCGCGTTCGACACGAGAGTCGTCAAATACATCTTGAAATCCGGTTCCTCGGCTCCTTTAAACCTCCCCTTGATACACATCGTCCCCTTACCGACTTCCGTGATCTTCCCGCGTGTGGTGTAGCGACGCGTTCCACTCACCTCCGTGATCTTGCACACCGTCCGGCTCCACCAAGGTCTCTTCAGGATCCAGTGAGCGTTGGGAGCGTTACGAGCCCATCCTTCGTCCGCATACAGAAGAATCTTGTTTGGCGAGCCTTCGTAGTTCAATATCTTCCTGCATCCCTGGCCGTGGTTTTCGTAATAGAAGAGCTGCACCATCTCTGGACCACTCTCGGTAACGCCGCAGTCGATACTGGAGAGGTTCACCACTTCTGCTCGCCTCTAATAAACAGCGTCACTGTAACCTCGATTGCAGCCGAGGCGGCAGAAGACAGACTGTCTTTACCATCCGAAGCAGCGGCTGCTTTGTAGCCTAGTAAAGCATCAGCCGAATAACAGCGGCTTTTAAAGCAGCGGTGATAGAGGGATTGCAGCTTCCGCGAGGGCTTCGTTTCCCGAATGACGACTGTTTGGTCGTTTCACTAGCCTACAGCAGCGGGGGAAACGAATCGTTTATCGCGCAGGCGTCGTGGGATAAAAGCTCTCTCTCTCTCTCTCTCTCTCTCTCTCTCTCTCTCTCTCTCTCTCTCTGTCAATCTCTGCGACTTCTCTCTTCGCGTTTCCCATACACTCTCGTAGTACATAAAATACCCCGACGTGCGTTACCGCCCTTAACCGAAAGAGTGATAGGCTCTTTTCTTCGCTCGAAGGTCAGATTCCGATTCCGCAGCCCATAGCTTCAATCGTATCCGTCATTCCTGACTTACTCGCAGTCGGTCGTTAGGGGAGTCACGGCCATGCCTCCGGTGACCTTTCCCATACCACGCCCACTTGTCGGTTCTTCACTTTTGGCTTCCTACTGCGGGACACATTTCTTGCGTTCTTCACGACCACCCCTATAGTTCATGTCGAGACTTGCTTCGGCACAAAACCCGCCGTCAATGTGTTAAGCGAAAATGTTTAAATTCATGTAGTGTTAAGTACATGTTTTTAGGAACGAAAAAAAAAAAAATCGGTGAGAATTACATCATTTTGACTTATTTTTTAATCGTAAAAAGGGGTTGTGGGAATGTGGAATAACACCAGTAAACGCCACTCCCTCTTCCGGTTTTTCCCTGAGTTGAAAATATTTAAGAGATATCCGGTGAAGTGGGGAGGAAGGAAGAATAATCACATTCCTGTCTGCTTTGGAAAGTATGTCCACTTTAGACACCGTTAGCAGTACCCCCCCCCCCCCATCGTGGCATCCCCATTACTTGCAACGCACGCGAAATTCACAATCATCTACCTAAACATTGACAATCACACAATTACGTGTAAAAGACCAATTACGTCAGAGATTTATCACTAAACGCATTCATTCCACCATAAGACACGTTCTCCGTTCTATTCTTCATTATTCATTTTGTTCGTGTCTTATCGTTCTATCTTATTCGCTCTTTATGTCTGTTGGCTTCCATCCTTTATCTCAAATTCTGATGAGCGTACTTTAAACGCTGCATGTTTCACACACGACTCCCATTTCCTTCTCTTTTTTTATTTCTTCTCTCTCTCTATCTGTGTGTGTGTGTAGTAGTAGTAGTAATAATAATAATAATAATAATAATAATAAAAGAGAGAGCGCAAAGTCATTATCTTTATTACGACGTTAACATAAATCTCCAGTATCTTTTTTTTTATTTGTTTGTTTGCCTTCGTATTCAAGTTATGTCGCTTTTTTTTCCCTTTGAAAGATGGAGGCAGTAGATGTCAAGAATTTAAAAATTACTGTCTATATTTTGCTTGGAATATGACAGAATCTTTTTAAGTAGCTATTAAAATATTTTCAGTTTTCACATCTTCATTTACCGATGCTGTGCAACCTTGTTTCAAGCGAAAAAAAAAAGATTCAATATAACTTCAAAGAAAACGCATCTTAGATGATGAATATTTTCGATTATTGCGATGAAAAATAAAGCTCTAGTTTTTATTTTAGGTCGGCTACAACAAAAACTAATTATATTAATTCGCTAAAATTAATTATTTAGTCTTTTTTCTTTGTTTGTATTGCAATTTTTTGCAATAGAAACAAAATTTGCAAATTACAATTACATTTTGTATGACAGTTCAAACTATAAGAATTTAATTAATCGTTAGATTAATTAATTTCTTATAGTTTGAACTTTCGACGAAAGCTGAGTTAGTCGGTCTCATACGGAGGTAAGGGATTTTTCCACCCGGAAACTCGAGTTTTTCGTCCTCTAGAATAAGTAAACTGGCCCTGTGAACACACATGGATTACAGTCATGAATACGTCCCAGCCATATGCTGGTGTCCCGAACCCGAATAAAATTGGGGGGTTAGGGGAAAGCAATGGTGAACTACCCTGTAAAAACTTCACCAGGAATACTTTGTGAACAATGTCTACTGTCGGGAACGACTGAAAGGGAAAATCAGGTATTTTCTGCTAATTTCTGAACAAACAATGATTTGAAATGATACACGGTTCATAATGACAAGTAACAATAGCAGAGTTGGCTGACAACGATCTGTAACAATGTTACATCTAACAATGATCTGCAATATCTTAGCTCTCAATCAATGTTGATTGAAATTGATTCTTTTTATCAGATAGTCATTTGATAGGATTTCCATTTTTTTAAGTAAATGAATAATAAAATAGTTAACTAAATGCTCCATGAAATGCATGAATCCGTAATGACCACTAATAAGTATTTTAAATTTAAATGAGAATTAAGAAACCCTGGAGGCATTATAGTTGTTTTAGCTACACTTTCATCAAAATAAATTTGGATTTTCTAAGTTTTCTAAGTAAAATATAAACAATTACAAATGAAATGATATCTGACGAGAAGGGTTTTTCAGTATAATAATATGTAGGGAAAACTTCCTTCTTTATCTACAATTTCACAACACGCGTGTGTGTGTGCACGCGCGCGCCTCTTTGCAAATAGACTAAGTTTGATAACTCATTTAATTACTTCGTCAAGCGGTTTAATAAAGATACAGAACAGCTTTAATTAAAGTATTTCGGAATGTCATGTTGCTTTTAACCTAATTACGCCAAGACCACCTAAATTAAGTTCAAACATTACAAAAAAAAAAAAAAACTGAATTTGATTACGCATCTTTACTTGGGTTCCTCGCAAATGACGTAAGAACAAACCCTTTAGGAGATTAAAATATTTCGGTGTGGTCTTAACATGCATCAATTTTTATCTTGTTTGAAAATCTCGGTGTTCAAACAGAAGACGCAGAATGTAGAATTAATTCGGCCTCATTTAAATGAATGAATAAAAAATGAGGAAATATTCTCTTTGAAGTTCTTCTAACTAGTGGCAAATAAGGCAAATAATGACCAAATATGGAATATGAGCATCGTTTCAACAATTATTAATCTCGCTCTCGGTGCTAATCAAAGGAAATATAGAAGATTAATCCTATCTGTTCAAGTATGAAACTCGAGAAGAACAAAATAACGCGTGCTATGAAAGAGATAAAAGCGATGCATAAGTGATGAGTAATCCCGATATAAAATTTCAACAATGAAATGTAATCTATTTCCCTTTTGTGCCTGCTTCATTGTGATTATTTTATTGTTTAAAAGTAACAGCAAATGTCAAATGCCCTATCATAAACTTAGGATTCTTTTGTCGTTGATTTCATAGTATTGTTGAGACTAATTTATTTAAGTTGTGAAAATGAAATAAATAATAACACTTCGCATAGATAGAAGAAATCGGTTAATAACTAATAATTAAAATAAGTACAGTGATAAAAAAAAAATCAAGTGGGAACAATGATCAGTAATAAGACGAATCAGGGAACAAAAGAAGAACAATGGAACTTGTCTAAGTGTTGAAATCCACAGTATCATGTTATAGCATGGTGCCAAGCGTATTACAATATGAAATTAAAAACTCTCTCATCACACCGTATCATAAATGAATTACCCATTTAAGGCTTAGTACAAAGTATAACAATATCTGATATTCATTTTTATATCATCATATAATCTAGAGTTCGCTATATCTGTATTTAATGAATACTTCTGCTTATAGCCAATATTTGCACGAAGATATCTTTTTGTGCTGTGTTTATTATTTCTTATGTGTCATGGACCACATCCTAATTAAATTCTTCACTCCATATCGAAATCAACATGTCTGAAATCCGGAACTTCGGTTATTCCACTTGTGTCACATCTACGTTTACATCTTGAGGTTTTATAAAACAAAATCCCAAGATATCGAAAGGAAAACTTCTTCATTTATCAGAGCTGCTAACTCAGGTCCAGTTGAAGCACTCTTACAAGTTCCTCTCGGCAAAGGAAACAAATATTTTCATTCGTTGCTACTGTTGACGGAGACACAGTCGATCTCTCCAAAACAGACACGAGTTGACAGCCACAGAAGCCTCACTATGGACGCATATAATGTACTTTCCTCATGACCATAACTGTCTTAACTTTAGTTAGAAAAGAATCCCACTAAATCCTAAGAAAATTTAGGATTCAGTCTATTCCGTGGCTGTGAATGTGTGATCAGATGAAGGCATCCTTCAATAAAATCCCACCAAAGATCTTCAATTTCGCATTTTCGAACACCAAACTCTAAGTGAGATCTGAAGTTTTCCATCACAAAGGGCATGTTATTAGTAAAGCAACCAGGGATGATGTACGCACGCTTTCCATTTCCTCTTTAATGTCTTTGTGTTAGATCTCCGAATATGTCCATCATTCTAGAAAGAGAGAAATCATTTAAAGCAATGATAGCCTATTTCACACACACACACACACACACACACACACACACACACACACACACACACACACACACACACACACACACACACACACACACACACACACACACACACAGTCTTATTACTTCCGTTCCCCGCTTGCTTCCTAACAAGATAGCAGGTGACTCCAATTTCTCAACTCTCTCTCTCTCTCTCTTTCTCTTGGCCTTCCGCCATCTCGTACAGGCCAGATAGCTGCTTTTCATTTGCCGGCCGGCATGCAGCTTCGCTTGTTTCCATAGTAACGCCTGGCATGAACAGAGAAGGCCGTGCAAGTCTCTGCTCGGCATTTCGTTCCTACAGAAATTGTTGTTGTGGAGGGGGGTAGGGGCGAAATCAATAGTTCAATCGAGGTGAAAATACGTTGTCGGGATGAAGCGGCTGTGTAAGCGCTGAAATGGCAGGTTCTTCGTGGCTTACGCTACCCCCCCCCCTCCAGATTGAGGGCAAATATTTAGTTGAAGGTTGCTACAATTACAACGCCGTACTACCGTCTCCCTCTCGGTTTTACTCCACACTCAAACGTCCACCCGACATAAAAATGGCATTAATTTTTAAGGCGTTATCCCCTTAAATGTTTCCCCTTCTTTGGAATGAATCGATTTTTGCTCTCTTCGCAGTGGTTAGTTTGGAGATAGACAAACAAAGGAGAGGGGGGCAGAATATAAAATAAAGCAGGAATATTCGTAGTACGGTGCGTTGTGATTGTTGTGCTGCATTGAAGAATTCTCTGAACCACCATTTTGAAGTAACAGATTTATTTTCTTTTATTTTTTTCTTTTTATTTTCGTGTGAAATATCTGAGTTCGTGGAGCTTTATCAGTCCACATTATCGCCTTTTATATCTCGTCTCTGATTGAAGCACAAAAATTTGCAACCTCTTTATAAGCTTTGCTTTCTGCACACCAATTGCCTTAAAATCAGTAATCTTTACTTTTCGATTTTCAGAATAAACAGCATTAAGTACAAGCAAAGTCATTTATATTCATGAAGTAAATTAATCCATTCGGCCCTCTTTTTAATAGTCAAACCGCATTTTCACTGCTGTCCGTGAATTTTAAGCAAATTAATCAATCCGAATTCATCTGATAAATAATTCAAATGTCCCAATAACAGGCGGTTTTTAACTTTCCTTGATGAATGCTTCCATTTAACCAAAAACACACCTCGCATAAACGATGCTGAAAGTTATAAACACTTAATGAGATGGATTTAAGCAACAAATCGATTACCAATAAAAAAACCTGCATTTTCATTAATTGCAGTTCTTTGAGTTATATAATTTGGTATAATAATTTTTATCATAATATTTATTATTATTATTATTATTGAAAATACCTTTACTGTAATTCTGGTGTTTAAATTCAAATCAGTATTTCTATTAGTACTCATTTTTTTATCTTCGAGTTATTTCAGAAAAATTTCTTTCTTTCTTTTTTTTTTTTTTTTGTAGAGCGATGAAGATGTAAATTTTCATAATTCTATCTCGTCGTTACATTGTTTCTTCGTACATATTTAGTGAACATGAGTTCTTTAAAAAAATGTCACCTGCCTTAATAAAAAGAACCAACGTCTTTGTATTTTATAAGTCCCACACAAGAGAGGAGATAAAAGCACAGTAGTGCTGCATGTAGAGGAAAAACAGCTGATTAGTGTTGTTAAGAAGGAGTTTTAAAAGAGAAAGAAAGAAAGAAAGAGTAAGGCCATGCAGTGAACGTGAATAACCCACAGGCACGTCTCCTATATAGAGAGCACCCAGTCTAATATCTATTCCGTGGCCTCGACAGCATCTCCTGCATACTAATATACTTCGTTGTCCTCCATGTAACGATCTGGCAAAGCTAAGTGGTATCCGAATTATTCGCAAGCTGATTGGGAAGCCTTCTGATGCGTTACAATTAGGTTCGGTGGACGATGTAGCTACCGACCTGCAAAACCATTTTACTACTGTACCCCAGAGTGGTTGTTGTCCGGAGTCCCTACAAGACTTCTGGCACATCCATAAGGCTGTAATCTGCACTACACTAAGAACAAAGATGAGGTCGTAGACCAAGAACTTGCTCTAAGAGCTGCTACAATCACTTCAGATCCGCAATAAACAAGACACTGCTTTCCACCGAGGTGATAAAAGGCATCCACCACCTATGCATCTAATTGGTATTTCACCCTAATTGGAAACGATGCATTCACGGAGGCGATACTTCTCGGGGTCGCCAGAGACCCGGTTGTGAGAACAGGCCACACGGGGGAAGGTGGAGTTGGCTTGAATGAACGTCTAAATGAGGAGCGTCACCAGCCAAAAAAAAAATCGACATATGCCAGGGTTTGTGTGTATGTGTGTGTGGAGAGAAGTGTGCTTGGTTGGCTTATTTTGTTCATTTTCTCCTCAAAATATAAATCAGGCAGTGAAGAAATATTCTATTTTTCAAGTCTTTTCGATCTATACGTTTCCCATTTATCCAGTTGCCTTAGGAAACGTAGCTAATTTGACAAATACACTGAAAAATGTATGAGGGCCGGGGAAAAGGTTTCGCAAATCATGTTTTCGATATACCGTGCGATTAATCGGTTCTTCGATGTCTCGGAAAATTCCCTTAAGACGTTTAGAACCGTGTGGACGAACAAACTTTTGTTGATAGATGATTCCCACCGCCAGATATGGTTTGAAAAACCACCTTATTTGGTCTGCAGAGGCAGGAATTCTTGTTTTTTTCAGGCATAAAGGGGAAGCTATACATACTATTCTTCAGACAGCTAGCATATAACACACGATTTGAAAGTTTAAACAGGCTGAATCTTGGAAGTCTCATGTTCCTCACAACACCATGTGGATGTATGCTGAACTTTGTTCAATCCATCTTCAGAAACGGAAAACCTCTGTTTTCCACATTCGCGTACGTAGGTGTATTAGAAGGGATGCGTATTTCCCTCAAGAGATATCCGGTCCAAATAGTAGACACTGTGATACAGAGATGAGTTTCACTCATCTCTGTATCACAGTGTCTGCAATATTGCCACTTTGCTTCTGGAGACAATTTTTCTCTCATTGCTTTTCCGTGTGTCCAACATAACGTTCAGAGTTACACTGAACATAATGAGACTCAACAGTTCTTCCGTTCTAAAGCAAAGTTTGTCGTAGATTGACCCCTGGTTTGTCTGTCAACTACTTCTGAAAGGTGTCAAACGTCAAGCAAAGAGAAATAGGTTACATCCGGAAAAAAGGCAAACTCAATCCTTTTTGAATCCAATTAACAAATATCAATGTTTTCATTACCAACATTACCAATGGAAGCAGACATCAAGATGTCTGCTTCCATTTTTAATCTGCGACTTACTTTTCCTAACCGACTTAACTTTCAGTTTCTCCAGTCCAGTCAGTATCCATGTCACTTTTCCGAAGACGAAAAGAGTCAGAAAGTGTTTTCTTTTTACCTTCTTTGGATAAAAATCTTCGACTCATTCTATAAGATTCGTCTATTTTCTCCATCGTTCTCCTGAAGCTAACAGACAACACAAACTTTTTGAATTTCTTTCTTTAAATGCTGATTTTCTCCGGTCCGATGGTACGATTTGCAAAGTTGGGTGGAATTCGTGCATCAAAAAATCGGAGATATCTTTATCTTTATTAGAGATTTTCTTATTCTCGGTACCAACTGGCTTTTCTTTTCCGAATGCATTGACCACAGTAGAGAAGTTGAACTATTTGCAATCACCAAAAATAACACACAAATTACCGAGATGCTTAGAATACCAAATAATCCTAATCAATCGTCAAACAAGCATCATATCTTTTTAACCTTTTATGATCCTTGTAAGGATCATGTCAATGTGATACCAAAATCTTCGTGAAAGAGGTTTTTAACTTTTGTAATGGTGCAAAGAAAAAAAATCAACAACTTTAAACCTGATTTATGGCCAAATGCAGAACACTTACATCATGTTCAAATAGTGGTGGAGTCATCTGGTCCTTGCCAATGTCGGTGAACTTTTGCTTATCCAGTCTCCACCTATCGGATCATCCAAAGATAACGGAGATCTCTGACCATCTTATCCTCCAACTCCTGCAGATTGACGATCTATATTCTGACTATCCTTTTTTTTTAACATACAAATCTAAGAGATAGTATTGCGAATTATATTGCTTAGCTAGTGTTAACTATTATGATTTATGCGTGTTTTTTTTTGGTAAATATTTCAAGTTAAGAAATTTAAATTTCTTAAATTGGAACACCCATAACTAAGAAATGTAAAATCTAACACAATCTTTATCTTTCTGTTTATGGATGTGTTGGGATGATTGGAATTATGAGACCAGTCTATGATCACTTATATCAACATCTTTGTCTTACTTTCAGAAAGATCTCTGCTACCCAGGATGAATTTTAATCCCCTATGCACTTGTAGTTCTCTAGAAGCAAGAATTTCGTCGTTTTTCTCTCAATAATCTGATACTGTTAATCTTTGGTCACAGAACAAGAAATAGGTTATGGATAATAGCGTCTTTAGTTATATAATTACACTGTTATGGATAAGTCCACAGTTAAAGAACCTCAATGGTTCGTGAAAAGGCTTAAGACAAGCCATTATAGGCTAAAGACAAGACAACAACTGAACCCTGGTTTCAGTTGTTGCAAGTTGTTGAGTCTCTACACAAATGCAATTACGAAACGCCTCTGTTTCTTTATGATTATTTCCATACTTGTCGCTTGATGTACTGTAGACTGAATTTGTTTACTATCATTCGGCAAAATATAGGTTTGTGGTGCATCGAAATATTTAGAAAAATTATTATTAAACCGGTCGGTCTAATTTATTCTAAATATAAATATCTATAGCAAGCTTCCTGTTTAAAATATTTTGCTGACTCTACAAATAATAGTATGTATCCCAATATCCCATTATCAGCGTTGCTGTTAATGGCGTTTTGATGGACAGCAAAATTTACCTCTCATAGATGCTGAATATTGTTGGGAAATGCATCTAAAATAATTAAGTACAATATAAGTAAATGAAAATACAAATTAGAATCTAACAGATATGAAATTTAATAAGTTATAATCGATGTTACAAAAAAAGAAAGAGACCTTTTTCTCTGTGATGTAAAGTGAATTTTATATTTCTTTAATCCCACATTGTTGTTTATACAAAACTTTCATTGAACACCTGAAGCTTGATTTTGTACTTGAATATGCCAAAACTCAACATGGAATCTGTAATTTAAAATGACGACCGTCCCCTGGATTCAGCTGTTTGAAATATAGTCTAAAGGGCATCATTTTGTGAGACGACAGAATACTAAGATAACCCATCCGTTATAGATAACCGAATAGAGGAAAACTTCACTTGCCACCGGCAAGATGTTGGTTCAAATCTCCAGCATTATCCAAAGGAAATTGATCAGTATACCAAATGAAAAAAAAAAATTCTGTGAGAAAAATAAAAGAATTATTTTTGTTTATTGTTCTTTGATATTTTCCATTATTTAAAATTCCTGGTGATCCTTGTGTAATTAAAATATATTTAGAGTGGAATTGGGGCAAACTGAAATCGGAAGCGTTTGCTAAGTGAAAAGGGAGATCTGAAGAAGAACATTCAATTTCTCTGGCTCAAAAAAAAAAAAAAATCAAGATCATATATTTTACTGCCTAAGAACAAACACGTTCCTTAAATATTGCCCTCAATCGATCCCAAGTCACTGCAGCAAGGCTCAGAGCAATTTTAGTCCGTTGAGCTAATTCCATATTCGAATGGAAGCTATGTGAGGATCAAGAATAACTGAAGATGGCCAGATGTTCTACATGTATGCATACAGAAGGAACTGGCGTAGCGTTAATGTTTGTAGAAAACTGTCGGCCAACTCTTGAAAAGAACCATTTTATGAAATGATTGTGATTAAAAAGTAACAAAAAGGAGAGGACTTCCTTCAAATTTGAACATACAAATTCATTTAGAGACCAGTTCGAGAACAACATCATAGTTTGCATTTGAAAGAATTTCGAAAGTCGATTTCTTTGAACTATTTCTGAAAGAAACAATGCTTTGATCTCTATGCTAAAGAGTATGGAGGTCAAAGTAAGGAAGAAAAAAATAATTTGAAATGGATCTTCTCCTTCAGCGACCGTACAGATCAGATCTAGCGCAATCTGTGAATATCGCTTAGTCCGATCGATGGCTCACTGGCCGCAAGGATGGCATTTCGCCAATATCAAGGAAGTCGATAGCGAGTGGCGTCAATTTTTCGTCGCCAAGTGCCAATCCTAGTAGCGTAAAGGGATGGAACAGCTTGAAAGATGGGTCAGAATCGTAGCACACCATGACTTATATAATAAAAATGAAAAACAATCCAATGCCATACCTTCTATACTCACGAAACACGGCTTCCCGTAATCCTTTTTTCTTAAATGATAATTCCAGATTAGACGAAGATTTCAAAGGCAGAAGGAATAATGAAAGAAACGTCCTGCATTTGAGGAGATATTAAATCCAGACTTTTAGCATACATATTTCCAACCTTAATGCATTTTAATTGGATCTTTTTCTTTAAGGGTTCGTCAACATGTGACCAACAAGACACAAAGAATAATTTGAATAATGATCAAATCTCCAACAAGACACAAAAAGAATAATTTGAATAATGATCAAATCTCAATTGAGATTTGATCATTATTCTCAGATAACTCTGCCTCAGACAACTCTGTCTTTCGAAGATCAGACTTCCAGTGTTACAATTAGATCACGTAATATTTGAATATGTCCGTAGAGGGAGAGTTAACGAAATCCGTTTTTAAAAGTGTTGAGAGCGTTTTATGCACGTTAAATCGCATGATGTTAAATATTGAGTAGAAATATTTTTCAGATTTTTTGTGATTTTCATTTTGTATTTTTTTTTTCAGCAATCCCATAAACCATTACCTACTAATAGAGTGACGTTTGTCGCTATTTAATTGCTTTTTTCAAAACAGATCTGATCCGTCTCCGCATTAAAAAATTACGTACGACAACATGACTTAAAAGACTATTTTAAGGCAGTCATGTTCCATTGGCAGCACACTATTATCTTCTAGTCAGTAATTTTCATTTGGTTTTGGACAGCACTGAACAACGCTGTACAAAGATCCGGATTTGCCTTCTTTCGCAGTGATTAGTCATGTTAATATACAGGAAGGACAGAGCAATATGGCTTCAGAGAATCGGAACATCCGCTTACTGAAACGTATAAATTTAATATAAATCGATATTTAACTATTGTTGTATAAAACAGGAGGGACTCAACAGTCAATACAACCTACGTTTTTTTTTGTTTTGTTTTTTTCGTCCTTTTTCTATTTAAAATTTCGGATGCCATTCATATTACAATGTAAACTGTTTTGAAAGAAAGAGAAAGAGTGAATAATGAACAATTTATTGTACCAGTGTTGCAATATCATTTCCGTTTCCATCAGTGCAAAGAGCCGACAGTTGGAACTCTAGAAGATTTTCAAAGGAACCCCTGCTGTCCTCTAAATATCAAGGATTCACTCAGATGACCATCGTAAACAGCAATACGCTTGTCAATCTAACCCTTCCAAGAGCTCTTATCTGTTTCCATCTGGTGGTCTAATATGAATTTAATATGACATTTCTCGTGAATCCTAATGTTTGCCGGTTGCTAACGGTCTTCAGAGGACAAACGTTCGTTACTATAACAATAAACCCTTCAGTAAACAGCGACATGTGGAAACATAACGATGCTAATAAATATACGCTCAAGGTTTCTAATTTTAGCTGTTCACTTATAATAGTGGATGTGGTCAGGAAAGCTGCATCTCAAAGGGGAAATTAACAGGAACACCGAGCATATGCTAGATAACGCGAGTCACTGAACTGTGCTATATATGTTTGCAAGTTGCAAGGTATCCCTCTCTCTCTCTCTCTCTCTCTCTCTCTCTCTCTCTCTCTCTCTCTTTTGGGCATTTCTCAGCTGAGAAACCAGAACTAAAAACTATTTTGATTGCAAATACTTTTTTTTATCAAAACTCACTTATAACAAAAATGTAAACATAAAGGCTAACAGTAGTTATAATATTTGAGATGAATTAAAAATGGCAACACAGAAGATTTAAACAAGTACATTAACATAGAAACATTTGGGCAAGAGGCGAAGTGGGGTGATTTGGTAGAAATAAGTAAATAAAAGAGAATGGGAGACGTGACATTAAGAATAACCAATATTATTTCTTCAAATAATTCGAGTTTACACTAAAAGTTAATTAAATCTTTATATTTATGGGCAGTTGGTTAGATCATTGATCATAGGAATCACAATTAAATAAAAACAAACAGTAAATTTAATAAAGCAATACATTATCTACCAATAATTGTCCGGACACCAATGTTATTTGAAGTTATGGAATAATCTAGGTTGTTTATAATATAAAACCGGTGTAAAGATAGTAGGAAGCAGTATTTCATCGTAGCAGTTGAATACGGAATATGTTAACACGATGTAAACTCAGTGACTTCGAGAGCGATGTCATTTGTGGGCTGTCACATTGATGGTATGTTCATACGTGCCATTGCCGCTCCACTGGAGCATCCAAAATCAACGATTAGCGATGTGATCTCCAAATGGAAACGTTCTGGCATCACTGGTGCAGGAAAATGCCCAAGGTAGCTGCAGAAAATGATTGAAAGGGATAAGGTGTTACAACGGGTGGCACGCAAAACCCTGATGAGTTCCAGAGTCCCAATAACAACACGATGAGCACTAATAGTGTATGAAAAGAACTCAAACTCCATTTACTGGGTTTCCAGGGAAGAGCAGCGAAGCGCCACACAAGCCGAACATCACAACAACGAATTAGGCGACTCGTCTGGCCTGGTGCAAAGAGCGTGTAAACTGGACAATTGACCAGTGGAAAATGGTACTCTGGAGCAGTGAATCAAGGTTCACCTGGAAACAGGTGAACGTTATTTCAGGGGAAAGTTGTTTCCAGTCTGATGGCAGGGTGTGGGTGTGGAGGCAGCCTGGTGACCGCTTGCTACCACAGTGCGTTGTACCCTCAGTAAAGTTTGGTGCTGGAGGAGTAATGGTGTGGGGTGCATTCAGCTGGTTTGGATAATCAGGTGCTGTTTACACTGTGGAGTTTTTATGGAAAGGACCCGTGTCACTATCAAGACGACAATGCCCTATGTCACAAAGCTGCAGCTGTTATGGAATGGTATGAAGAGATGGATGTTAAACGACTGCCCTGGTCTACACAGAGTCCCGATCACCACCCCATTGAACACCTGTGGGACGAATTGGAGGGGCGATTGAGGTCCAGAACAGAACGTCATCTA
Source organism: Typopeltis vanoorti (assembly GCF_054136105.1). NCBI lineage: Eukaryota > Metazoa > Arthropoda > Arachnida > Uropygi > Thelyphonidae > Typopeltis > Typopeltis vanoorti. The sequence continues at coordinate 143,504,786 of NC_143549.1, forward strand.
TCTCTCGTTGAATTCAGTGCTGCTTTGATGGAGGAGAAGAGAAAAATTCCACCTGATGTCTACCGCCATTGGTGGCTCCTTCAAAGGGTGCAGGAGGTGATCAAAGTCAAAGGTGGACATACCCAATATTAGGGTTCGTCTGCTGGAATCAACTGTAAATATGCCTAAGGTGTGCGGATAATTATTGGTATATGATGTGGAACAATCATAAAAAGATACACTGACAGTCTTCATAGTTCAGTTGGCTTCGATGATGCCTTTCGGTTGGAAGAAACCTGGATTCGGATCCTGTTTAAGACATAAAGAATTTTATCGGCATTTTAACTGATACAGAACAAGAAGGTTTTTTCCCTGCGGAAACACACGGATTTTCATCCCACAATCAGGCAAGCTGGGCGAGGAGAAAAATGCTATTTACATATAAAGGAGACTAATACTATTAACCACCCATTATCCTTGACTTATCGTTCCGAAATCCAAGGCTGCTTGGTAGAAATAATGATGATAGCAATACCATTCATCATTATAACAACCGAACCTCAGGAGCGTTATGTAATTTGAGAAAAAAATAATAAGATTACATTGACCCGAGTGTCTCAGAAATAATTAAATATTATTAATTTCTCAACAGATTTCTGTTGTTAGTCTACAGATGTTGCATCACGTGATCCTCTTTTGATATTTTCAGAAAGAGATCAAAAGAATTTTGACCACTTTGAAAAATAGGTGGAACATTTGAAAAATTGTTTCCAGTTATCTCCTTTTTCATTGCCATTTATCTGAACTTTGGATAATTTGATTTCTCTAGAAATCTTTACCATCGAACTATTGAAGCAAATATTGCTTTCACGATGCTATCTAAGACAATGGATAAATTTTCTTCTACAAAAATTTTTCACTCCTCGTTAATCAATAGTTTGATTAAAAACTCCCTGGGAGTTTTCCATCAAACTATTGATTATCAGTATAGATTCTCTCAATAAGCTGGTGAATATTCTTGTTTAGTTGATTTGGAAAGATTTGAAAAACGATGCAAGGTTTCATATTTCCAGGAGATGCGATTAACGTAGAAAGAGGGTCTAAGCAAATTACTCACACGGGCTTTCTTCTGCATTTGGCCAAGGGTGATCAATTTTATTTCTGACTGCTTACTTACTGGAGAGCAAGAAGAGTGAATTTCTTCTGTCTGCAGATTTCATTGTTAATTTAATATCTTTCTGAAAACCGCTTTTTCTTAATTTCTTTTACTATACATAAATACTATTCTTTATTAAAGTCAATTTCTTCTGAAACACTTACCATCAGCACACAAAATCTTATTTCGTAAGGAGGTCCCCCCCCCTCCAGAACCTCTTATTTTTTCAACCTGCAAAACAGGAAAACCAGAATAACACACACAAATTTACAGCCATAATACACAGAAATTACAGCTTTAGCTCCTTTGGCTATAATTACCAAACAACGATATTTTTTGGTAATTATATCGTTCATTAACGATATAATTACCAAACACTGATTATAACACTGATTTCTATAATTATCATTCAGTGAGACTCAATAACCTACTCAGTTTAAACGCAGCTAAAATTTAACCATATCTTCCACTCCCACACAAAAATATCTCCCTTAGATTATTATAAAAGTTATTATTTAACTTTTAACCTGTTCTTTTAACTTATTAAGTTAAAAGAACAGGACTTTTAATTATTACGTGCGGCATGAAGTTGATCTGTCTGATTTGTAGATGAAAACTCAACGTTTTCTCCCCCCCCCCAAAAAAAAACAAATACGCCTGCCACCTCCATAGAAGCCAAGAAGCTGCTTATTTCTTATTTTTAGACATTTAATATCTTGTACAGAACCTTAAAATTCACTCCTCCTCCACTAGAACTTTCCCCACCTTTGTAGTATACCAAATTCCCAATATCCCCAACTCCAAAAAGGAAAATTCCGACCATCATTTCCTTCGTTTCAACATGTCATAATTCCTATCATATCAACAGTCGTCGGTGTTGATTTGCCTTGTCTCTAAATACTTCCATAGACGCCGCTCAACTGACTAGTAACAACAGAATAAAAAAGAAAGACTATTTCTTCGAAAAATGCACAGTGAGATTACTATTATCCGAAAGAATCCAAAGCTATTGTCTAATTAGTATTGTGGAGACCCTAAGTGTTAGATAATATGGAAATCCTGTGTAATAGACAAACATAATTCTTTTTCAAAATCACTTCAGGTCTTTCATAAACAGGGAAGTGGTCTCGCACCTGGCGACAAAATTCATCTTCACAAACATCCATGTCGGGAAAAAGAGATTCGAAACCACAACCTCTGAAGAGCTGGTACTCTAACCGCTGGGCCCAAACAGGCGGACTTGTTATAGTGGACCGTTTTAAACCAGTCCTCAACTTTCATCATAAGAATTTCTTTTGATTTGGACACGCACTTCGAGTTCTGTGTGTGTAATCACACTTGGAATTCAAAGTATGCAAGCCAGAATCATACCATAGTATCTCTTGAGATGGGTCCGCATTTTAAGAAGCCATAGCAGTTTTTGTGAATCATTTACAAGAATCCAGCTGCTTTATTCCTCATTACTGCAAGGTATTTCACAAAGTTGATCTGATAGTTGAAAATTCATCATTACATGCAATTTCCAGAGTTTAGTTAAAAGTTCAATAATGTCAAATGCTAAAAGAGAAAGAAGCTCAGAAATATTACAGATGTTATCCCAGTAAAAATTTTTACGTCCTTTTCAAAAAAAAAAAAAAAAAAAAACCTCTTAAAATAAATGCAAATACATCACCATATATTTCAGACTAAATGACTAGAAGTGCAGCGAGGTCATTTTGAATCAACTAACCTGCGTTTTATTTCCGAAACCAAGTTTATGAATATGATTAAAAGTAGTATCAACTATATTGCATACATTAAATCGGATATTTTAAGATTTTTTTCTTTTTTGTCCCCATGTTTACAATGTATGGATCATTCTTTAACTTAAATTTTTAACAAATTAATTAATCAATCAATGATTTCGTTAGGCTATCATATCGTGCCAAAAAAAAAAAAAATAAATAAATATATTTCTACACACTATTTTAAATGCCGCAACATAAATACGAGTATTATTTTCGTATGATTTGATTAGTGATTACTGTTTTATTCAGTATACTTTTACAATAAAAAAAATAATAATAACTTATTTTTTTAGAGAAGAGAGAGAGAGAGAGAGAGAGAGAGAGAGGGGAATGAATATTTCCTCTAACTGCTATAAAGAATACCCTTTCATCGATTCTAATATGATTCTTATCAGTTATCTACAATATCTTGTTTACATCTTGGATAGTGATTATCCAAAGAACTATAGCTAAATAAAGTAAACATTCAACTGGCGTCGTGGCTTAGTTGGTTAAAGCGCCTGTCTAGTAAACAGGAGATCGTGGGTTCGAATCCCACCGATGCCTATAAATAATTTTAATTTATTTTAATATTTTTAATTCGATTAGCGATACACCTGTGATTGTACTTTTCCAGCAATGTTCTTGTGCTCTGCTGAGAAGAGATTATACACGATCACTATTATTTCTCGAGACAAAATTAATATGGTAAGAATATTAGTTCTTATTTATTTTATTTTAAATTATTAATTAAAACTTACTTAAGATTTTACAGTAAAGATTCTTTAAGTAGTAATTTTTCTTTTCCGATTTAAAAGTGAAAAGTGAAAAAAATCTACATTTTCTCTCTCTCTCTCTCTCTCTCTCTATTGTGTGTGTGGTATGCAGAAGGCATAGAATAATTTTCACGTCATTTCATCAAAGCAAAGAAACGGAAATCGTTTGCATCTTATGAGAACTTCGATACATTTTCTTTGTTCGAAAACTGCAAATCCGAGCAAAAGATTTTGCGGAGAAAGAACTATCTAATGAATGAAATATTTCACTATGATTCCTCAACAGTACGCTATTGTATTCTTGTTGAATACAGTCTCCAGGTTGACCCACCTACAAATAGCACCATCGCCGACAAAGTAATAAAAATATCTCCGCTGAGCACCAACTCTTGAATGAAGACTTGAAACGAGTTACTAAAATTAGCAACTAAATTACCAGCTACGGTTTTTTTTTTTTTTTTTTTTTTTCAAGCCTAAGCTTCTCGTCTGAACTTGTGGCATCGATTGCACGTTGTAATAAAAGCTTCTGTCGGAGTGAAAGAGAAAACCTGTTCCCTAGAAATAAAATTAATTATACACTCACGTCCCACAAAATCAGAGAATGGAAATTCTGACAAGTGAAAGAGGTGCACAGGTGTAAGCATGCGTTGTGAGTTACTATGGGACCAGTTATGCGTCCACAGTCGAGCCAGTATGCGTGCGCATCTAGCGAAATCAACAATAAATTTCTATTTTTTTTATTTAAAAAAAATCACCTAATATTTGATGTAATTCGTATCTTAAAGTAATACTAAACAAAGAGTCAGCGCGGTTAGCCTAGTGGTTTTGCGCTTCGCAACCATATGCCTGGGGAAGGAGAGTCCTAGGCTCGATTCCCGTCGACGACGTGAGGAGCTTAATGATCTTCCTCGGCCATAACCAAGTTAGACGCTCTTGGATGTAGGCAGCAAGGTTTTTTCCACCAGTTTATCTGGGGTTTTTCATCCGGCAAACCAGCTCCGTGAACACACACGAATTACAGTCAGGAATACTGACCCAGCCATAGGCCTGAATCGTCAGCTATGCCGGTTCCGAGCCCGGATAAAATTTGGAGGACTAAGATGGTTCCGTACTGCCCCGTAAAAAGGGACTCACTGCCGTTATATCATCATACGAAATTACTACTACTAAACAAAGAGGAAAAAATTTGATTTCTAGAACTCTATTTTAGAGGATTAAAACTGAGCAATATTTTCTATAATTTTTTATTACAAGAGGACATTTTTAAGTCTCTCACTCTATTTTTGTATAACCTACTTATCATTTTTTATATAAATAAAAAATTACAATTTATTTTGAGTAGCTGAATGACTGTGGCGTAGAGCAGCAGGAGAATGTAAGCTTATTGGTTGAAATATGTTGATTAATCTCGTCTACAATGTACAGACATTTAAAACCACTTTTTATTTGAACGTGAGTTAACTGAATCCGTTATTAGTAACACTTTTACCTCATAGAAATCTGGGTTTCTTCCTCCTGCAAAGCAGAAATTAGACAGAAAACAAACAACCATGCAGTACACACTTTCATTATTGTAGCACTGACTGAGTTAGTAGCAAATGTTCTGAGAAAAAGGAAAGGAAGTATTATTATGTGCCTGAGAGACTGAAGTCTTGGATCTTAGGGTTTTTCCTTAAATCCTTATTTCTCTTCCGAGTAACCTTAGGACTGATAATGACGATAGCGAACCAAGGACTGATGATCAACCTAAGAACTAACGAACAATGTTAGTTAAACCGGCTGATGTGGATGAAATAGTGAGACCAAATTGCACTTCTTACCCATGTTATTCAATAGGTGTTACAGAATCGTATCCAGATTTTACTGGACGTCTATAGACGTCATGGTTGGGGTTACTTACAGATTGAAACAAGCGTCAGAAATGTTTTGTTTTTCTTTTAAATACTACTTGTAAAGCATTTCTATCTGTTTTTACAAATCGCTAAAAAAACAATACGCCCTTCCCACAAAGCGACAAAATTTATGGATCTATCCTAACTTTTTCTCTCTCTGAAAACGTATTGAAATCCATGATGGGAAAGCTTGTTACGAAGCAATACACGCACCTCACTTCGAATTCTAACAGAGACGAAATAGTTAAGGACAAAAAAAAGAGAAAACAGATAGAGACAATTTATTCTTTTTCAGTACACATGGGTGCTATGACTCCGTGCACAAAAATCATTTTCTAGTTAAATGCTAAGAGAAGCTTCATTTACGAACTTTGATTTGTCTACTTGTTACATTATGACTTTTTCTCCTTTTTTTTCGTTATTTTAGATCTTCTTCCAGACTTCCCTCATTTCTTTAGCTGCATATTACAGTTCATCAATAGCTTAGTCTATGCATCACTAGGATCTAAAAGAAGCAGCATCCGACTGTGATTTTTCTTTCTCCGCTAAAAACATCAACTCACACTGATGCTAACTACTTCCAGGCATGTCTGATTCCTAAATACGATCTGTAATTACACCGTATGTGAAGCTGGAGTTTTCTCTGCTATTCACTGTTCATTCTGATCAATCTTCATCGGCTCAGGAAAGCACACAATGACGCTTGCAACGAGATTAACGCGCCATTTCCTGAAAGCCATTACTTCCGTCGTGCTCAGCTACTGCACTGTACACGCCAACACCGACAGCTCCCCTTCTCCCCCCCCCATCATCCCAACCCTCTTCCTCCATCAGTGGAAGAAGGAAGGTGGTCATATATTTCGAAGTCGGAATACGGAGGTGATGGGATTAAAAACTTTGCTTCGTCACCATCCCTGCCGTCAACTGGAAAAGCAATCACGTTTACGTTATTTCAAACGCGTCCGTGCACAGAGAAGGTCAGAGGTGTCCTTGATATTTCAGCTGCTGCGACGCAGACACGTGCAGCGTAATTGAAAAGAACAAAAGAAAAAAAAATACAGACGAACAACTCCAGCCGAGAAGGAACCATTGCTGTTACGCTGCAAGTGACGTAGGATCATCCCTGTGTGTGAACACTCACTGAGTTTAAGATTGTTCATAATGGTTTTATAATCCATGGCTATTAAATGGGGAAACATGATGTTAGCAGAAGGAAGAATTGACACATTTGCAAGTGCTGTTTGTAAACTATCTTTCAGGGGAGAAGAATGAGTTCATGTTCAGCTCATTCTCTTACACGCCCCAACCCAGAACAGATAAAAATGAAGCCATAACTAATTAACGTTGATATGCCAAATATTACTAAAATGATCCCAATAGGAAACACAATTAATAAATATACAGATGTGTGTATGTATTTGTGTGCGTGTGAATGTGTGGAAAAGTCTCGTAGAAGAAGAGTACGGTCTTGGATCAGCATACTTGTGAGAAAGATTCGAATAAAACGGACAATGTCTTTATTTTTTATGTGTAGATATTGAGAAAATTAGGCAAAATAAAGGCCAAGAAAAGTGTGCGTGCGTGCGTGTGTGTGTGTGTGTGTGCGTGTGAGAGATAGAGAGAGAGAGAGAGAGAGAGAGAGAGAGAGAAGCTGAGAAAACCTGGATTTCTTGGTGGACGAAATAGTGGAGAGCATCTAAAAGAGAGCGATCTGTACTCCCTTTGAAGATGTTACTAGTTTGTGTGTTGCAAAGTGATAGGCTGTAAAGAGGGAATATGATAGAAACATACTAACAGGATATTATAGGATTGATGCAGAAGAAATATTTCAGCATTTTGCTAGAAGGAACAGTACAGGGAACCATCCCTGGAAATTGAATAAAAGTGTGGTTATGATGGGTGGGAAGACTAGGTAGTTCGCTTCTACAGCGGTGAATGATTGGAACGGGATGCCAGAGTCGACTCTGAGTACGTTGCAGTGAGTTAAAGGAAAAGTACGATAGATACTGTGTGGACGGCTTGGTTCTCCAGAGTCCATGGTGGTAACTTAATTGCAGCGACAAAAAAATTATATAAAACTTCAGAATAAGTGCAAAAATTCAGACACGAATTTGAAAAAGTAAAATAAAAAAACTATTGAAGAACTAAACAAACTAGTATCGTGAGGATCCTAGTATAGATTTTCACTCTCCCTCTCTCTCTCTCTCTCTCTCTCTCTCTCTCTCTCTCTCTCACACACACACACACAAAGAATATTTCCAACATAAAAGTTATTTGATGCACTACGACGACGACCACGCAATGTCTGACTCAGAAAACAATCTTAAAATTAAAGTTTTTATATAAACATCGCTACTTCCATGCATTTACCGTCTGTCTACTGTTATGAGTAAAGAAAACCAGACTTCTCAATTTCTCGACTGAAAAAAAAAAAGGTTTCTTTAGATATGTATTAACATATTACGATCCGTGGAAATCCATCGAGACATCCCCCCCCCCTCCCTCCGAAGAAATACGTCATAATCTTCAGCGATAATTCTCCTCAACCGAAAATCTAATCTGCATTCATTGAAGTCCTTGACAGCCTTTTTTTTAATCAGTGCAGCACCGGAATATTGATTACTGAAGTTCCCAAATCACATTCTTTGTCGTAGAACTATGAATACTTTTGATTGCTTCTTTGGCATTAAAACCATTGGTGAATGGTATAAAATCTTGTATACTTTCCAGATGTATTAAAACTAATGAAAGAAGAATTAAAAAAATTTCATACTTTCACGTATATTTGCAGTGTATTTAAGGTGTATTTATAATTATGGTGAAGAATTTCATTAATATGTACATAGGAAATCGCTATGAATTCAGCTTAAGAAATATGTAATTAATATGTTATTCATAGCTTAAAGGTCGCTTATAAATTGTAAGGTTTAATATTACACGTGAAGTAATATTTTATTACGATGAACGATTATAAGCTGAACAGGCCGCTATCAAACTTTGAAAAACAAAGGTTAAAATAAGATGACAAAAGTAATCAGGAAAGGAATCAGACCATGGAGACACAGGACTAGAGTGGTCGTTCCTAGATGGCGCCACAAGCACCGGTCAATAGAAAAAGGCATCTCTATTTGTCGAATAAAATGCATGTTGTATCATACGGTTTCGAGATGATAGACGAACGAATCCTCATTAGTAAAATTATACAAACATACACTGATTTTGTTGCAAATTGATTGTAATATTTTTAAGATAATGTCTATGGGCTTCAGAAACAAGCGAAAAACAGTAGACTTGATGGAAGCCATACTGAAGACTTTTTTCAGTACAAGGCAGGAAGTGAGAGAGAGAACAAGAGGGGGTCACTCATGGAAATTCTGTAAGAGTGTGGTTAGCAAGGGTGTTAGGACTAGATGTTTTGCTTGCAAGGTGGCGAATGGGTGGCCAGAGATGGTTGTGAATGCTTCATCAGTGAATAAATTTAAAGGAGAAGTATGATAGGTAATGAATGATAGATCTCTCACGATGAGTCTTCTGACTCCATGGAGATACTTGTATAAAAATAATAACTATACGCTTGAATCGGATCATACAGCAATCAGCACGCGCAAAAGTCGATGAATTAATCCGCTAAACGAAGTGTAACCAATGTGCCATTGCACATCGACACTGTGCAATATCACAAAAGCAAACGTAAACCCACATTTACAGCCATTAAGTGCAGATGATGAATTAAAACTTGAGATGAACCTATCTTTTAAAACCGTTTACACAAGAAACGGACTTAAACAATATATTGCACTTAATTTTACACTTTGCATTATTATGTATGCATTCCAAATAAATGCAGATAAAACGAGATCAAACAAACATTGAAAGGACAAAATACTTTCAACAATGCCTGCTTTTATATTCTCAATAAATTTATATTATTGACCAACCGTTCTCATTTTCCATCCCCAACCCGGAAATGATCACCGATAATCCGAAGTTCGGATAATCGAGACTTCTTTAACATGCTTGCACCAGAACTCATACCTGTTATGGACAAGACAGATTTTTCCATTCACGGAAAAGATTCATCAAACTTCTATTTTAACAATTACTTGATGGTTAAATTGATTATTGTCAAATCGCTTAGAAGAAGCGTCAATATGGCACCATTTATTGCGAGTTCAAATTGTTTGGAATTTAAGTGTCGCTGTGGAAATTCCATATTGGCATGAAATAGCTATTGAGATTTGCAATATACCTGATACCCGAATCTATATTTTTATTAAATGTCTCCGAACTCCATTTCCTTACAATATATTTACATGCCTTGCTAGTGACATCATTCCGCCACCCCCAGAAAGTTGTTTTTATACATCGCATTCATATTGCTTTCGTTTTTTTATGACTTGTTTTTTATGTGCAACATTTCATTTGCTTTTCACCAAATAAATCGTTGAGTTCCAGTGAAAATGTACAGAGGATGTTTACGATTAATCTTTCACTCTACAATATCAACATTGGCTGACTAAAATCTCTTTTAAATGACCCGATATTTACATTTTGTTAATTCTGCAATATTAACGAGGAAAAAAAAACGACGCTTAATTTGCCATTATGGTTTTTATGTTCTTATCACCATTTCCTCTTTCATCCCCTCACCAATTCCTCTAAGGGTAATTTACGCCAATGTGATGACTTGGTACCCGAACAACTTGTACACAATTTTTATACAAGAAAGTTTCCAGTAGGATGCATTTAAACGGGGAAAAAGTTTGTTAGGAAAAATGTTAATCGCTCAACGCGGTATTATATTGGATGGATACTGTCTGTTTACAACACTCTCTCTCTCGCTACTAACCGCTCGCTCAGTCATTAACATTTTTATCTTTCTAAATTAGATGGATCTCACTGAGAATGAGACAGAAATGCTATTTACTATACACCAAATTCATTAAGCATTAAAAGACTTTGATTTATGCTTATGAGTTTGTACCGACGAACACTACCTTTCCTATAATGCAATGATTAATATAGCTATTGCATTTCTGTAATTGCAACTTGTATTGATCAATGTTTCTTCTATTTTCAACATTAAAACCCAGAAAAATGGTTGGAGGTTTTTCAACAAGGACAACAAAATAAAGAGAAATAGAAGTAATCCAACAATGTATCCTTTGTTTAGTTAACGGTTAACATTGTTTTAAAGATGTAATTATTAATGAGTCGATATTTCATTGTTTATCAGTAACAATCCATGTTTTAAATAATGAAACAATCAGCGAGCTTTTTTGATTGTTAAAAACCACAGCTGTGTTCTTGAAAGGATACGCTTCATGTTAATAAACGTGTAATGTTGACAACACAAAACAATTGAAAATATTTAATAAAAATATTGAAATTACAATAATGATAAAAATGAAATGTAAATAATCAAAAATACTAACCCTGCTATTCTTATTTAATATTCAGGAATTCCCTATTTGGATTCTAGCAGGAAAAGCATTCTAACATTAGGAATGATTGCTATAAAAGTCACTGTAAGGAGATGGCAACATCAGCTTATACAGCGAGGAAAGTGACCCGGAGATGTAATCTTGTTTTCAACGAGCCTGAGGGCCTCTTCGCATCCTTTTCACATATCGGATTCTATTTTTGGTGTGCATCACGTCTGTTTTGGTAGCGCACGAAGGAATGAGCAGGCATGTTGCTGATGTTAATCCCTTTTCACTGAATGACACGTGACTATCACACGCACTTCTACTATCATTTTAGTTTTGAAGTTGACTCGGAATCTTTCCTGATGTACATGTTTACTATTTTATTTATTTTTTTGTTCGAAGTTCGCAATATATTCGTGCAGATTTTATTTCTTGAGTCAATTGTTGTTGTAGTATGCGTTTTGTGAATTGAGCATGCTCAATATGTAATACGTTTTTTATTTTTAATACGTTCATCTTTCTATTTCTAATACAAAGATGAACATCTTTGCTTTTTTATTTCAAATACAAAGATGTTCATTCATCTTTGTATTTGAAATAATTTGTACTTCCAATAAACCATTCATTAAACAGAATTTAACTTACTTTGACTGCCATCAAAGTGATTCTATCATCCCAATGCACCAAAAAATGATTTTAAACTCTCCCAAATCAACATTTTCTTGTATATTTAATCCATAAATAAATTCCTTTTCTGTGTTCCCTCCCACTCCAAACATTCCATTAGTCGTGACGTACTTGAGGAATTTTCACTTCTAACAGTTCTCAGTTTAGTTCTGCAAAAGCACTTCTAAAGAGGAAACAAAATCAAAGTAAAACGCTACTCTTTCCAACTTCCACGTGCTCGCGTGCAGTATTACTTATTCAACGTGACTGTATGTGAACGTGTGTACGTGTGTGTGCGTGAGAGAGAGAGAGAGAGAGAGGAGGAAAATGGACGCAAGTCTTATTTCCAGCACTTCTGTAAGAAGGGGATGGGGTGGGATGGGAACCTACAGAAATGATCGCCAGTTTTAAAGTGATTTATGGAAGACATGGAAGCGCTCACGAGATGTGCGCGCCTGTTACTGACATGACGCTTCACTGCTGTAATAAACGTACTCTGTTGGAGAAACGGACAACAATAATGCATGTCCGCAAGCTCGCGGCTCTGAGTGTCAGTCAGAGAGTACTTACGATTGAAAAATGGTTCTTGGCTTAATGCAGGTGTTCCGTGTTGAGTAGAAGAGGTCTTCGAATCGGTGATTAGAAATCCGTCAGGAACACGATCTTCACTTGCATAACCTATTTTCGACGGTAATGGTGTATCATTATTGGACAAATGACCCATATAACCCTTACCCCCCCCCCCCACTCCCAAGTCTGCGGCTTCACCTACCTAGTTGGCTAAGTGGTTAGCTTATTGGCTCTCCAATCAGCGGGATGCGGATTCGAATTCACCCTGGGGATAATACTTTGTGATTGTCTTTACTGGAAAAAGTTCCATGTTTGACTCTGCATTGGGATTACGGAATTCTGTAAAAAATAAATAAATTTAAAAAATATAAAAATAAATAAAATTTTCAAAAAATAAGAAAAATATTCTCCCCCCCCATAATAATATGCTATAATTTTATAACCTTTTGTAAGGATGACAAAAAACCTTTGAACATTAGAAATGCAACGTAAATTAATCTAATTTTCTAAGCAAGTGGAGGAACGGTATGGCGTTTCGATATTTCTTAGCAGATCAAGAAGCCAATGAGTAACAGTTCGGAGTCTTATTCATCTCGTCAAGCTTCTTCTATTTGACATCGTGCAAATTTCGATTTGCCTTTTAACTATAACATACTTAAAACGGTATTATTATTATTATTATTATTATTATTATTATTATTATTATTATTATTATTATTATTATTATTATTATTATTATTGAATAGAGGGCGCTTTAGCAGCAAGCGGTCGCAAGCACGCTATTTCGATGCTCCCATATTTTAAGTTTCAAAGTAGATTTTTTTCTTGTGAATTAAAATTTAAAGTACATCAGTGAATTCCGTTCTTCAAGACGAACATATTGATGTAAAAACTGTAAGTATCTGTTAAGTTATAAGTAAATTATAAGTGTTCGAAGTATACGTTGGTCAACTACGCAAGAAGAGAACAAAGGAAGTCGCCATATTAGAAATTACAGCAAGATCGTCAAACAAGAAATATGAAGTGCTACTACAAATGCCAAGAAGACTTAACGGGGGGGGGGGGAGAAAACCACGTAACATGTAGGGACTGCCAGAGAAACATGCATTTTCTATGTTCGGGATTGTCCCAGGCTACTTGGCAGCGAAAATCAAACAAGAATCGTGACGAGTGGAAGTGTCCCCATTGCAGAGACAACAAAGGAATGTCGCCTTCGACTGCAGGCGGAAAACAGCAAATGCAGAAAACAACCGCAGGCTGTAAACAGCTATCAACAGCAGAGGGAATTAAAAACAAAGAAAACAACAACGGAAACCCAGGTGAGCCATCTTTAAATGCATTACTTGAAAATAGATTTCAAAACCTAAAAGACTGTTTAATCGGTTGTTGGAGAACTATTTCAAAAACATACCGCACAAATTACAAAAAAATTCAACCAATATAAGGAATTTATTAAATTTAATAATAACTCAGTAGAAGATGTATTACAGACCGTTAGAGAAATTAAAAACCGTGTTAAAGAGCTAACGGAAAGACAGCATAATTTAATTAAAGAGACAACGGAACTACTAAAAGAACTAAACAGTACGAACTCTTAAACCAACAGCAGTACAAAAATGATCTCCTAATAGATGGTCTCCCAGAAATTTCTACGAAACATCCAAGAGACACCGTAATACAACTAAGCCAAAAAATCGGCTCTCCCATTGAATCAAAAGACATCCAGTCAGTGCACCGGTTACCACAAAAAAAGAAAAGAGAAAATAATTCCCGTCCTTCTCCCGTCGTAGTACAACTCACCAACAGCCCAACAAAAACTACACTTATAAAAGCTAGCAGGATTAAAAAAAAAAACCAGTAGTCAAGGATCTGAAAGGAGACCACGACAATAACCCAATATACTTGTCCGAATACCTAATGCCATATTATCAAAAAATATTCTACCAAGCAAGGAAAGTAAAAACAAAAAATGATTACCAGTTTACATGGATAAGAGACAGCACAATATTCCTTAGAAAGACACAAAAAGCAAAACCAATCGAAATATAATCCGTAGAAGACCCCACATGCTGCCACATTGAAAGGAATATTGACGACTCGTAAAGAAGGAACAGCACACCAACCAACATGAATGCAGACCATCAAGCAGACGTAATCACCCCGGAATATGATATTGCCACATTCTGAAATCAATAACAGAATGGAAACAAGTGGCAATCCCTAAAAAAGGACTATCTATTCTCCACATCAACATCAGAAGCATTCAAAAATACTGGCTGATCCTGCAAGCTTATCTGAAGGGAGATATAGACGACATAGATATTTTAATACTGACTGAAGTATCTATGACAAACGAAGAGACATCCGCCTACCAAATGCCACACTTCCAACAACACAAACACTGCAGACAAACAAAACGAGGCGGTGGTATAATAATATTTACCAAACATAAACTAGAAGTAACAGAAATAAACTATAAATTAGAATACGCAGAAAACGTATGCATCGAAATTAAAAACATCAAACAAAAAAACTCCTTGATATTAAACGCAATATACAGACCACCCAACTTAAGCACCATAAAATTCTTAGAAGAACTAAACAAATGGCTTTTAGCCACGAAAGTAGGCACCTCAGAATATTTATAATAATAGGAAACATTAATATAAACATTAGGAACATAAATAACAACACAGAACAATACCTAGACCTCTTATCGGCATATAACATAACCCCATCCATACAGTCGTATACACGAGAAGAGATAGTCGGAAACACAACAACCTCATCCTGCATTGATCATATAAATATAAGGGTCCCTCCAAACAGCCACACAGCAGCCATCATAACATGTAAACTGGCAGACCATTATTTCACAGCATTACAGTTACATACTGAACCAGAACCCATAACACTCACTGAGACTACAAAATAGTATTATAGCATTCTAAACGAAACAATAATAAACGACGAAATCAGAAAAACAGACTGGATGCAGATAGCACCTTTAGACTCAGCTAAAGCTGAGTAGTATGGGATGCGCTTTGAACCAGATCAAGATCAAGATAAGATATGGAATAGTGACGTGATTGGTTGAAGACGTCATTGTGGGCGTGGCTTCATAGGTTTGGAATGTTAGGAATTTCCCTGTGGGCATGTGTGTGAATGGCTTCAGTTCTTGTGTTTTGTTCGCGTATGGCATTATGGGTGATATTAGAGATAAGGATTCGTGTCAAAGTTTCAGTTCTTGTGTTTTGGTTCGCATCTGGAATTTTGGGCGATGGTAGAGATAAGGATTCGTGTTGTGATTGGTGGTGCACTTCTGACAAGATCAAGATAAGATAAGGAATCGTGAGGTGTGTGTGTTGTTATGAGATGTAGATAAGTGACGTCATTTGTTATTTGTAAATAAGTGACGTCATTTGTTAGTTGTAAATAAGTGACGTTATTGTTTTGAATAGAAAGGAAGATATATTAGAGATAAGGAATCGTGTATTGATTGGTGGGACACTTTAAGCAAGATCAAGATCAAGATCAAGATAAGATAAGGAATCGTGACGTGAATGTTTGTTGTTATAGAGTTTGGAATTTCGCTGGAGCCCTTGTCTATCAGTGACATCACGTGGTGTGTTTGGTGATATTTAGAGATAAGAATCGTGACGTTATGTGTTTGGAAATTTCTGGGGAACATGTCTCTCTGTGATATCACATGGTATTTTGGTTTGGCTATGGAATTGTGGGCGATGTTTTTGAGATAAGATATCTTGGAATTTTCCCAGGGTGACACACATCCGTCATTGTCGTCATGTTTTGTTTGGTTGTCTAATGATGGGTGTACTAATTTCCAATACATTATGGGGTATTTCTTTACTGTTAAAGGGTGGGAATTCTTAGAATATGTCGTGATGGAGGTTGTGATTAGGTTTTCTGAATAATTTAATTATATACTGGTGTCATTAAACACACATACATACACACACACACACACACATACACACATTAGACATGAAAAGTCGCTAATGTATCCATGTTGATACTCTAATATGTACCCTATGATTATTCTTATGAAAAAAAAAAACTATTCAATATTAGAATTACGCTTACCAAAAACATACGAGCAGTGATTATTGAAATTACAATTATCAATTGTTATGTTTAAGTTAAAAAAAAAATTAATTTACATTTCTTTCCAGAATGGGAACATCTTGGTACTATGCTTTTCTGAATAATTTAATTATATGCTGGTGTCTCTACGGTATTTTAAAATAAATAAATTAAAATAAACGGACAGTTAAATGGATTACAAAACCTTTTGTATGTATTCTAGAAATTCTAATGATAATTTAAAATTACTTACAGCTTTCCAGAATGGCTCTTCTAAATACGAATATTCCAAAAAAAAAAAAAAAAAATTCCAAAATAGTTGAATTTTATATCCACACCACAACACAAAAACCACAGAGAACGAAATTTCTGTAAATACTGTAACCTGAAATAGTTGAGTACTTCTTCCTTTAGATTACAGACCATAGATGCTATGTTATCGTCATGAGCAATATCCCCCAGCGAGGGTTTTCTTCAAAGGGTCTTTCATGAAGATGACATGAGTCACATCCATAAATTGCGGTATTGTTCAAAAGGTAGCATTTTCTCAAGTTTGGATATTTCTCAGATAATTACATATGACTAAGTGATTAGCATTCACATGTTTGCGATGACACATATCCTAAAATTATTCATTCTTCGTTACCGTCGGAATTTATTGGTGTAGTATATTAATGCTTACATTTAATTTTTTAAAACCAATATTGACTATTAATTTTACCTGCGATTCCTTGTGCTCTCAACCTATTTCTGTAACTGAATTTTTTCTTTCTTTCTTTAGCATTAGTATTTTTAAGTAACGGATATTTGCGAGAAACAAGAGTTTTTGAACTCGCCCTTGCGTTTTCTTTTAGAAATTTCTTATTATTTCAAATGAATATTAGCTCTGTAATATATACTTTGTTAATTACAGCTGCAATAATGATCATTATTATAGCTGTAAGCTTCTAGAAACTGTAGGCATTATTTCGAATTATTTTGTATTCTGTAAGTACTTGTAACAATGTGCTTTATGGCAGTTCGAACAATCAAACTTCGCACTTTATAACAATCTGAATGCGCATAGCAATAATTCTTAACAATGAGCTATATCGGAAGTTGTAACAATGTGTGTTTTTATCCGTCTTAATAATGTATATTGTTGCAGCTCAACAATGAGTTTCATAAGCGCTCTAACAATGTCTTGTTAATAATTATAACAAACGTTCTTTTTGTTGTAATATTTTATAATTTCGCTGTTTATATCCACAGAAGTAAAGAACATTGTTGATCATCGCGAATGACTCGTGAATAATGTAAATGTACAGTACCATTACGATTTTCAAAGTAATTAAGGACAGAAACAGGTAGCAGGTGACATATCATGGAAATAACGTTTCTCCCTAGATTTTATTATTCATTGCGATTTATGTGGTTGTCGCAGACTTCCTCTTCGACTTGTGTGTAGTCCGAAACATTGCCCAATCGTTTCATTTGTGGTGGGTGAAGTCGGAAGTCCTGACTGACTGCTTTAGTATTTTAATAATTACGCTCATTAAGTCCGCAGAGAACTCTGCGTGTGTGTGTGTGTGTGTGTGTGTGTGTGTGTGTGTGTGTGTGTGTGTGTGTGTGTGTGTGTGTGTGTGTGTGTGTGTGTGTGTGTGTAGTTTCGTTCACTCATTAAACCGTGACTACACTACTCTGCAGATCACTTATTTAACTCTTACATCAGAGAGTGCCGTGACCCCAGAATGAAAGGGCAACACCATCTGTCATAAGTATTAAAATACCTCGAAAATTCGTGCACTATTTGAATTGTCAGGAAAGCATTGTTGCGTCAGGAAAAAGGTACGAAATTTGCTTTGTTTTTGGTGTCATTCGCGTGACACGTTTCATGAACAAGTGACGGATGTCCAGTGATAACAGCTGAATCGCGTGACGTGGCTACCACGAGAGCCAACGGATGTTGCAAACTCGGTCGACAAGCAGTTTTACAAAGAACTGGCAGCAATATTTTATGATACGATTGGTAAGAAACTTTTCACAGTCAGGATTGGTTTTGAATGTCTCAAATTCGGAAGAAATAGTAATCTCTACTTTACAGCATTTTATACGTATCGCACTATAATTTTAAATTAGATAATTAAAACAATAATTTTAATAAGTTTAATATATTTAAAATAATTTCCATGCTGACATTTATATCATCATTTGTATAAAGTAGACAGTAAGCAAGCAATAAACACAGGAGACGTTTCAGATGATAAGTCAAATAAATTTAATGGCAATCTAGTATACATAATACTATACAACTAATTTTATCTATCATAAAATCTGTACAAATAAGAAGCCGAAAGAAAGCTAAATGCTTTGCTTTCTACTTGCGTAGTTTTAAATAGAAGCATCTTTATTATTTTCTGAACAAATATCACAAACTTTATTCTTGTCCCTTTGCCTGTGTTGTTATTGTCGGTCTGCTGGATTGCTAGGGTGTGGTCAGTGGAGACTGTATTAAAACATTCTGCATTTTTTTTTACTTTTTTTATTTAGTAAAGCATTCAACTTTTATTAGTAATTTTTAAGTCTTTTTTTCTTTCTTACTAAGGAAGTTTTTTTTTTCTCCTCAAATTATTCAAATAAAATTAGGGAGATACAAAGAGAGATAAGAAGTAAAAAGGAAGAGTGGTTAGATGAAATAGGTAAAGATACAACAGCAAAGGCAGAAAGAAATGACATAAAAGGTGTTTATAAAAATATTAATATGATGAGAGGAAGGAGAAAGATGCAAAGGACTGGAGCAATCAAGAATGAAAGAAGAATGAAATTCTGATAGAAAAAGAGAAGATATTACAAAGATGGGAAGAATATGTAAGTAAACTTTATGAAGATAGAGAAAGAGGAGAAAATCAAACGAAAGAGCGTAGCGGGCAGAGACTGTGCATCAAGAGGGTGGAATTGAATCTAGCAATTCAAAAGACGAAAGAAGGAAAATAGATGGTATACAGATAGAACGTATAAGGAATAGAAGTGAAAAAGGTATGGAAGTGTTATGGCAAATTATTAACGGAATTTAAGAGGAACAAGAATTACCAGAGGAGTTTAGAAGATCAATTCTTATCCCCATTCCAAAAAAGACGGGAGTTTGAGACTGTTACAATTTTAGAACGATAAGTCTTATAACTCACACAGCAAAAATTCTGGCACAAATAATCCCCCCCCACCCCCCCCCCCCCCCACCCCCCCCCCCCCCCACCCCCCCCCCCCCCCACCCCCCCCCCCCCCCACCCCCCCCCCCCCCCACCCCCCCCCCCCCCCACCCCCCCCCCCCCCCACCCCCCCCCCCCCCCACCCCCCCCCCCCCCCACCCCCCCCCCCCCCCACCCCCCCCCCCCCCCACCCCCCCCCCCCCCCACCCCCCCCCCCCCCCACCCCCCCCCCCCCCCACCCCCCCCCCCCCCCACCCCCCCCCCCCCCCACCCCCCCCCCCCCCCACCCCCCCCCCCCCCCACCCCCCCCCCCCCCCACCCCCCCCCCCCCCCACCCCCCCCCCCCCCCACCCCCCCCCCCCCCCACCCCCCCCCCCCCCCACCCCCCCCCCCCCCCACCCCCCCCCCCCCCCACCCCCCCCCCCCCCCACCCCCCCCCCCCCCCACCCCCCCCCCCCCCCACCCCCCCCCCCCCCCACCCCCCCCCCCCCCCACCCCCCCCCCAATTTTTGATTGTAATTGTTCTTCAAGGCAACGTTGGCATACTAGCCACAACGATACATAATAATGTAAGCTGAATTATGTATTAGCATCATAATGCCCTGTACACCACTTGAAAGTCTTGAGAGTACACAACAGGAATTTGATGATGATGGTGGTGGTGATAACAGCAATTACCGGTATTCGATGTTAGTCCCTCCTATTATTCTCTTGTAGCTTAATCCCAGCATTCGCACCATTATATAAAAGCATTTGCAGAAGTCCATTTTGAAATTTTCCAGTATAGATTTTTTTTTTCTTTTGCGATGCATAATTGATTTGTGTAGAAGAAAATGATCGTAGTGTCAGATTTTAGGAGTAAGGGTAGTGCGAAACACTTTTCACCCCCAGATTTTTCGGGTAAAATATGAATGTTCAAATTTTGCCCAAAACGATACGATGACATGATTTAAATGAGATTCCCATTTCATTAGGTAATCCGCAGATAATAGTGTGTGTGTGTGTGTGTGTGTGTGTGTGTGTGTGTGTGTGTGTGTGAACAAGTTCCTTGATTCTATTTTTTTATTTGTTTTGTTTAGTGATGAATATTCTTGACTTTCGGCATTCTCAACTAAAGTTGTTTCATTGTCGAACTTGGAAAATCAAGCAAATGGTTGTCAATTTAAGATTTTAAGTGGAACCTGTGACATAGTAAATTAATTAATTAAGAAACACGTAAACACCACAGTGATATCTTTAATTAGTAAAAGGACAAATATTTCGTACTAAAATTAATAGTACATCTTCAGTGTCTGTTACAGTAATAGGAATGGAATACAAGTAAAACGTTCGGTGGATCACCTATTAAAATACAATTGTTACCGAGTGCTAGGAAATAATAGAAATAACAAATTTAATCTATTAAGATAAATGGTTTTTTACATAAGATAAAAGTCTCCCAGATCTTTGAGAAAGAAACAGAGTCGTTTCTATTTAAATTCGGTCGGCGTAAGATAGTTTCACAACTTTCTTAGAAAAAGCGTTCATATTTGAATCTGCATCTATGGAGGAGAACTACTTTATCCCACTGGACACTATGAGTAGAGTCAATACTGTGCTGCGCCAGACCAGACTTCAGAGGTTTGTTATAATCAATATAATATTGGTGTTCTTTTATTCTTTTTTTCCAAAGAACAGCCAGTTTGTCCAAAATAAGAGACATCGCATTCGCAAGGTATTTGGCAAACGCCAGCCAAAGATAGAGAAGACAGTTTTTTGTAGAAGGTAATAAAGAAGAAATTTTGTTGATAGGAATATATGTTGGAATCGATTGATACTTTTTCAGAATTCTACCTATAGGTTCTAATATTCCCTGAATGTACGGAATAGGAACCCTGCGGGCTGTTGAAGAAACTGTAGGT
This sequence comes from Typopeltis vanoorti, assembly GCF_054136105.1. Lineage (NCBI taxonomy): Eukaryota > Metazoa > Arthropoda > Arachnida > Uropygi > Thelyphonidae > Typopeltis > Typopeltis vanoorti. The sequence goes on from NC_143549.1 coordinate 143,526,210, forward strand.
ATTGGAATATAAGAGTCAAGTATCTGTTGGATTTGATTGGAATTGTAATCATTTGATTCCATTAACTTTTTAATGATGGAAAGTTCTTGTTGTAAGATTATTGGGGAAGAGCAAACTTTATGTGCTCTATGAATTAGAGATTTAAGAATGCCAAATTTTTGAGACGTGTGGTGCGCAGATATTTTGTGAATGTATCTGCTAATAAATGTGCGTTTTCGAAAGACGCTTGTAGACAAGGTACCAGAAGACGTTCTAGTAAGGAGGATGTCCAAAAATGGTAAAGTACCAGAGTTTTCTTTTTCCAAATTGGATGCATGCGTGAAGGTTATTTATCCGTTGTAGAAAAGTGGAAAGTTCATCTTCAGTGTGTGGTCAAACAGCAAAAACATCATCGGCGTAACGGTACCAAAGAGGTGGTTGAGGATGAATGGATGATAACATAGTATCTTCGAATTGTTTCAAATAGTAGTTTGCCAAAGGTGGACACAGAGGGCTACCCATGGCAGTTCCTTCAATTTGTTTGTAGATTTTGTTTTTCCAACTGAAATAACCTGAGGGGTGGCATACTCGAACACTCTTGCGATATCTGAAGGTTAATCTTCATATAAAGAATTGACTGTGTCGGTTAATGGGATATTGGTGAACAGAGAAATGATCTCAAAATTGACTAACATTTCATAATCTATAATTTTAATATCCTTGATTTTTTCAAGAAAATCTGTTGAATTTTTTATATAGGATCTGGAATGACCAGTGAGAGCACTTAAGGAACGTGATAATACTTTTGCAATCCGATAAGTTGGAGAATCAATGCAATTCACGGTAGGTTGTACAGGACAGCTTTCTTCATGGATTTTAGGGAGTCCATATAGACGAGGAGTTCTTCCAAAGTAGGTGAGTATTTTATTCACGTAGTTAGGATTCCAACTGATAACCTCAAGTAATTTATTTCATTTCAGATTATTTATCAAATTACCAACTAACAACCAACCTGATAATTTTGTCGTTTTACTAATTAAAGATATCACTGTGGTTTTTACGTGTTTCTTTATTAATTATTTATTAATTAATCAAATGTTTGATTTCTACTCATCGGGTTGTCTTCGGTAGCGAGTTTTAAAATCTTGTTTTTGTTCTAGTTTCATTCACTCCTCTCCGTTTTTTTTATTTTTTATTTCTTTATAATGACAGTGTACAATCTTGAGATAAATGACAAATGACATAGAAGACTGTACTTGCAACAAACGGAGGAGCGACCTTCGCTTTACTGCTGTCTTGACTTCATTTCTGGTAAAAGTGATGTCTTCTCAAATGTCCTCTTCAGTTTACGGAAAATATGGAAGTCAGATTGAGCAACGTCTGGATTGCGTGATGGCTGATTAAGTCTTGAATTTCTGGATTCATTCGTATGCTTTTGTGAGTTCAGTCGAGTTTGTGTTGATAGTAAAGCAGTTATGTGTCAGGGCGAACAAATCTGCGCCTTAATTTTTTGCAGTTCCGACGTAACTCTTGCTTAGAGAGCATGGTGGTGCCACAAAGGATGAATCCTGAAATCTTGTCAAAAACTTCATCATTCGCAATAAGCAACTTTCGTTAACTAATGAAAGTCAGTGTGGGCGGTTCTTTTACATCACTCTGAAACTCCATCATTGCACGATGAACCGGTTTAATTTTCACTGCTTCCATAATTCCAAGACCTCTACTGGAAGAATTTTTTTTTAAAATTCCATTCGTGTTTTTTTTTTTTACCAAAGTGTATTCTTGATCATGATTACTACGCATATATTTTGGTTGACAAGAAGTAATATCGGATTAGTCCCAATTAATTAATTCACCGAAAAAGGCTCAGCAGAGTTTTATCTTTGTTATATTTATCTCAGCTAATAACCAACCTGATTTGTATGCGGTTACTGAGGTTAGTTTCTTTAAAAATAAAAAAACAATAAAAAATTTCGTGTATCTCAAGGGATGTCTTCATAGTTTAAATGTTACTACTTTTTAACTCAATTACAAATCCCCATGAGTGGAGAACTACCCAGAACTATTGCCATTAAACATCAAAGAATTTTACCAATCTCTGATATACCAATGTAACTCATGTGGGACGACAACGTTGACAAATAGTTCTTCTCACTACAAATCAAAAGAATAAACTGAAATTTTATTCTGTTTAATGTCAGTTGCATTCACGTTTGCTATATAGAGTATATCTTGGATAACATTGAGAATAAACGTTTTTCAGTATGTTGAACTTCCTGTGCGAAATGATTTTAATTTATAGTAATTCATCTGTAAGTGATTTTTTATAAGAAAAAAAATTATTTTAATTTATAGTAATTAATTTTAATGTTCGTCTGGCATGAATCCTATTTTAGAGTTAACGTAATTTCAATTTGAGATCCGGCATAATTTTGTTTATTAATTTTTCATTAATAAAAAATAAAAATTAATAAAAAACGAAATATATTAACTAAAATTTACGTTATGCTCATCTCATTTACTTAAATAATCTACATATATTTTGTGTTACAATCTTAATTCAAGTTACAGATCATTTCTGCAGACATGCGAACTACGGTATCCTCCCTCCCTCCCACTCACTCTCACTCACACACACACACACACACACACACACAAAGACAATAAATATAATGACGAAAGTCACAACTTGAATGTGAACATATGCTAGTCTCTTGGCATTGAATAGGTTTGAGTCGCCTCTTCCATTGAAGCTGGTTGAAAATCTCTCATAATCTTGCGAACGGTTTATGGGAAAGGATAACATAATCCGGTATCTTCTGATGGTTAGTTAGAATTTTTCAAGTACTGTTGTGATTATTTTCGTACGTGTGCAACCTTAAAAAATAAGAAATACAGAGTTTTCCCAAGTAGCAATGCAGTCTATCCTTGAATGCAACTATGACTCCACTCTTGCCAAGTTTCAGATGCAGTTTTAGTAGCTAGACGTTGTCCATTGACCACTATTTTGCAGTTTGTGCCAACAAGCAATGTTGGCACAATGAATATAATACGACTGGGAAGTCGCCGCTAGATGGATTCGTAATGTGTAGTGTTCGTGCAAGCTCCAGATAGGATAAGTATCATTTTCAGTTATCGATACAAATTACTCAATATTGTGTAGTTTTGTTTTGTTTGCCTTGCGTATTTTAGTGCGTCTATTTTTGGTGTGTTATAACGTATAATTTGACAAAACACGTTACAGATAAGTATGGCACCTGTGCGAAGGAAAATGGCGGCCAGTAATGAAGGTTCGCCATCTTTATCAAAGAACGGTAGCATAAAAGAAATGAGTCAGTGTACTAGCTGTGAAATGTACGCTTTGCGGAGTGCGGTAGGAGTGTGGTTAGATGATAATAAAGGATTGAATGTGTGTAGATTGTAGAAAATGTAGGGAGAATGCGGAATTGAAGTGTATTTCGGATCGTGAGTGTGATATTTTTGTCAACCTTCAGAATGAAGGAAATAGGGATATGACAAGAAACGGCAAGGTTGTACATGAAAATTGTGAGAGTGTGAATGTAGAAAGTGTGAATGATAGTGTAAATGGTTTCTCAGAGAACAAAAAAGCTGAGATAGATGCATTGAGTGAGATCGCGTTGTTGAATAGTGCGATACAAAGAGCAAAACAGCAGCTAGAGTGCATGAACAAAAGTAGACTGAATGAACCAACCAAAAATAAAAGGTATGACAGGAAAATTAGACGTATGAATGTGAACATGAACAAAATGAAGGATAGAGTGCTGTATGGAGACTCGTTAGTACGAGGTGTGTTAGTAGAGGATTTAACAAAATCGTACCAACCTGGTGCGACCATAAAGGACGTAACTGCGTCTATTAGAGAGCAAAAGGAAAGGGTGAAAGAAATGATTGTTGTGGCAGGTACGAATGATTTGAAAGGAGATAAAATGGAAATGATAGAAGACCTGAATGAATTGTTTGAGGTAGTAAAAGAAAAGAGTGAGAGAGTTAGAATGATTAGTCTTTTGCCACGGTATGACAGTGAAATGTTTAAAAGGAGGGCTATAATTGCAAATGACTTTATGCGTGGGTTATGTATGACGAGTGGTGTGGAATTTGTGGATGTGTGGAGTGAGATTGATGGGCGAAAGGATCTATATAAGATGGATGGCTTGCATTTGAATGGTTACGGTGTACGAAGACTTGAGAAAGTGTTGCTGAATGTAGTGGATGTGCAAATTCAGGGACACTAGATTTGTTGGGGGGAGGAGTAGAGATACAGTCCTTATGGAGGCAGTTGAATGTAAGAATGAATATAATATGCCAGAGCAAATAAGGACAACAACTCTGAGTGGGATAGTTAATATAAGGCATCAAGGTAGGGTTGGGGCTAATGGGGGTCTTAAATTCATGTACACTAATACTAGGAGTATTAGGAACAATAAGGAAGAGCTTTTGGCCATGGTTGGCACTTCCAGACCACAGGTTATAGGTATTAGTGAAACATGGCTGACTGTAGATGATATAACTAGTGGGATTGAATGTGATGGGTATAGTGTGTTCAGGAATGACAGAGAGAATAAAATGGGGGGAGGAGTATTGTTGATGATAGCTGATGAGCTCCAGCCAAGGATAATAGAAGTTGAATTGCAGGATAGAGAAAAGAGCACATTTGAGGCCATTTGGTGTGAGATTGTGGCTAGCAGAACTAAATATACAATTGGGTGCTGCTATAGACCAGGTGATGGAAAAGATGGCGGTGACAGTATGCACAAGCAAATAGAAGAAATGGGTGGAAGGAGGGTGATTATTATGGGAGATTTCAACTATGGTCGCGTTGATTGGAGTGAGGAGAGGACACACGGGAGGAAGGAACTGGATTTTATGCGGTTATTAAGGGATAACTATCTGCGACAGCATGTAATGGAAAATACTAGGGGTCAGAGAGTGCTTGACCTAGTAATTACATCTGAGGATTTGGCTGTAACAAATATGACCACATTGCCACCAATCGGTGAGAGAGATCATAGGGTCTTAACTTGGGAGGTGGCTAAAGGTGCAGAATTTTCAATTAAGACAGGGTACATGTGGAATTATCGGTTCGGAAAGTATGACAAGCTTAGGAGTTTGATTGGTTCAGTGCCATGGCATGCACAACTGCAAGGACTAGAAGTTGATAGTGCATGGGAGGTAGTTAAGAAGTGCTTGCATGAAGCAATGGCTGACTGTATACCTAGAGTCCGAATAATAAATCAAGTAGGGGTTAAATGGATGAATAACACCATTAAGCTTGAGTTGCAAAAAAAGAAACAACTATGGAGGGAATTTAAGGAGAAGGGTGACCGGCAGGCACATGAACGGTATAAAGCGCAGGCCAGAAGGGTGACGAGTGTGGTAAGAAAAGCAAAAAAGGATTACGAAAGAACATTGGCCATGCAGGCTAAAGAGAATCCTAAACAGTTTTTTAGATATGTAGCAAGTAAAAGGAAAAATGTACATGGCAGATTGATTTTAAAGAATGCCGATGGTAGGGAGGTAACTGAATCAGTTGAGATAGTTGAGTTACTGAGTGAGCACTTTGCAAAAGTATATCATCCAGGTGGTGACATTGCAGAAACGAATAAACCAGTAGATTATACGGGAATTGTGGTTAATGAAGTGGAGGTGAGTAGTCTATTGCATAACCTCAATGTCAATACATCTGTGGGATTGGATGGTATACCAGCTCGTGTTGTACGAGAAGCAGCTAAAGAATTGTCAGTACCCTTGACCATTTTGTATAATTTGAGTCTCGGGTCTGGGTTAGTCCCGAGCGGGTGGAAAGAGGGGAAAATAGTTCCACTGCATAAAGGTGGTTCCAAGACTGCTGTTGTAAATTACCGACCGATTAGCATATCAGGAATCATTGTCAAGGTCTTAGAGAAAATAGTCAAGAGGAAAATACAAGATTGGATAGAAGAAAATGGGATACTGTATCGGGGACAGCATGGTTTTGTGAAGGGTAGGTCATGCCTCAGTAACTTGCTCACGTATTATAACACAGTGACGGCTGAACTGGATAAGGGTAATGGGTTTACGGTGATTCTACTGGACCTTGCCAAGGCCTTTGACAGGATTCCACATGGAATTCTAATCAGTAAATTGCAGCATATGGGAATGGACATAGGGTTGGTGAGATGGATATAGAGGGTGGTTGACGGAGAGATATCAGAGAGTGGTTTACTCGGGAGTAGAGTCCACAAGACGGCCTGTGACTAGTGGTGTGCCACAAGGATCTGTTCATGGACCACTGCTGTTTAATTTTTTCATAAATGATATAGGAAATGATCTGAGAGGAACAGTTCATTTGTTTGCGGATGATGCGAAGTTGGGTAGGGCAATAGTGAATGCAGATGACGTCAAAATTTTGCAGGATGATTTGGATAGATTGGAGGTCTGGGCTGAGGAGAATGGATGTCAGTTTAATGTGGCAAAATGTAAGGTTATGCATTTTGGGGTGAAAAGATTGGCGGCAGTTTACTGCATTGGTGGAACCGTGCTCCAGGAAATTGATGAGGCACGAGATTTAGGAGTGTTGGTAGATAAGGAATTGAAATTTAGGGGACACATTGCAAAAATGACCAAAACAGCTCATCAAATCACTTGGTTGCTGAAGAATACGTTGACAAGCAGAGACAAGCAGGTTATTGTTCCTCTGTAATCGAGCCTTGATAAGACCCCATCTAGACTACTGTGCTCAGATTTGGTCACCTAGGTTTCTTCTTGATGGGGAGGAGGTGGAGAGGATCCAGAGGCGAGTGACCAAGATGATAGCAGGTCTGTGGAATGAACCGTATGAGAATAGGTTGAGGATTTGTGGGTTGCAAAAATTGGTTGATAGGCGGAGAAGGGGAGATATGATTGAGACATTCAAATTACTGAAGGGTTTCTATAAAATTGATTCAGAAGATATTTTTGAGAACAGGGCTGGTTGTGGGAGGACTAGGGGACATCCATGGAAACTGGGCAAAAGTGTGGTTAGTAAAGGTGTTAGAGCTCGGTTCTTTACTTTTAGAGTAGTGAATGAGTGGAATGCACTCCCTGAGTCTGTAGTCGATGCTGTGACAGTGAATGAGTTTAAGGCGAGGTATGATAGATACTGTATGAATGTCAAATAGTTGTGATGAATATGATTTGGGGCCTCCCTCGATGAGTCTAATGACTCCCTTGAGTTGCCCGTAATAATAGTAATAATAATACATAATGCATAAAAGGGTTATAGGATTACAGAGTAGCATGAAACTGAAACTGCGGTCTGGTTCATCATTAAAGTAAAGATGTCAGGTGATTATGCGATATCTCAGAAATGTCTTTGCTCGATTTCACAATATATTATTCAATCCTTCCTATCTTGCGGATTGTTGAGACTTAAGAATTTTTTACAATGCAGATTGATTTTATTATTAACAATGACATTTGTTATTTCCTATTTATATGCCGTTTATTTTTAAGTTTAGTAGAGCTTATGATAAAAAAATTCAACCAACTTCACCGGAAATGTATTTCGTTTATCTCTGTCCATTTCTAGTCAATCTTCTTCATAATAAATAAGACATTCCTCTGAATATATTTCTTTAAATTTGGATCGTAATTATGCAATATCGTGGTTGGAATCTATGATTAGTTTGAACAACAAATGAAAACTTCTGTTTTAAATAAGCTTTTCTAATGTGGTTCAAAATTAACAAAGTTAATATAAATTAAGATATCGCCTTCCTTACTTTTATCACAAGCTTTTTTTAATAGCAATACATCATGGAAGATAGAAACCCTATAGTATAATAATACAGCAAATTAATATAATGTATAATACAATAATATAATACAGTGAAGAGCTTTATACTTTGACGGGACGAATTCGTCATAAAATATTATTACCAGAATCACTTGCGTTTATTTTAAATGTCTTTATTTGTAATTTGTAAAATTTTCAGCTTAGTTTCATAGCCATTTTCAATACAGTTATAGGAAAACTCTAAAAAGAACAACAATTCAATTGAAAGCACGTGATATTACGTACACTATCGGCTGCAGGAGAATAGCTCCATCTGAATTAATTGATATTCAAAATAAATTACAATAAATTAATTTAGTTAAAAATTATTTTTAACTAATTTGTTTTAAATATAAACAAACTAATTTTGTTTTAAATATAAGCAAAAATTAATTACAAATTAAGGAACATATGAATGGTGAGTATTAGTCAGTATAACTTCCCAAAAATTGAGAAAGTTTTAGACAATCGCTTTTGTTCAGATTCGGGTTGTGAATGTGTGCTTCACAGCTTACTTTGTAGAGTCTTTCCCGAAAAAAATAACTTTTGTGTAACAATTCGGTTTTGTTCCACTGACTCCTGTGTTTTGTAGATAATGCGTAGGTTGCTAAACTGAATTTCTTGGGTTCTTTAAGTGAAATGTATTCCTGATTTTCTTCAAGACGAATTTATGCAGAACGACCACTCAGTCTGTCCATAATAACAAAAGCCACAAGAGCAGGGGATTCTGTAAACTCCAGGATAAGAGAGAGGAGGATATTTGCCGTTAGTTGAGATAACGAAGGTATTAAGTTAGCGAACTGGACGGAAAGCGACTTGTAAGTTAATCTGTCCTCCTTTAGGAAGGCCTTTTAATGGTTTCAGGGCATTTCGTCCAATCCCTACATTTCGTCTATTACTTTTCTCGTCCAGTAGGACATTTCGTCCAATCTTTCATGATAGGCCAAGGAGTTACAAGTAACTTGTGATCATTAATAATAGTCAGTTAACACAAAAGAGAAGGGCGCAAGACAATATGCAAGCTCCACTCTCACACGTTAGGTTAGGTTATTCAGGTTGGTCACTTGGCATAGTGGTAGGTCAGTCAGGTGACAATAATAGTCAATTGACATCGATGGGACAAATTGAGATTGGACGAAATATTCGACCGGGCCGAGTGTTCGTTGGACAAACTTATAAAAGGATAAAAAATCTTGGACCATCTGCCTTTAACACATGGAATACAAATTCTGGGTAATTATTCTTGAGGAGGATTAGAACACACGTTATACTGACTAGGTATAACGTGTGCTATATAACATAATTATTTTATGTATATTATTTCTGGGAAAACACCCATGTTACTCCTCTTAATAAACTATTATAATTACGGCTATTTTGACTGCTTGAGTTTAGGAGTACCCCTGTTTAAATGTCATTGGCTATTTACTCATGGATTCTTTGGACATTGTAGATGTAAATGTACAATAAAGTATATGTAGCATAAGGAAAAGAAATTTACACATACCTTTTTTCCTGGTGTTACGGCTTTTCCTCTTTCTGTGATGTCGAAAAACTACTGAGTGTGTGTGGGGGGGGATAGGCAGTTTGGGAGAATTAAGTTAGAAAAACCCGGTTTTTTCCATAATATATATAAACATATATATTATATTATATAGGATGGTGAAGAGGTGAAAGGGTTGATTTTTTAAAATAGGGAGGGGGAAGGGGAAAGGTGGTTGACGGGGTGCAGTCCGTTTCGACTATTCTTGGTCGTCATCTGAACACATTGGGAAAATGGATGCTACGTCAGGTCGGGTGTGTGCTTCTGTTTTTGAAGTGTTTGTGTTGTCGCCTATTGGTCGGGGTTGTGACCTCAATTTTATGTTGTGAAGCTCCTAAACCTCGGAGATTATGTAGGGCCTGTGTACGTTGATAGAGTTCGCGTCACACTTTATAGCTATTGTTTCCCATATTCTCAGCATTGCTTCACTGTCTTGTCTGTCTGCTATGATGGCATTGTCGATCTGCGGGGTATGTTTTTGTTCAAGGGCGTGAACAGCTATTTCCGTTTTTCCTGTGCTTTGTATTCGATTTTTCTTTTTGATGTTACGTTGTTTAATGTTTAAATGTTCTGGAATAGGGATGTACAGTTACGGAAGTGTTCTTGTAGTCTTGCCCATAAAGACCTGAAGGTGGAACCTGTGTAGGTGATGTCACAGTCTTTTTGGCAGGGAAATTTATAGACTACATTGTGCTGTTCAAATATTTCTTTCTGTGTGTGAGGTTTGATGGATTTTAGGAGGTTTGCCAGTTTTTGGTTTGTGGTGAATACCAGTTTGTAGTCAGTATGTTTTGAAGATGTACAGGGTGTTCGGGATAAATTTGACAGTTTCGTAAGGAAAAAGAAAATCTTCTTTGTATCTATTAAATTTAATGAATTGACAAAAAAACATTACAGGCAGAGTTAATTACAATACTATCAACAAGATTTACTCAAAATAACCACCATTAGCATCGATCACAGCTTCAATTCTGCTTCGGAACCTCGAACAAGCTGATGCTACAGTCTCCCTGGGAAGGGCCGCAAAAACTGTTTTAATTTTATCCATTAACTGGGCTTTTGTATTACTGGAAGTGCGATTGGTGTCTTTTTCAACTGCGCCCCATACAAAATAATCCATGGGGTTAAGGTCTGGGGAGTTTGGAGGCCAAACATTTGGACTGGTGAAGTCGTAGAAATTTTCAGACAACCATTTTTGACTTTTCCCAGAGGTGTGGCAAGGGGCCGAATCCTGCTGCCATACATACGGCCTACCATTGGCTACCCTTGTTATCCAGGGCTTGACTACAGTTAGCAACTCCACGAACAAAGCCCGAATTCCAATGCCAGGGTTCTTCAACACCTGTTCCTGCAGATTTGCGAGGAATTCTGCTGTACGAACGCAATCAGATCGTCTGCTAGGGATCTTTCTTCTTGCTACATCCTCGTAGTCACCATTGCAAGTCTCTAGTTCATGCCTGATTGTTTTTACTGTATTCAGGGAGCATTGGGCAGCAGTCATAATATCCTTATTTTGATGGCGGGCACGAATCATCATGATACAAGTTATTCTCTTCCATGATTCAGGTGGGTTCCAGCTATCCATCCTTTCTGACATCTTGTATATGAATGAAGAAGGGTCCAAACTTTTAAATGAAGAGAAGTGTGTGTTAATACATGTAACTTACGGAAAAATATAATTAATTATAAATATGTCAAATTTATCCCGAACACCCTGTATTTATAGGCTTTGTATGTGTTTTGTGTGTATGGTAGTTTGATAATTTTTTTGTATAGCGAAGTTCGTTTTGGCACTTGGGTTGTTTTGGCGGATTTTTGCCATCTTATTTGCGTAGTTAATGAGTTGTGTAGTTAATCAGTAATGTTGGTCTTGTTAATCAGTAACTACGCAAACAAGACGGCAAAAAACCGCCAAAACAACCCAAGTCCCAAAACGAACTTCCCTACACAAAAAATTATCAAACTACCATACACCCAAAACACATACAAAGCCTATAAATACATCTTCAAACATACTGACTACAAACTGGTATTCACCACAAACCAAAAACTGGCAATCCTCCTAAAATCCATCAAACCTCACACACAGAAAGGAATATTTGAACAGCAACAGCACAATGTAGTCTATAAATTTCCCTGCCAAAAAGACTGTGACATCACCTACACAGGTTCCACCATGAGGTCTTTATGGGCAAGACTACAAGAACACTTCCGTGACTGTAACATCCCTATTCCAGAACATTTAAACACTAAAAAATGTAACATCAAAAAGAAAAATCGAATACAAAGCACAGGAAAAACGGAAATAGCTGTTCACGCCCTTGAACAAAAACATACCCCGCAGATCGACAAGGCCATCATAGTAGACAGACAAGACAGTGAAACAATGCTCAGAATATGGGAAACAATAGCTATAAAGTGTGACGCGAACTCTATCAACGTACACAGGCCCTACATAATCTCCGAGGTTTGGAAGCTTCACAACATAAAATTGAGGTCACAACCCCGACCAATAGGCGACAACACAAACACTTCAAAAACAGAAGCACCTACCCTACCTGACGTAGCATCCACTTTCCCAATGTGTTCAGATGACGACCAAGAATAGTCGAAACGGACCGCACCCCGTCAACCACCTTTCCCCTTCCTCCTCCCTATTTTAAAAAATCAACCCTTTCACCTCTTCACCATCCTATATAATATAATATATATGTTTATATATATTATGGAAAAAACCGGGTTTTTCTAACTTAATTCTCCCAAACTGCCTATCCCCCCCCACACACACTCAGTAGTTTTTCGACATCACAGAAAGAGGAAAAGCCGCAACACCAGGAAAAAAGGTATGTGTAAATTTCTTTTCCTTATGCTACATATACTTTATGGTACATTTACATCTACAATGCCCTAAGAATCCATGAGTAAATAGCCAATGACATTTAAACAGGGGCGCTCCTTAACTGAAGCAGGCAAAATAGCCGTAATTATAACGTATAAAGTATAATATGTTCCTTAATTTGTAAGTAATAATAGTCAGTTGACATCGATGGGACAAAATGAGATTGGACGAAATATTCGACCGGACAAGGTGTTCGTTGGACAAACTTATAAAAGGACAAAAAATCTTGGACCATCTGCCTTTAACACATGGAATACAAATTCTGGTAATTTCTTCTTGAGGAGGATTAGAACACACGTTATACTGACTAAGTATAACGTGTGTTATACCTAGTCAGTATAACGTATATGTTCTTTAATTTGTAAGTAATTTTTGTTTATATTTAATTTAAAAATAATTTTAACTAATTAATTTATTGTAATTTATTTTGAATATCTATTAATTCAGATGGAGCTATTCTCCTGCAGCCGAAAGTGTACAACTGATTTTTTTTTTTTTTTTGGAGGGGGAGGGGGTTCTTATTAGTGCATTGACAATGGCTAAACTTAGCCGAAACTTTTACAAATGAAGATATTTAAATTAAACGTAAGTGTGGTAATAATATTTTATGATGAATTCTTCCTCTTACGTCTCGATTTCTAAAAGAAATCAGGAGACGTTTTGTTTTGAATAAACATGCATTCTGCAGTTAATTTCATTATGATGCTTGCTTAAAATAGCTGTCGGTCTTATGAACCATAATAAAGACCTCCATCCTATCCTTCTGTACTAATTCCAGTCATTTCTTGATATGTTTATGAGTGTCTCCACTCTATCAAAGGAGGAAATTCTGGAATCCTCTCTGCTGTAGGTTTCGATATGTTATCTGCACTTGACTGAGTCCATCTGCGTACTTCCACTTATCAAACCAAATCTGCAATTACACCAAATGGCGTTATAAGAGGCTATCAGGCGTCTTAAGTGGAACATCCTGTTGCTGACGTAATGTATTGCCTCCTTAAAACTTGGTTATGTTTGCACCACCCTGACGACCATCTGTTCTATAAAGTGATTGAGAAAGGGTTAATCTATAAGGTCTCCTTTATTTAGATACATTAATGTTAGTTTAACCGCTAGTCTCAGCACAACATTGGCCAACTTCTATCAATGCAGTATACGTAAGCCTTTTAAATGTGATTTATTTAAGGTTTCATTTTTATCCAAAAGATAGCGCCACCATAAATACTTCAAAGTAAGAAGGACAAAGTCATCGAAATCAGTAATGATTACATCATTTTTTTTTTTTTAAATTGAAAGTTCCTTCACTATGCTGAAATATTTTTACCGTAGTTACTCGTAAATGCAACTAGAATCGATATTTCCTTAATATTATCACCCATTTTAAAAAGTTTAGAAATTTTGAAGATGTTAAAAATTAAAATAGCAAATAAGTATCAGACTCATTCATGTTAGTGTGTCATAAAGTGTACGTCTTTTAAATACATAAAAGCAAAAACAATAACAAAAAATTCTTTTGTTATTAATTTCCATAGCCGTTCTTCTCACACGTAAGTCAAGGAGCATTAAAACAAGGCATAAAAAATGTAAACTAAAGGATGAAATTATTTCAGTATTTTTAAATCTCGAACTAATTTCAACCTTTGTTAATATTTTCCTGTTAGTATTAACAGCATTCACAATCATATTGACTATTTAGTTCAAAGAATTACGGATCTTTGACTCCTAGTTTTTTTTTTTTTTTTTTTTTTTTGCGCTGTGTTATTGCTTAATATATCTCCCAACTTATATAATAATAGTAGCAGGGAAAGTAGATCGTCATTGAACTTGTTGGAAAAACACTCAAGTATTTGCCTGTCACTATATGGTATAAAATGCATTGTCCTGAAGTACGAAAGCGTAACATATGTTATCGTACTTTAAATAGTGTGCCCAAGTAAACGTAGTCTCGACGGTGTCTTACCATTTGTCTTATGATTGGAAATACTTAAGTTCGAATCTCATATGGGACTTGTTACCTTTATAGAGGTTTGTCGTGTTAGCTGGTCTCGTAAGAAGGCAGCAGCGTTTCTCATCCCCATAAAATGAACAAACTGGTTAAAGAACGCACTTGGTTAGAAGATATAACACGCTCATATCCCTTGTTAATTCTGCCTTAGTTTCAATCCAACCCACTTTAATCAATTGAACAGCGATCAGGTAAATACACGAGAGGAAACTAAAAAGTTCTGATAAACACCTAGAATAAAAATTGTATTAAATAAAACTTTTCTTTTAGGATATATATAAGAAGACATGCCAGAGGTTGGGAAGAAATTTGAAGACATTTTTTTCCCCTTGATCCGAAAGGCTTTTATCTTCTACTGTCTTCACATTCTCATTTCCCCCCAAAAAAGGACTAGACGTAAGTAGTTGCTGTAACTTTTTTGGAAATTATAAAGTCAGTCGCTACTTCTCACCATCACGAACGCTGAGTGCATTCACATCACTAGAAAAGAGATCCATATTCCTAATCATTATAGTCGCTACGTTGTGGGATTATTCTAGGACTTCACATGAAACCCTAGAATTCGCTAAGAAAACAGTCTTAACAGTCATTGATCATAATTAACGACGTTCCTCAGACCTCTAAAAGCCTTTGATCTTTGAATTGTTTAAGGTGTTCCACTGTATTAATATTTCATTAATGTAAATATTGAAAAGTGTTGGAGATAGATGGCATCCCTGTCTTACTCCTTAGTTTCTAGATTGTTCTTCAGACAACTTTTCATTTATTTTTATTCTTATTTCATTATCTTTGTATATAATCAATATTGCATGTAGTAAAATATTAGGCATATTTATTCTTTGTAATATATCAAACAGTATATATCTTTTTACTTTGTCAAAATGCTTTTTCATAATCTATAAACAAAAGATTAAATTCTCTTATTTTTTCTATAAGAAGTTTTAAACATAAAACTGTATTCATTGTAGAATGTCCTTTTCTAAATCCATTTCGACATTCTAATAATATTTTTTCACTGTATATTTTTAGTGTTTCATTAAGTATTCTGCTATATATTTTATAGCATGTTCAAAAAACTAATACCTCTGTAGTTAGCAGGTTTTGTTTTATCCCCGTTTTTAAATATAGGTATTGCTATGCTTATATTCCATTCAATTGGTATTTGTCCATTTGTATATATTTTATTTAAAAATTTAGTAATCTTTGAAGAAATTTTTTTCCAGCAAATTTATACAGTTCGGAGTTTGTCCCATCTTCTCCTGTTGATTTGCCATTTTCTATTTTATTTAGGTTGTCCTTTAATTCTTTCATTGTTATCATATCATTTAAGGTATTTTGTAAGTTTCTGGTGTAATTATTTTTGATGCCAGTATTAATCCATCCAAAGATCTGTAAAGTAATCCAAGAATTCTTTTACATCGATTTCACAATTTACATTTGCAGTTTCTTTTATATCTGCATTCATGTGTTTTAGTATTTTGTACGTGCTGGGTCTTATTTTGTATATGTCATTTTCTAGATATGATACAAATTTTTCCCAGCTTTCTCTGTGTCGCTTTCTGGTTTCTCTTTTGGCTATAGCTCGTCTTTTTTTATATTCAATTTTGTCTTCTTGTTTTTTACTACTTAACCATCTTTTAAAAGCCAGCTTTTTATTTTCAAATATTGTTTTTGTTTCATTTTCCCATATATGTAATTTTTTGTTTTTATGGTATTTTTTGTATGTTCCTAGACTTTCATATGCTGCTGATGCAATAATTTCTTTTATATTATTCCATTTTTTCTCAATATCTTCATTTTCTTGTATTTTTGCTAAGTAGTTATTAATCCTCTCTTAGTATAAATTTCTTATACTTGAATAATTTAGTAGTCTTACTTTGTAATTAGATTTTGTTTCTCTAATTTGTTTATAATTTTGTATTTTTTGTATCCAGTTTTGTAGAAATCTTAGTTTTGCCTGTACTAAATAGTGATCTGTGTCGATCTCTAGCCCTCTTCTAACTTTAATGTCTAGGAAGAGGTTTGCTGCTTTTTTTCATTTGCTATAAAGTAGTCTATTATTGATTTTTGTCCTTTTGCACAGAATTATTTTTAAATTATTATATATTTTATAATAGTAGTCAGCTCTGCCCCGGGCAGAGCTGACTACTACCGGGTGCGTCCCCAGGTGGCGGATCGGGGAACAGCCTTCAGATATGGAGGTTAGCTGCGATATAAGCAGAGCAATCTGGTGAATAAGCAGCCGTGGACCAACAGCGACTGAGCTATCAGGGCGTGGGGGAGCAGAAGTGGCAACTCTGTCTCACTTAAAACCTCACAAAGCCCAATGACAACTCGGTGACATGGCGAGTAGTGCCGCCATTAAATAAGTACCTACTGGGGTCACCGCCCCTGACATTGGGAAGCAGCATTGTCAGTACTGACACAAGGTTGAAGCCAAATGATGACGGAAAAGCTTGTGATCAGAGATTTGCAGATGGCAATATGATTATATTGTGTACGTCTCTAATACTGCGGAGCAGAAAGCAAATGGAGAAACTACTGCTCTACCTTATCTCCAGAACAACCACCATGGCGAGCAAACCCTTACAATTGGCCCCAAGTTCCCGGCGTCCCTTAAATGGGACAGGGGTGCGAAGAATCTCCGGGCTCAAAATGGTGTCCACTTTTAAAATTGCAACTTGGAATGTCAGAACTCTGTATGAAGCTGGCAAATTAAGAAATGCCACAAGAGAAATGAAGAGGCTGGGCATCTGGATTTTGGGAATTTGCAAGACAAGATGGCCAGGATCTGGAAAGTGTCAACAAGATAATATGACAATGTATTACTCTGGGAATGATGAGAACAAACATCGACATGGTGTAGCTGTAATAGTAGATGAAGAAATCAATAAATCAGTAATAAATTGGATTCCATTTTCTGAAAGGATAATGCTGTTACAACTTAAGGGAAACCCCGTTAACATAAATATCATCCAAGCTTATGCACCCACAGCTGACAAAAGTGAAGATGTTGAAGAGTTTTATGAACACCTAAAAGTGATTAAAAAACCTAACAAAGAAACATGATATAAACATAGTGATGGGTGACTTCAATGCGAAAGTGGGAAGAGGGGGTGATGGAGAAATTGTTGGCGAACATGGCTTAGGCACCAGAAATGACAGAGGAGATCGCTTAGTCCAATTCTGTTAGGAAGAAGATCTAACAATAGCAAATACCTGGTTTAAACTTCCACCCAGAAGACTGTACACTTGGAAATCGCCTCAAGATAACCAACATAATATTGTCAGAAATCAAATTGATTATATACTGATAAGTAAAAGATTCCACAGTAGTATAAAGAGTGCAAAGACTTATCCTGGAGCAGATATCTCATCAGACCACAATCCCATAGTTGCAGAAGTATGTCTTAGATTAAAATCAGCTAAAAAATCACAAAAGAAGAAAAAGAAAATTGATGTAGAAAAACTGAAAGACCCGAACATAAATAAAAGTGCCAAGACACAGCTTAACCTGCGATTACAACAGATTAACATAGAAGAAAATAAAAGTGTGGAATCTCTTTGGAATAGCTTAAAGAATGCCATCGTAACAAGTATTGAAGAAGTAGGTTATGTGAATAATATAAAACAACAGGAATGGATGACAGATGAGATTCTTTCTCTTATTGATACAAGAAGAATGTATAAAAACAAAGACCTAGCCAGGTATACAGAAACACATAACATCATCAAGAAAAATATAAAAGAAGCCAAGGAAATTGGATGAAAAATTTATGTACTGAAATTGAACTGCTTCAGAAACAACATGATAATTTCAATCTGTAAAAGAAAATCAACGAAATTTCCGGAAAACTGAGGAAAAAGCAAATAGTGTCTCTAAGAGACGAAAATGGAAAAATAATTCTAGAAGAAGAGAAGAAAAAAGAAGAAAGAAGAAGAGAATAAAGCACAGATTTGGATAAAATATGCAACAGAACTTTTCAATGATACTAGACAGAAGCCTATAAATATAAAAGATAACATTCAAGGACCAGCAATCATGAAATGCGAAATAGAGAATGCTATACAAACAAGTAAAACAGGAAAAGCCAGTGGACCAGATGGTGTGCAAACAGAATTTTTAAAATTAATCGAACCAGATAACATCAAACTTCTTGAAAAACTATTTAATAAAATATATGAAAGTGATGAATTTCCATCAGATTGGCTCAAATCTACATTTATCACTATCCCAAAGAAACCCAAAGCGAATTCCTGTGGTGACTTCAGACTTATTAGTCTAATGAGCCAAACATTAAAAATATTTTTGAAAGTAATTCAGAATCGCATTTATAGAAAAAGTGAAGAAACTCGAAGTGAAACACAATTCGGCTTTCGGAATGGTTTTGGTACTAGAGAGTTCTGTACCCAAATATTGATAGAAAAATGCATAGAAAAACAGAAATCTGTCTTTATGTGTTTCATAGATTTTGAAAAAGCATTCGACAAAGTCAGACACACCAACTTAATAGAAATCCTTCAACAAATAAGGCTAGACGAACAAGACATAAGACTAATAACAAATCTGTATTGGAATCAGTCAGCTACCATTCAATTAGACAACATTACCACCAGTGATATTAACATCAAAAGAGGAGTGAGACAAGGATGTGTGTCTCACCACTCCTGTTCAACATATATGCAGAGGTAATCTTTAAAAAAGCATTGGAAGAATGTCCAGAGGGAATCACAATAAATGGAAAGATTGTTAACAACCTACGATATGCAGATGACACCGTGCTAATTGCAGATAACATTATGGATCTCCAAAAACTCGTTGAGAGAGTATACATAGAAAGCCAAAGAATGGGAATAAATATAAACATCAACAAGACAAAATACATGATCATCAGCAAACATCCAGCCTCATCAATGAAACTGACACTCAATGGGAAAAATATTGATCAAGTGTCAAGATATAAATATCTTGGTTGCTGGCTTAATGAACGGTGGGATCCATAAATAGATATAAAGACAAGGATTGAAGTTGCATGGCAGTCCTTCATGAAAATGAGAACACTACTCTGCAATAAAGACCTAAACATGGAAGTCAGATGCCGAATGCTGAAATGCTACGTGTGGTCTATTCTGCTCTATGGAGTTGAAACATGGACATTGAAGGCGACAACCATCAAGAAAATCGAAGCCTTTGAGATGTGGCTATACAGAAGAATGCTAAAGATATCATGGACAGAAAAAATTACCAATGAAGATGTCTTAAAATCCATTGGCAAAGCTAAACATCTTGTACAAATAATCAAGAAACGAAAAACATCATATCTTGGACACATCATGAGAAACAGCAAATACCAACTTCCACAAACTATTTTGGTAGGAAGAATTGATGGCAAAGGAACTAGAGGAAGAAAAAGAATATCATGGTTTGACAACATCAAGACGTGGACAGGAAAGAGCAGTGCACAACTGCTCAGATTAGCACAAGAGCGCAGTTTGTTCGCCAAGATGGTCGCTGACCTTCGATAGAAGATAGCACAATAAGAAGAAGATATATTTTATAATAAATGAGTCACTTTCTGTTTTTGTTTACTGTTGGTTCTCCAAATTTTTGTATATTACTGTTAATTTTTTTCAATCCAATTCTGGCATTAAGATCTCCGGCTATAATTATATGGTCTGTTTTATTTAATTTTTCATATATTTCTTGTAACTCTTTGTAAAAGTAATCATTTTCTTCTTTTCCTTCTTCAGGGGTATACACTCCAACAGCTGTTAAATTTTCTTTATTTAATTTTAATTGCACTTCTAATATTCTTTCATTCCAGAATGTATAATGAGTTATACATATATAATTTGTTTTAGTTTCCACATTATCCAGTGGTTGTCTAGACTCTAGACAAACTCCTGGCGACAACGATGCCAGCTGGGAGCTCTTCATTATATCTTCATTGTTGCATTATTCTAATTCTGCTATGTATTTGCTTTGTGGAAAAAAAAAAGGAAAACTAATTTAATAAATAAATTCATGAATTTTTTATATTTTTTCTATACCAAGAGGTTGTACAGGTCACACATCCATGAAGTCCGCACTGATAAGGTATCTTTATGATTTTGGGTGCAATGAAAATAATTTCTTCTCTCCTAGTAAAAAAGCAATCTCACACTCAGATTATTATTTCCATTTTTTTTTTTGTAAAAATTCCCAAATGACAAAGATTTAACGTTCCAGTAGGACATTTAAAAAAAGCTGCCTGTCAAATGCAAGTAAACTACAATATAATGAGATGTGACGACTATTTTCTGTAGTGAAAAATTACGAAACAAAAAAAAAAAGAAGAGAAAACAATGAAATAAAAAAATAAAATTCTATAAAACAAAGAATGACCTAACAGAAAATATCACAATGATACAACTGAAAAATACAATAAAGAAGATGAAAAATAGGTAAACATCAGGAGTAGACAATATAAATATAGAACTATACAAAAAAGGCAGCAGAAAAATTTAATGAAAGTCTTCTGAAATTTTTTAATATGCTTTGGACGTCTGGAAAAACTCCTCACTTGTGGAAAAAAGCACTGGTTATCCAAATCTATAAAAAAAGTTAATAAAGATGATTGCAATGACTACAGAGGAATTAGTCTGCTAAATACAGGATATAAAATATATGCAGGAATATTAAAAGAGAAGCTAAACAATATTGTAGAGGACAAACTACTAGAAGAGCAAAAATGGTTTCCAAAAAGGCCGATCCTGCGTAGATCCAATTTTTACTCTAAAATTATTAATAGAAAAGAGAAGAGAATTTCAAAAAGAAACACACGTGGCCTTTATTGATTATGTAAAAGTCTTTAACAAAATTAGCAGACAAAAATTGTTTAAAATATTAACCGATTTAAATATACCAAACAACTTTACAGTCCATTCAAGAAATATATACAGGAAATAAAATAGCAGTTAAATTAGAACACATCTCAGAATGGAAAGATATATCAAGAGGAGTACAACAAGAATGTACCCTCTCACCTCTGCTTTTCAATATATATATATATAATTATAACAATCAGGAAACAGTATAACCCATTTGGTATACAAATAACCCCACGAATGAAGATTGATAATACACTACTATTTGCAGATAATCAAATAGTATTAGCTACATCAGAAGATGATTTGCAAAGATCACTAAAAGCATTAATTGATATCTCAAAAAAAAATAATATGATAATATCTAAAGAAAAATACAAAAATAATGTCATTCAAAGGAGAAAACCCAATAAGAAGTAAAACAGTAATAGATAATAAAATATTAGAACAAGTAAACGCTTTCAAATACTTGGGATGTGATTTATCATACAAAGAAGAAAAAAACAGATGGTAAAAATATCAAACTTTGTCAAAATAAATGGCATAATGCTGAGTGGTTAGCGTATCTGCTCTCCAGTCAAAAGGCTGCGGGTTCGAATCCCGCCGTGGGCATGGATGTTTGTGATTGTCTCTGAAAATGCTAGTGGTGGTGATGGGAGGTAGATGGCATTGGTGTAGATGATGACTGTAGTAGGGGAATAGAGTGGTGAAGATAGAGAGTTGTAGAGTGGGTGCCCTCCTTCGAAGAGTAATTAAACTCCCTGGAGGTGTCATGTAATAATAAAAAATAATATATTTAAGCCATTCCTAGTTTAAAAACTTGAATCAGACTGTATAATGTCTTGTCAAAACCAGCTCTATTATACAGAAGCAAAACATGGACTATAAAAAGTAAAGATGAAAAACGAATTCAAACAGCAGAAATAAAATTTCTCAGAAAAACAGCTGGATATACCAAGTGAGAATAAAACAAATGAAGAAATTTTACAATCCCAGAATAAAAAACCCATTAATTACTACAGAAGAGACTGCCGAAAATGTTATACAGACATAAAAGAAGTAGAAAAAGAAGAATCAGAAGACCAAGAAAGAGATGGCATGAGACCGGACCAGGCCACCTGGCCTAAAATTCATGTTAGGGAGGAAGAAGAAAAAAAAACAACATTTTTTTGTTGTTGTTGTTCCCTTTTCTAAGTTCATTGTTGCTGGGATTATTTCTTTTTGTTCTGGGCTGAGAGACTGAATGCAAGATTGGTTGAAACGGTGATGTTAATTTTAAATTTATCTCTGAATAATTGTGGTGGAACCTAATAGTTCCAAAACATAACAGGTAACAGAATGCAAGGTTTTTGAAAATTTCATCATGCATGAATTTGTTAAACTGTATTGTGTGCAATGGCAGATGCCCTGGCGCAAGTAGTCCTCAGGGAACCCTCTGTTTTGTCGAATGAATGGTATGGTTATCAAAATTATGCAAGGGTATTATTAGGCGCAAAGTGTTATTGCAATACATTGGTACTAATGATGAAAAGTATTAGGAATAATGGAGGTGGGAGTTTGGAATGGCCAAAAGGAGAGCAAGGAACAGGATGTTGATGACAGCAGAAGAACTGTAACCTAGAGAAGTAGATGTCTGGTAAAAGTATATGTTAACGGAATCCAGATAGGAATCAACCTTAACATCATTTCTCTATGAAGGGTTTTATTGATGAGCACTGGAAAAATGTCATAAAAATCAATTATCTAAAAAATTCAACCATTTATATGAAGAAAGTTATAAAAAAATGGTCCACATAAAGAAAAGAAAACAAACTGTTAGAAATCTCTCTATCAGATGAATCAAACAGAAACATTGATTTTTAAGTAAAAAGTCTTGGCTTTGCAATAAGCATTCTAGTGGTGATAGGCAGTAGATGGCTTTGGTGTAGTTGGAGACAGAGAGCTATAGAGTAGGTGCCCTCCCTCGATGAGTCTTTGGACTGCCTGGAGGTGTCACGTAATAATAATAACACTGCTGGTATTCCCAAAGTTCACTTTATGTCTAGTGTGAAAAAAGCAACAAAATATTTATCTCACAAATGCGCTATATACACTCAACACAAACAGCATCCATTCTTTTCAATGCCAACCTTCCAAATTGCAATGGAACTACATTAGAATCTGAAGCACCTTCGGAAAGTATGATGTAATAAGATAATTATCTTATTACATCACAGTTATGTCCCAAAAGTTCTACTATTTTATCAGATTCCTCTACTTACTCAGAAACAGACAGTATCCTACCTGGTTGTCTCATAACAAGCCATATGATCTTATCACTCATATCCTCAGTCTTTCTGAAAATTTTAAGAAATAACTTGCCTCACCACCCTGTTGCTCCTGGATTAGAGGATTCATGAAAAATTGGTCATTTTTGAATTTCGAATTCAAAGAGAGGTAAGTGGGAGAGCTCATACCATTCACTGTTGGGTGAAGATCACTAGCTTTCCTACCTTACCTCCTTGCAAAATGTTGCTAAACTTTTAAAAACCATAGTGGATATTTTGATTCTTTTATTAAAAAATCCTCTCGTGTTTGAAAATACCATATATTTGGATAAACCATTCTGGAATATTAGTTAGTGAGGATACAATATTGTTATTTATAAATGTGAGTTATCCATTAAAACCACAGGATGTAAACTTATATATGAAGAATTTTAAAATACCAGCTTTATCACAAGCCAGTATGGTGTCATGTTGAATATATTCATTACTTATATCACTGGAAAAAATCATTAATCTGGAAGAAATTAAAGCATTCATGTCTTTGGTAAATGTATATATGGAGATACGATACACACCAAAGAATATGACCTTCAAGGATCCTCCATTGATGAGTCCCTCACTCCCTGGAGGTACCTAATAAGAATAATATTGTTCTGTAGCAAAAATTCTTCAAAACAATATTTTATTTGTAAAATTTTTAAAATTACGCAAGGCCTGTGTAGGAAATGGTATGTGCATCCATAAGCACTGAAAGAAAGACCATTCTTCCAAAGGCCAAAAAAAAATCCTACTTACACGTGCCAGTAGGGTTTCCATCACAGAAGCTTGACTGTAGAGCTCACACTATTTCAAAGAATAATATATAGTGTTAGGTACCACAAGATGGTGGCAGTTCTTTGCTGTACTCTTTCCCAGATACCAATTGTAATCATTAATAGCCTTGAGCCACCCTGGAGTTCATCCCAACTTCTTGTGCCCTTAATTACATAGGACAAACTTCAAGGAGTCAAGAAATAAGACAAAAGGAGCACATTAGAGATGTCAACAACAGAGAAGATAGTTCAGGATTGGCATTCCATTTTTCCAACACTCACCACAACATTGAATGCAATAGAGGTTCTATGCCATACATAGAAGATGACTACACCTATCGCAACATAAAAGAAGCTACGGTGGTAATCCACTCACAAGGTACTCTGAACAGAAACCAAGAGATGATCCCATGTGACATTTGGAAATCACTTATAAGATCTTCCATCAGAGTTTAATTTTGGCTAACTATAGGGCACACCTTCTGAACAATGTGCTAGCATCCATGCTCTACATATTTATATTGTGTAACGATTCTTAGCCATTCAGTATTTTTTTCAGTTATGTATTGATTCATAATCAAAGCTTGTTGTTTTAAGTTTAATATCTGTATGTTCATCAAAAACCCAGATGAAGCCACTAGTTAGTGTGGTGAAACTAGTCGGTTACTAGTTGCATCAAATTCCGACCAATAAAAGCCAATTTCAGTTATCTTATTAAATCATTTATTTTCAGTGATTATTAGCATGCATTTATCTTCCATACTTGAAGAGGGGAAGAAATGAATGTTCACAGCTATATACTATTCTCCTAAATCTGAAAGAGTTATTATTAACACCAGATCTCCAATGAGTTAAAATACTCATTGTGGGAGGTGTGCACAAAGCTCAAACAGTACTTGAAACTCATTCAAAGTGTTCACATTTACCACACTCAAGTAATGCATTCCACTCAGAAACTTCTCTCTCTCTCCAAGCAAAAAAGTTGCTCTTCCTTTGCTCACAGCCTTCTTATAGTTTCCAGAGGTGGCTTCCTGTTCTACCCCCACTCTCCCATTCTATAATTTTTTTCCACATTAACCTGGTAACAGCTTCTTACCAACTTACATGTTTCAACCATATCCCCTCTCCTCCTATTCACAAAGCAAATTGAATTCCCTCAATCTGTTTTCATACCCTACATTACAAAGACCAGATACCCAACTTAGACAATTTTTTCTGGACTCTACTCTTTGTAATATATCCTCATCTCTATGAAAACCGGTAACGAAATCTGCTTATAACAAGACATAAGAGGTGTAATCAAGGCCTTATACAATGGAACTATAATCTTTTTATTTCTGCATTTCAAGATCCACTACATCATTGCCATAATCTGATCTGATAACTTCACAACTTATACAATGTGATCCCTACGCTTCAGGTCCACCACCTTACACAGATCTATCATCTCCTCTACCTCCTTCAAAATTTCTCCACCAAGTTAATACTTTGAATCCCATACTCATACTGGGATGCAAACTGCTCATACAATCTATTCAGATCATCGTGTAAGTCCACAACATCTCGTTGACTCCTTGTTGTTCTCCCCAATTTTGCATCATCTCAAACATTTGCATATCTCCAGTCAGTCAAACAAATTATTGTTCTTATTGAGGGACTAAGAAAGCTACACAATTTTAAAATGCTCAAAACTGCTGTTTATAATAGCAAATCAATCTTGATGCATTAATCTTTAAGAAATTTTAATACAGCAATATTGTCCAGTATATGTTTGTTTTTGTACCATGTTTTTATTTATATGTCAAGTATTTCTAATAAATTTACATTTCATTAACTTTCTATTACAATTTGAATATTTACTGTTATTGTAGTTTTTGTGTTTTCTTATTTAACTTTTTTTTGTGTGTGTTACAATTATTTCTCTGTATTAATATGTTTTAATATAAAAGCAACTTGGTTGAGTTCAACTATTATCCAGGGATATTAAGTCCTATGGCCACCAAAATGAATATAGCTCCTCCTATATTTTGCTAGTCTAACAAAACTTCTTCAGATACTATCTAAATGGTAAGAGTTAGTTTGGTCTCCAACCTAATTCTTATACAAACAGTCACATTTCTATCAAATAAAATTAAAATGAACATAATCATAGTTTTATTTCTTCTATTCTGTTGAATATCTATTTGGTCAGTTTTCAGAGTTAGAATTGAAATTTCTATATTACAAAAATACATGGCATTACTAGTTAAGGCTGTTAATATTGCACTCTTAATTTAGAATTTAGATTATAATTTAGCATATTTATTTTTATAAATTTAATAAAAATGAATGACATTTCATTTACATTAAAATTTAACATATATAAATATTAAAACACAGAGGTTCTCCAAAATGTCTGGGAGTATTTGCATTTCATGAGTATTTTTTACAGCTGTACAATTGAATCACAGTTATGTCACTGTTTTCACTCCAACCTACAGAAATTAAACTAAAAATTATCACACAAAAAAGTGTAACTTTGGTATTTCATTCTTTACATATGCCTGCATATGCATTTTCACCCATCTCTCTCTTTTTAAAATAAAGTCTAAGTCTATATGAGCAGATGTGAGTATTTACAGCACTAAGTCCAGAAGTGTTTTAGATTTAAGGCAAAAACAGGATAATATATTTGTATTACAGTATTTGTCTGCTGATGTGCTGTATCCAGTTAATGACATATTTTCTTACCTGAAAAACAAAGAAAAATAAAGCTGATTATTTTATACTATTTCTTGGAAAAAGTATTATTTTACATGTGTGTGTGTATGAACTCCATAATCAATTGTAAGGATGTTCTGTTGACATTCTCAAAGCTGGTTATGAGCATTGTTACAACATGTCATGCCCTCTAGCAAGCCCTAGTTAGAGAGGTGGTAGATTTTTTTTCTCTCTGTAATTTATTTCCTACTGTGATCAGTCAAAGTGGTCCCATGAACATACATGCCTACAAGATGGCATATTATATATGCCATCCTTATATATAAGGGATGCAGCATAAAATTAGCAATGTGTATTAAATGGCTGTAAACCTCCAACCACAAAGAATCAACCCATCCAAGGATGAAAGAAATGAATACATATGATATGCATGTGTACTTGTTTTTGTACCATGTTTTTATTAATATGTCAAGTATTTCTAAGGAATTTATGTTACATTAAATTTCTATTATAATTTTAGCATTTACTGTTATTGTAGTTTTTGTTTTCTTATTTAATTTTTTTTGTATTGCAATTATTTTGCTGCATTTATTTATAATTAAGTTTAAGAATAAAAAATTTTTTAAAAATGTCCAAAAGTATCTGCAATATTTAATTTATTATTATTGATAATTAATTAATACATTTTTGACTGAATTGAATAAATGAATAGAAAACCAGTAAAAAAGAGGGGGGAAAAGAAAGAAGAAGATTTTTTTGATTGATCCAACTTTTGTGAATGCATTTTACTGTAAACATAAAATCTCATTCTGAAAATTCTTTACAACAGAGAACAAAAGTTTGTAAATTACACTAGGTTTATTGTCCCTAACATAGTATATAAATAAAGTACTACATAGGTTATGTTACCAAAACAGATTCATTTCATGAGGATTACAGAAAACTAATACAAAACATAAAATGCAAAAAAAAAAAACTGATATAGACAGATCTTAA
This sequence comes from Typopeltis vanoorti, assembly GCF_054136105.1. Lineage (NCBI taxonomy): Eukaryota > Metazoa > Arthropoda > Arachnida > Uropygi > Thelyphonidae > Typopeltis > Typopeltis vanoorti. The sequence continues at coordinate 143,554,091 of NC_143549.1, forward strand.
AAGAGCCATCAATAAAAAATTATATGAAGTTTAAATCTTGTTTTGCAAACATTATGTTTGCTATTATACTGACTTCTGGCAGTATATAACAAACACAGTATAAAAATAAAGTACACTAATAGCGGGAGACCCATTATTCACATAATACCTATCATACCGGTCCTTGAACTCATTCACTGATGAAGCATTCACAACCACTTCTGGTAACCCATTCCACCCATCCATTAATCTCCAAGCAAAAAATCCAGTCCTGATATCCTTGCAACCCAAGTTCTTACAGAATTTCCATGAGTTAACCCTCATTCTCTTCTCCTATGTACTGAAAAATATCTATAGTGTCAATCCTATAAAAGCCCTTTAATAGCTCATATGCTTCTATCATGTTTCCTCTTTTCCTCCCATCAGCTAGTTTTTGAAACCCACAAATCTTTAATCTATTCTTGCACAGAGTATTCCACAGACCTGCCACAATCTTCTTCTTCACAGGCGTCTGGATTCTCTCCACCACTTCTTCATCCCCCTGGAATCCTGTTCAAAGTAGTTCTGTTGAAGTCTTATAAAGGGGAATAATAATCTCCCTATCCTTGCTTGTCAGTGTGTTCCTCAATAACCACTGAACTCCAACTCCCTGTCTGCAATCATTCCCAAATCTTTGGTCTCATAAATTTTCTTAAGTTCAATTCCATCAGTATAATACACTGCTTGTAATCTCTTTTTCTCAAAGTACATCATCTTACACTTGACCTCATTAAACTAGCAGCCATTTACCTTCGCCCATACCATACTGCCAGTCTATTTAAGTCATCTTCATTACCTACTGCTCTTCACACTTTGCATCATCAGCAAACAACAGAACACATCCCCCACCACATGCACACACAATTCCTTTCCTATATCACTGATGTAGAAATTAAACAGCAGAGAACAAAGTACTGAGCCCTGTGGTATGCCACTAGTCACTGGCCTTCTGCTGAATTCAATTCCTCCCCCATAAATCATTCTTTGATATCTGTCCATCAGTCACCCATTTACTCCAATTTATGGAGGAGAGTTACATGTGGAATCCTGCCAAATGCCTTTGCAAAGTCCAGCAGTATCACTGAGTAGCTATTTCTTTTATCTAACTAAACCATCACTTTAGCACAAAAAGTAAGCAAATTACCAAGGCAAGACCTAACCTTCACAAAATCGTGTTTCCTCCTGTTATCATATTCTTGACCATAACACAATTTGTCTATCTTCTTAGAAACCATAACTCTAATGATCAAATCTTCATAGAAAGCCACACAATTGTCCTTGAACACCTCCTTCACTGTACTAACTTCATCTCTTTCTCTCTCTCTCTCTCTCTCTCTCTCACACACACACACACACACACACACACACACACACACACACATAACATGGCATCAGTCAATTACTTCTTTAAATGTCCAGCTGCATCCTTATGCTCTTCATTCTTGCCAACTACTGCTAAGTTTCCCCTCTTTCATTCACTACTATTACCATTATATTTGCTCCCTCTCGCCTTTTTTTGTTCACTCCTCATATATCATTACACTTTTGACACTATAGCCTCATTCTTTTCATAATTCTCAGAATCTATAAAGTTTTTGTTTTGCATTTATTGATGCATGGATAAAGCAATTTTTGCAGTTGGATTAACTGGGAAAAGTCCAATACAAACTTGAACTTCAAGCTAAACTTCTTTTGTGCTGCAACATCATCTGAGATTGCTATACCTACGTCCCACTAGATCACAATCCTACCAAAATGAAAGTTAAAAAATTAAACACCCTGCTTTAAAAAGTATCTTCCTGGCCTCCAGATTAAAAAAACCCTCCAAGCTTCAATTCTCATCCCTTACCTCTCCCTAGGATATACAGATTATCAAAAATCCATAATCCCAATGTCCTTTAAGACCTACAGTAGATTCCACTGATTCTACATGTTACAAAGTATGTGGGCTTCCCTTACTCCCCACCCCCCTCACTGGTCATACCACAGCCTACATAAAAAACTCTGCCAATTTTAAAACTTCTGTTTAAAATCTAACTTTAAATAATACGGATATATTGGTTAGCTTTGACATCACCTTACTGTTTACCTCGACACCTTAACACTCTTCAAAAATTTTTCCCTACTGATATCATAGATCTCTCTCTCTTTTCCTTTGTCTTCCATTCTGGATATTTTTCTTCAAAGAACAAAATTTACAAACAGATACAGGAAATTGTTATGGCCTCCCCACTCTCACACCCTTAGTTACCAATTTTTACATGGAAAATTTTTAAAAATGAGCCATAGACAGCCTCTTCAAATATTCTATCTGGCTAAGACATGTAGATTATGTGTTCTTTATTTGGCCTAATAGCCCAGACACAAACTCTTTCCTCTTCTTCTTCTACGCGTTATTCCCGCTTCCTATGCAGGGTCCGCATGTTACTTAGATGCGACTTCTTGTTAGTACTACTCCCAACTGACCCGTCACCTGGTCTGCCGCTGGGGGGGGGGATATATTTTTGACTGTAGAGGCGTATGTTCATGGGGCCAGTTTTCGGGCGAGGAGACTGATGACGTCCTAAATTTTTTTAGTTACATAGAAGAGCTTAGAAGAGTTGGAGGATGGACTGAATTTCAGTTGCTAGTCCTACTCCGAAGTAAACTGGTGGGAAAGGCTAAAGCTTTCCTGTATTCTTCCCCCATTCTCAAGGAAACCCTGGATTACTCCCGATTTAAGACGGTCCTGATTTCTGAGTTCTCAAAACTGGGAAGCTTGGGACCTAACTTATGGAAGCTCCAGAGGTGCTCTCAGGAGGAAAAGGAAAGTGTGGCTGAGTTCCATAACAGGTTACTGACGATAGCTAGTACCCTTAGTGTCAATAGTGAAGAAAAACCTCACTTGGACTGGGCCATTTTCCAACAATTCAGGCAGGGAGTCAGACCTGAGTTGAAGGAAACAGCATTCGATAAGAAATTATCCAATTTTAGAGAATGTTACGATGCTGTAAAAGAACGCGAACAATTGCTCGGAGACCTTCGTCCCGCACATGTTCATGGGTCAGTAAATATAACTGAAGAGAAAGAAAATTCTGTAAAGGAGCAAAGACAAATTAAAGAGAGTAAGGAAAGGAGAGAAAGATCAAGAATGAGAGAGAGACTAGAAAAGGACAAAAGGCAAGAGATAAACAATTTGACAGAGTCTAATATTGATTCAGATAAAATCAGGGACATTGTAAAACAAGAGATCGAGATACTCCAGAAATCCATTATGGATAGGTTAGATGAGGTAATGAGACAATTAGGAACGTTATCTGTTAGAACCCCAGAGCCTAATTGTAGCAGAGCTGAGGAAACAATTAAGATGATTAAAGAGGAAGTTGAGCATCTGCAAAGACCCCTTCTAGATAGATTAGACTCAGTTGTGCAGAAACTATCCAAAGTCGTACCACAGCAAGAGAGTTATTTTCCAGAATCAAGAGAGAGTTAATGAGCAAAGAGACAGAAGGGAGCCTCCTAGATGCTTCAATTGTAACGAGATAGGGCACTTAGCTCGTTACTGTTTTAGTAATAGGAGATCCTCCATGATGAATAATAGATATGAGCAGAAGTTTGGGCAAACTCCTCACAATTATGTAGATAGGCAGAGGAATCATGAACAACAAAGAAAGTCGAAAATGATAATTGAGGGTAAGATACAAGGTTTACATTGTGATGTATTGCTAGATACGGGTTCACAGGCCTCTGTCATATCGGAACATTATTTTCAAAGAATAAAATCCCGTGTATGGCGAGGCATTTCTAAATTAAAAAGACCAATCAGATTATCGGGGATAGTGGCCTCAAGTGTTTATGTAAATAAGAAGGTTAGAGTGAAAATATACTTACCTGAGTTTAATATGTGTGTTTGGCAGGAGTTGTTGGTCCTCCCTAGGACGTCTCGCCCAAGCTCACAAATTATTTTAGGAATAAGATTTCTAGAGAAGTATAAATTCTCTTGCGACTTCTCTTATAATGAAATGTTCCTTATGGGAAGAAAGCGGTCAGGTAAAGAGAGAAATAATAAGGTAAGGAAGCTTAGAGAATCACATCAAGGCAGGATGAAGGATGAGACTAGCATCGTACAAAGTGTACAGTCTAAGAAGGATAATGAAGAATGTATTGATAACCAGTCTGATTCTTCATTAACTTCACCATCCAAAGACAACAGCCAGACGGAGACTTACCTCATAACGAACGTCAAAGTAGTGGATGATCAAAGTGTAGAGGAAAGGAAATTAGAGGAAAGTAGTCAGGAAAAGGTCGATATGAACTTAATAGAGAGATTTGAAAGGTCTAGAGGTTACTTTAAATGTTCAAGGTGGAACATGAACAGGAGAAAAGAAGTAAATGTACAATCTAAGCGGCAGTTTATTTATGCCGACTTCTTATGTTTTATATTCAAGCTTAGAAGGGCAATAAGTGAGTTGTTAGTTTGTGATTTACCTCTTGCTATGAAGGCTGCACACATACTCACAGATTGTACAAGATTTGTAAATAATTCAAATGAGAATGGAATTAGGTCCAATACAGTACAAGATAGCAGTAGTTAAATGTAATCAGATGGAAAGTACAAAAGAAAAAGGGGAAAGAGGAACACCTCAAAAAGAGAAAAAGAATTTCTCTTAAAGAAATTTTTTTGTTTAAAGAGGGGGACCTTTGTTACACCTGATATCTTAGGAATATAGTATTCTCAGCTATCATGGTGTAACATGAAGAATAAATATCATAAATTAAAACCCCTGCATAAAAAAATGAATTATTTAATGGAAAATTTCTTGCATCCAGTAAAATGTATAAAACGTAAGGGTTGTTGTTAAAGTAGCTGATAAAGGAAGGAATGTATTAGTATTGTAATATGACTTAAAATAAGGAATTCTAACTAAATAAGTAGCTAACAAAGGAAAGTATAGATTAATATTGTAATACGATTAAAAATGAGAGAGTTAAGTAAATAAGTAGAAAGGGGTGAGTCATAAAATAGGTTATGTGAGAGATTAAGTTATTAAGTAGAATTCATAGAAAAAGTTTGAAAGGGGATTAAGTCAGGCTAGCACAAGAAAAGCAAAGCTATCGCTTAGGGCCAATCCCCGGATTGAAACATTGAGAACGGGCTTGCCAATCAAATGACGTTTGGCGGGAAAACGCCACCCTAATTGGTCGATGATAAAATAAACAAGTAGAAGGAGGAGAAAGGAAGTAAGAAATGGTGCCGTTAGGGGAGCAGTTATAAAAGGGTTGGTAACCCCCTGGGGAGAAATCTTTTTTGGATAGTCACTTTTGGCCTTGGATTTTGGTTTTGGTTCTGGTGGAGTTCACGGGGTTTTCCTGAGTGGCGACAGGGGTGATATCTCCTCGTCACAACACGGAAACGAAAGTGAGCGGGATTTCGATTCCCGTTTTCCCGAGTAGGAAGCAAAGAAAAAATTGCCATAGAGTCCTAGAAAAGGAGGGATCTTCTTCGTTTCGACGCTAGTGATAACTACGCAAAGCAGAAAGCTGTAAAGAGATCGATGTCCTCGTTGCTGATAGTAGAGCAAATATATGTGTGTTAAAGTATTCCAGAGTTACGAGAAGTTATACCAAAGGTTCGATTGGAAAAGAATAAAGGCCAATACGAGAAGTTCAAGAAAGGTACTGTAAATCATAACCTATGTTAACTAGAAATTTGTCTGTGAAAAGTATCGTGATTCCAATACAGAACTGTTGAAGTTATACTAGGACTTCAGTATATGATAGAATGTGTTATGTGTAGATTGACTAGTGTTAAAGATTTGTGAATAGTTAAGAGTCCTAAGGCATTTTTGCATGTCTATTATATTGCACAAGATATTTAAATGATATAATTGTGTGTTAGTGCAAATAACGGTATAACGGAACAGTGTGAATTAAGTAATTACATATCCTAAGAATTGAATGCCTAATGTAATGTATAAAATAATTGAAATGTCACAAGTATGTGTTAGCAGTGAATAATTTGTTAGTCTACTTCAGTATGAATAATCAGATAGTGTGAATTGATCTAATTTGTTCACATCAGGTGAATTTATGAATTAATGTGTATGGCGGCATAATCACAAATAGCCATATTGCTTGTAATGATTTAATGTTAGTCTATAAGTATTTTAGTTTAGTATTTGAATTGTACCATGTTTAGAAACTTAATAAACCTTTTGTTCAATGATAAAAAAGTTGTCTGATGTTGCTAATCCAATGCACTGCTTAAAATCATCGTACATAATCACGCGGGAAAATTAATGTTGAGGAAAGAGATTAAGAGTCATGACTGCAATAATATTTAAATACTAAGAGATATATTCGAGATTGACTTTCTCCCTATTTATGACAACATAAATGGTCCAGTTGTTAACCACTTGAAAATATTGTACTTAGTCACGCAGAAAATTTAAGTTGAGAATCGAGTTAAGTGTCACGACTGCAACAGTTACACTTTCAGATATATTTGAGTTCTTTCTCCTTGTTTATGTATGTAATATCCTAAACTAAATATCCCAAAAGGCGCAGTATAAATACAAATATTAGGGATACTACGGGGAGAAATAACTTAGATATTGGTATAAGTTTTGGTAAAATCTCGGGCATAGAAGCTAGAAGAATATAGATAAAAGGAATTTGTAAGATTAGAGTAGAAATTGTAAATTGGGACACAACACCACCCATATCCACAACCATATTTTCAAAAGGATGAAGAGATGGTCCTAAAATCTGATTTTAGATTTCAGGGATCTCTTTGGATTTTAGGAATGTTATCACCATCCCCTTTGTCTGGGGGTACATCTGAAAATATTTTCAGTTCTTTAAAGAAATACAACCTCTGCACAGCTTTTAATCCCCACCTGAAACTTGATATCCTTATCTGTTCCACTAAAGATCAGCTCCCTCCTTTCTCAATTCCTGGAGTATATAAAGTTCCCTGTTCCTGCAAGTTGATACACTTTGGACAGACAGGTCGATTGGCCACCATCTGCTCAGATGAACACAAAAAATACATCTCTGATAAAAACTATGGTCAGTCTGGTCTTCCGAACTATGTTTTCTCATAGGATTATCTGAAGAAAACCACCATGCTCCATCACAGTAAATTTAGAAAAGAAAGACTGTTTTTGGAATCTACAGCTGCACTCAGAAATCAACCAAATTTAAATAAATACAGATGTAATAAACTTCCTAAAATTTGAGAAACATTAATCCTCACAGAGATTCAAATTTTCAACCTAGGCCTCCTTAAAAAAAGCCCATATAGAGTGTCCCACCTAGTTAGGACTCTAGTGTTATATCCACTTTCATTCATTACTGTGTTGCTTTTGTGTGTATGTATGTTACAAGTGTTAGTTTGTCCTTCCTGGAGATGTTTCAGTGACTGAGATGAAATAGTGGAAGAATTAAAATAATTTTTTAATTCTTTCCCAGTGCTGCACATACTCCATCAAACTGTCACATAAATAACTAACTGCATTTCACTTCTTAGCTGCACATAATCTACTGAATGAAACTATGTTACTTGTGCCATTGCGAGCCCGCACACCTTTAATTCCCACACAAATTTGTCAGTGCACATGCACTAGCATGAGTATTGCTTAATCTTCACTTTGCTTGTTTTAGCAGCTAAAAATGCATGTCAATCCCTTGTTGCAAACTCCACATAGGGAGCCATATTACTCACTCATCACATATGATTAGTCAGTGTGCGATTTATTAGCAATGCTGCCTTATCTGATTTACAGTCACACTGTGAATGTTTTGATATTTGTACTAGTTCATCACTATTTATTTCAAATAAATAACTACCAAAAATAATTTCTTTGTGAATTTGTGCAGTGAATATATATGCTGAATATACCCTGAGTATATGCTCCTAGTTATTCTGTTCTTAAATAAAATTATGCAAATCGTTGTTTCGTTTAATTAATTATTTTTGATGTCTGTATCTTATGTTTCTATTTTTAATCATATCTAACTTTGATCCTATAACTTCTAGCTCAGTAGGCAACACAGAAGGACAAATTCACACTGTAATTATTGTTTATTGATATTGTAATTAGGAAAACCAATTTCACTTTTGGATATATTGTTAAAATGGTCTGTCCTTAACAGTATGTCCAAAAGTGAAATTGGAAGTTTTCAACATCCTTTCAAAAAGAGTATATCAAAAAGTATGATGTTTGGTCTCTAGGGCAGGATTTTCAGAGTATGTAAAAAACTTAATTAAATATAGAAAAAAAAAAACCCTACCCATCCCACAGTAATAATGTGCTACAGGTTTACCAAAAACCTTTCATGAGTGGGAGCTACATAAAAAAATAAATAAAATAAACCAATAAAGGGTTTCCCACAGCTAGACCAAACAGTTATTTTTTTGAAATTATGGTCCCATTTGAAGTAATTAGACTGCAGGCCATGTTTGAAAAGTCTTGTGACATCAGGTGAAAAGTCTTCAATGAGGGATAAAGCTTCACTTGAACATTTGTGTAAAGTGAGACAATATTAAGTCATGAAAGGATGGCCATTGATGAGATTGAAATATTGGATAGTTTTTGAATGAAATGTGAGGAGTTCTTGATGAAAGAATTCAAACATCTGATGTATACGAACTCAGGACCAGGCAATTGCCTAGGCGAACCTAGGCAATTGCCTAGGGGCTCTAAGACTTCGGAGCGCCAGATTTTGCTATATAGTTCGGGGAAAAATTACAATCTTCGAAAAAAATTAGTAAAACCTTGATTAATAATAAAAAACTGAAATAAGTCAAGCCGTCCTGGTGTTTGTTGATGATCCTATATATTTTCACCTTTCTCTATTTCTTCCACTCCCCTGCTCTTTGTTTACTTAATCTCAAGTGCAGAGATTTTTCCTCCTTCTGGAAAATAAGTAACATCAAAAAAATAATTTTTTTTAATTACCTAGACATTCTTATCTGAAGGATGTCTGAGAATGGTTTTGCATTAGACATTAAGTGCAAGCCCATGCATACCGGATGTTACCGACATTCATCATTTCTTCACTATTCTTCACAAAAAAACAGGAATCATTTATGATCTTAAAAAAAATGTACAACTTCTATCCTAAAAGATAAAGATAAGAAAAATGAAGAATCAAAATTACTACTCAATGAGTTTGTGTGCAACAGATATTCAAGGAAATTAGTCCAAAAAATACAATTTTCCAACCCTACTCCTCAGCCATATCTTAACATGCACTACAGAGACTCCTTATGTTGGCATTCTTCCAATTAAAACCAACAACTCCTGAAATCTCATAACATGCGAGTGGACTTCAAATCTGTTCTCACATCTGCAGTCTTCTCTGTTCTTTCAAGGATAACCCCCTTCTGCAAACATCCAGGTATTTGCAGAAGAAAAAAAAGAATATTTTGGTAATGTTGCTCATAACATACATCAGACTCAGCTTATAACTGTTCCTACCACATCGTGATATCTATTGGAACAAATCCTTATCTAGAAAAAAGTTTCTCTTTCTCTTGTCAGATAAAGGAATCCATCATCATTTTTTCACATGGTTTGCTCAACAAAACTCAAGGACTTATCTTTAGTGACATGTGGAAGTACTTAATTAGATTGTAAATTAAAGATAGTAAGAAATTATATACTTGGTTTAATCCTTTATCCAAGTGTAAGCAAACAAAGTTTGTGCCTGAAGTATTTTCAGGACTGGGGCACTTATACATGTCCGCAGGATGTGTCTTGCATTATGGGATACTAAGGCAATTGATATAGGGTACTATACTTTCATATGATGATACAATGGCCATAAGTCCTTTTTATGGGAAGGTACAGCACCATCTCAATTCCCCCAAATTTTATCTGGGCTCGGGACCAACATAGCTGATGAATCAGGCCTATGGCTGGGTCAGTATCCCTGACTGTAATTCGTGTGTGTTCACGGGGCCAGTTTGCCTGCTTGTGGGATGAAAAACTCCAGATAAACTGGTGGAAAAAACCCTGCTGTCCACACCCAAGACCAGCTAATTTGGCTATGGCTGAGAAAGATCCTTAAGCTCCTCACATCATTGACGGGAATCGAACCTAGAACACTCCTTCCCCAGGCATATGGTTATGAAGTGCAAAGCCACTTTACAATCATATGGCTAACCACACCGACTCATATAGGGTCATTAGCTTCTATATACAAGTTGCCCCAGCCCTGAAAATACTTTAGATGCAATTAAATCAAGTATATAATTTCTTGGTATCTTTAACTTACAGTAAAATCAAGTGGAAAAAACTTCCAATTTAATTAGATTGATTGACATCCCTAATTTTAACTTTTCAGCTATCTCCAAACATCACACACAACATGGAACCATTAAATCAGAAAGAAAAGCTCGAAAGAGCATAAAAAACAGCTCCTGTTTTCTTTACATGTAGCTAGATATGCAACCTATTTCTCACTTCTTATCTTTTTTTTTTATATCTGATCCATACAAAAAAGAAATATAACACATTAGTATCATATATGGGCAAGAGGAATAGAAGAAAGGAAATCTGTTTAAATTTTTATTTGAACAGCTAAAAAGTTATAATCTTTGGGGAAAGCAGAGTGGGAGAGACTGTTCCAAACAACAGAAGTAGATGGAATGAAAGAAGCAGTGAAGTTGGTTTAGTGAGTTTCCAGATGGAGTTTAGAAGGGTGTTGGTTAGCAGTGGCTCTTGTTCTAATGATTTTGGAGGAGAATGAAGGAATAGCAATGGCCAATTCAGCAGAGTACTCTCCATGAAAGTATATATAGAAGAGGTATTGGCGATCAGTGTAGAAGGGGCAATATCTCTTGGTAATTCAACTTCCAATATGTTTCATTTCTGGATTAACATGTTTTAAAAGAAATTACATAGTACAAAAAAAGTTTTAAAATTCTTAAGATATTCTTTTTTATAATAGACTGTGCCATTACCTAGATTAATAATTTTGAAGCAACACAAAGTTTTTATAATAGACTGTGCCATTACCTAGATTAATAATTTTGGAGCAACACAAAGTATATATATATATATATACAGGGTGTTCGGGATAAATTTGACAGTTTCGTAAGGAAAAAGAAAATCTTCTTTGTATCTATTAAATTTAATGAATTGACAAAAAAACATTACAGGCAGAGTTAATTACAATACTATCAACAAGATTTACTCAAAATAACCACCATTAGCATCGATCACAGCTTCAATTCAGCTTCGGAACCTCGAACAAGCTGATGCTACAGTCTCCCTGGGAAGGGCCGCAAAAACTGTTTTAATTTTATCCATTAACTGGGCTTTTGTATTACTGGAAGTGCGATTGGTGTCTTTTTCAACTGCGCCCCATACAAAATAATCCATGGGGTTAAGGTCTGGGGAGTTTGGAGGCCAAACATTTGGACTGGTGAAGTCGTAGAAATTTTCAGACAACCATTTTTGACTTTTCCCAGAGGTGTGGCAAGGGGCCGAATCCTGCTGCCATACATACGGCCTACCATTGGCTACCCTTGTTATCCAGGGCTTGACTACAGTTAGCAACTCCACGAACAAAGCCCGAATTCCAATGCCAGGGTTCTTCAACACCTGTTCCTGCAGATTTGCGAGGAATTCTGCTGTACGAACGCAATCAGATCGTCTGCTGGGGATCTTTCTTCTTGCTGCACCCTCGTAGTCACCATTGCAAGTCTCTAGTTCATGCCTGATTGTTTTTACTGTATTCAGGGAGCATTGGGCAGCAGTCGTAATATCCTTATTTTGATGGCGGGCACGAATCATCATGATACAAGTTATTCTCTTCCATGATTCAGGTGGGTTCCAGCTATCCATCCTTTCTGACATCTTGTATATGAATGAAGAAGGGTCCAAACTTTTAAATGAAGAGAAGTGTGTGTTAATACATGTAACTTACGGAAAAATATAATTAATTATAAATATGTCAAATTTATCCCGAACACCCTGTATATATATATATATATATATATACACACATGGATATTCTACATGTTTCATTAAATCTAATCACTGCAGTTATTGAAGGCACTATCTGCAGGTTTCTCTGCCATCTAACAATTTCTATTTTTAAAAAATTCAAAAGATTTTATACATATAGTAAAAACTTATTTAATAATAGATTTTGCTTATTAGCATTAAATAAATATTCATTACAGCTTACCAATAAGATTCATTCTTTTCAATTAGTATCTTTCTGCATGCCATGTAATTCTTTTGATGCAAAGCTAATGATCTTCCAGAAAAATATAATGTCCTTTTTTTTAATGTTCTAATTAAATGCTGACTGCCTGAAACAACTTCTGATTTCCTCACATTATGCCTAACAAAAAGTAAACCAATTAAAATCAGTATTTTATGTAAAAATGAAATATATATATATATAAAGAGATGAATTGGTGGCACTGATAGCATTGGCCTGTTCAAACATTATTAGGATCTCTGAGATGTGGTTGATGGAAGATGATATACTAACAGGAATAGAAGTAGCAGGGTATAGAATTTTTTGACCTCTCAGAGTGGAGGATTTGGAGGCACTGATGGTTTGGAAAGCATATGGTGTGAGGTAGATGAGGACAAGACAGGATATTTAGTGGGGGTGTTGGTACAAGCCAGGGAGCATAAAGGGGTGAGGAGCAGGAGATGTTTACGCAATTGAGCTTAGCAAGTGCAAGAAGAGTGATTGTTATCTACAGCAGTAAAAATTGGGAAGAGGAAACTGCATGTAGTAATAAGGAAATGTAATTTCTAGAATTCTTGAGGGACAAATGTCTTAGGCAACATGTAGTAGAAGGAACACAAGGTTCAAGAGATTTGGATTTGGTCATGGCATCAGAAGAGCTGATTATAACTGAGATGGCATCTCTGTCCCCAATGGGAGAGAGTGACCATGTTGTTTTGACTTGGAAGATGAACAGACATGCAGAAGTATCAAAAAGAAAGGAATGTATGTGGAATTATAAGGCGGGTGATTATAATAGTCTTAGATATGAACTTGGGGCAGTTCCATGGAGGAAGGAATTGGAAGAGTGAGATATTGTTAGTGCTTGGGAACTTGCAAAGGAATATTTAGTAGCAGCAATAGCAAGCTCTGTATTGCGATTGAAGAAGTGAACACAATTTGGTGTAAAATGGATGACCGGAACTGCAGGTAAAAAAGAGGTTATGGAAGAGATTATAAGGAGAGGAATGGAGAGCAGATGCTTGAAGAATATAAAACTCAGGCCAGGAGAGTGACTAGTATGGTAAGGAAGACAAACTGGAATATGAAAAAAGACTGGCCCTTAGATTCGAAGAAAATCCTAAGGAATTCTTTCATTATGTGGCATAGGAGGAGAAATGCTTGTGGAAGAATGATATTATTGGATAAAAATGGGAATAGAGTGACTGATGCAAAGGACATGGTGAAGTTGTTCAACAAACACTTTATAGGAGTATCCACCCATGATGAGTCCTTGGACTCTGGATGTGTCACATAATAATGATACTAATAATAATTATAGTAATAATGATATTAAAATTAAAAATATATTTTAAATTGCTTTGAGAAATCATGATTATCCTACCTGAAAACATAAGCAGGCTGGTCAATCTGAACACACATTCTCATAGGTTTAACAGAGTAATCAAGATCTGTTATTATATCTAAATCTGTATTTCCTCCCATTGAGAATTCAACATGGCTTCCAGAAAAGAATGTATCTACATAAGCAGATCCTTGAACCACCATAGCTACACTGAAAGAAAGATGATAAAATAAATCATTCAAGGTTTTGTATTGCTCTAGCACTGCATAGGATATTACAAAACCTTCATGTGAATACAGCTATGGGATTAGATAGTACAGCAGCACGAGTTTTATGAGAAGGTGCTATAATTACAGTGGATTTGACCATGTTGTATAATTTAAGTCTTGGATCTGGGTTAGTCCCAAAGGAGGGGGGGGGGATAGACGAAGAGGAAATAGTTCCATTGAATAAAGGAGGCTCCAAGACTGAGGAAGAAAATTACCAAATCAGCATCAGTAGTTGCAGTCAAGGTATTAGCGAAGTTGTTAAGAGAAAATTACAGGAATGGATAAACAGAAATGGGATACTATATGGGGGACAGCATGGTTTTGTGAAGGGTAAGTTGTGACTCAGTAACTTGCTCACCATTTCTAATCTAATACAGTGACAGATCACTTTGATAAAGACAATAGATTTACAGTGCAGTGATACTGCTGACTTTGCAAAGGCTTTTGTCAGCCTTTGCAAAGTCACACTACTAGAGGTGACTAGTAGTGTGACAAGGGGCTCTGTTTTTGGGCCACATGACAGCACTTGGATAGAGGGACCAGAACAAAACAGTCATCCCTGGAAGTTGAATAAAGGTGTAGTTAGTAAGAGTGTGAGAACTAGATTTTTTGCTTGGAGAGTTGTGAATGAGTGGAATGGGTTTCCAGAGTCAGTTATGAGTGCTTTGTCTGTTAATGGGTTCAAGGAGAGATATGATAGATTGGGTCTCCTGCAATGAATCTTTGAACTCCATGGACGTGCCCATATAATACTACTACTAATAATAATAATACCACATGGAATTCTAATTAATAAATTGCAGCATATGGGGATTGATATAAAGTTGGTGAAGAAGATAACAGGGTGGTTATTGGAGAGATGCCAGACCATAATTTATTCAGGATAGAGTGCAATATAATGCATGTGACAAGTGGAGTGACACAGGGCTCTGTTCTTGGGCCACAACTCTTTAATTTGTACATTAATAATATAGGAAAAGATCTGAGAGGAACTATTCAGTTGTTTACAAATGATGCAAAACTGGATAGATCAATGGTTAATAAAGATGTCAAAATTTGCAACATGATTTGGACCCTCCTTTAACCAGATTTGGTTTGGGCAAAAGAGAATGGGTATCAGTTTAATGTGGCAAAGTGTCAGGTTATGCATTTTGGGATGAAAAGATTACCAGCTGTGTACAACATTGATGGAACTCTTTCCAGGAAACTGATGAAGCCAGAGATTTGCAAGTGTTAGCAGATAGGGAGTTGAAGTTTAGAGGGTATATTCAAAAAGTAGATAAAACAGCTCATCAGATTACTTGGTTACTGAAGAATAGCCTGACAAACAGAGATAAAGCTTATTATATCTCTTTAAGGACCTCAGTAAGACCCCATCTTGATTAGTCTGCACTGATCTGGTCAAATGGATTTCTTGGGGATGAGAAGGTGGAGAGAATCCAGAGGTGAGTGATCAAGATGTGGTAAGGTTATGCTTATGAGGACAAACTGAAGATTTGTAGGTTACAGAAATTGGTTGACAGGGAAAGGGGTGATATGATTAAGACATATAAATTACTGAAGGGTTTTTACAACAATGATACAGAGAAAATTTTCAGAGAGGACTGGTCTGATGGTATTGGTGGTAGGAGAACTAGGGGAATCCTTGGAAGTTGAGCAAGAGTGCAATTAGCAAGGGTGTTAAAACTAGATTTTTTTTGCTTGGAGAGTGGTGAATGAGTAGAATAGGTTGCCAGAATCTGTTGTGAGTGCCATGACTGTGAATAAGTTGAAAGCAAAGTATGATAGATATTGCATGAATATTGGATAGTTCTTGGCATGTTTAGGACCTTCCTCGATGAATCTAAGGACTCCATGGAGTTTCCTCATATAATAAGCTACTCTCTGAGATCTAGCTATCAGCCAGCCTTTAATCCATCACCAGTCTCATATTCAAACCCATCCTATTAGTTTACATATTTCCATGCAGTATCATATCAAATGCCTTTGTAAAGAATTTGATATGCTACTGTGTTGCCATTTCTCTTATCCCACTCAACTGTCACCTTATTACAGAAGTAGGTATATTACTAAGGCAAAATCTCTTTGCAAAGCATTATTGTGCCTTGCAGAGTATCATACTTCTGTTCACCCATTCCTAAAGGCAGCTTTAAACAGCTTTTCCAGTGCATTAACCTACCATCCCAGAGATACTAAATTATCTAATTCACAATTTCAGATTATTTATTATGTAAGAGAGTGATCTTATCCTCTTTCCACTCCCTTGAAACCCTGCCAATGTGCTAAGATAAATTAAACAATCCAGCCATATGTGCTGTCAATTGTCTAATACTTTCTTGTATACACTCTCACAATATCTTTCCACTATACCTGTCACTGCATCACTACCACTGTATAATACACTCCAGCAAAATGATCACTTAATAATTCAACTATCTGCTCTGCTACTTTCAACTTCTTACACAATTCAGCCATTTATATGTAATTCAACTATCTACTCTGCTCTTATCAACTTCATACCATCAGTATTTATTAAACTTACAGCTGCATAACCATTCTTTCTTTTACTCACCATACAGCAAATCAAAATCTCTACAATTCCCTTTACATTAGTCTACTAATTTCCTCTCATGTAATTTTTAACATGCTGTTTACTAATTTTTGCATGTCTTTTGCACTACTTATGCACCTGCTCATACCAGCTTTCCTTATATTCCCTGCACCATTTTGTGTGTGCTTGTGTACATACGTGCAGTTTCTGTTTAATGACATTATTCAATAAATTTACTTCTACCTAATTCTGGCTATACCATTCTGATACCACTTACATTGCTCCCCTTGACCAGACCATTTCCCATACATTTTTACTAACCATATCTTGCTGTTGCTCCAGGCCATTCTCTGAATGTTATAATAACCTACTCTATAGTTCCAAGTATAGCCTCATTTAACAAATAACTGCCAAGAATTCTGCCAAGGCATGGATGCTTGTGACTGCCCTACTAACGCTTTATGGATAAGGTATCTGTGACTCTACCATTTCTTCTTGCAGAAGTCTTCACTCCCAAAACCCAATGAGGTACTAGAGTGACCATATGGCATCAAAATAACATCAGGTGTGAACAACTAACCAATAACTTCAAATGCTTGAATTTCACCCAGCTTTAGGCTGTATGATTACTCTTTGCAAATGAGAATCAAATAGCCTTCTTGCTTACAGGCAAACCTCTGGTACTATGCTAATATTTCTTCACCATTATCTTTACTATCCCCAAACCCAGCACTACTCTCGTATTCTGGGTCCCATCCAGCACATGCTGTTTTAAGTAATTATTACTCAGCAGGTGGTTGCATAAATTCCATTTTCTTCTCTCCATGTGTTCTTTCCTCCTTTAACCTACCTATGGTCTCGTAGTTCTTCTCCATAATTATTACTTACCCTGTGTGTTTGAGTTAATTTTTCCAATATGTTCCATTTACACCTTTTTTCTTTTTTTTTAAATCTAGCTTATAATAGTAACCGAACTATACATTTTGTTCTCTTGCCTATCTTATGCACAATATAGCCTCAAATGCCCTCCCCACCATAACCCCCTGTTATTGCCTTCCTGCTGAACTTCCAAAAAATACAATATTCCTTATATTCTATCCTATGAATATATCTTGTTCTGGCAACCAAGTCTCACTGATTCCTATAATCTTTTGCTGCAGTGCAGTAACTGATTAATGCCAAAACTCCCTTTTATTGCTGATGCTTCAGGCATTGCAGTAATTTCTTAGATCCTCAGGTTGCTCAGGTTATAGTTACTGGAATAGCAATAGCTGTAGCCTTCTCTGATTAACCCATTCTAATTGAGTGACCTGAGATATTACACTCAGCATTCCTTGATTATCCTCATATTCACTTGCATCAAGAGCACTTGCATCCATTTACCTATATATTTCCATCCTAACAACTCAAGTTTCCCTGATGTACATCAATTCTTTCACTACCATTTAAAGCTATCATTCACATTACTTCTTTTGCCTAACAAAATCACTATACATCTCTTTGCTGAACACCATTCCTTCTACACATTGACTCACTTGCTATCATGGCTGTTCTTTTCATTCACTTCCATTCTGTAGCAACCAACATACAATCTTTACTCTCTTTCCTTCTTTTTTTCACTTCTTCCAGAGCTCTTTTATACCCTTCCTCATATTTCAAATCATTTATACTTACCAAAACTGTCAACTTTTTCACTTTCTTCCTTTGAATTTTAACAGCATCAAGTTTTTATCTTCACTCCAGAAAAAAACATGATTTTACATTTATCAAAAGCACTTATGATCAAGAAGTCACATATCATACTATACCCTTTATTTTTCTCTCCAAGAGATAGACAATGCTTTTTATAATCTCTTTTCTCTTTCCATGTACTTCACATTTCTCTCTTTTTTTTCCTCTACCATCCCACTCCTTGTTATTTTAAATATTTCTCCTGCATTCCTAGTTCAAGATGATTTTCCTGCTTGTAAAACAGCAATAACTATATCCTTCTCTTGACACAAAGACATTTCATCTCTAGTCACTTAAGGAAAAAAAAAAAAAAACCAGAGCTTTCTCTTCTTCTTCTATAGATATTGCTATTTGTCTTCTAGAAAATTTCGTACTTCTTACAAATTCCAGTTCCATCTACAGAATATTGCTTTATATTTTATTATTATACAGGTATCTCTCTCTCTATCTCTCACTTCCTTATTCACATGATCTTTTGTACGGTTTCTATAGATGACCACTTGTTCTCCTGCCACCCATTACCAATGCAATAATTCAGCCTCCTCTCACAAGCTTATAAGTTTCAATCATATCACCTCTTCTCCTATCTCCCAAGCTATGCAGACCACATCCCCTTCATCTTTCCTCATATTCATCATTTCAGAGTCCTAAGAAAATCTTAGTTATTTGCCTTTGCACTCTCTCCAATGTTTCTTTATCATTCATATCGCCAGGTGATCAGATCTGCCTATGAAAATCCAAATGTGGCCTGATTAGTACCTTATTCAGTTGACTTATCACCTTATCTGAACTTGTGAGGATTCTTTGCATTATGGTAACAATTTTCTGGAAGACCATTTCAGTTATCTCAATTTGTTCTCTGAACTTCAGTTTGTTATCTGCCAAGATTCCCCAAGATCCCTTGCTTCCTCCAACAACCAAGTTTCTCCAATATAATAAATTTCATTCCATCTTCTCAGCCCAAGTTCATAAATTTACACTTAGCAACAGTGAAGTGACATCGAATTCTTCAGCCAAAAGCATTAACCTATTCAAATCCTCTTGAAACTATATCATGTGTGAACTTCCTGACACTGCTCTCCTTGAAGATATCCTGTCATACCCTGAATTATATCACTGATATATGTAAATTAAACAACAGTGGTTCCAGAATAGAACACTTTGATACCTCACTTGTCACTTTCCGATTTCAGTGAGTGTGTGCGTGTGCGGGCATGCACACACACACACACTCACTGAACTTGCTGGCTTCTATCAGAACCAACCATCCAACCAAGCTGCCATCTCAATATCCATTTCCATTCTGATAATTTTCAATAGTTTATGATGTGGTATTCTATCAAATACTTCAGCAAAGTTCAGATAAATCATTGTATAAGCATCTCTTCTGTCCAATACACTACTCTTTATTATAAAATGTAACTAAATTACTAAAAGCCAGACCTCCCCTTAACAAACCCATGCTGCTCAGTTGAAAGATTTCCATTCTCATCAATCTAGGTTTGTATTCTGCCTCTAACATTTTACCACTATATATATATATATATTAAGTAACCTTGATATTAATCAAGGTTACTTAATTTACTAAAGATTTTGCATTCCTAAACTGTGTTTTCTGTTTTCTTCCCATTGCTATTTAACACTACTTCTAAATCCTTACATGAAATACACAAATGAAATACTCACTGAACATTTCTACTATATCTTCAGTAGATGCAACCTATGTTCCTTCTCTAGCATCTAAAGCCAGTCTTCCATATTCAAACAGTGACAGAACTATAGAATTCTGTAGGATTTTTCTTTACCAATCTCCTTTCACATGACAATTTTCCTTATGCTGCTGAGAAGTACTCTATTTTCTCTCTCTATCTCCTCATTCTCAGAAGCTCCTACATAATTCATTTCATCCCAGCTTTATTTATCCTCCTAAACTTAGGAATACAATCTGACATTGACATAAGAACTGATATTAGACCAAATTCCAGACATTGCTGATTTCTGATCTCTTCAACTGATTATCAATGTATTTCCTTAATGTCCTAGTCTCCAACTCTGTAATTCCACACATCTCTTTTGATCTATCAAGCTCATGCCTGCCTAGCCACTCCCTCACATCAAACTACATGATCACATCATCGTGACATCTAGTATTCCTGCATGAGACGATATTGCATGTTGGATTATTAAATCCAACAGACATCCAATGTGTTCCTTCAACTATGCTGCATAAGGTAATTGTCCCTAAGTATCTCAAGGAATTCAATCTCATTGTTTCCTGCTTTTAATAAAGGCTTCCATGATCAAAGTCACCCATTATTATCACCCTCCCTGCCACTCACCAGTCTCATCTGTCTAAACATTTTAGAATATCTCTGTATATGAAATCTCTCATTTACCACACCTCTAATAATGGCATCTCCATATATCGCTATTCTCAAATCATTCAATCACATCTTTTTCTCTGCTTTCCTTCATCCTAACCTTTTGTACTCATCTCATCTCACTGAGTAAATTTTTCATTTCATTTCTCATTCTGATCAACTCATTTTTAAAGTCTTGCATCCTGGCAATTACACTATCAATCAATCAATCTATCATTCATTTCTTTTTTTTCCACATTCTGACTTTCTTTTGCTTCTAGTGTCACTTACTTTCATTTCTTCAGCTATACTTTCTTTCATGTCTATTCTCACTTGCTTCCGTTCTGTGAGTTCTATAATCATTTGCTCCAGCAATTATGTTTGCTTCTGTTTTCTGTGATTCATATAGTCGTTTGTCGTGCAATTATGCACTCTTTCATTCCATCAGCAAGTTTTACATTTAAATAACTTGTAGTTACACTCCCTACATTCCACCATGTATACATGTTGCATTCATGACAATGAATCAGTCTCCAAAAGTCCACACCATTAATTACATTTGATTTTTGCACTGTGTGACATACAGATCTCATTCATACTGCCATTATATCATCATTTGCTGCAAACTTCAAAAATTAGTAAAAACAAACACCTTTCAAACACACACAAAGTGCAATTTGTTTATGAAAAATAAACAAAATTACACCAAAACACAAATTTAAATCTACTTCTCTACAAAAATAAAACTTATCTTTTAAACAGCAACTTTCAAAGTCCTTTCATGAAGTGAAACTCTAGTGCCTTCTTGCACATTCTTTCTTGCCATATTAAATTTCCAAAGACAACTCACATAATCCAGGAAGCACACAAAACATATCAAGTTTATCACAAAAATTACTGAAATCAACACTA
Source organism: Typopeltis vanoorti (assembly GCF_054136105.1). Classification (NCBI taxonomy): domain Eukaryota; kingdom Metazoa; phylum Arthropoda; class Arachnida; order Uropygi; family Thelyphonidae; genus Typopeltis; species Typopeltis vanoorti. The sequence continues at coordinate 143,575,478 of NC_143549.1, forward strand.
TATCAGTGATAGACAAAGCAGCTGCCATTTCAGTAACTATGGATTGATACAATGATGAGTTACAGCAGCAAGTAAAACACGTTGCATTTCAAGCAAACCTCTATTAAAATAACACTTATTCATGCAGCATATCAAATTAATAGTACATAATACATACACACATACGTACCTGTTCTTTGCCGTAGAGTGAGAATTTTTATTCCACATAGATACTTCACTTGTTCCAGATATATCTGTTGACAGAACACCTTTCAGTCCAAGGTCCACAACTAGTCCACTCTGTAGAGTAATTGCTCGACTATGATCCATAAATAGTAAGTTAGCCTATAACAAAAAACCTTTTTACAGATATGTATCTAAATATCAAATGATAACTGGATTTATTTATTTTATTAATATTTAATGTTACTATGTTCCATCATAAAGGAAATACAAATAAAGCATAATAAGATTCACATCCTTTAAACCACACATCACATATGTAGTTTGATCTTCAGCCCATAATGAAATTTTAATCTTCAATGTAATTAAGCATCAGATATGTAGTTTGATCTTCAGTGCATAATGAAATTTTAATCTTCAATGTAATTAAGCCCTCAACTATGTTATTGTTGTAGTTTTTTGTAGATTTACATTTGTTTTCATCGCTCCCTTACATGTTGGGCTCATTGGACAGCCAGGAACAAGTAATTTGGCTACACAAGTGCTCTGATATAATCTTCTTTATCTCTCTCTCTCTCTCTCTCTCAGTTATGTGTAATCTCTGGCAAGTTTATGTTTTGAGGGATGAAAAATCCTTCAATATCTACTAATGTGGCAGTCTAATTCACCTTCAGCTGAAAACCCATTATAAAAATTCATGTCCTAGAAAAGCCTGAATGGCAAAGAAATGGAGCTAGCTGAGGAATTAGATAAGTACTAGATCGACATAATACGGGTGACTGAAACAAAAAAGACCAAAACTGGTGAGATCTTTCTGAGCAATAAATACAAAATGTTATATTCAGGCAATGACAATAAAGGAAAAGAAGGAGTAGCCATAGTATTCAACACAAAATACGAGGCTAATCTTCTTGAATGGCAGGCAGTCTCAAGTAGAGTAATGTCGGCAAATATGAGAATGGGGAACTGGATAATGAGACTTATTTGTGCCTATGGTCCCACAGAAGGTTCTACTAAGGTAGAAGTGGAGGAATTTTTTGACGCTATAGAAAAAGCAACTGACACAATGAAAAAGGAAAAGTTGGTCCTTGTTGGGGATCTAAATAGCAGAGTAGGAAATGATTGTGAGACATACAAAAATATTTTGGGAAAATTTGGAGAAAAGAGCAAAGCTAATAATAATGGCAAATATCTGTTGGATTTCTGCTCAGGACATGGACTGGTTATTACTAATACCATATTCCCACATAAAAATGTGCACAAATTCACATGGAGAGAAGAGGCTAGGAATAAGAAAAGTCTCATTGACTATGTTATTGTTGATAGTGATGTTTTCTCCCTGGTGCAGGACACCAGGGTGTACAGAGGATTTGAAATTGGAAGTGATCACTATTTAGTCTTGAGCAGGATAAAATTGAATTTCATATTGAAAAGAATAACATGTAAGAAAGTTTTAAAGCAAATAAAAGTTGAGCAGCTCTCAGATGTGAACTGTAGACTAAAATACACAAAGATTATTGAAGAAAAAATGAAAGAGTTTGAGAACAGGAATCAAACCTTGGAGATTCAGTGGCAAACTCTGAAGAAAACATTGATTGATTCTGCCAGAGAGGCATGTGGTGAGGTTGTCTGTAAGGATAAAAAAATCAGAACTCCCTGGTGGACACAGGAAGTTAAAGAGGCAGTGAAGGAAAAGAAGAAAGCATACAAAAAGTTCCTGTCAAATAAGTCAGCTTGTGCTCTTAGAGAATATAGAGACAAATGCAAGAATGCTAAACACTGTGTAAAACTAGCTAAACAAAAGTCATGGGAGGACTTTGGCAAGAATATAGAAAATAAATATCAAGAAGGTGGCAAAATATTCTTGAGGTTGTTGAAGAAGTTTAAGAATGGAGGAAAGAGTGCTGTAAAAGGAATTAGAGATGATAAAGGTGACATTAGAAGGGGAGAAAAAGATATCCTTGAAGTATGGAGTAATTACTTTGAAAAACTGCTAAATGAAACAAGCAGTGATGACAGCACAGTGGTAAAAAACACTGACCAGGCATGCAGTCAGGAATACATATCCATACTCGAAGTAGAAAAAGCCATCAAAGGCTTGAAATGTGGAAAGGCAGCAGGAGTAGATGATGTTCGACCAGAAATACTGAAGTATGGTGGTATAAGAGTCTCACAGTGGCTGCACTGCATAGTTCAGAAAGCCTGGACAGAGGGACGAATTCCCGATGATTGGAGTAGAGCTCTCATAGTACCCATATATAAAAAGGGAAATAAAACTGAATGTGAGAATTACAGAGGTATTTCCCTACTGAGTATTCCTGGCAAGATCTATGCAAGTATACTAGAGAAACGGTTGAGAAGAATTGTGGAAGAAAAGCTTGGTGAAGAACAAGCTGGATTCAGGCCAAATAGAGGCTGTCAGGATCAGATCTTCACTTTACGACAAATAGTCGAGAAAGCATGGGAATATAACAAAGATCTGTATTTAAGTTTTGTTGATCTGGAAAGGGCATATGACAAGGTGCCACGAGAGAAGCTATTCAAAACGCTGCAGTTATATGGTGTCAATGGGGCATTATATCAAGCAATACTTAGTCTTTATTTGAGTTGTAAGTCAGCAGTTAGAATTGAAGGAAGTACAGGAAGATGGTTTAATGTTAAATCTGGTGTGAGACAAGGATGTACATTATCCCCTCTGTTATTCATTATCTATATGGATCACATTATGAAGGGAAGTGGTATTAAACATGATATCAAAATTGGAGATGTTAATGTCAGCTCTTTGCTTTATGCGGATGATGTTATAGTTCTAAATAAATCTGCTACAAGTCTGCAAGATTCTCTGACTAAATTGAATAGTACAAGACAGTGTTCAAACCAGTTTTTCCTGTCATTCATCCTGTCATCATAAATGAACTTTATGATGACAGGATGAATATTTGTTGGTTACAGAAATTGGTTGACAGGCAGAAAAGGAGTGATATGATTGAGACATACAAATTACCAAAGGATAATTTGTATAGAGTTTTCAGAACAGATCTGGTGGTCAGAGAACCAGGGTTCATCCTTGGATACTGAGCAAGAGTGTTAGAACAAGATTTTTTGATGGGGAGTGATGAAAAAGTGGAATAGGTTGCCAGAGTCTGTTGTGGGTGCCATGACTGTGAATGAGTTCAAAGCAAAGTGTGATAGTAAAATGTTCTGTGAAAATGTTAGATAGTGCTTGGAATGATGTTTAGGGCCTTTCTTGATGAGTCTACCGACTCCATGTAGCAGCCTGTAATAATAATAACAATAATAATAAGTCCCTTCAGCTGTCAAACTCACTTCACAGATCCACATACCCCAATATTATTCCTCCTGCATAACCTATGTATCAAATTATTCACTATTATGGTCCTCCTTCTGACCTCGACTCTGTCATACCACAGCAACAAACTTACTACCTTAACTTTCTCCCTTTTTCTTTTTCTATCCAATTATTCTTTGGAGGGTATGAAGATTATCATCATCATACCATCCATGTGTCATGATGAGTCTACTGACTCATCATGAGAAGATCATTCAACTGAAAACATATTACTGAATCTTAAAATCCTTAACATTCCTTGCATTAACAACATATTCTGGTAATGAGTTTCCATTCACCCAATTCTGCATGTAAAAATCTACTCCTCACACTTCTCTTCAACACACTGCTACACAATGTTCAAGAATGGCCTCTGGTTCTTCCCCTCTTGCCTTCTTTATAATCCCCTCTGTCCAATAAAATTCCCTCACTAATTTAAATGGCTCTATCTAGCCTATTTTCCTCCTATTCGCCAAACTCTGTAATCTACATTCCTCTAACTTCTCTCCATAATCAACATTTCAAAGCACTGATATTGTCGTGGTCACTCATCTCTGGACCCTCTCAATTGATTCCACATCAATGAAAACTACGTGACCAAATATGGGCATAATAGTCCAAAAGTCTGAGCAGTGCTTTTTACAGTGCCACAACCACTTCTTTATCTTTATTAGTGTACTTCTTATCATAGCAGCAACACAATGTGCAGTCTTTGCAACACCAGCCCTCTCTCATTCACATCCTGCAGTATAGTGCAATTAAAATACTACTGGGCATTACATTTCTGTACTACAATATGCAACACTTTGCACTTATATTTTCAGCTCTATTACTATAACTTTAGAATGCCAAATTGAAGCCTTCTAAGTCCTTTCTTCAATGATAATAATGAGTTGTTTCTGAATGCTCTGGCCTACAGCAAAATCTAACTATATATATGTCATCCCATTAGTCTTAATCGCATATTAGATAACCTCAAATCTGCTATCTGCCAAGTCACTACTATTCTCATTCCTTACTTGCAGATAGGATTCATTTCTTCCTCCCTTATCATTAGCAATACTTCAGTTCCCTTTCTTTCCCTCTTCACTACTGAAAATACCGTACCTCTTCATCCATCAACCAAGTTTTGCTAATGCCAATAACTTTTTTTTAACACAATACACTCACCCCAAAGCCAACAAATGTCTTCCCCTTGTCTCTTGGCATTAATGAAAAGACATAACAGTTATCCTATATTTCCCATATCCATCTATCCCACATGATCTGTTTGGCTGAGTTTAGCAACGTGGAGTTCATCTTTCATGTCTCTTGGCTCACTTATGCAAATGTCCTTGCCTATACATGATGAATCCAAATTTGCCATATTTCGAGTGATCCTTCCAGCTACAGCATCACTTCTTCACCATTTGTTTCATTTTTCACTTCACTACCTCACACATTTCAACAGTGACTGCACACATGCTTATATTTCTGTGCTCAAAGAGCTTTAATTTCTCTGAGTCTTCACATTCATTTTCTTACTGATCAATAACCTCTCCAAACCAAGCTATCCTGAATTCTTTTAAATGCAGATGCAGACCACACACACACACACACACACACACACACACACACACACACACACACACACACACACACACCTCTATTAATGAAGAGGATGAGTTCCACGAAATTACTTTGCTAAGTGAAACTTCGTTCTTAGAGGTAAAAATACTATGGCCATAATAGGTTAATATTATGACCATAGTATTAATAAAATGTCAATATTACATACCTAACAAAAATAACATCACAAACATTTTAAAATATGAATCTAAAGTTGATTGTTTATGCTTTTTTTCTCTTTCATTTAACAATTGCCTATACGGATTTGTTGCATTTAACACTGATCGCTTAACAATAACGCATCTTCCTAAATCAGGATAATTTTCACTAAAAAAATTTAAAACGTTTTCAATGTCATTCAAGCACCTTTTAAAATATTTGGTTTCTAACACTTTTTCAGTATGAACTTCTTTAATTTTGTCTTCATTTTCTTTGGCTTCATTGCTAATGAGTTTTTCTAAATCTTCCATTGAAAAACTATCATCTTCTGCATTTAATAAATTTCTTACATCCTCTTCATCAACAGTTTCGAAACCTATTGATTGAGCCATTTGGATAACTTCATTTCTAATCTCTTGAATGTTATTTTCTTCTTCTAGTAGAGCTTCTGGCCATAATTTGCACCAAACTCCATTTAAGCATTTCTGAGTGACTTCTTTCCAAGAGCTATTAATGTTTTGAATTGCTTGTTTAATGGTGTAGTTTTTCCAAAAAGTTTTAATTGACATTTACTCTTTATCTTCTAGTTCAATTAAATTGCTTAATGCACCATGCAGATTATAAGCTTTAAATGTTGCTATTACTCCCTGATCCATTGGCTGAATCAGGGAAGTTGTGTTTTCTGGAAAAAAGACAACTCTGACAGGAATGCATGTGGCTAATGTACTATTAAGATCAGTAGGATGTCCATGAGCATTATCCAACGACAAAAGAGCTATTTCTTCAAAATTATTTCTTTGGCAATACCATTTTACTTCTGGACAAAAATGGCTAACAAACCAATCAGTAAATAACTCCTTGGTAATCCACACATTTCTATTAGTTTTCCATATTACAGATAAATTCGTTTTTATGTTACCTTTTAATGCCCTCGGATTTTCCGAATGGTAAACTAATCTCTCTCTCTCTCTCACTCAGATCTTCTCATTTCTGAGGACTCGTGACCTTCCTGATGATGCTTTGCATTTCTTTCTCTCCTGTACTTCTCTTATTCCTTGTTCTAGTTTAAGTCCAGTGATTCTTGATATATATGGTCAATCCACCTGTTGGGGGGTTCCTCTTTTTCTTTTCTCACACAGTTTACTCTGGATGATTACTTTTACCAGGCAGTTAGTTACCTTCCCTTCTACATATGCATCCAAAATATGGCAGTATTCTCTTTTCAATTATGTTTATCCATTTTTTATAAAGGTATGTTTGATGGTCTCATATTCATGGTTAAGAGCTTGTTCATTCGAACAAATAGTTAGAGCTCTGTGTTTAAGGGTACTCATGACCCTAGTTTTTGTGTTGGGTGGTGATAAGAAGTTTTGTGTGTGTAGGTTTGCAGTAAATTGAGAAAGAGGGACAGCCTGAAGGAAGACATGTGACAAGTTTGTCTAGGAACGGAAGAGAGTTATTTTTTTCTATTTCAATGGTTAATTGGATGAGTTTGCATTGTTTGCTCAGGTAGCTAAGGAATGTATTTAGTGTTTTGTGGCCATGGGGCCAAATGGCAAAAATATCGTCGACATATCTGAGCCAAATTTTGGGCTTTAGGCATGGCGACTCTAGAGCTCGTTGCTCAAAGTCTTCCATATAAAAGTTTGCTACTGGTGGGGGGGGGGGGGAGTGGTGAGCCCATGGCTATACCCTCTTTTTGAAGGTAAAAATTGTTTTGCCACATGAAATATCCAGCGCGGAGTACGTGGGCAAAGAGGGCCATGATGTCGTGTGGAAATATGTTCTGTAAGAGCAAGATAGTATCATTGATTGGGACAATAGTGAAAAGGGAAGTTATGTTAAAGCTGACTAATAGATCTTGGTCGTTGAGTGTAATGTTTTTAATTTTGTTTATGAAATGTAGTGTATTTTTTATGTAGGAAGGGGAATGACCAACCAATTCCTTGAGTGTGGCTGCTAATATTTTGCCTAAGTGGTAATTCGGGCTGTCGATTCCTTCCACAATTGGATGTAATGGTGTGTCTATTTTGTGTACTTTTGGCAGGCCATAAAATATGTAATTGTTGGAAGTTTTTCCACTTGGTAATTGTATAAATTAAAGATACCAAGAAATTATATACTTGGTTTAATCCTTTATCCAAGTATAAGCAAACAAATTTGCGCTTGAACTATTTTCAGGACTGGGGCAACTCATATAAAGAAGCTAAGACTTCACATTACTTATCTTAGTATCCCATAATGCAAAGCACATATCTTATGGTATGTATATATATAATGCTATGCATTATGGAAAGGGTCACTATCCAGACCGGTTTATGTGTGGGTTATTCTCTCCAAAATCTTGTGTGATCACCCAAAAATGAGCGACCTAGTGATCATTTAACTCAGCATTGGCTCCCCACCCAGGGGCAGGCTCACCCCACCACTGAGCAGAGCCATAATCTCAGTGGTGGCCCCACTCAGAGAGAGGTAAACCCTACCGCCAAGCAGAGCCACTCATATCTCAGGGAAAGCACCACCCCTTCTGTACAAAAGCACATCCATAGACCCAGACCCAGAAACAGCAATAGCTGAGCCTCAGTTAAAACTTCATTGGCTACAGCATTGCCACAACCAATTCAGCACAAAAGCATGTCAATGGGAGCCAGACCCAGAGGTGATACCAAGGTTGAAGTAATGCAGAAGTCATATTTTCATATATGAGTTCCCAAACGGTGTCACACCTTATTATTTAATTACTCTGGATTAGAGAAGGTTGTTGGAAATTTTTCCATTTGGTTATTCTACAAATTAAAGATACCAAGAAATTATATCAGATTCTTTATATGAGTTTCTCCATTCCTGAAAATAGTTCAGGTGCAAACGTCTTTGCTTACACTTGGATAAAGGATTAAACCAAGTATATAATTTCTTGGTATCTTTAATTTCTACAACAACCAAGTGGAAAAACTTCCAACAACTTTCTCTAATCCAGAGTAATTTAATAATAAGGTGTGACACCTTTGGGCAGCTTTTATATGAAAATATCACTTCTGCATTACTTCAATCTTGGTATTATATCTAGGTCTGGCTCCCACTGAAGAGACCTCAATAAAAGTCAAAACCTGTCTGGGCAGTGACCCTTCCCACAATGCATAGCATTATACATACCCATAAGGATATGTGCTTTGCATTATGGGATACTTCACATTACTAAGGCAAGTAATGTGAAGTCTTAGCTTCTTTATATGAGTTGTCCCAGTCCTGAAAATAGTTCAGGCACAAACTTGTTGGCTTACACTTGGAAAAAGGATCAGAATTAAACTCAGTATATAATTTCTTGGTATATTTAATTTGTAACATATGTAATTTTTTTCATCCAGAAGTGCATAACGTTACATTTTGCAACATTAAATTGACAACCATTATCCACTGCCTACACTAACAATTTATTTAACTCATCCTAGATACCTGCATCTTCTTTATCAACTATTTCCCTCTCCCTACCAGTTTTCCATTGTCACAAACCAACTAAATATCATCTATCCTAAACCATCCCTATATCATTAATATACAAATTAAATAGTAGTCTCCCTAGTACAGATTCCTGAGACAATCCACTGGTCACCCTCGTTCAAACAGATTCTACTCCACTGTATATTACTCTTTGGTGTCTGTCTGTCAGCCAAACCCTATTCATGCTATTAGCTTCATATCCATTCCAATTTGATCCAACATTGTAATAGTTTTTCATGTAGTATTCTGTCAAATGCCTTTGAAAAGTCCAGTAGTATCAAAGTGCAGCCATTTCTTTTATCCAATTCTGCTGTCACTTTATTATAAAATGTGAATAAATTATTAAGGCAAGACTTACCATTTACAAAGCTGTGTTTCACAACAGAGTATTTCATTCCTATACATTTTCCATCTAATCCTGAATTTTATATTTAACCAACTTTTCCAATACTTTAACAACCACTCATGAGATACTAATTGGTCTGTAATTTGCTGCATCTGTCTTGAAGCCAACTTTATGTAATGGAACTATCTAATCCTCTTTCAACTCCCTCGGAACTTGGCTTGAGTTGAGTTGACACTTAGATTAAACAACTTGATCAGAGGCACTACCAGTTATCTTGCACATTATCATAGCACACAGGCACACATGCAATTCAGTCCCACTAATGTATTCACATTGATATTGTTCAATATGCTGAGCATGTTCAGTTTGTCTACCTCAGTTCTCATCAGCAACTGCAAAATCTCCACATGAATGACATACCCTTGGAAAGTGATCATTCAGCAATTGAACTATTTCTTCTGTTTCTGTCATCTTTCTATCACCAACATTGATTAAAGTCATTCTAACATAATCATTCTTCTAATTGTTACTCAGTGAAAAACTCTTTCAGATTTGCTTTGGCAAACATATGCTTAGAAGAAATCAGTTTTTCTTTTATTTCCTCCACAACGTGTTTTTGTAAAAGTCCATTTAACATTGGCTGAAATAGCAAATGTATCTGAATATATATATATAAATTAGCAATATTTTTACTATAATAATTCACGCTGTTGCAGAAGTGATTAGCAATTACTGTTTTCTTAGAAAATCAAAGTAGATTATTTATGTAAAAACTGAAAAACAGTCTTAAAACTGAATTTTTAACTACCTGAAGGGCAGGTGTTGGTTCACTTCCAGCTGAGGCCCATACAAGTCCCATCAGTTCTGTTTTTCCATTGAAAAAAACATATGGACGTAATTTAACATTCATCACGGATAACTCCATTCCTGCTGAGTGTTCTTCAGGCTGAATCCCATTCTGTAAATCATTTTGTGGAGTGCCACCAAATCCAGTAACAAACAATCCAAGCTAATAATAAAAAAATGCAACTTTCATTTCGACATATTAATGTTCCCAGTTAAATATAAACAAACTGCATAAATTATACACTACTATCATATACAATTTATGATAAACACACATTTTTATGTCAGATCAGCTTTTTTCATGAAAGATTCATAATGAATACATTTAGTACCATGCATGGAGAGATAATCTATGACCATTACTGTAGAGCATATTTCACAAATATCTATGCCACAATGGATTCAAATGCATAGTTTGTTGGTTGGAGAGTAGAGATACTATCCACTCACCATACGAAAGAGGAGTAGAAATTGCTATCTACTATTATATACAATTAACTTACATATTACACAGATGTCTTGAATGAGGAGGAGACATATATTAGACAGATAGCCTGTGAATAAACCTTGGTACAGTGCTTTGACTAATTTCTATCTCTTATTCTGTTGTCTATTTCCATATTTAATTTGCCACTTCACTACAAATTTTGCCTAAGTAGTGAAAATATATTAGTTGTTTTACAAGTTAAGAAAGGGGTGAGAGCTAGATTTTCCTCTCACACAGCAGTGAGAGGCTTTGACATCTGGCATGGATGATCTACGACTCCCTTGATAAGTCAAGGGAAGTCGTAGATCACCCATAGATAATAACCCTTTACTGCTAGTCTTAATAGAGATTACGTTGAAAAAAAAAAAGTTGAAATTATAAATTCGTTTTTTCATTATCAGGTCAAGAACATTTCACACTGCTCTCGTAATTATACCACTCTTCAAAAAAGAAATAATTTGATAACGTGATGAATACATTTTATGCCAGAAACAGGGCCAGCTCTAACAACGGCGCAAGACGTGCATTTGCACAGAGTGGCAAGTCTTTTTGAGGCAGCAAAATTGGCATACACTATACGAAAAATAAGGGGGGAAGGGGTGGCAAAATTCCTAGAGGGGTAGTCCCTGGCCAGAAACTATTGCATATGGATATCAGCTAGTTTCTAAGTTAGGTGATCTTTAGGACAGGAAAGTAGGGGCTACTCCCACAAACCCTTCTCCCTACCCCTCAGATTTTTAACTCTGTAACAGAATAATTTAACCAGTGGAAATACACACACACACACTATTCATATAGTCATCACACTCATATTAGGATTAGAAACAGAACGTGGCAGCAAATGCTTATCATAATTTCATCACCTTATCATAATTTCATCATCATCTAATATATGGGGAAAAAAATGTTTAGCTGCAAAGATGGTGAAAGAAAATGAATAGCTGCTTGCCAGTTTCTAAAAATTACAGCTGAACAAGTACCATCCATCTACTCTCTTTGAAGAATAAAATTGAGTTATACAGCAGCAGACAAATTAATGCAAACAAGCCAAATTTTCATCAAATTTTTGGTTTTGATTTTAGTTCACTATTTTAGTTGATGTTCTAACGTCTCTATGATGTTTATTAATAGTGTTGTGCATTTTTAATAGTTTAAACAAGTTGACATTCATAGTGTTTTATTCATTTTGCATAGCTATAAAATGGATACATCTCCAAGAAAATGTTCAAAAATATGTATTCTTTCTCTACACACATCCATGAATTTTAAAGACGTTTAGGGAGACAGGTACCTTTTCTCCTGACAGAAAAGGAAAATGTGGGTGAAAAAGAAAAACTACACTTACTCAAGATTGTTTACTAGTTAGGAAAATAAAAATGAATCCAAGATTGTCTGGTGTAGACTTAAATACAGACTTGGTAGCTAGTGGGATTAATGTTTCTGACATGACAGTCTGTCAAAGATTGCTGGAAACAGGGAGGACTTCCCACGGACCAAAAAAGAAACAACTATTGAGGAAGGCTATGCATTAAAAGAGGATCCAGTGAGCAAAAGTGTACAAGGATTGGACTGTTGAGAAGTGGAAGAAGGTGATATTCTCAGATGAGTGTCATTTCTTTGTCCAAGGAGAGAGAGTACCCTATGTCAGCAAATCATCGGCTGTGAAGACTTCTCCCACTTACCTTCAACAAGCTCCTTAAACACCCAGCTAAAAAGATGTTCTTGGGTTGTTTACCACATGACAGCCAGGATCACTTGTGCCTTTTGATGTTATGATGAAAGGTGACCAATATAAAAATATTGGAGAAAAGAGTGGTCCCACATTCCAGAAAGACAAATAAATTCATCTTCCAACAGGATCTCACTTCATATAACACTTCAAAAAAGTAAAAAAGTTCTTTAAAAATCACAACATCCAATTGCTTCAGTGGCCAGGTAACTGCCCTGACATTAACTTGATAGAAAATTTGTGGGCCATAGTGAAAAAGAGACTTGGAAAATAAAATTGTGATACAAAGGATAACTTAATACAATCCATTATAAAAGTATGGTTTTGAGTTGCAGAAATAAGAAAAATGTGTTCTACATTGGTACAGTCCATGCCTAAGCAAATTAATGAACTTATTAGTAATAACAGAGGAGCACATATAAATTATTGCATAAAGTTGGAATTTAATTTTTGTACTTATTTTCTTGTAAAATTAAAATTTTTCTTTAAAATGTGAGTATTTGGATTAATTTGTTCACCACTATAAGATTTATTTTCATTTTTAATGACATAATTTTCTAAAACAAAACTACCCAAAACATGTTTCACATCTAAATTATCCCTACTCCCATATTTTCTGACCAGACCTGCTTGTGATATATGGCCTGTCCTACATTATTTATGAAGGGTAAAAGCTAGATACCTGAGAAGAAACTTCTTATAAAGAATGCAGGAATCCAACATGAGACTTCTGCCTCAATGTTTACTGCCCAGCACCTTGTTAGGAGTTATCCACTTAGACAGTAAATGAATGAATGAAGATGGGCTAGAAATCTGAGACTTATCAAACTGTATTCTGTATTGGATGAAATCAAAATATATACATAATGGTATAACATAATGAAATATCATGTCAGTTGGGCTCACCCAATTAAACAAGACACTGTTGTCGTTTTTGTTTGGGAATCAGAGTAAACTGAAACCTCGTTTACTGTAAATTCCTTGCCATAATCAAGGTTACTGAGATAAAGTAAATTAAAGGGGAAATCTATTTAAATAATAACAAAAATATCATTTATCAGTATGAATCAGAGAAAGAGTGAGATGGCTTATAATATTAGCACCAAACATTAACTTTGAAAGAAAGGCTTTCTCAAATAGATAGTAAACTGACAAATTTCCAAATGGATAATGGTGTAACTTTTTTGTTCTCACATCTACTTCAAAAATTTAAAGCACCCAAGAAGCACAGAAATTCTTCAAGCCATTACAGCAACTAACATAAATGAAAAAGAAAAACTAGTTTATGTTCACAGTGTAAACAGCAGACTAGAAAATATATTCCAGATTTATAGAAATGTTACTGGAAATGTAACAGCTGTGGGTCCAATTGGCATAAAGGCTTAATGGAATATATACAGCATTTGGAAAATGAGTGCTGTATATATTCCATTAAGCTTCCAGCATGATGTCCTCACACCACTTAAGCCTCAACACACACAGAGACTTCAAACATGTCACAGAATCAAATGGAAAGTCACCAAGTTCCCACAACACACCAAAACCTGGTTTGAAAAAAAAGTACAAAGAACTGCTATGCATTAAGAACTAGACCTCAATAAAGGTCGAAACCGGTCTGGGTAGTGGCCCTTCCCTTAATGCATAGCAGTGTACATGTCCTGCAAGGAAATGTGCCTTGCATTATAGGAGATATGGAGACAAGGAGTGATGAGAAGTTGGTCCACCTTTGCTCAGAGTTGCCTGGTGTTGCACCACCTTACATCAGTCCTGAAGATATTTTCAGGCACAAACTTTGTTTGCTTACACTTGGATAAAGGATTAAACTAAATTTCTTATAAAAACTTATAAGATATAATAAGAATTTTATAAAATTGATGCAAGAGAAATATATGTAGAAAAATATAAATAATTTCCATTTATATCAGAGAACTAGGGTCATCTGTTGAGGTAATGTTAGAGTGTGTGGACTAAATTTTTTGCACAAAGAATGGTGAATGAGTGGAATGGATTGCCAGAATTAGTTATGAATGACCTGACAGTGAATGAGTTTAAAGAGAGGTATGATAGGTTTTGTGTGCATAAACATTAGTGGGATCTCTCATGATGAATCTCTGGACTCCATGGAGATACCATATAATAATAAAATTTTAATTATTATTATTAATAAAGATTAGCAGTAAAAGGATTTTTACCACTGTGTTATTCACTGTTATGAAAAATGTTATGACAACTAACATCACAGATATTCTAATGCGTTGTTCTGCACTTCAAGAACAGTATTGATACTCTAGAGTCTTTAGTATTATCATGAGCCAGTAAAATGAATTAGTAGTTTAGAATATTAATCAGTACAGTAAATTTATAATGAAGCATTCTACTTGAATACAATGTCCAAAAACATCAAACAACTTAAAGAGTACAAAGCTGTTATGGTCATCCAGTCTATGGTCTAATCACAAAATATTCAGGCACACTGCATCAGATCAATGTGAGAGTATATTATCAGTGAATTTTATTTTACAAACTTAGAAAACAATATTTTGAAATTTATTTTTTCAACTTGTTACTGCAACATGCAAAAGGATTTTCAGTTTAATAAAAGCCACTTAATATCTGAAAGAAGTCAATGTAAGCATAAAATTTCATGCAGAATTGTTAATTAAAAGTGAATATAATCACATTAAGAATTTAGGCAAGATTTAATTTTAGATTATAAAAAATTCTATTCAATACTAAGTAATCAGGAGACAAAAATTTTTAAATAATTTTTTTCTGTATTATATGAACAGGTAAATGAAAATTTAATGCACATTTTACCTTTCACAAAAGTAATAGGCAATGTTCTAATACTGATTTATACAAAAAAAAAAAAAAAAAGTGATAAACATCCTTTCCCTGTCTTATTTTCCTATTCTGTTAATTTGATAACTACATATACACAAAAATATTTGATAGTGATTTCATTCAAAGAAAAATTAATAACGTTTTAATATTAAAAATGTAATATGCCTTACATACAGAAAGTAATATCATTTCATCTTCATGATTATTAATTTTGACATCTAAGCTTGTTCTTTTCAACATTCCTCCAGGTTTCATTTCCATATTTATATCATATGAAATGTTAGCATTATTCCCTCCTAAATAAAAAATAAAAAAAATAAAAGAAAAGTTCATTAGTTTTTGTTTCCATCAAATGGTATCATCAGACTTCCATGGAGTAATATGACTGTATTCATGTGTATTTATTATATGACTTTACATAGACACCAGTTAAGGTTCACTTTATAATCTTTATACATTGTTTTCATTTTTAATTATATTATGACCACATTTGAATATATATATATATATATAATATATGTATATATATATATATATATATATATAAGGATACTCTATGTTCCTATGCATTCCAAAACTGGATCCATGCCACGTTTTGGATATTTTGGGTCTCTTTATAATTATCATCATATTTCAAATATGAGGAAAGGTTGACAAGATGCAATTTAAAGAGTCTAGTGGATAGGAGAAAGAGGGGATCATGTGATAGAGACCTACAAGTTAGTAAGGGGTTGTTACAGGATCAATGTTGGAGAGGTTTTACAGAAAATGGTGGGAGATCAGGGGAGAACCAGAGGTCAGCTCTTGAAGCTGTATAAAGAGAGTGTGAGCAGGGGAATGAGAAGGTTTTTTGCATGCAGAGATGTGAATGATTGGAATGCCTTGCTTGAGAGGGTGTCTGCAGAGAATTTCAGTGTTTAAGGCACGGCATGATGAGCTGTGTGTGTATGACAAAAGGACCTCCTAGATGAGTCTTTGAGTCCATGGGCTCTTCGGATAATAATAATAATAATATTTACAGTCTGAACAATAATAATGATAATTTTAAAAAACATTTTTATCATTATTTCACTGGACAAATACTCCTTTATCTCCATATCAGCCAATGATTTTCCCACTTTTTTCCACCCAGCAAACAAATACATCACTATACGAGTACACTGTGAATGTTGTACAGTAATACCCTGCATCACGACACTTTTCAATTTTGACTAATGTCCGTTTATACAGTATTGCCTTTGCTCATATGACATGGGTGTCTTGTCACAGTTTTAGTGACAAGACACCCATGATTCAACCAATGCACAGTTTCATAAACTTTGTTTATGAAATGACAGTTGGTTGCTACATATCTATGTTTTGTGTTTTGTTGTGAATTATTATAAACTGATTACAACTATTATTTTATTTGACTGTCATTAATAATAGCAGATAAAATTAAAACTAAGGGTGCTGTTGTTTCCCAGGAAAAGAAGAAGATGCATAAGCATATATTAGATACTGAGGTTAAAATGATCAAATTTAGTGACAATAATGTAACGAACACTGAGATAGGCCAAGGGCTGAACTTACCTTGCAACTACTGTTGTTACAAAGACAAACGTTTATATTCTTAGTGAATGTAAAGTGATATTCTAGTTAATACTACACTTATCCATAAATGTTTATTGCAAAAATGGAAAAACTTTTAATGGTGCATGTTGACAACCAAAATGGTTAGCACATTTCCTTATGCCAAGCTATTCAAAATAACCATTTCATTTGCAAAAATTATTCTAAATTTTTCGTCTGTGTATCTAACATAAATTAATGCTTTATTTATGTGATTTATGCATATCCCATATTGCTTGAAAATGTTATTAAACCATTACATGCACCTACAACTGAAAAGAAAAAGGCATTGATTTGCTATAAGACAGTGGTCTAGAGCCTAATGTGTCATATGACCATGGAATGCTTGCATGTCTCTACATAATTCAGACCACAATGTGGTTCTAAACTCTTCTTCCTTTCTTTCTCAGGGGCTCACATTGGTAAGTAAGGGCATGGAAAACCCGAGATACCCAAGCTAGACCTATCTTACTTCGTACAATATACATTTGGTATATCATATCTGGAGACTGGTCTTCTACTATTCTTTCCCTCTACTCTCTCTTACTTCTTACTCCTTCCCCCCAGTGCTATTAGAGCAATTCGAGGGCAAGGGGGTGACTCTTTCCTCTCAAACTGTAGTTTCCACTATCTACTAAAAAAGGCAAGCCTAGTTATCTTAAGGTGGCAGCCCCACCACTAGGATACCTATCATCCTGCTAGTCACTTGACATAGGGAAACACATATTACTTTCAAGTCTCAACGAAATCCAAACCGGACAGAAAACATGGGGAACGACTGCAAACTGGAAAAGGTTAAGAAACTTTGGAAAAAGAAAAACGTGGTGAAATATGCTACACGGAACATTATAAGCATAGCATATAAAGAAGAAGAATTAGATAAAATTTTAAATGACGAAAATATAGCAATTGCAGTTCTTACAGAAACAGCTAACAACAATATCATATATAGAAGAGTGGACAAACAAATACATGCAAAAGCTGGTGTAATGATTTGGATCCATAAATCAATTAAAGCAAAAATAACTTATTATACATACTGGAATGAAAGAATATTAGAAGTGCGATTAAAATTAAATAAAAAAAATTTAACAGTTGTTGGAGTGTATACCCCTGAAGAAAATGATTACTTTTACAAAGAGTTACAAGGAATATATGGAAAATTAAATAAAACAGACCATATAATTATAGCCAGAGATCTTAATGCCAGAATAGGAATGAAAAAAATTAACAGTAATATACAAAAATTTGGAGAACCAACAGTAAACAAAAACAGAAAGTGACTCATTGATTATAAAATATATAATAATTTAAAAATAATTAATACATTTTACAAACATAAAAATATACATAAATATATGTGGTGTGCAAGAGGACAAAAATCAATAATAGACTACTTTATAGCAAATGAAAGAGCAGCAAACCTCTTCCTAGACATTAAAGTTAGAAGAGGGCTAGAAATTGACACAGATCACTATTTAGTACAGGCAAAACTAAGATTTCCACAAAACTGGCTACAAAAAATACAAAAAAAAAATCTAATTATAAAGTAAGATTACTAAATGATTCAAGTATAAGAAATTTATACCAAGAGAGGATTAATAACTACTTAGAAAAAATACAAGAAAATGAAGACATTGAGAAAGAATGGAATAACATACAAGAAATTATTGCATCAGCAGCATATGAAAGTCTAGGAACATACAAAAAATATCATAAAAACAAAAAATTACATATATGGGAAAATGAAATAAAAACAATATTTGAAAATAAAAAGCTGGCTTTTAAAAGATGGTTTAGTAGCAAAAAACAAGAAGATGAAATTGAATATAAAAAAAGACGAGCAATAGCCAAAAGAGAATCCAGAAAGAGACACAGAGAAAGCTGGGAAAAATTTGTATCATATCTAGAAAATGACATATACAAAATAAGACCCAGTGCGTACAAAATACTAAAACACATGAATGCAGATATAAAAGAAACTGCAAATGTAAATTGTGAAATCGATGTAAAAGAATTCTTGGATTACTTTACAGATCTTTGGATGGATTAATACTGGCATCAAAAATAATTACACCAGAAACTTACAAAATACCTTAAATGATATGATAACAATGAAAGAATTAAAGGACAACCTAAATAAAATAAAAAATGGCAAATCAACAGGAGAAGATGGGACAAACTCCGAACTGTATAAATTTGCTGGAAAAAAATTTCTTCAGCGATTACTAAAATTTTTAAATAAAATATATACAAATGGACAAATACCAATTGAATGGAATACAAGCATAGCAATACCTATATTTAAAAACGGGGATAAAACAAAACCTGCTAACTACAGAGGTATTAGTTTTTTGAATAAATGCTACAAAATATATAGCAGAATACTTAATGAAAAACTAAAAATATACAGTGAAAAAATATTATTAGAATGTCAAAATGGATTTAGAAAAGGACATTCTACAATGGATGCAGCTTTCTGTTTAAAACTACTTATAGAAAAAAGAAGAGAATTTAATTTGGAAGCTCATCTTTTGTTTATAGATTACGAAAAAGCATTTGACAAAGTAAAAAGATATATGTTTGATATTTTACAAAGAATAAATATACCTAATATTTTACTACATGCAATATTGAATATATACAAAGATAATGAAATAAAAATAAATGAAAAGTTGTCTGAAAAACAATCTATAAAACAAGGAGTAAGACAGAGATGCCCTCTGTCTCCAACACTTTTCAATATTTACATTAATGAAATATTAATACAGTGGAACCTTAAACAATCAAGGTATAGAAATTTCCCGGAATAACAAAATAAATATGCTATTATTTGCAGATGATCGGGTAATAATATCAGATAAGGAAGACAATTTACAAAGAGCGATATATAATTTAAACATTATAGTAGAACAGTTTGGAATGAAAATTTCAAATATCTAAGTCATGGTTCTCCAAAAAATGTGCCAAAGCTGTATAAAAGAAGAACTGAGTATATACAATAACTGGTTTTCATCACAATCTCCATTTTCCTTTATTTCTTATACCAAAGCCTGAAACAGATGTAAGAAACTTATCAATATATTCAAAACTGATTCTGAAAGTTCCAAAATATCATATATTCATAATGCATCATATTCAAATGGCAATCATATCTTCTGGTATGCCAATTGCCAAAACTAATTTTGGAACATTAATTAAAACACAAAACAAAAATTGGCCATAACTTTAGTCTATCACTGTTTCCTCCCTTGTTACATTCAGATGAATAGAACCATCATCCAGATGATGGTTCTATTGACTTTTTCCAACAGAAAAAGCTAATCTCCTGGCTTCATACTTTTCACAAATGCATGCATACTTGATCTTCACCCAACCATTTCAAATGCTCAATATTCAATACCTCCCCCCTTTGCCAGAAAGTGTGATCAGCAAAATCTTGTCTAAATTAGATACCAAAAAGTCTTCTGGTTCTAATTGCATTTCTCTAATTGGTCTGAAGGTTTACTTCCAAAGCTGACTCTCATTCTGTGCACTTTTTATGCTCTCTTATTCCACTAATGTCTATCCTGCTCACTATTAGATTACCATGCAATTTCTGTTATCTAAATTCTCTAAATAATGGAGAGAAACTTTATCTTTAAAACTTATCTCCTTGAAGGCCCTCATCTAAAAAACAACCACCAGTATGCATCTGTTTACTCTGCTTACTGATGTCACCCATCTCTGGACAAATACTGTGGAAAAGTGTGGTGAATCTCAAATGGTTGGATCTTGATATCTCAAAAGCTTCTAACCAGGTCTGGAACAGGGGTCTATTAAGGAAGCTCACATAATTTGGTCTGTCTTGTGACTTCTGCAAGTGGGTTTGCCAGATTTCCCACTGGAAGCATGATATTTACAAATCTAAATTTGTAAATATCATGCAAGGTTCTGTTTGCTCACCCACCCTCTTCTTTCATATATCAGTCCTTCTTCAATTGATCACAATACAATAGCTTTGCTGATGACAATACACCATATTACACTCGTCTTTCAAATTTGCACTACACAAATCATCACACCCTATATTACTTTAAATTATGATCTCAAACCATTCTTCAATAGGGTTTGGATAAACTTATCATTTCAACACTAGAAAAACACAATTCTGTCTTATTTATCACAAAAAAGTAACTTTTGAAAACAATCAAATCTCTACTAAAAATGAAATTCATTTCTCTCCTTGGGATTACTCTAATATCAAACCTCACTTGGTATAAACACATTACAACTGTTGCCTCTTTGGCATTCCCCCCCCTCTCCAAAAAAAAAAAAATCAGGATTTTTCATTTGCTCCAGGAGAGATTACTTCAATTCCAAACAGCTATACACCCTATACAAATCTCAAATCTGCTCAACTACTAAATACTACTCTCACATTTGAGATAATGCCCTTAAAGTTCCCTAAAAATACTTACTCAATGCAGAAGAGAGCAATTATGTTGATTAATGACTCATCTCTTACCAGTTCACTCCACCCACTTTCACACTGGCATTTAGTTTCTGCAGCATGCAGCATTATCTATAAATACTTTCATGGTAACTGTTCATCCAAACTAGCAACAACAACACTCAACACCACTTTTCTTAGTCAACCCCAACCTCACAGAACACTTCTCTCTCTCTCCTTTTTCATTTCACTCCTTTTATTGCTGTTCTCTGGAACAGTCCTTCCTCTTATGTGTTTTCCAAGGAATACAATACAATACACAAGTCTTCAAATCAAAGTGAACAAGTTTCTTCTTTCTGAACTCTCTGTCTATCCATGGTACTATTGTAGGTTGACCACTAACTTGTTGTGTATGGGATCAGCATAAAAAAAATTTTTTTAGTCTCTTTTCATACATGACATATAATTCATATATTATCCTACTCACCTTCTTTTAGACTTTTCTCACTTTCCTCATTCCCTTTACTATCTCCCCCCCCCCAAAAAAAGAAGCTTTACTCATCTTTGAGAATACTGTCAAAAAAAAAAAAAAAAAAAAAAAAAAAAAGTTGATTTCCTTGAATCAGTGATTAATTTTGTTTGGGAAAATATCAATTTTACAAAACAAAATCCATCCAATCATTGATTAATGTGACTGTATTGAAACGGTGTTTATTCAGGAGGGAGCATGCAGAATAATCAATTGAACCTTTTCTTTTCCCAACTGGCATCTGTAATTTGCTATACTTTTTAACTTGCTTAAGCTCATAGACTAGTCAATTATATACAGTCATTTCCAGCTTAAAAAAAAAAAAAAAAACCTAGTATTTTTCTCTTTTCATTCATCGAGTGGTTAGTGGATCTGCTCTCCAGCCAAAAGGCTGTGGGTTTGAATCCCGCTGTAGGCATGGATGGCGTTGGTGTAGATTGATGATGATGATGGTAGCTGAGGTTAGCTGTGATTGCTGGATTGAGTAGTGGAGATGGAGAGTTGTGGAGTGGGTGTCCTCTCCCTCGATGAGTCTTTGGACTCCTTGGAGGTGTCGCATAATAATAATATTACATTCAAGAGCTATGTACAACACTTTTATTTCACCCATCATTATAAACAATCTTCATGAATTTTATAATGATATCCAAATCTGTTAATAACACAAATTACATCTGTAGCCAAGTGGTTTTGCAATGCATCATATGCCTGGGATTGATTCAATTCCATTTGAAGGGAGGGTAATTTGCCTTTATTTTCAGCTGGTCGTTAATGGAGACAGCAGCAAATTCATGCAACTAGCACAGTGAATACAATGGAACCATGAAAGAAATGCTCATAGCTAAGTATTGGCTAATCTATCTAGTAGGCAATAAAAATCAACATAAAAAGAAAAGTGACACAAAAAGATGAAACAAAAATCAAAAGATAAAAATATGTGACAGGCTTGTAATTTTACTAACACATTTCCTTCAGGAGATTGAATATATTCACAAAGAAACTATTAATTTGTAAAAAGCTCTATGAGAGATCAATATCAAAAGCAATTATTACATATTCTCACTTACCTGTTAGAAAATGAGTAAATGTTGTTGAAGAGCCATTCTGAGCCAAAATATAGTAATTTCCAAAAGTCATATTCTTCAAAATATCTTTTGTATCTGATCTATAAAAAATAGATGATAACGTTACAGTATTAGTATGCAAGAACGAAGTCACCAGAATGCTTACTTTTCTTCCCATTACCCAATTAACCTCATTAAATTGGATATTATTATTGTTATTATTATTAACATTCATGGAGTCAAAGAGGAAAATTTATTCAGAACGATGTGATTTTAAGTCTGGTAGTGTGAAGGAAAATAAGGGTGAAATCTATAGTAAATTACCTCAGGTATCAGTCTGGGGGGGGGGGGGGTGAAGTATGAAACCTGGCATGTTTAGCAGTATGTAGCATATGAAAATAAAAAGAGCATCTATGAAGTTGCTGACCTAACAAAATCAAGAGGTAATTTGGTAATCATAAACAAGAAAGGAGAACAATTTCTTACAATCCATGCTTGGAAGCTAGTCAAGCACATTAAGGCTACTAGATCACATTAATTATTATTATAACTTTATTCATGCAAGTGAAACATAATCAAAACAAGATATTATTCAAACAACAGCTTGACTGGTGATACAGAGCAATTCAGATTCTACCCACGAATCTAAGAATAATCTGTCAGGTAGCATCATAAAATATTATTATTATTATATATGGGCACTTCATGGAGTCAAAAAGACATTGTGGGAGATTCATTCTATTCATTAACACAATACCTATCATACATCTCCTTAAACCTATTCACTGGTGGGGTGCTCACAACCACCTCTGGCAACCATTCCACTCATTTGCCAATCTCCAAATAAAGAACCTAATCTGCATACCCTTACTAACCACACTCTTAGACAACTTCCAAGTGCGATCCCTTTTTTCCTCCTACTCTCCATGTATTGAAAAATTTCTTTTGTGTCAATCTTATAGAATCCCTTTTGCAACTTATAAGTTTCTATCATATCCCCTCTCCTCCACCTATCTGCTAAACTTTGCAACAAACACACCCTCAATCTAACCTCATAGCGAACATTCCACAAACCTGTCACCAACTTGGTCACTCATCTCTGAATCCTCTCCACCAATATGGACTGTTTCAAGTAATGCCATTTTTTGAAAATCATATGTGGTAAATTTGTTTATGTTTAATTTTTGTAAATATTTGGACAGTTTCTTTGAAATTGTGGCAAGTGCACTGATAACAACTGGGGATAACAGGAGAAATACTAAACTTATGGCTCCTTAATAAAACATTCAGTTTGTATTCAGTTAATGGACGACCAGATAAATCAGTAATCCATTTGTCTATAAACAGTTTAGTTGTATATTCTTTTTAGGGCATTCAATGTAAAATTATGTATTTATGATGAAGACTGATAAATACATACATACATCTTCAAGGCCCACCTTTCCTAATTGGGTTGTGGGGGCAACAGCTGGAAGAGGAACTTCCAATGGTTATGATCCTCTGCCACCAAGCTCAGGTGTTCTGGTGGGATTTCCAAACATGTCCACCCAAGGTTTTGGATATAATCTATCCAGTGAGTCCTTGGCCTTCCACCCTCTGGCTTGGCAAAGAGGGCCTGTTGAGGGAGCCTCTATTGTGGCATTCTGACCAGGTGCCTGTACCAACATAACTGTGATCTCTCAACACAGAGAAGAAGCGGTTGAGTATTGAGGGTTTCCCGAATTGCAGAGCGTCTGACTCTATCGAGTCTTGTCAGCCCCACAACCTCTCAAAGGAACCTCATTTCAGCCACTTGGATTCGTGTCTGCATTCTTTCGGTCATTACCCAACTCTCATGACCATAGGTGAGGATGGGGACATAGACTGTATTGAAGACAGCCAGCTTTGCCTTCTGGCTTAACTCCCGCTTCAATACTACCGAATGGCCAAGTTCCCGCAATATTGAGCTTGCTAAACCAATTCGAGTATCTAGCTCTACGCCCCATTTTCCATCATTCGTGAATATGGACCGAAGGTATTTAAACTTCTCCACATGCCTCATTGGGACTCCACTTACATGTAGAGTGCACCGGGATGGTTGTCTTGAGACCATCCCGGTGCACTCTACATGTCTACATGTACTCTCCCAGTGTTGTCTTGAGACCTACTAAAACACCTCCAGCAGAACCTATCCAGGGTCTGCTGGAGGTCATCTGTGGAAGAGCTAAGCAGAACTAGGTCATCTGCAAAAAGCAGACGTCCAATGCTACATCTTCCAATTCTGACACATTCACTGCCTTGGCTGTGCCTATCAATCCAGTCCATAAATATTATGAAAAGGAGGGGCCAATGGAGACTGTGAAAGGTTCAGACTTTGTCCAAGTCCAACATGAGTAGACATTCTTGGCATATTCCCAAGATTTCTCAAATCGACTTGCCTTATAGTGAAGATTTGGTCAGTTGTGCTTCTACCAGGACAAAAGCCACATTGTTCTTCCTGGAACTCTGACTCAACTATGCTCCTGCACTGTCTTTCCAAGCACCTAGCATACACTTTTCCAGGCAGGCTGAGCAGAGAGATGCCATGATAGTTACTGCAATCCTTCTGGTCTCCCTTCTTGAAGACTGGTATTATTATGCCTGTCTACCATTGCTTTGGTATTCGCCCAGATATCCAAGCAGCCTGACACACTCAAGTCAGCCAGAGAACACCGTCTTGATTTAAGGCTTTTAGCATTTCGGGCAGGATTTCATCATCACCAGCAGCCTTCCCCGATTTAGCGATTTTATTGCTAAATGGACCTCTTCTGCTGTGAGACTAGTCATTGCCCTGATCTGCACCTCTTGGATGTCCACAACTGCTGGGCCACCCAAGTTATGAAGGCTCTTAAAGTATTCCCTCCATCTGTGGATATCCTTCTCGGTTGTTAAAAGTGCACCATCAGAGGCCTTAATTGCCCTTGCTGTGCGCAATTTCCTCCCTCAAAAGTGGCAGATGGTCTGCCAGAATACTTTGTTTGCATTTGCATAGGATGAGTAATCTTTCTCCAAAGGATTCCCAAGCCTTCTGCTTCTGTCTTTACTGTCTCAGTAGCAGGTTTTCATGCCTCTATGAAGATTGATATTAATTTTTTTTTTTTCAAAGCCTTGTGTTTTTTTGTTATACTGCATATTTTGTTATATGGATAACTACATCTAATAAGTACAGCTGAAATATATCTGAAAAATCAACTTCAAACTCAGTAGTTTTAATAATATTTAGAGTTAAATCCTTTTAAAAAATTGTAACTGATTTAAGAGAATGGTTAGCTCTGAAGTAAATTTTATAAGCACCTGGTGATTAATTTATCACCAGGTGCTCATTATTGGTTATCAATAATATGAAAAAATAAATACAAAAGAGTCTTTGTGTATTGAAAATTTTGCTATTGTTCTTCAACTCACATTGATATTTTACTCTATGTAAAATGAAATATTTGTGTTTAATAAATAAAATTTATTTTACTTAGCAAGCATGTTTTGTTTAAATATGGAATCCTAGAGGTGTCTAGATACAAGATGTTATGCCATTCTGACTGCACTAAAGAGGTGCAGTCAGAATGAGGAGATTCCCTCGATGAGTCATTGGACTCCCATGGAGGTGTCGCATAATAATAATAATAATAATTAATTCAACCATTTCATTTACCTTGTTTCTTACACTTCTAGCATTTGTATACAAACACAGCAGCTTTTTCCTAGATCTATAGCTAGTTCCACTGATACCACTTATTTGAAGCGACTTCTCCATGCTTAACTCGAGCCATTTCTTTTTCATCATCATCATCAAATTCCTGCCATGTACCCTCAAGGGGTGTACAGGATATGACAGTACTACATGAAAAAATTACATCATTACTAACTTCCTACCTACAATTTTCCTCCAAATCAGTCTGTTACTTGTCAAGACTCCAACATTATCAGATCTTATATTTCTATCGCCTAAGGCACTTTGTACCGTACCAAACCACCTATATCTTGGTCTTCCTCTGGGTCGTATTCCTGCCAACCTGGCAGAGAACACTTGTTTTGCTAATCTTTCCTCTCCCATTCTATTTAAATGACCATACCACCTGAGATTAGCCCTGCTAACGCATTCCTGGATGCTGACAATGTCAAGTTCTTTCCTAATATCCTCGTTTTTAATATGATATTGCCATTGATGCCATCTGTTCACGCCTCTAATCTTTCTCAGGACTCTCATATCTGCAGTTTCTAGTCTTTGGTCAAGTGTTTTACTTCTGACCCAGCTCTCAGATCCATAAGTTAAAACTGGTTTGAAAACTGTCTTGTATACAGCTAACTTAGTGTTCAGACTAATTTCTCTCATATTCCATATGAATTTATTCAATTGACTTCCCACCATACTAGTTTGCTGATTCTGTTGTCTATTTCTATATTTAATTTACCATCTTCAGTAAAAATCGTGCCTAAGTAGCTGAAATGTTTTACTTGTTCCACAGGTTCTCCATTCACAACATAGTTGACATTTTCAATGATTCTACCTATTTTCATTGTCTTTGTCTTTTTATTGCTGACCTTCATACCATATCTATTACAACAGCTATTCAATTTAGTCAGAGAATCTTGCAGACTTGTAGCGGATTTATTTAGAAGTATAACATCATCCGCATAAAGCAAAGAGCTGACATTAACATCTCCAATTTTGATATCAGGTTTAATACCACTTTCCTTCATAATGTAATCCATATAGATAATGAATAACAGAGGGGATAATGTACATCCTTGTCTCACACCAGATTTAACATTAAACCATCTTCCTGTACTTCCTTCAATTCTAACTGCTGACTTACAACTCAAATAAAGACTAAGTATTACTTGATATAATGCCCCATTGACACCATTGACTTACAACTCAAATAAAGACTAAGTATTACTTGATATAATGCCCCATTGACACCATATAACTGCAGCATATTGAATAGCTTCTCTCTTGGCACCTTGTCATATGCTTTTTCCAAATCGACAAAACTTATATACAGATCTTTGTTATATTCCCATGCTTTCTCGACTATCTGTCGTAAAGTGAAGATCTGATCCTGACAGCCTCTATTTAGCCTGAATCCAGCTTGTTCTTCACCAAGCTTTTCTTCCACAATTCTTCTTAACCATTTCTCAAGTATACTTGCATAGATCTTGCCAGGAACACTCAGTAGGGAAATACCTCTGTAATTCTCACATTCAGTTTTATTTCCCTTTTTATATATGGGTACTATGAGAGCTCTACTCCAATCATCGGGAATTCGTCCCTCTGTCCAGGCTTTCTGAACTATGAAGTGCAGCCACTGTAAGACTCTTATACCACCATACTTCAGCATTTCTGGTCGAATATCATCTACTCCTGCTGCCTTTCCACATTTCAAGCCTTTGATGGCTTTTTCTACTTCACGTATGGATATGTATTCCTGACTGCATGCCTGGTCAGTGTTTTTTATCACTGTGCTGTCATCACTGCTTGTTTCATTTAGCAATTTTTCAAAGTAATTACTCCGTACTTCAAGGATATCTTTTTCTACCGTTTTCATGTCACCTTTATCATCTCTAACTCCTTTTACAGCACTCTTTCCTCCATTCCTAAGCTTCTTCAACAGCCTCCAGAATATTTTGCCACCTTCTTGATATTTATTTTCTATATTCTTGCCAAAGTCCTCCCATGACTTTTGTTTAGCTAGTTTTACATACTGTTTAGCTTTCTTACATTTGTCTCTGTATTCTGTAAGAGCAAAAGCCGACTTATTTACCAGGAACTTTTGATATGCTTTCTTCTTTTCCTTCACTGCCTTTTTAACTTCTTGTGTCCACCAGGGAGTTGATTTTTTTTATCCTTGCACACAACCTCACCACATGCCTCTCTGGCAGAATCAATCAATGTTTTCTTCAGAGTTTGCCACTGAATCTGCAAGGTTTGATTCCTGTTCTCAAACTCTTTCATTTTCTTTTCAATAATCTTTCTGTATTTTAGTCTACAGTTCACATCTGAGAGCTGCTCAACTTTTATTCGCTTTAAAACTTTCTTACATGTTATTCTTTTCAATATGAAATTCAATTTTATCCTGCTCAAGACTAAATAGTGATCACTTCCAATTTCAAATCCCTCGATGAGTCTTTGGACTCCCTTGTAGGTGTCGCATAATAATAATGATAATTAATTCAACCATTTCATTTGCCTTGTTTCCTACACTTCTAGCATTTGTATACAAACACAGCAGCTTTTTCCTAGATCTATAGCTAGTTCCACTGATACCACTTATTTGATGCGATTTCTCCATGCTTAACTCGAGCCATTTCTTTTTCTCCTTATTCAAATCCAAATGTTTTCCCTGTTCTCGTGTTGCGCACCTGTTCTCTCATTCTCTATACTCATTCCACTCACTTCTTCATTCATAACACCTCTTCAATCTCTCCTGTCTTACTCTCCCATTCTTCCACATTGCTACACACTTGATCAAATTCATTCTCTGCACTAACTTCACTACTTTTCAGCAGCAGTCTCTCCAAGCGACTCACAGCAAAACCACTCAAAAGATATTTAAGTTAGTAATAATTTAATACATTAAATAGTAATAATAGTAGTAATAGTATAGTATAGCAATAATAGTATTATTACTATACTATACTCAATAGTATAGTAATAATAGTATTATTACTATACTATACTCTATTATTATTACTATAGTGTATTATTACTATACTATACTATACTATACAGGGTGTTCGGGATAAATTTGACAGTTTCGTAAGGAAAAAGAAAATCTTCTTTGTATCTATTAAATTTAATGAATTGACAAAAAAACATTACAGGCAGAGTTAATTACAATACTATCAACAAGATTTACTCAAAATAACCACCATTAGCATCGATCACAGCTTCAATTCAGCTTCGGAACCTCGAACAAGCTGATGCTACAGTCTCCCTGGGAAGGGCCGCAAAAACTGTTTTAATTTTATCCATTAACTGGGCTTTTGTATTACTGGAAGTGCGATTGGTGTCTTTTTCAACTGCGCCCCATACAAAATAATCCATGGGGTTAAGGTCTGGGGAGTTTGGAGGCCAAACATTTGGACTGGTGAAGTCGTAGAAATTTTCAGACAACCATTTTTGACTTTTCCCAGAGGTGTGGCAAGGGGCCGAATCCTGCTGCCATACATACGGCCTACCATTGGCTACCCTTGTTATCCAGGGCTTGACTACAGTTAGCAACTCCACGAACAAAGCCCGAATTCCAATGCCAGGGTTCTTCAACACCTGTTCCTGCAGATTTGCGAGGAATTCTGCTGTACGAACGCAATCAGATCGTCTGCTAGGGATCTTTCTTCTTGCTACATCCTCGTAGTCACCATTGCAAGTCTCTAGTTCATGCCTGATTGTTTTTACTGTATTCAGGGAGCATTGGGCAGCAGTCGTAATATCCTTATTTTGATGGCGGGCACGAATCATCATGATACAAGTTATTCTCTTCCATGATTCAGGTGGGTTCCAGCTATCCATCCTTTCTGACATCTTGTATATGAATGAAGAAGGGTCCAAACTTTTAAATGAAGAGAAGTGTGTGTTAATACATGTAACTTACGGAAAAATATAATTAATTATAAATATGTCAAATTTATCCCGAACACCCTGTATTATATAATGTATTATTACTATACTATACTATACTATATTATTATTATTACTATACTGCCACTCAATTCACTAACTACAATGAACTGAAGCCATATATCACCACTAGTATTTTCACAGACAATCACAACCACAGCAGAATTTGAACCTGCAGCCTTTTGGCCGGAGAGCAGATGCGTTAACCATTCGGCCAAACATACACAGCATGGAATTAAACGATGATGCACTTATGAGGAAGCTGATAAGTTCTAATGCATGAGAACCATAAAGAAAAGAAAGAAAGTGAAAATTCATGCAAGTTAATCTAGATCTAGGTCATAGATGAAAAGAAGTCTTAGATTGTTCTTTTTCATCTAATTCCTCCTCACTATCCTTTCTCAGAATGTAGCCCTGAAGTAATAACTATTAAATGACACTGAACCAGACAATGATGGATTTTAAAAAAAGCAGCCATTAATATTTTTTCAGACATGTTGCTTAATGCAGAATAACATTATGTATTGCTTGTTTAATCTCAGTATCAACAACAGATATCTTCTTGCTCATGTTTTCCTCCTAGTGAGTGAAGCAGTGGAAAGCTCTGAACAGTTTTCAAGATGTTATTTCATGACGCTTGGTTCATACGTTGCAATCTGTTGTACTGCAAAAGAGTTCTGGTCAACAGAGAATTACACTAATATTCTATAGGTTCATGGAATGTACATGTGAAAATGTCATGACACATGCATGCACGCACGCACACACGCTCTACAGCTCCTTCAGAAGTTCCAAGATCCCAACAGTAACAGATGGTCTGAAAAATATAGGCTTTAAATTGGCACTTTATAAACATGGAAACACCGTTATCAAGAAGAAATACAGAGATATAGAATAGAGAGAATGATAAAGGTACATGAACTAGCAAATAAAGTCCATTTCTTTGTAGAATAGCTCAGAACCTGAAACATATTTTTAAAAAATTAAGACAATTTCTCATTTAAAATATTTTTAAACATTCAGTTTTATATAAATCTTATAAATAATAAATAAATAATTTATAAATAATTGTAAGCCATTTTATTTCATCATATCTTTAATTTTATTAATATAACTAATTCTGCTCTATATAAATAAATGGTCTTACAACAAATGATTATAAATAATGATAAATCATCTAGTAAAAGTGTGGTCAAATATCCAGTAGCAAAGTAATGTAAGAGGATTTTTGAGACAATAAGAGGATTTTCAAAGAGTAGAAGGAGTATGTAATTTTGAGAGACATCCCTAGAAACTACATAAAATATTGTATTAAGCTTTCTTGCATGGAGAATAGCATATGATTAGAATGTGTACTACAGGTCAGGCATTATTAATCCGGGTAAACCTCCTGTGATGAGTCTATTGGCTCTACAAAAGTGTTATAATAATTACTGAGATAAGAGCCAACAGGCTTCACTTTGGTGAAGTAGAATTTTCAAATTAAGTGGATATTGAATTCCACATTATTTCTTAATTGAATAAGAAACTCAAAGATAGGAAATCTAATCTACGAGTTTCATGCTGAATATAGAAAACTATAAAAGTTCAGTGAGTCCAAGTGTAAGCCAACACGTGATACATGTTAGGGCAACTCGTAGTAAAGGTGGAGTTAGCTCCGATCACTGTCCTTAGTATTTTCCCATAATATAAAACAACTCCTAGGAGATGTATGCTGTTATACATTATGAGAGAAGGTCACTACCAAGACCGGTTTCGACCTTTTTTGAGGTATCATCAGTGAGTAAGTAGACCCAGATGTAAATACAGTCGAATCTCACTAATCGAAACCTCTTTAGTCCAAACCCTCCAGTAATCCGAACTGCAGTTTAAAAAAAAAATAAAAGTTTTATTTATTACGTATTATTATTTTATGCACTATTATTTTTATTTAATAATTATTATTTTAACTATTATTATTCATTTAATAATTATTATTTTAACTATTATTATTTATTTTATTATTATTATAGTACAGTATTTTTTTCATACTGTCGATTGTACCGTTATATTGTAGGCCTATTTTGATTTATTGCATGTGTTCATGTTTGCTTTTTCATACTGTACAGTACGTACTGTATTGTCGGCATGAATCACCGAAATTGAAATCAAATTAGATGCTGAAATTATAAATATGATGCTACAGAATGAATTAGAAGATGATGATGACGATAAAGAACTCGAAAAAAAAAAGTAAAACATGAAGAGGCAGTTGACAATTTTGATATGTGTATAGAATGGGCTAAGCAGAATGATGGGTCATTCCATAAAATTTTATTGCTAATTCAGCTCCGAGAAGAAGCATTCGAAAAAAGTTTAGCTTCCAAGAAGCAAAAGAAAATCAGTGACTTTTTTACAAAGAAATAAAACTTTTTTGTGTGTGTTATTTTGTGAAACTTTTTTTGTGTTGTGTACAAGTGATATTTTTTACACAAATTAAGTTATGTACTGAACTATGCAATTTTATTAAATCAGAATCCTCAACAATATTTGTATAGGTACATACAAACTAAATTTTTTACTAAAATAAATTTGTGTACTGTATTATTTTTTAAGTTTAACATTACAGTACAGTAGATTTTTTTCTATCAGTTACTTCATTTATTTACAGAATTAAATCGATGTACCATTAGAATCTGATTATTTTTGTCTTAAACACTAGTTATTGTTATCTCTTGGGGGAAAATTTGATAATCCAAACGAGCACAGTTTTTATTAGTTCGGATTAGCGAGATACCACTGTACTGAAGTTGCAGTAGTACAGAGCTTATTTCTTTACTGTATGAGTCAAAAGGTGCACTAATACAATTACCGAGATAAGTACCAACAGGCTTCACTCCGGTGAAGTAGAATTATTCAAATTAAGTGGATATTGAATCCCACATTATTTCTTAGCCGAATAAGAAACTCAAAGATAGGAAACCTAATCTAAGAGTTTCATGCCGATTATCTTCTTCTTCTTCTTCTTCTCTCTTCCATCATCTATCTGGATGATGATGAGGCCGAATGAACTCTTTCCACTTCCGTATGTCCCAGTAGAGTCCGAACTCTCCCGGAATAGACAGTTCTCAGGGGCTCACATTGGTGAGTACGAGCATGGCAAACCCGAGACACCCTTAGATATGATCTTACTTCATACAATATACACTTGGTATATCATATCTGGAGACTGATCTTCTACTCTTCTTTCCCTCTACTCTCTCTTACTTCTTACTCCTCCCCCCCCCCCCAGTGCTATTAGAGCAACTTGAGGGCAAGGGGGGTGACTCTTTCCCCTCAAACTGTAGTTTCCACTATCTACTAAAAAAAGCAGCTGAATTCAGGTCAAGGAGTGATGGTTGACACTTGACGAAAACTTAACCATTGAAACCGAATGAACTCATGCCGAATATAGAAAACTATAAAAGTTTGGTGAGTCCAAGCATAAGCCAACATGTAGTGCATGTTAGGGCAACTTGTAGTAAAGGTGGAGTAAGATCCGATCATTGTCCTTAGTATTTTCCCTTGGACTTGCTGAACTTTTATAGTTTTCTATATTCGGCGTGAAACTCTTAGATTAGATTTCCGATTTTTGAGTTTCTTATTCGGCTAAGAAATAATGTGGGATTCAATATCCACTTAATTTGAATAGTGTTACAATAAAAACAATATTTTTAGAATAAGTGCAGCATTGACTAAACTGATTTAAATTTAGACTAAAATTACCTAATAGTATTATTTTTGTCACACAGATCCAAAAGAATAGAAAGCACTAAAGCTGTTACTTCTGAAGATTTTCTGTCACTAAGAGAAAGTAACAAGTCACTTATAACTTCATGGGTTGGTCTAATTCTCAAAAGCAATTCTGCTGCTACAGCACGAGCTGTACTTTCCTGTTGTGGCCACATTTGGTAATAGCTGTGATGAACAACTTGATAAACCTATAAACAATTAATAAAGCAACATGTAAAAATACTTACAAATTTCAAAACAAACTGTGGTAAGATATGACAATTTACAGATTAAAAAGCTAGACAAATATCAAAACTAATGTTGTCTGAGTGGATGAAAATCCAGAGGATTTTCATCCAGTCAGACAGCATTAGTTTAAAATGCTGTCTGACTAAGGTTAAAATGTTTTGTCTGAAGAAGGGTACTATCTTAATATACCAAGATAACTTACAACAGCATCATTGTTGTTATGTGATGTTAAACTGAGGCAATTAAAACCATTAGATGAGTATATAATGTTTGTCGATTGCACATATTCTCTGACCAGTTTGTCTGTTTTGTGAGGCAACAATTTTAGTTTCCAAGAGGGAAAACACTGCTACCTTCACATGAGACTGGCTAACTCACCTGAAGCCAAACCATCCTTCTTATAAATGAACCTAACTAGATGAGAAGGTCCATGTATTTTCTGACTGCACTACAAAGGCACTACTATATAGAAGTTAAGCTTTGTAAATAGGACAGAAATTCAATTAAAAATCTGAAATTCTTATTTCAGAAAAAAAAAAAAAAAAGAAAGATGTGAAAATGCAAACAATTTTCTTGCTTGCATCATACACTGCACTTCCATCTAGCAACAGTTTCTTCAGATCACTCACTCCAAAGCCATTCAAATGCAATCATCATATCTGTAAAATTCCATTCTTCCCTCTGTAGATGTATGGCATCCACAAACTGTGGATGCCATACATTCGCAAACTGTACTCCATTCTCCTCACACAACTCGGCTAGCATACCAATCATGATTCTGGATGTCCGTCTCAACTCATCATTGTCATATCTTGGCAATACACTGACAACCAACAACCTTTCCCACTACACTGCTATCATCTAGTTATAGTTAGGATATTAGCATCATTAGTCAGGATAACTTCCAAAAATTGAGAAAGTTCAAGGCAATCATTTTTGCTAAGGCTAGGATTAAATGTGTGCTAAACAGCTTTCTTTCTACAGTCTTTCCAGAAGAAAATAGCTTTTGTGTGGTATCATTCCACTGAATTCTGTGTTTTGTTGATTAGGCATGGCTTGGTAAACAAGATTTATTGGGCTCCTTAAGTGAAATATATTCTTGCTGTTATTCAAGACAAATTTCTCCATAATGACCAGTCTTTTCATAATAACATAAGCCACAAGAGCAAAGGATTCTGTAAACTCCAGGATGAGAAAGAGGAGAATATTTGTCTTTTGAAAACAAAGGAAGATATATAGTTTACAAACTGAATGGAAGAGCCTTGTAGGTCAATCTGGCAAAAAAAAAGAAACAGTCTTGCTATTTCTTCTGAAAGTCCTTTAACATATGGAAGACAACTTTGGAAGATTCTTATTGACAAGGAGGGTTAAGGCATTTTTATTGATTATTTTATCAATAGTTTTTGTATTAAAACCATTAGAGTTAAAAGCAGTTCTGATAATACATAGTTACTTGTTTAGAATAGAATTCTTCCACTTATGTCTCAATTTCTACATCAAAGTGAAACTTCAGAAAGTTAAATTGCATATAAGGAGGATATTAATTATCCATCATTTTAATAGCAAATGAAAGAAACTTCATCAAATTCCTGACATGTACCCTCAAGGGGTGTACAGGATATGATAGTACTACATGAAAAATTTACATCATTACTAACTTCTTTTTTATAATTTTCCTCCAAATCAGTCTGTTACTTGTCAAGACTCCAACATTATCATTATCAGATCTTTTATTTCTATCGTCTAAGGCACATTGCACTGTATCAATCCACCTATATCTTGGTCTTCCTCTGGGTCGTTTTCCTGCCAACCTGGCAGAGAACACTTGTTTTGCTAATCCTTCCTTGCCCATTCTGTTTAAGTGACCATACCACCTGAGATTAGCTCTGCTAATGCATTCCTGGATGCTGACAATGTCAAGTTCTTTCCTAATATCCTCGTTTTTAATATGATATTGCCATTGATGCCATCCGTTCATGTCTCTAATCTTTCTCAGGACTCTCATATCTGCAGTCTCTAGTCCTTGGTCAAGTGTTTTACTTCTGACCCAGCTCTCAGATCCATAAGTTAAAACTGGTTTGAACACTGTCTTGTATACAGCTAATTTAGTGTTCTGACTAATTTCTCTCTTATTCCATATGAATTTATTCAATTGACTTATTACCATACCAGCTTTGTTGATTCTGTTGTCTATTTCCATATTTAATTTACCATCTTCACTAAAAAGAGTGCCTAAGTAGCTGAAATGTTTTATTTGTTCCACAGGTTCCCTGTTCACAACACAGTTGACATTTTCAACAATTCTATCTATTTTCATTGTCTTTGTCTTTTTAATGCTGACTTTCATACCATATCTATTACAACAGTTATTCAATTTAGTCAGGGAATCTTGCAAACTTGAAGCAGATTTATTTAGAAGTATAACGTCATCTGCATAAAGCAAAGAGCTGACATTAACATCTCCAATTCTGATATCAAGTTTAATACCACTTTCCTTCATAATGTGATCCATATAGATAATGAATAACAGAGGGGATAATGTACATCCTTGTTTCACAGCAGATATAACATTAAACCATCTTCCTGCACTTCCTTCAATTCTAACTGCTGACTTACAACTCAAATAAAGACTAAGTATTGCTTGGTATAATGCCCCATTCACACCATAACTGTAGCGTATTGAATAGCTTCTCTCTTGGCACCTTGTCATATGCCTTTTCCAAATCGACAAAACTGAAATACAGATCTTTGTTATATTCCCATGATTTCTCGACTATTTGTCGTAAAGTGAAGATCTGATCCTGAAAGCCTCTATTTGGCCTGAATCCAGCTTGTTCTTCACCAAGCTTTTCTTCCACAATTCTTCTTAACCTTTTTTCAAGTATATTAGCTTAAATCTTACCAGGAACACTCAGTAGGGAAATACCTCTGTAATTCTCACATTCAATTTTATATCCCTTTTTATATATGGGTACTATGAGAGCTCTACTCCAATCATTGGGAATTCGTCCCTCTGTCCATGCCTTCTGAGCTATGCAGTGCAGCCACTGTAAGACTTTTATACCAGCATACTTAAGCATTTTTAGATGAATGTTGAGAGTTTATTTTCCACTTTGTTAGAGTATAATAAATTTAGTTTAATCCTTTATCCAAGTGTGAGCAAACAAAGTTTGCGCCTGAAAGTATCTTCAGGACTGGGTTAAGGTGATACAACACCAGGGCAACTCGTTGCAAAGGTGGAGCAAGCTACCAACACTCCTATCTTAGTATCTCCTATAATGCAAAACGCATCTCCTTGCGGATATGTCTAATGTTATGCATTAAGGGAAGGGCCACTACCCAGACCGGTTTCGACCTTTACTGAGGTCTCTTCAGTGGGAGCCAGGCCCAAGTCGAGATATCAGGCAGAAGCATTAGCAGGTCATCTCCACCTATAGGAATTGCCAATTGGTGTTGTATCACCTTAACCCAGTCCTGAAGATACTTTCAGGCGCAAACTTTGTTTGCTCACACTTGGATAAAGGATTAAACTAAATTTATTATACTCTAACCAAGTGGAAAATAAACTTTCAACATCTTTCTCTAAATCCAGAGTAATTTATTAAAAAAGGGTGGCACACCAATTGGCAATTCCTATAGGTGGAGATGACCTGCTAATGCTTCTGCCTGATATCTCGACTTGGGCCTGGCTCCCACTGAAGAGACCTCAGTAAAGGTCGAAACCGGTCTGGGTAATGGCCCTTCCCTTAATGCATAACATTAGACATATCCGCAAGGAGATGTGTTTTGCATTATAGGAGATACTAAGATAGGAGTGTTGGTATCTTGCTCCACCTTTGCAACGAGTTGCCCTGGTGTTGTATCACCTTAACCCAGTCCTGAAGATACTTTCAGGCGCAAACTTTGTTTGCTCACACTTGGATAAAGGATTAAACTAAATTTATTATATTTTTAGTTGAATATCATCTACTCCTGCTGCCTTTCCACATTTCAAGCATTTGATGGCTTTTTCTACTTCAAGTATGAATATTTATTTCTGACTGTGTGCCTGTTGAGTGTTTTTTACCGATGTGCTATCACTGCTTGCTTCATTTAGCAATTTTTCGAAGTAATTACTCCATACTTCAAGGATATCTTTTTCTCCAGTTTTCATGTCACCTTTATCATCTCTAACTCCTTTTACAGCAATCTTACCTCCATTTCTAAGCTTCTTCAACAACTTCAGAATATCATACCACCTTCTTGATATTCATTTTCTATGTTCTTGCCAAAGTTCTCCCATGACTTTCGTTTAGCTAGTTTTACACGACGATTCGCTTTCTTACATTTGTCTCTGTATTCTCTAAGAGCAAAAGCTGACTTATTTGCCAAGAACTGTTGATATGCTTTCTTCTTATCCTTCACTGCCTCTTTAACTTCCTGTGTCCACCACAGAGTTTGGATTTTTCTATCCTTGCAGACAACTTCACCACATGCCTCTCTGGCTGAATCAATCAGGGTTTTCTTCAAGGCTTGCCACTGAATCTCCAAGGTTTGGTTCCTGTTCTCAAACACTCTCATTTTTTCTTGAATAATCTTTGTGTATCTTAGTCTACAGTTGACATCTGAGAGCTGCTCAACTTTTATTCGCTTTAAAACTTTCTTACATGTTATTCTTTTCAATATGAAATTCAATTTTATCCTGCTCAAGACTAAATAGTGATCACTTCCAATTTCAAATCCTCTGTACACTCTGGTGTCCAGCACCATGGAGAAAACATCACTATCAACAATAACATAGTCAATGAGACTTTTCTTATTCCTAGCCTCTTCTCTCCATGTGAATTTGTGCACATTTTTATGTTGGAACATGATAATAACCAGTCCATATCCTGAGCAGAAATCCAACAAGTATTTGCCATTATTATTAGCTTTGTTCTTTTCTCCAACTTTTCCCAAAATATTTTTGTATGTCTGACAATCATTTCCTACTCTACTAGTTAGATCCCCAACAAGGACCAACTTTTCCTTTTTCATCGTGTCAGTTGCTGGAATTTTTTGATGCTTTT
This sequence comes from Typopeltis vanoorti, assembly GCF_054136105.1. Taxonomy (NCBI): domain Eukaryota; kingdom Metazoa; phylum Arthropoda; class Arachnida; order Uropygi; family Thelyphonidae; genus Typopeltis; species Typopeltis vanoorti. Next base: position 143,614,825 of record NC_143549.1, read on the forward strand.
TCTAAAGCATCAAAAAATTCCTCCACTTCTACCTTAGTAGAACCTTCTGTTGGACCATAAGCACAAATAAGTCTTATTGTCCAATTCCCCATTCTGATATTTGCCCACATCATTCTACTTGAGACTGCCAGCCATTCAAGAAGATTAGCTTCGTATTTTGTGTTGAATACTATGGCTACTCCTTTTCCTTGATTGTCATTTCCTGAATATAACATTTTGTATTTATTGCTCAGAAAGATCTCACCAGTTTTTGTCTTTTTTGTTTCAGTCACCCCTATTATGTCGATCTAGTACTTATCTAATTCTTCAGCTAGCTTCATTTCTTTGCCATTCAGGCTTCTTATGTTGATAGTACTGATCTTTAACTCTGGTGATGTTGAGTTGGGGTATGCTTTCAGATTTGTTCCAGTAGCTGACTTTTTGCTGTTCGCCCTGGTTCCCTGGTGAAAACAACGGGGGCCTTGTTTAACCGGGCGACGCTCCAGCCGGCATGAAATTTTGTCATGTTGTACCATCATTTTCTATATTGGTTTAAGCCAATAAGAATACAATTTGGTCGGCTACATCCTAAATTGGCAGCCCATCCTCGTTCATACAATATCCAGGTAGATACCCAACAGGGTGCACCACGAGAAGGTGACGATTGGACATTAGGTCAAAAGCCCTGGTTGGTTCTCTGCATTCCTTTAAAGGCTATGTGGAGGCCTCCTCTCAGTTATACAGCTTTAACCCTTAAGCACCCCTGAAAGAAACTTAAAAGTTTTAAATTTTACCAGAGAGCTTATGAAAATAAGCCTTTGGCATAGAAGTCGTCTTGCACTACTTAAAATACACAGGCTCTGCCCATATTTCACCTTTTATTAGTGCATTGATTAGGTTTTACTAGGTACACTATACAGCTGTTTCAAACTGTTGATTCTCATCAGAGACAAGGCAGAAACCTAAGAGGGCAAAAACCATCAGTTTAATACCATGACAGTCACATGCCAGAGTGTTATATTCTTCATAAATAACCTCTAGGAAGGTGTGTATAATACCAAAATGTAGAGCCTAGAAAGCTTCAATTTTGCAATATAGTAATCTACAATAAGGATATTAATTATCCATCATCATTTTAATACCAAATGAAAGAAACTTAAAAAGTTTCAAATTTTGCCAGAGAGTTTTTGCTTGTCAAAACAAAACAATGTGTAAGGAGATCTAATTAAGGTGGTATAGTCACTTAAACAGAAAGGAAGAGGAAACATCAGTCACAGACATTTGATGCTATGATAGCAGGAAAAAGACCAAGATCTAGATGGATGCAGGTTGAAGTGCCTTAGAAAACTAAAATATAAAATTAGACAATATTAGAATCCTGATACAGATGATAGATTAATATGGAGAAAAACTGTTAATAGAATGTTGGTAATAGGGTAAAATTTTCATTGAGTACAGTCGTAGTATTGTCTACATTCCTTGAGAGTACATATTAGGAGTTTGATGTTAATGTAATTTCTTGTCCAGGAATGCTGTGAGACAACTGTTAAGATTTCTACACTAGTCAGAGAACTGTAATCCAAAAACATCAAAATAAGCAAAATTAAAAATCATCTCTTACTTCACTTGGCAGATTATATTTATGCTCTACAGCTATACTCTTGATAGCTCTCAAAGCTAAAAGTCCTGGCTTTCCTCCACTTTTTACATAGTTTAACAGAACAGAAATGGTATCTGGAAGTGCAGCATTATTTAAGGCTCCCAGGTATATCATGATACATGGTTCAGTCTTGCAGTCTGTCAGACCCTGGAGAAGAATCTTTGTGACAGCATAAATTTCCTGAAAGAGATAAATAAGAACAGTTTGATAGCATTATTGATTAGTATCATTCATAAACTTTTGTTTGATTATGCTGGGGCAAAGTATAGATGCAAACAAGAATATATTTCCTTACATTATACTTGACAAGAAATTATATTTTTGTTTTAACGCTTACCAAGTGTAAGCAAACAAAGTTTGCACATGAAGTATCTTCACAACTAATCTACATCAACTGCCTTAGTATCCCATAATGCAAATTACCCTTCCTTTCAGACATGTATATTGCTACGTGTTAATGGTCATTACCCTGACTAGTTTCGATCTTTACTGACTTCTCATCAGTGGGGGCCAGACCCAGAAAGATACTAACATTGAATCAATTAAAGTCAATCAAATGAATCAAATGGGCTCCCTCTAGGGAACTCGGTATATTAATTATTTTATCTTCCTGTGAGAGAACAGAGGTATCCATGACATCTATTGACAGGTCATCTGGTAGCATGTCTTTGATCATCTGTGATACACATTCAATAATTTCCTTAATTAGTATGTTTTTGTGTAGTGGGATCATTTTTGGCAATTTCTCAGGAGTGAGCCCATACCAAGTTTTCTCTTTTATGTGCTCTAGAGAGACAGCAAGCAAATCAACCAATCAGGGATGTTGTAGTTATATGAAAGAAGGAAGGACAGACAGATGTTGCAATTTTTTGTGATATACTGCCTGTTTGCTTCCTGGTATGGGATGCTCTTCTCAGTTTTTATTTTTTTGGATCTCATTTTCATCCTTCCACCTTTATCATGGTGAGAGTACACTGAGTGATCTTCCTCATAATTAGATCATTTTGGTGTTTTGCTCAACAGTCTTTGTTCTCATGATCTTTACTACCACATCTGCCATAGATGGTAGAGCCAAGACAGGTGGTTTGAGAATGACCATACTGTTGACATTTAAAGCAGTGCAAAGGATTCAGGATAATAGAGCCTAGCTGGGTGGTTTAGATATCCAGTTTTCACAGATGTTGGTGATTTAGGTGTGTGGATGATATTCTTGGAAGGAACAAGGTGACTGTTCCTATGCATGAGTAGTCTCCTGATGGTTGTCAATCCTTGATCTTTCATTTTGGAGCAGATCTCTTTATCTGGAACATCCAGGAAATCCCACGCCAATATTACTACTCAAAAGTAGTTCAAAAGTTTTGTGAGGATAACTGTCATTGGTATTCCTCTGATAGATATTGCATGAAGGAGCTACTCTGATTGTGTCCAAGTTTTGGTTTCGAAAAATGTTCCCAGAATGGAGTTTTTTGACTGATTTGGGATATCCTGTCAATTCTTCCAAATCCTTCTGGATGAAGATGGGTGACATTTTCCCAAGTGGACATTCTTCAGTTGAAGAATGTCCACTTGGGAATTTCTCAGGTAATATTAAAAGGGTTAGTATGGTTGTTGCTGTCTTTGATGTTTTCTGCTTCTTTAATGTGTTTTCTGTTGATGTTTCTATTGTTTCTAAACATGGTTGGAGCTTGTTGAAGGCCCTGATAAACTTGAGGATGAAAAATTACTCATTCTCAGTGGCAGTTCGATTCAGAACAGAGCTCCTCATGCACCATGGAGTCACACACACACTGACCAGCAAGCAATGACTGTACTTGAGAGTAGTGCAGCACCAGGGCTACTCTCAAGTACCATGAGATGGACACTATACTAGAGCCATAACAAGCCTTTGGCAATGTTCTTGGGACCATGGGGGTAGGAAACTTACTGCAGCATTGTTGACCTTTGCAGGCAAGCCTCTCTTCCACAAACAGGTGCTTTACATAGAGGGGAGATTAAAGTCTGCTATCCAGCCACCAACCAATTGTCATCACCGTAGTCCTCTCCATAATAATGGAGAAAGTCAACAATCAACCTCTCCACTACCTAGAGGCCCACCAGCTAATCATATGGATTCTGCCAATCTAGATCAGTGACCACTTAGCCTACATCACTAGCATTGGACATGTGCCATGGAAAAGTTCGATGATGGGTGATGTAGACTTTCTCACTAAATGGTAGCCAGTTTACAAATTGTTCACTGCATATCACAGTGGATGGTTCCAAGCTTCATTACCAATGTGGGAGTATCTCAGAGCTCAGCTATATCCCTTATCCCCTTTCTTTTATGCATAAACAACATAAAAGATACTCTTAATCACCACTAATCCTATTCACAGATTTTTTTTTATCCTTTGTTGATGATAGTATGCTCCATCCCACAAATTCAACAAACTATGCAGTGCTAAGACAACCCAAGCTTCAGGATCATCTACAACCATTGTCTTAAACATCAATCTCAATACCATCCTTCAGTGGAGTTAGGATAACCTGGTCACCTTCAATGCCACCAAAATACAGTCCTGCCTTTTCTCTCACAAAGGGGATTTGTTCACCTTCTGTTACCCTCAGTAATACACAAATCACCTGACAGGATTAGATCTCTCTCTCTCTCTCTCTCTCAGGAATGACATTTACCACCAGCCTCTTCTAGTATAAACACGTCAGATGTGTTTCCTCAGGCTCTAAAAAACTAGGCATTATTTTCCAGGTCAAGATACTACTTTTTGCCTACCCAGACATTATTATGTCTGGGTAGGCAAAAAGATTTCTCCTTGGAATTGCATGTTTCCAAGGAGAAACATTGGCATGCAAGATGAGAATGCAAAAGGCAATGAGGGATGAGAGCACTTATCTTAATAAGAATAATTTCTGCTATATATGGAAGTACTATTGAGATTCAAAGAATGAAAGCAATAATCCAATTGGAAACAGAATAGCAAAGTACTAAACAAAAGAAAGCTGATTACTGGAGATGCGTTTCATTTGCTGCAAAAATCTGCATCAAATTTGATCAGAATTACCGATTGGAGAGGTAACAAAACAGTCAAAAGTGTTACTAGCTAGAAAAGAGAAAATGATTATCATTATTATTATTAAGAGAGGCTTCAGGGAGTCAGGAACTCATCAAAGGACACCATACTACAGGCAGCAACTGTCATACCTGTTTATGAATTCATTCACACTGCTTGCACACACAACATCCAATGGCAATCCATTCCAATCACACACCACTCTATAGAGAAAAGTCTAGCCCTCATCCCCCTTCATGGCAGCATTCATTTCAACTTCCAAGGATGCCCTCATGTCCTTTCCCCACCTTCCCTAAAATGAAAAATTCCATCTACTGAAATTCTGTATAACCCTTTCAAAAGTTTGTAAGTCAATCATATCACCTTATCAAGGCCTTGTAAAGAGGTAAAATGACTTCCTTATCTTTACATGTCAAGGTTCATTTTGGCATTGCAATTGTTCTCTGAGTTGTATTTATAATCTTTACTATATGACCCTTGAACTTCAACTTCCTGGCAACTAAAACGCCAAGATCCTTAGCTTGATCAGTTTCTTCTAGCATAATCTCACCAATATAATATGACATTGGATTGGTCCATTGGATCTCCTTGGTCCACTGGACAATGGACCAAGGCTGATCTTTCACCACAGGTTATGTAGATCAAGGTTGTTGGCAGAATGAATGCAATTATCAAGACTTCTGGTAAGTATAAATGCTTTGATATTTCTGTGCTGATTCCTTTATATAACTTGATAAGTTCATCTCAATATTTTCTCGGTCTTTTCAACTTTTTCATAAACTTGTTTCTGATTGTTTATCAAGGAATACGTTTCTAGATTATATATTCTCTCTATCTTCTTTCATATCCAATATTACACAGTCCTCCTGATACTGCCTTTGCCTGTCTGTGTACACCTAAGTTATTCATTCCAAAAAAATAATAACAATAATAATTATTATTATTATTATTTTGCAACAAGAACCATGCACATTAATCCATATATATGGTCTGATCAAAACCATAAAACACAATCTCCAAATTCCTCTATGGCAATGATATCTGTACAAGTTTTTCAGATAGCATATGATTTTATCATCCCTTATGATACATCACTGGAAGCCTGAGTGGCATAAAAATGGTTTATCTCTCAAAGAGAGTTAGTTTATTTAGACCTGAGTCCATTCACAATAATAATAATGTGATATAGATTACCAACTTTTCATGAATGTGATCATTAACAATGACACAAATGGACAAAATCCTTGTTAGTCAACTAATTTGCTATTGCTAATATAACAAAATTAATGAGTCTATTAATTACAAATCAAAAGCAAGACATTTTTATTTCTAAAAATTACATTTGCAAGCAAGCTGTATTTCTTACCTTAGATTGGCATCCCCTTTTATTCTTACAATATACTTTGGTCAAGGAAGAAAGGGTATTGAGAACTGTTGCTTGGACTTTTTCATTTTTGAATGGTGTTTCTGCATATTTCTGCAAAGTAATCAGTAATAAGCATCACTTAATGAACTCTTTTTCAATATACCAATTATACCTATATACAATATTCAATAAGACAGTAACATTTTTTAAAGACATTTCTCTTGTATGTTATAAGAAAGTTTGGTGGTGCCTTATCTTCTATGCTTACATGTCATGCTCAATATATCAAAAGTGACCACAGCTAGCACTCTACTCACTTTACCCAAACACCATAATACGTAAATATTATGTGTGTTATTATATTAACATATTATTATTACATATAAATATTATATGTAAATATTATATAATATTATGCTAGCACTCTACTCACTTTATCCAAACACCATAATAGGTAAATATTATGTGTTGTTAATAACATTTAGTGTGCAAGTTGTCTGTTAAGGAGCTCACGGATTAAGAAAGATAGAATAATACTCGTTTATATATTCTGGTTATTTACATATAAATAATCAAATAAATATAATGTAAATTCACTTTTAAAGTAGTTATATACATATATGTGTAGGGAAGATACAGAGGTGTTCTAAAGCTAAGGACGAACACTATTTCTGAAGATTACAAACACAAATTCAGAAGAATCAGCTTGCATAACTAATGATTTTGAGTAGAAAATAAGTATACATTCAATTCATTTTTGAAATTATGGATTCTACAACCGTGTTAAAATAACTCTTTTTATTATCCTGACGTTTTGATCTTCATATCAAGATCATCATCTGGAGCATACATAAATATACAAGACAAGCTGCGTTACATTTCAAACTGTAAGCTAGAGAAACAATGATTTGATCACATGCTACTCACTGGCATGACCTCTAGTCAAAAAAAAAAAAAATACACATCAAGCTAATTTAATTTTTGATTATATGAATAAACATTCTTGCTTACAGATGGTTTTCCTTCCAGTAACAGTGATGTCCTATTTCTATTATTACAATTGTTATTTTTGATTTAAAAAACAAAAAAATATTTATAATTTACAACATGAATAAACTTTCTTATAGATTTTTTTTTCCCCTTAACAGTGATGTCCTATTTTTCAGTATTAAAGTTGTTACTTTAGATTTATGATTCTGGATTTTCTAGAGTCCTGTTTATAGTTGTTCTTAGAGAGGAAGGATTCGTTGGATGAATATATGCCTTCCATATGTATAGGATTTTTAGACTATCATTATTGTTTAGATTGGGGTGGTTGACAATGATCTCACAAGCTTCCTTAAATTTGCGTTCATACCATGTTTTGGTGTGATGTAGACAATAGTGCTTTTCCAGTCAATTCTATGTAAGGGGTTCAGAGCATGATTAGAAAGGCCAGCTTCACCATAATTATTATATTTGATGTGTCGTTTATGTTCTTTTTGTCTGATCGGAATTGTGCGTCCTGTTTCTCCTATTATGTAATGTTGCAGGTGCAATAAATACGGTATACTCCAGGGTGGGCCAGCGGAGGGAGTGGGGCTTTGGATGAGTTGAGTAAGCTTTTTAATTTTGCAGGAGGTTTAAAGGTGGCTTTGAGGTTGTATTTTTGTATACTCTGTTCATTTTGTCTCATGTCCCTTTAATGTAGGGAATGATTATAATTTTACTCTAGTCTGGTTTGTCTTTGTTTTTTATTGAGGTCTTGTAGAGAATTTTGTTAATAGTGTTTGGGCTGTATCAATTTTTTTGAAAAGTATTACTGATCACTTTAAATTCGTTTTTCAGTGCCTGTTCAGTGGAGAAGATCTTCAGAGCCCTGTTTTTTAGGGTATTAATGACACCTTGTTTTTGTGTTGGGTGGTGGTAGGAGTTTATGTGTATATATTGGCCAGTATGTGTCGGTTTCCGGTAAACAGTGAAGGAAAGATTGCCCGAGGGAAGACGTGTGACAAGTGTATCTAGAAACTGCAGTGTGTTATGTTTTTCAATCTCAATTGTGAACTGTATACGTTTGCGTTGCTTATTTAGGTGGCTAAGGAAAATGTCTAGTGTCTGGCGGCCTTGAGACCAAATCTCAAAAACATCGTCAACGTATCTGAGCCAAATTTTGGGTTTTATAGGGGAGGAACCCAGAGCAAGTTGTTCAAAATGTTCCATATAAAAGTTAGCAATCGGGGGGAGGGATAATGGCAAGCCCATGGCTGTGCCTTCTTTTTGCAGGAAGAAAGCGTTTTGCCATACCAAATAACCAGAATGTAATACATGCGCAAAGAGTGCCATGATATCTAGAGTAAATTTGTTCTGTAAAAGAAGAACTGTGTCATTCATTGGGACATTCGTAAAGAGGGCAGAGACGTCAAAACTGACTAATAGATCATCTTTTTCCTAATGTAATGTCTTTGATGATGTTTAAGAAGTGTTGTGTGTTTTTGATATAGGAGGGGGAATGACCTACCAACTCCTTGAGTGTTGCCGCAAATTTTTTGGCTAAGTGATAAGTCGGGCTATCTATCCCTTCGAATATAGGCCTTAATGGTGTGTTTTCTTTGTGAATTTTTGGTAGCCCGTAAATTCTCGGGGAACGAGCATAGTGTGGAAATAGTTTTTTGACCATATCTTCGGGCCATGTGGTAATTGACTTAAGTAGATTCTCTGTTTTCTTTTTGATTCTATTAGGATTATAGTTAACTAATTTGTATGTGTTATTGTCTGAGACCAGCAGATTCATTTTTTCCACATAAGTGGTTCGGTTTAAGATAACGGAGGCAATTCCTTTATCTGCTCTGGTTATTAAGATGTTCAGATTTGACTTTAGTGATTTTTTTTTTTTTTTTCACTAGAGGTCATGCCAGTGAGTAGCATGTGATCAAATCATTGTTTCTCTAGCTTATGGGTTTGAAATGTAATGCAGCTTGTCTTGTATATTTATGTATGCTCCAGATGATGATCTTGATATGAAGATCGAAACATCGGCATAACAAAAAGAGTTATTTTAGCATGGTTGTAGAATCCATAATTTCGAAAATGAATACTGATCACCATGTAACACTAAAAGAAAGGATTATGATAATTCATAGAGATTTGACCCACAAGTGATGCAATCACTACAGTAAGCTGAAGAATCAGGTTTCTAATTTGATCAATCGACTGGCTTTTTTAAAATGATGTAGGGACAGCAAATCATTCCAAATTGCATCAGGCTAAAAAGAAAATTCACCTCAACAAAAGTGCAATGTATATACTTTGCATGGAGAAAGTGCTTCTCAGAGAACAAATGCAAGCTTCCAGAAAAAACTTAGCCGCTACACAAAACCAGCTACAAAAGGAAAAAACGGAACTTTCACACTAAGTAAGTGCAGATATCTGGATGATCCTGGAAAAGATTACTGACAACAGTGTGAACCACATCCTTCAAACGAAGAAAGAAAATCTAATTTCCAAATTTCAAAGACTAAAAGATCGAAAGAACCAGTCGCCACATTCAAATTTCTCCACAATGAACAATAACAACCAACCAGAAGCAAGAAACAACAGAGCCACCAATCACCGACAGGTAACAATAATATAGTTAACCTATCTGATCACGCTTTAAACAAAGATGAAATCTCAATACTTAACAAAGGTTTAAATTATGCCATAGCACCCAAATCTATAAACAAACTTCAATTTATTTGTAATATTGAAAGAGGCCTAAAATTCATCCCAAATAACATAGCAGAAAAAATATGTTTAGAAACTGCCAGCATTTTAAATCATAACAAAACAATAATAAGCAACCTAACTCAACACGATAAAATCACTAAAGTCAAATCCGACCATCTTAATAACCAGAGCAGATAAAGGAAGGTGCCACCATTATCTTAAACCGAACCACTTATGTGGAAAAAATGAATCTGCTGGTCTCGGACAATAACACATACAAATTAGTTAACCATAATCCAACTAATAGAATCAAAAAGAAAACAGAGAATCTACTTAAGTCAATTACCACATGGCCCAAAGATACGGTCAAAAAACTATTTCCACACTATGCTCATTCCCCGAGAATTTACGGATTACAGAAAATTCACAAAGAAAACTCACCGTTAAGGCCTATAGTCGAAGGGAGAGAGAGTCCAACTTATCACTTAGCCAAAAAATTAGCGGCAACACTCAAGGAGTTGGTAGGTCATCCCCCCCCCCCCCCTCCTATATCAAAAACACACAACACTTCATAAACATAATCAAAGACATTACATTAGAAAATGATGTTCTATTAGTCAATTTTGACGTCTCTGCCCTCTTTATGAATGTCTCGATCAATGACACAATTCTTCTTTTACAGAACAAATTTCCTCCAGATATCACAGGGCTCTTTGCACATGTATTACATTCTGGTTATTTTGTATGGCAAAACGCTTTCTACATACAAAAAGAAGGCACAGCCACGGGCTCGCCATTATCCCCCCCCGATTGTTAACTTTTATATGGAACATTTTGAACAACTTGCTCTGGGTTCCTCCCCTCTAAAACCCAAAGTTTGGCTCAGATACGTTGACGATGTTTTGGAGATTTGGTCTCATGGGTGCCAGACACTAGACATTTTCCTTAGCCACCTAAATAAGCAACGCAAACGTATACAGTTCACAATTGAGATTGAAAAACATAACACACTGCAGTTTCTAGATACACTTGTCACACGTCTTCCCTCGGGCAATCTTTCCTTCACTATTTACGGAAACCGACACATACTGGCCAATATATACACATAAACTCCTACCACCACCCAACACATAAACAAGGTGTCATCAATACCCTAAAAAACAGGGCTCTGAAGATCTCCTCCACTGAACAGGCACTGAAAAACGAATTTAAAGTGTTCAGTAATACTTTTCAAAAAATTGATACAGCCAAAACACTATTAACAAAATTCTCTACAAGACCTCAATAAAAAAACAAAGAAAAACCAGACTAGAGTAAAATTATAATCATTCCCTACATTAAAGGGACATGAGACAAAATGAACAGAGTATACAAAAATACAACCTCAAAGCCACCTTTAAACCTCCTGCAAAATTAAAAAGCTTACTCAACTCATCCAAAGCCCCACTCCCTCCGCTGGCCCACCCTGGAGTATACCGTATTTATTGCACCTGCAACATTACATAATAGGAGAAACAGGACGTACAATTCCGATCAGACAAAAAGAACATAAACGACACATCGAATATAATAATTATGGTGAAGCTGGCCTATCTGATCATGCTCTGAACCCCTTACATAGAATTGACTGGAAAAGCACTATTGTCTACATCACACCAAAACATGGTATGAACGCAAATTTAAGGAAGCTTGTGAGATCATTATCAACCACCCCAATCTAAACAATAATGATAGTCTAAAAATCCCATACATATGGAAGGCATATATTCATCCAACGAATCCTTCCTCTCTAAGAACAACTATAAACAGGACTCTAGAAAATCCAGAATCCTAAATCTAAAGTAACAACTTTAATACTCAAAAATAGTAGAAATAGGACATCACTGTTACTGGAAGGAAAACCATCTGTAAGCAAGAATGTTTATTCATGTAATCAAAATTAAATTAGCTTGATGGTTTTTTTTTTTTTTTTTTTTTTTTTTGACTAGAGGTCATGCCAGTGAGTAGCATGTGATCAAATCATTGTTGCTCTAGCTTACGGTTTGAAATGTAACGCAGCTTGTCTTGTATATTTATGTATGCTCCAGATGATGATCTTGATATGAAGATCAAAACGTCGGGATAATAAAAATAGTTATTTTAACATGGTTGTAGAATCCATAATTTCAAAAATGAATGCTGATCACCATGTAACACTAAAAGAATTTTCAAATCGTGCACAAAGGGGTCAAATGGTAGCACTCAACAGGATAAAAGGCAATAAGCTATACTGGAAAAATTGTGTTTCTTTATTCCTTCACAAAATGAGCTTTCTTTTCATGAAGGAATTAAAATTGCAAATGTGGATGTCCTGTAATGTTTCAAAGACATTATCTAGATGATTTTGCATGGGGAAGAATCATTGGAACACTTGCATAAGTCTGCAGAATTACTGATATCACCAGAGAGTTTGAAATCTTGCATAACATGAAGAAAGTTAAGAAGAGAATGATCATTATGGGCGATTTTAATTATGGCAATATAGACTAGAATGATGAGATAGCAACTGGAAGTAAAGAAAACGAGTTTCTTGAGTTTTTGAGGGATAACTACCTCACACAGTATGTAATAGAGGGCTCACGAGGATTGAGGGTCTTGGATTTAGTCATCTAATCAGAGGATGTAATTATAAATGAAGTGTCAAATCACACACCAATTGGTGAGAGTGACCATGAGGTGATTACCTGGGTGCAGTGTGAGGAACTCTGTAAGAAAAGGGTATATGTGGGACTACAAGGGGGGTGGGGTGATTATGAAGAGCTCAGCTTGCAGGTGTAACATGGAATGAGGAGTTAGCTGGAAAAGAGATCAATATAGTTTGGGGAATTTTCAAAAACTATCTAGTCGATGCAATGTCTAAATGTATAAAGAGATTAAGCATGCGATACAGAGAAAAATCTAATTATGAGAAGAATCACTACCCAGACTGTTTCGACATTAATTGTGGTCTCATCTGTGGGAGCCAGACCCAGAGGTGATACCAAGGTTGAAGTAATGTAGAAGTCATAATTCCATATACGAGTAGCCAAAAGGTGTCAACGCCTTATTATTAAAATACTCTGGATTAGCCTCTATATATGAGTTGCCCTGTCCTTAAATTACTTCAGGTGCAAACTTTGTTTGCTTACACTTGGATAAAGGATTAAACCAATAATATAATTTCTTGGCATCTTTAATTTATAGTGGAATCAAGTGGAAAAACTTCCAATGTTCTATCCATTGTTTCCTCTTGTATTATGTTAATTTGACCTGTATCTCTTTCTGCATTGTTTAATTTCCTTACTATTCTGTAAGCTATTTTTGGTCTTCTATGTAAATTTTCTTCTACTTTATTAATAAATCTATCCCAAGAATCTTGATAAGCTTTCTTTAACATGGTTTTAGCTATATTTCTTTTATTTTTGTATATTTATTCTGTTTCCTTGGTTTGTTTTTGAAGGAATGATTTGTATGCTACTTGTTTTTCTTTTATTGCATTTTCTATATCTGTGTTCCAAATTTTTAATTTTTTCTTTTTTTAATATTTTCTTTTTCTTTTTCCAAGTACTTCATAGGCTGCCTAATGAATCATCTTTATTAATGTTTTCCATTCTTCTTCTATATCTTCATCAATTTAGACTTCTTTTATGTAATCTGTTTATTGTGATTGATATAGCATTTAATGCTTTTTTCTTGTAACAGATGTACTTTGTATACTTGTTCTGTTTCTTATTTTTCTTGTTTACTTATTTTCTCATTTCTTTATTATTTCTATTTTAGAAACTACTAAAAAATGATCTGAAAAGATTTCATTTCTTCTGTAAACATGCACTTCTCTCACATGTGGATGTAGTTTCTGGTTAGTAATCATATAGTCATTTATAGATCTTTATTATATATTATTATTACTATTATTATTATCTTAAGATCCCAATGGAGTCACAGGCTCATCTAGGAGGTCCCTTTTGTCATACAAACAGCTCATCATACTACTCCTTAAACATATTCAAATTCTCTGTAGATCCATGCTCTCAGGCAATCATTCACAACTCTCCATACAAAAAACTTGCTTCTCCCTCCCTTGCTCACAGCCTCCTTATGCAGCTTTCAGAGATGACCTCTTGTTCTCCCTAAATCTCCCACCATTTTATAAACAACGTCTTCACTGTTAATCCTATAACAACCACTTACCAACTTGTATGTCTCTATCATATTACCTCTCTTCCTCCTATTCACTAGCCCTTGCAGATTGAAAGGCAGAGAAAATTGCATCTTCTCAGTCTTTCAATTTCCTTCATCCTTTTGGAAACATGTGATCAAATCTGTACAAATGATATACATCATCATCATCATCATGCATATCAAGGATTTAGGCCTAGCATGGCCTGTTCCCACCTTAGAAGTCATCGTTGAATCATTTAAGAGGACGTCCTGGTTTTCTTTTTCCTAATGGCTTGTACTTTAAGACTTGTTTTGGTAATCTTTCTGTTTTCATTCTTTGAACATGTTCCATCCATTTATGTTTATATTTTTTAATTTTTTCTATTACTGGTTTTTGGTTTAATTCTTTCATAATTTCTTCATTTCTTTTGTGATCAAATAGGGTATACTTTGCAGTTTTTCTCATAAACTTCATTTCTGCTGTTGTTAATTTTTGTTTGTCTTTTGTTTTCGCTTTCATACATTAAGACTGGTAGGGCTAATGTATTGTATACTTTTAGTCTGGACTTTTGAACTAGGTTTGGTTTAAATATAGAGTTAATTACACTTATTTTTAAATATTTTGCAATTTTTACATTTATATCTTTTTCATTTTCATATGTGATCGTAAATCCTAGGTAGTTAAATGAATTCACGTGTTCTAAGATCTTGTTATCTATTACTATTTTAGTTCTTGCTGGATCTTGTCCTTTAAAAGCCATTGTTTTTGATTTTTCTGTTGATATTATCATACCATAATCTTTGGATATCTCATTTAGATCTAAAATAGCTTTCTGTAGTTTATCTTCAGAATTTGTAATTATTATTTGTTCGCTGGCAAAGAGGAGAGTGTTTAAGTTTACTGTAGGAGAAAGTTTAATTCCTTGATGTAAATTTTTATTCCATTTAAGTATATATTAAAAAGAGTTGCTGAGAGGGGACATCCCTGTTGGACCCCTTGGTTTATCTCTCTCGTATATGATAGCTCGTGATTTAATCTTATTTGTATTTGATTATTGTCATATATACTTGTGATAGCTTTTAGGATATTATTTGGTATTTGTCTTGCTTTTAATATGTTAAATAATATGTTTCTTTTAACTTTGTCAAATGCTTTTTCAAAGTATGCATTTGAAAGTATGCATTTGAAAAGTATGCAAAGTATGCATAAAAAAGCATTTTTCAAATGCTTTTTTAAATAAATGCAATATGTGTTTCTAAATTGTATTCTTTTCTTTTCTCTATTATTAATTGTAGGCAAAAGGCCAGGTCTATACATGATCGTCCTTTTCTAAATCCACTTCTAAAATAAAGTTTTTGGAATATTTCATTAGTTTGCTATTTAAGATTCTACTATATATTTTGTAACAGGAATTTAGTATACTGTTTAAATTTAGTTTTTAGGGTCATCTCTTGTACCTTTTTTAAAGATAGGAATCACAATTGCTTTTTTCCATTCTGTTGGGGGGATACCAGTTGAATAAATTTTATTTAAAAATAATAAGAGTCTTTCTTTGAATCTAGTTCCTGCATATTTATATAGTTCTGAACATAGTTTATCTTCTCCAGGCAATTTTCCATTTCTTGTTTCTTTCAGGCTGATTTCTAATTCTTCTTTAGTTATTTCTTTTTCATTTTCGTTAATTGTTTGTCAGTTGTCTTTTTTAAAATATTTGTCTGTCCACAATTCTGTGTAGTAATTTAGAAATTCTTCTAATTTCAATTCAGTGTTTAATTTTATGTTTTCTTTGGTATCTGCATTTCTTTGGTATAGCATTATACATATCCGTAAGGAGATGTGTTTTGCATTATGAGATACTAAGGCAAGTGATGTGAAGTCATTAGCCTCTATATACGAGTAGCTCTGTCTTGAAAATACTTCAGGCACAAACTTTGTTTGCTTACACTTGGATAAGAATTAAACCAAGAATATAATATCTTAAAGAATATAATCTCTTAAAGAATATAATATAATATAATTTGGGATTTAGCCGACCAAATTGTATTCTTATTGGTTAAACCAAAATATAGAATGATGGTACAACATGACAAAATTTCATGACGGCTGGGGCGTCACCCGGTTAAACAAGGCCCCCGTTGTTTTCGCCAGGGAACCAGGGTGAACAGCGAAAAGTCAGCTACTGGAACAAATCTGAAAATAAACCCCAACTCAACATCACCAGAGTTATAGATCGGTACTATCAACGTAAGAAGCCTGAATGGCAAAGAAATGGAGCTAGCTGAGGAATTAGATAAGTACCAGATCGACATAATAGGGGTGACTGAAACAAAAAAGACAAAAACTGGTGAGATCTTTCTGAGCAATAAATACAAAATGTTATATTCAGGCAATGACAATCAAGGAAAAGAAGGAGTAGCCATAGTATTCAACACAAAATACGAGGCTAATCTTCTTGAATGGCAGTCAGTCTCAAGTAGAGTAATGTGGGCAAATATGAGAATGGGGAACTGGACAACGAGACTTATTTGTGCCTATGGTCCCACAGAAGGTTCTACTAAGGTAGAAGTGGAGGAATTTTTTTGAGGCTTTAGAAAAAGCAACTGACACAATGAAAAATGAAAAGTTGGTCCTTGTTGGGGATCTAAATAGCAGAGTAGGAAATGATTGTGAGACATACAAAAATATTTTGGGAAAATTTGGAGAAAAGAGCAAAGCTAATAATAATGGCAAATATCTGTTGGATTTCTGCTCAGGACATGGACTGGTTATTACTAACACCATGTTCCAACATATAAATGTGCACAAATTCACATGGAGAGAAGAGGCTAGGAATAAGAAAAGTCTCATTGACTATGTTATTGTTGATAGTGATGTTTTCTCCCTGGTGCAGGACACCAGAGTGTACAGAGGATTTGAAATTGGAAGTGATCACTATTTAGTCTTGAGTAGGATAAAATTGAATTTCATATTGAAAAGAATAACATGTAAGAAAGTTTTAAAGCGAATAAAAATTGAGCAGCTCTCAGATGTGAACTGTAGGCTAAAATACACAAAGATTATTGAAGAAAAAATGAAAGAGTTTGAGAACAGTAATCAAACCTTGGAGATGCAGCGGCAAACTCTGAAGAAAACATTGATTGATTCTGCCAGAGAGGCATGTGGTGAGGTTATCTGTAAGGATAAAAAAATCAGAACTCCCTGGTGGACACAGGAAGTTAAAGAGGCAGTGAAGGAAAAGAAGAAAGCATACCAAAAGTTCCTGTCAAATAAGTCAGCTTGTGCTCTTAGAGAATATAGAGACAAATGCAAGAATGCTAAACACTGTGTAAAACTAGCTAAACAAAAGTCATGGGAGGACTTTCGCAAGAATATAGAAAATAAATATCAAGAAGGTGGCAAAATATTCTGGAGGTTGTTGAAGAAGCTTAAGAATGGAGGAAAGAGTGCTGTAAAAGGAATTAGAGATGATAAAGGTGACATGAAAACAGGAGAAAAAGATATCCTTGAAGTATGGAGTAATTACTTTGAAAAACTGCTAGATGAAACAAGCAGTGATGACAGCACAGTGATAAAAAACACTGACCAGGCATGCAGTCAGGAATACATATCCATACGTGAAGTAGAAAAAGCCATCAAAGGCTTGAAATGTGGAAAGGCAGCAGGAGTAGATGATATTCGACCAGAAATGCTGAAGTATGGTGGTGTGAGAGTCTTACAGTGGCTGCACTTCATAGTTCAGAAAGCCTGGACAGAGGGACGAATTCCCGATGATTGGAGTAGAGCTCTCATAGTACCCATATATAAAAAGGGAAATAAAACTGCATGTGAGAATTACAGAGGTATTTCCCTACTGAGTGTTCCTGGCAAGATCTATGCAAGTATACTCGAGAAACGGTTGAGAAGAATTGTGGAAGAAAAGCTTGGTGAAGAACAAGCTGGATTCAGGCCAAATAGAGGCTGTCAGGATCAGATCTTCACTTTACGAAAAATAGTCGAGAAAGCATGGGAATATAACAAAGATCTGTATTTAAGTTTTGTTGATCTGGAAAAGGCATATGACAAGGTGCCAAGAGAGAAGCTATTCAATACGCTGCATTTATATGGTGTCAATGGGACATTATATCAAGCAATACTTAGTCTTTATTTGAGTTGTAAGTCAGCAGTTAGAATTGAAGGAAGTACAGGAAGATGGTTTAATGTTAAATCTGGTGTGAGACAAGGATGTACATTATCCCCTCTGTTATTCATTATCTATATGGATCACATTATGAAGGAAAGTGGTATTAAACATGATATCAAAATTGGAGATGTTAATGTCAGCTCTTTGCTTTATGCGGATGATGTTATACTTCTAAATATCTCCCCCCCCCGAATTGTGGACTGGTAGACCAGTTCTCCTTGAATTCTAATGACTCGAATTTTGAAGACTCGACACTCAGGGTAGCCCCTGAGTTTCAAAATGTCTCAAATAACTTGACAAAAAACGTGACACAAAAACGTTACAAAAAAAGGCTTATATTTCATCAATTTTTTTAATACAGAAGTCATATTTTCATATACGAGTTGCCAAAAAGGTGTCACACCTTATTATTAAATCACTCTGGATTAGAGAAAGTTGTTGGAAGTTTGCCCAGCCCTGAAAATACTTCAGGTGCAAACTTTGCTTACTTGGATAAAGGATTAAGCAAGTATATAATTTCTTGGTATCTTTAATTTGAGCATGAAAGATTGATGCTCAAAGGAAAATAATTCAGCACTGAAACTCCTTACCCAACACAGAGCTACACATGAATGCTCAATATCCAATTAACAATAACTGAGTTCAGAAATAGAACACTAGGATTACTATGGCTGCCAAATAAACTGTGAAGTAAGCTATGGACAGTAAGTCTGCCTCCTGACCACGAAAAACGAGGCTTGCTGGAATACCACTGATCCTTGCATGCAGGTAAACTAGTCGAACAATCCTAGCTGGGACATCCTGGACATACAAAACTGCCCATCTTGCTGAAGCAGGGACCAAAGCAGGATGCAAATGCAAGGATCTACCTTTTTGAATGTTCACAGGTCACACCATGCATCAAACATGTGGCAATGTACGGGGTATAAAGTAAAACATACTAATGTCAGTAAAAGATTAGAGGGAAAGAGAAAAGTATATAAAAAAGAATATAAAGAGTCAACACTACCACTTGGAGGTCCCTTCTACCAAGAATAGGTGCTCCACATAGAGGAATGAGTCTTAGAAATCCAAGAAGATATCCAAATAATAATATAAAGTATGGTTACAGATTAAATCCTGAAAATAGTTATATTTTTATTTTAAGTGCATTTTTATAAAATCAGACAATGTTTGGCTAATAGGAGAGTAAAGCGGGAACATGATAGATAGATATCAGGAGTCACTCCTGAAGGCTGCGCACATGTGATTTAGTAAGGATATGCAGACTTGGATTTCTGCTTGGAGAGAAGTGAATGAGTGGAATGGGTTGCCAGAAGTGATCAAGAATGTTCAGTCAGAGAATGAGATTAAGGAGGGATATGATAGGTTATTATGCGAAAAAGAGCAGTAGGGATCTCCTGCAATAGGCCTCAAACTCCATGGAGATGCCTAATAAATAATAATATCAACAACAATAATATCTTGACAAAAATATCGCCATTATTGACAAAAAGAAATCCACTCACTGTTAACCTTGTTATTACATGATGACTAGGTTCAGGAATGACAGAGAGACATAAAAGAAATCGCTCCATTAAATCAGCATCCTTTTCACTGTCCATAGCATTCAGAGCTGTTTCTAGTGATTCTTCAGATTGTGTGGCAGCAATGATGTCATAGAGAAAAGGTCTACATGCAACACATAAAACAAATTTAGGCAAAATAAGAAATATAAACTTTACAAGATTACATTTTCAAATACTGAAATACTTACTTTGAAATATTTATAATTCAGGATAAAAAATGATATGTGAAAGTAGATGCTTATTGCTGCATCTGTATTAAAGATAGAGTGATATCATCATTACAAATTCAAAAAATAATTTTAGTTTCTAGAGATTAAGACCAGAGATTATTTTTTATTTTTTTTAGAGATTTCAAGATTAGAGATTAGTTTTCTAGAGACTGAAACCATCTGGAATCACATCAAAGTTAATATAAACGAAGTAGTAGCAGAAAAATCAACTGAAGTTCAAAGTACAATACAGCAAAATATTGATGCCATTCAGAGATACAAAGAGAGCAGCAAGGAAGCTAATAAAACAAAGATTCAACAAAAAAGAATGTGTAAAATTTTTTACCTGAACTGAAGATATCCAGAGCTTACATTCAATAGCCAAAAATAAATCTTTTAGGAAATTAGAAACACCACCAAAAAAAAAAAAAAAGGTTCATGTATGCAAACAATAATAATCAACAATAGTAATGGACAAATATTATCTATTGGAGATGAAATAACAAACAAGGGAGAGAGAGAGAGAGAGAAAATACTTTAACCAACTTCTAAATTGTAGCAAACCTGTTTGAAACTTTGAAACAGATAATTTATCATGCCTATCACCCAGAAATATCTAAACCTTCACTAGCCAAAGTAGAAGCAAGTATAAAGCAACTCAGAAATAATACGGCACCAGGAACTGATGGAATAGTAACAGAACTCATTAAGTATTGTGGCAGTGAATGAACTACAGAAATATATAAACTGATAAATTTCATACAGGTAATACAAATAATTCATACAAAGAGATATCCTCAGATTACGGGAGGGGGGGGGGGAATCACTAATCGCACCAATATAAATAAAAAAGGAAACAATACAAGTGTATTAATCCCTGATGATGCCGATTTGACTTGGGTGAAATATAGGAAAATAATAAATAATGTTATTTATTAACAAATACAGTGTCAATTTCCTTAAAGAAAACACGATGCTAGAGAATCAATGTATACATGTAAACACTAAGAGGACAACTTTGGGGGTGAGGGGGATTAAATAAACTTACAACACCTCATAAAATAACTTTAAGCAAAACTCGCACCACTGACAACTGAAGTATAGTAATGGCTAATAAAATTAGATGTAAACTTTTTTCTGCTAAGGCAGGATTGAGGTAAGGAAGTATCTTTCACCCATTTTATTTAATTTAACCTTCAAAAATGTATTAGAGAAGCTGTAAAAGATAAGAGAAGTACAACACTAATATTAAGATATTTGCCCAGTTGGAAAAAATGCAGAACACAGCATTCAGAAAAATTAAAACCGCCACAAAAAAGAATTGTAAATCAGCTAAGATAAAACTGAAAATAAAAACGTACGTAAAAACACACAGCAAAGGGAAAAAAGGCCATTTTAGTATTGATGATCAGAAATTGAAAATGTCACTTCCTTCAAATACAAGGGTGGTTGCAAAAAGTTCTTGGCCTAACAATGAAAAAACAAATTTATAATATCAAAATTATTTTTATTTTTCAACATAATCTCCCTTAAGACTAACACATTTATTCCAGCGATGCTCCAGTGCCATTACCACGTCCCTGTAGTGGTTCCCCGTAAGATTGGCAAAATACCCCTCTACAGCTGCAATCACCTCTTGATTCAAAGAAAAATGCTGACCAGCGAGGAAGAGTTTTAGTTTTGGGAAGAGATAGAAGTCAAAGGGAGCCAAATCTCGGGAATAGGATGGATGTTCCAACAATTCATAGATCCCCTTAATTTTTCCATGTGGGCAGGTGCATTGTCCTGATGAAAGATGATTTTTTTCTTCTGCAAACCAGGTCTTTTCTCACGAATTTTTTCATCTAGTCTGGTTAAAAGATCGGAATAATATTCTCTGGTTATTGTTTTACCCTTTTCAAGGTGATTAATAAACAAAATGCCTTTAGCATCCCAAAAAAAAACACCGATGCCATGACCTTTTCTGCTGATGGAACCGACTTTGTCTTCTTTGGCGCTGAACAACCAGCTTCTGTCCACTGTTTTGACTGCTGTTTGGATTCTGGCATGTAATGGTGAATCCAAGTCTCATCCATAGTAATAAATCAATGCACAAAATCAGTTTTATTCTTGTTAAAATGCTCCAAGCACTTCAGAGATTTTCATGCGAGTGCATTTTTGATCTGCTGTGAGCAAGCGCAATCTTGCGCAAAGTTTTTTCATATGCGATTCTTCATGCAAAATATATCCTACGTGTTTTTTTGAAATGTCTATAGGCTCGGCAATTTCACGCACTTTGACTCACCGGTCATCCAATATCATATCGTGCACTTTATCAATGATTTCTGGTGTTACACTTTTTGGATGTGATTCAAGTGAATCATCTTCAAGGCTGGTATAGCCACGTTTAAACTCGGCAGCCCATTTCTTAATTGTCAAAAACGAAGGAGAAGAGTTCCCATAAGCTTTTATGAACTTTGAATGGATTTCTTTTGGCATTAAACCTTCTTTTACAAAGAATTTTATAACTGCACGATACTCAATTTTATTCATTTCAGGGGATACAGACAATGCTTTTGCTTCAGACAGCTGTATAAAACAAACTACTTGATAGAATGACTTGCAATTTCACATGGATGCTTATGGTAGATATACCAACTTAGAAAAATAATCTTGCTGATAGTGTTACCATCTATGGTAGAGGCTGAGAAATTTTCAGACCACCCTCGTAGTCTGGAACATTAATTACTCAAGATAATAAAATTAGTACAGAAATGCATGAATCCAATAGATTTTATCCTGCAATATACTATTTATTATCTTCCAGAATTCTCTCAATCAGAGTTAAAACAGAAATTAAACCTATTGTTTTATAATATGGAAACCTGGAACATAACAGACCAAGATGCAAAAAACATGCAGACCTTCAAAATTAAAATCCTAGAAAAGTCTTTGGACCTGTAAAAGATAACATAACAGGTGAATGGATAAGCCATAACCAAGAACTATCCCAACTCTAGATCTCCACTACCAAAGGATGAAATTACAGCTTGTAGAGATGGCTTGAAGTGAAATGAATAGCTATTCATTTCACTTCAAGTCATCTGTGAAATAAATGGCTATGTGAAATGAATAGGTGAGTAGAAAATGGCTAAACAAGCATTCAAGTTGATATGAGGTAAAGTGAACAAGAAGAAGACTATAGTGACTTTGCAAAGATAACATCTAAAAAGACAAGAGAGATAGGAATCCTGGACTGAAATGGAAAAGCTCAAGACAGAAAAGAGTGGAAGAAGATAGCACTTGATGAAAAGAACCTTAGAGGCTCAGTAAGCTAAAGAAAAAGAAATTTCATAATTATCTAGGTAGGAAATGTTTGTCTTTGAAATTATAATGCTTATGAAAGTAATCAAGGGTTTACAAAAATATAAACATTCAACATGAGTTGAATTAAGTGCACTGACAAAATTATAAACATTTAGCATGAGTGGTCTATACTGCTTTGTCATGTGGATGGTGGATTGTGTAGGGTTAATATTATATTCTCCTGTGATGAGACCTAGGACTTCATAGGAGTACAATGCAATATTAATAATAATACTGTCTTGCTTAACCCACCTGCTCAAAAACCTATATTCATCCCTTATTAGATTAAAGGTTTCAATGACTTCAGAGTTGTTTTCAATTCGTATTTGAAAGCTATGTATTATAACTATGTAAATAATCTGCTTTAGAATTTCATCTTTGCACGAGAGGACTGTTATTAAAAAATAAAGGAAATAATCAATTTCAGCTCATAAGAATAAGTTCGGGGTTGCTTAAAGATCAAAGCCAAATAACTCGGAGGAGAACCCCCACATTGTCTTTAGGAATGTGGAGAACCAACGGGACTTCTGACCTAATGTCCAATCCTAACCTTCATGTGGTGTGCCCCATTAGTAGATATCTATTGGATGCTAAATGAATTAGGATGGGCTGACAATTTGATTATTTGGTCCCAAATTACAATTTGGGACCAAATTGTAATTTGGTTGGCTAAGTTCCAAATTGTGGCTCAAACCACAAATGCATATCATGGTACAACATAATGAGATTTCATGCTGGCTGGGGTGCTGCTCAGTTAAACAAGCCCTCTCCGTTGTTTTCATCAGGTGAAAAGGGCAAATAGTAAAAAGTCAGCTACTGGAACAAGCTCCAACTCAACATCCAAAAGAAGAATAAGAAAAAAAAAGAAAAGAAATGAAAAGAAAAAAGAATAAGAACTGAAGATAGAAACATGAATATAAGGAGTATTAATGGAAAGGAAATCGAACTTGCAGAAGAACTGGATGAGTACCATGTGGACATAATTGGCATTACTGAGACAAATAACACAAAAACATGTGAGATTTTACTAAATAATAAGTATAGGATACTATTTTCAGGCAATAATGATAAAGGAAAGAAAGGAGTAGTGATAGCATTCAACACCAAATATGAAGATAAACTTTTTGATTGAAATGTTGTACTGAAATGGAAGAGCTCAAGACAGAAAAGAGTGGAAGAAGATAGCACTTGATGAAAAGAACCTTAGAGGCTCAGTAAGCTAAAGAAAAAGAAATTTCATAATTATCTAGGTAGGAAATGTTTGTCTTTGAAATTATAATGCTTATGAAAGTAATCAAGGGTTTACAAAAATATAAACATTCAACATGAGTTGAATTAAGTGCACTGACAAAATTATAAACATTTAGCATGAGTGGTCTATACTGCTTTGTCATGTGGATGGTGGATTGTGTAGGGTTAATATTATATTCTCCTGTGATGAGACCTAGGACTTCATAGGAGTACAATGCAATATTAATAATAATACTGTCTTGCTTAACCCACCTGCTCAAAAACCTATATTCATCCCTTATTAGATTAAAGGTTTCAATGACTTCAGAGTTGTTTTCAATTCGTATTTGAAAGCTATGTATTATAACTATGTAAATAATCTGCTTTAGAATTTCATCTTTGCACGAGAGGACTGTTATTAAAAAATAAAGGAAATAATCAATTTCAGCTCATAAGAATAAGTTCGGGGTTGCTTAAAGATCAAAGCCAAATAACTCGGAGGAGAACCCCACATTGTCTTTAGGAATGTGGAGAACCAAACGGGACTTCTGACCTAATGTCCAATCCTAACCTTCATGTGGTGTGCCCCATTAGTAGATATCTATTGGATGCTAAATGAATTAGGATGGGCTGGCAATTTGATTATTTGGTCCCAAATTACAATTTGGGACCAAATTGTAATTTGGTTGGCTAAGTTCCAAATTGTGGCTCAAACCACAAATGCATATCATGGTACAACATGATGAGATTTCGTGCTGGCTGGGGTGCTGCTCAGTTAAACAAGCCCTCTCCGTTGTTTTCATCAGGTGAAAAGGGCAAATAGTAAAAAGTCAACTACTGGAACAAGCTCCAACTCAACATCCAAAAGAAGAATAAGAAAAAAAAAGAAAAGAAATGAAAAGAAAAAAGAATAAGAACTGAAGATAGAAACATGAATATAAGGAGTATTAATGGAAAGGAAATCGAACTTGCAGAAGAACTGGATGAGTACCATGTGGACATAATTGGCATTACTGAGACAAATAACACAAAAACATGTGAGATTTTACTAAATAATAAGTATAGGATACTATTTTCAGGCAATAATGATAAAG
Source organism: Typopeltis vanoorti (assembly GCF_054136105.1). NCBI lineage: Eukaryota > Metazoa > Arthropoda > Arachnida > Uropygi > Thelyphonidae > Typopeltis > Typopeltis vanoorti. Next base: position 143,640,388 of record NC_143549.1, read on the forward strand.
GAAAGAAAGGAGTAGTGATAGCATTCAACACCAAATATGAAGATAAACTTTTTGATTGGAAGACAGTTTCAAAAAGAGTTATGTGGGCAAACTTCAAAATAGGGAAATGCACAATGAAATTTATTTGTGCCTATGGTCTCACAGAAAGTTTTTCTAAGGAAGACATGGAGGAGTTTTTTTGAGTTACTAGAACAGGAAGCTGACGAAAATGGAAAAAGTAGTCCTTGTTGGAGACCTGAACAGCAGAGAAGGAAATGAATCTCACCAGACATATAGAAATATTTTGGGAAAATTTGAAGAAAAGGGCAAAGCTAATAATAATGGCAGGAATTTGCTGGACTTTCTCAGGACACGGACTGGCCATAACTAACCATGTTTCAACATAAACATCTGCACAAGTTCACATGGAGAGAAGACAGAAGAAATAAGAAAAGCATCATTGATTACATCATTGTTCATAGTGATATCTTGCACTGGTTCAAGAGCGTATAGAGCATTCAAAATTGGAAGCGACCATTACTTAAGTACTAAGGAGGATAAAAATGGATATCACATTGAAAAGAAACACTATGTAAGAATGTTTTAAAAATAATTAAAGTTAAGCAGCTTTTACAGGTAAATTGTAAACTCAACTATGCAAACAATACTGAAGAAAACTCGAAGCAAACCTTGAACAATAAGTTACAAGAGCGTACAGAGCATTCGAAATTGGAAGTGACCATTACTTAAGTACTAAGGAGGATAAAAATGGATATCACATTGAAAAGAAACACTATGTAAGAATGTTTTAAAAAGAATTAAAGTTAAGCAGCTTTTACAGGTAAATTGTAAACTCAACTATGCAAACAATATTGAAGAAAACTCGAAGCAAACCTTGAACAAAGCAAAACAAGAACCAAACCTTGGAGTCACAGTAACAAACTCTGAAGAAGACATCAATTGATTCAGCTAGGGAGGTATGTGGTGAAGTTGTATGCAAGAATAGAAAAATAAGAACGCCATGGTGGACACAAAAAGTTAAAGAAGCAGTCCTGGAAAAGAAGAAAGCATGCCAAAAGTTTCTAGCAAATAAATCAGCAGATGCCCTAAAAGAATACAGAGAAAAATGAAAGTGAGCTAAGTTATGTGTAAAACTAGCTAAACAAAAGGCATTGGAAGACTTTTGGTAAGAGAATGGAAAATAGCTATCAGGAAGGTGGCAAAATGAAGAATTGAAGTGGAGAACATTTTGGACACCAGAACTACTGAAAAAGTTAAGAAATGGAGGAAACAGTACCATAAAAGGTACCAAAGATGATAAAGGTGACATGAAAACTGAGGAAAAGGATATCCTGTTAGAAAGATTCAAAAGTTCATTTGTTGAATAAAGTCTGGAATGTAAATCTAAAGTCTCATATACAAGTAGCCAAAAGGCTACTGTATATGAGATATATATGACTTTTACATTACTTCAACCTTGTTATCTCTCCAAGGTCATAGCTCCCAGTGATTATACCTCAATAAAGGTCAAAGGCAGCACAGTTATTCCTGTAATGGTATGAAGCCAGGTTAAAAACAATAAAAATCAAAAGATTTCCATTGAAATACATACAGAACAGTAATGAAATTCTTATACAGACATTCTTGAAATGAGGCAAAATTAGTAACATACGAAAGGGTTTATCAGATGAAGATCCAAATATCCATTGTGAAGATGCCCATATCAAATTTTGTCAACAGTGGTAGTACAACTCAAGTTATGGTAAACTATCCCAGAGTACAAAGACAGTGCCTGCATTGTGGTTCATACGATCACTTGGGATCACTGCCCCAAATCTAAATGTTTAAACTGCATGGAGATCAGATATCACTAATCAGTGTCTCAAACCCTATCAGAAATGCGAAAGTTCTGAACACCACACTAACACCTATCCTTTTTAGAACTTTTTCTGAAAGAGTGGGAGCACCAGTAGAGCCAATTAAAACACTGCATATATATATTAGAGAGGCATAAAGAAGAATTCCCAGATCTTCCAATTCAGTCTAGTAAAGACAGCACTTTTAAACAAACTACACTTGATAAAATCACAAAAAGTGTGCAACCAAATCAGCTAGAAATTAGCCCCAAAATTCCAGAACTGAAGGAGACACTTTCCCAGTCAAATATGGATGGAACTACATCAGTTGAAATTACCAATAATGAACCTAGTATAACAACTGAACAGATACAAGATGAAATGCAAACACATGAAACTGTTCTACAAGGAGAAACTGGAGAAGAAACAGAAATGCAAGTAAGGCAACTGAAAGAACTTAATATACAGACAGGATCTTCAAAACGGAAAGGTTAATTAATAAAAAAAAATTAAAGGATGTGTTAAAAAAAGAAATTATATCTAAAAGAAAAAGAAGTAATAAAAAATGCAAAGATGGAAAAGGTTGTGGATTGTCAAATGAAGACTCTTAGGCTTAGAAGAGTTTATGGACTATGAAGACTCTCATGCTAATAAAGGAAAAGCAAAATATACAATTAAAGAAAAATAATAAATTTTACTAATTCAAAGTTTTTTCAGTATGATTATCATCTACATGAAAGAAAATAACTAGCTTCCAAATTGCTGGCCTGGTTGGCCGAGCAGTTAGTGTATCTGCTCTCCAACCAAAAGGCTGTGGGTTCAAATTCTACCATGGGCATGGATGTTTGCGGTTGTCTGTGGAAATACTAGTGATGGTTGCAGGTGGCACATGGTGTTGGTGTAATTGCAGTTCATTGTAGTTAGTGGATTGAGTGGTGAAGACAGAGATGTAGAGTAGGTGTACTCCCTCTATGAGTCTTTGGACTCCCTGGAGGTGTCACATAATTTAAAATTTAATTTAAAATAATAAAAAAAAATCAAGAACGATAGGCATGAAACTGAAATAATGAAAAGCAACTGTAAACAACTGGAAAACAGTTTACAAGAAGGAGGCTATACAATTGCTCCTTCACAGACGATGGAAGACCTCATCAGATTCATCCAAAATCTAGAAGTTAAAGACTTACCAGTGAACTTCACTAATCGTAGCATCTCATTTCTGCATTGCTTCATTAAATGTCATAATATCATATAATAATGTTAAATGTCATAATATCAGGATTTTGTTTCTCCAAGAAACATACTTATGCAGATATAAAGATATAAAAACTTTAACAGATAGATATCCACTTCTTTCTTATTGGAGCTTTGGAAGATTTAACAAGGCTGAAGTAGGAGTTCTTATTCTCCCCCCCCCCACCTCCTTGAGTCCTTCTGTAATATCCAAAGGGAATCAGAAGGGAGAATCTTGACAATAAATTGGAAATACTGTAGATGTGTAATAAGGTTTATAAATGTTTGTGCTCCATCCAATGGAACAGTTAGACGAATTGGAGCCCATATTTATATGGTGTCCACTACATCACAGCAGCTGGAGACCGGAATTGTATTGAAAAATCCCATATTACACAAAATAGGAGGACACCCCCATGAGTGGAAAAGTGGGATATTCACAGTTAAAAACATGTCTCGAAAATGCTCAACTAGTAGACATATGGAGGATTCATAATCCTAATCTCCAGGCTTATGCCTACATGAATCAAGGTATTAATACCCATCTTGATCGAATTTATTATTATTATTATTATTATTATTATTATTATTATTATATGACACCTCTAGGGAGTCCAAAGACTCATCAAGGGAAGGTATCCACTCCACAACTCAGTCCATCACTACCAACCGCAACTACTTTCATCATCACACACCAATGCCATCTACTGCCGACCACCACCACCACTAGTATTTTCACAGACAATCAAAAACATATATGCCCACGGCACGATTCAAACCTGCAGCCTTTTGGCTGGAAAGCAGATATGCTAACCAAAGATACTTATAAGAAAAGAAGAGTTGATATCTCTTCTATTCTTATAAGTATAATTCAGATAAAACATATTTTTAAATCTAATCTTTAAAGATACCTGTGACATGATTATAAATAATAAATTACATTAAAAAAACATCATGTCAGATCATAATCCAGTTCTACTTAATTTCCACTGCTTGGAACAAGCAGAGATCAGTTCTGGACCATGGAAACTTTCGCCAAATTTTTCATTGATCTTTTCAACCAAATTCCAGACCCTCTGTTCAAATTGGAAATTATTCCAATTTGAAATTGGAATTGGGATATGTGGTTAAAATTCAAACAAGCAATAAAACAGAATATGATGGAATGGAAAAGGAACAGACTTTCCTCAAAAGAAAAATGTTGAAAGATCTCCTGTATAAAGAGAGAAGCTGGTTTGTAGTTAACCAATGCAATGGTATAGAACGTATCAACATCATTAGAAACATTAACATAGAGAGAGGCAGAAACAAGTAGAAGAAAGAAAGAAATTTTAAAATAAGAATACTGTAGCACTTAGCAGATTGCCCTTCAGCTGCATTCTTCAATAGACGATTCACTAAATTCTGCAAAGAAATGACTATCACTCAAATCTGCTTTAATGATGAAGACATGTCCACCACTCAAGACATCCTCGACTCCTTTCAAAAACACTACAAAAATCTGTTTGAAGACAATAATACATGCTCAGTTGTACATAATAAATATTACAGACATCATAGAAGCTGAAGAAAAGCAATTATATAATAAGCCTGTGCAATTTTTTTGGTCCAGCCAATACCAAGAAGTTAAAAAGGAATTTCTTCAACTATCAAAGAAGCATGAAGGATTTGGGCTTCCAGTCTTAAAATTCTGCTATTTAAGCAATACAGTTTCAAAAATCCATAAAATATTGCAGACCAATTACACAAGTGCAGACCTCCTCCTGTACTACCTGGGTTTCATCTTCCCTTGTTTGGAGTAAATGATTATAAAGGTCCAAAAGCTGAGACTGTTCTTGAGTACTATAACACTCTGACTCTGGCATTGATATTCATTTCATTAAAAAAAGTAAAATTTGGTATAAAGAAATCTTTAATCTCTTTTGCTGTGAACTTCCACAGTTTGATATAGACAACACTTTGTTTCATAACTTATTGAAGTTCCAAGATACCTCTAATAGGAAAGATCGTGCTTGGAGAATTGCATATGGCTGCCTTCCAGTCAATACTGTCAAATGGAGGTACTTTAACATTGAAGATCAAATCTGTGACATCTGTTACTGATTGGAAACTATAGAACATACATTCTACAGCTGCCCTCTTGCTCTGCATATTTGGAACAGATTATGTAATGTGTTAGGCATTCTATTACTTACAACAGAACAGATTATTGTTCTGCAGTACCCCCACCTGTCAGCAATGGGAAAAGAATTTTGATTTTTATAATTAATGAATTAAAATACCATTTATGGAAGGTTAGAAAGAAGCATGGATTTGAAAACCAGCAATATGACATCCAAATGCTTTATAATATTGTACTATAGAAAATTTTAATGCTGGGTCAGATGATTTTTGTATTTAGAAAGAAGCATTCTAGGAGATAATAAATTTTTGACTCGATGGTGTAGACTACCAACATTATGCAATATTTACCAGGGGGAGTAAAATTATGTCAATTTTTGCTATAAGAAGTTTTTTAAATAGTTCCATCCTCTTAATTCAATGCAGTCTTATGGTCAATTGCAGGGATGACTGGAGAGTAATCACAGGCAGAGAAGGCCAACTCAAGGCAGTTAATAGGAGGTCAAAACTGGTCTGGGTAGTGACCCTTCCCATTATGCATAACATATTACATGTCCGAAAAGGTGTGTGTGTGCACGCGTGCAAGCTTTTCATTATGGGATACATACTAAGGCAAGTCATATACAAGCAGTTCAAGCATGAATATATTTCACACACAAAACATTGTTTTGCTTCCTTGGGTAATGGATTAAAACCAAGTATATAATTTATTGGTATCTTTAATATATGCCAGCCTGGTTGGCCGAGTGGTTAGCGTATCCGCTCTCCAGCCAAAAGGCTGCAGGTTCGAATCCCACCTTGGGTATGAATGTTTGTGACTGTTTGTGAAAATACTAGTGACGGTGTGGTAGATGGCGTTGGTATAGATGATGAAGGTAGTTGGTTGGTGGAGTGGTGGAGATGGAGAGTTGTAGAGTTGGTGCCCTCCCTCAATGAGTCTTTAGACACCCTGGAGGTGTTACGTAATAATATAATATTATAATAAAATAATATATTATTATTATTACATGACACCTCCAGGGAGTCCAAGGACTCATCGTGGGAGGGCACACTACTCTACTTCATTAAATACATCTCATCGTCTCCACTACTACTTAATTCTCCAACTTTGACACTACTACCATCAACAGCATCTATCGCCCATCACCACCAACAACAGTATTCTGTAAATTGCATGTGTCCTGAAGGCCAATTTGTCTGTACGTGGGATGAAAAACCCGAGTTTCCGGGAGAAAAACCCTGCTACCACCGTATGAGATCGGCTAACTCACCTTCAACCGATAAAGCCCATATAGGGATTCCTATCATCACGACGAGAATCGAACCCAGGTCTTTTCCAATCAAAGGGCACAATGTTCCGCTGTTCTTCCAATTGCGCTATGGCGGCTTAATATATATTTAATATTGTATAATATATAAATAAAAAAACATAAAGATATAATTATTTTTATGCAGGAAGTCCCTGAGACCTGAAAATTATTTCAAGGGTTCCTCCAGGATTAAAAGATTGAGAAAGGCCACTCTAAACAATATTCAAAAGAGTTGCATGTGCCCTCTATGTTTCAGGTAACAATTAGAATAAAACTTTTATTATTATTATTATTTTACACCTCCAGGGAGTCCAAAGACTCATTGAGGGAGGGCACCTGCTCTACATCTCTGTCTCCACAACTCAATCCACCAACTGACTGCAACTACACCAACGGCATCTACCACCAACCACCACTAGTATTTCCACAGACAATCACAAACATTCATGCTCACGGCAGGATTCAAACCTGTAGAGCAGATACTAACCACTCGGCCAGCCAGGCTGGCATACAATACATACATTATTACAAAACAATACATTAATTTTTTTTTTTTAATATTCTTGCCCAGATTTCAGCTAAATCAAGAAGAGAATAAATTATAATTTATACAAAATACAAGATACGCTAACCACTCGGCCAGCCAGGCTGGCATACAATACATTATGTATACATACATTATTACAAAACAATATATTAATTTTTTTTTTAATATTCTTGCCCAGATTTCAGCTAAATCAAGAAGAGAATAAATTATAATTTATACAAAATGTATTAAATTTATTAAAAAGAAAGCTTTTATACATACAAAATTTCTTTATTTTTTGCATTTCTCAAAAGATCGACAAGTTCCTTCTTTGAAGCTTTACGAAAGCCTTCTAATAACCTTAAATATCCAAGTGCTGATTTTGTTTTGGCTAGATTTTTTGGCATCAGATGTTCTCTATATTCTTGCACTAAGTCTGAAAGCTATGATAAATACAGAAGATTGCACTTTACAACAGTTTAAGTTAATCATAATACTCAGTTTATTATATCTTAATTTAATCTTAAAATCAGGCTTGAATAAATGGACAGAGACTTGGGTTTATCCTAAGGATACTAAAACTTCTAACATGAATGAAAAGTATACCTGAGTACATTATACAGTTCTGTGTTTAGCCACTACCATCTAAGAGTTTCAAGCTCCTCCTCTCCACTAACATTTCCAATAATCCTACTTTTAACACCATTCATTTTCACCAACAATCTTTCCATTTTTTTTTATATCTTCCACCTACAAAAGGTTGTAAACTGATAGTATATCAGTACCATGGAAGAACTAAAGACATTTTTTATATACGAAGGTTGATCAAAATTAAAGTATCCCTGTTTAAGGCCTTGTGGAGTGCCAGTGATCCAAATGCTGCAAAACTTAGCAGGAATACATTGTGCATCATGTGCATGTGGAAGCAATATCTGAAGAGGGGGGGGGGTCCAAAATTCATTAAGGGGCATTGTAAACACAACATGCATGGAATTTACATATCACACCAACTATCAGGTGCAAGGAGGGGTTAAAAAGGTGGATATGGAATGTTTCTCTTCATTCTGGTTATTAATACTAACCATAGCAATGGCACCAACCTTGCCGTAATGTCTTTGCTCGTGAAGCTATACTACCTAAACAATTGCAATGCTGTTACTGAACTCTGCAAATTTCATTGACTGAGCAAATGTTGACAAAGCCCAATATCCCTATGTGGTCTGAGACAAATGATTAGTCATTTTGAAGAAATGGGATCATTGAGCGTTAGACCTGGCAGAGGTTGCAAATCAGTTCACAACAAGTGAATGAAGTTGCTACTGTCATTGTGGAGCAGGCCATAAACAGCATTGGTTTCTACTACGCATCCTGTATCAAGACACATGGGTGTGCCTTACACAACTGCCTGGAAAATTCTATGGAAGATTCTGCATTTCTACCCATTCAAGATAACCCTGACACAGGAGTTGCACCTGCATGGCCGTGGATGATTTTATGTGAATATCCACAATTGCTGAGTATAGGCTACACAACTCCCACATGCAATCCGTCAAATTGGATTTGGTGTGGGTTTACAGCTTTGTTTGTCAATAGATCATTCTTCTTTGAAGACATTCACCAGTCAGGTCCTGTGACCTGCTCAGTTACTGCTGACAAGTATCATGATACACAATCTTGTTGTGCCACAAATACAGCAGTGCCTGTACATGGATTCAGTCATTTTCATGTAGGATGAGGCCCCCCCCCTCCACACATCAGTTGAGGAGGTTCTTTGAAAACATTTCACAGAAACCATGAGTTTCCCACTACATGGCTGCTTTGTTCACCTAATCTGATCCCCTGTGGTGTCTAGCTCTGGGTATTTCTCAAAGACAGGATTTATTGGGATCATTCTGATAACTTGCTATAACTTGCATAATGCAGCATGTATGCAACATCAGTCCCAACCAGCTATGTTCGGCCATTGAACACACTGTGCAAAGGATGCAGTTTGTGGCATACCAGGAAAGGCAGCACATTGAACAGTATAGCCCAGTGAACCTTTTTACCCAGGTGTGTCAAACATCGTTTTTTTTTTTTTAAATATTGACGTTGTTGATGTGCCACTTGCATACATGCATTATAAATTAAACTACTTAATCATAGATGGTGACTTATCATATTAGGCTATTTATTTAATAGGACATTGATATACAATCTATGAATTCATATTATACAATTAATTTAATAAACTGAAATTATTGAAATTAGTTGTTTTTGCATCAGAATACCAATATTTTTCAACATCCAAGGTGTGTCACCTGAAACCCTCAAGTGTGTCAGTGCTGACACGTGTGTCACAGGTTCGCCATCACTGGTATAGCCCATGAATGCATAATGGAAGTGAAAAAAAATGTTATTTATGCTTGTGTCGCTTTTCTCTTTCTTATACACACAGAAAAGTGTGTGTGTGTAAAAAGTATGTGTGTAACTTCTTACACACATACAGCTTGCCCTGGTAGTGAATTTTGGAACTACTTTTTTTTTCTCAGATATTGCTTCTGCACTGGGTGGTGCTCCACAAGGCATTAAACAGAGATACTTTAATTTTGATCACCCTGTATAAAACATTATATATACAGTTGGCTTTTTCAAGCCACTTTGCCAGTAAGCAGAGCAATAGTCTCACAGTAATTAAATTCATTTCTGACCTAAAGACAATCACAAACATGCCCACAGCAGAATTTCAACCTGTTAGTTGGAGAGAGAGAGAGAGAATGTTAACTGCTCAATCAACCCAGATGACAAAATTATGCTACTACTTCTAAGAGCAATTAAAACTTTGTTTGAATTCTTCACTAATGTCTTTGAACACCATTCTCAACATGCCCACTAATAGTAGTGTCAAGTAGGATGGATTCTGCAATTTCTACCCTCAAATTCCTTAGTGAGAGTACTTTTTTTTCAGTCTTCTAATCTCAGCATTTTACAGAGATATGTTCAGCATTCTAGACAGAACTTGCTCTGAACACTATGAAAATTATATATGTTTAAATAAGGAAATACCATGAATAGGCATATTGATATAAATTATAATACCAGAATGAAACTCAAGTAATATATTATTTTATTAATGTAAAACTTTTGCTTAAGTATAGGCATCTTCAGTACAAGAATGCTTAATGGTAATCAAACATTAACAGATAATTACAAAAGGTGCCACCTAAGTAGCTAATGTAAAATAACTAAAAAGGTAATTAAATTTCCTAACTGATTAAAAAAAATTATACAATTAGATAAAATAAAGTTAAGAAAGATTAGCCGATTTAAAAAGTACTATCTCCCAAAAAAAGGATAGACATAGACCATCAGATCTGTTTAAGTTAGGAGAGTAAAGTCAAATTTTGCATGTTTCTTTATAAAACTGTCCATGAAGACCAGCTTTTGTGAAAGACTTGTCTTTTTCCAATGAATTCTATGGCTAGTGTTGATAGAATATCCCGCAAGTCCAGACTGCTCAGGCTCAAGGTATTGAATATAAGACTTGTTCTTCTAGCCAAATAAAAGCAAATCTTCCTGTTTGTTCAAAATAAGATAACCAACAAAAGCAAGGAATATGGTAGATACCTGGATAATTGAAATGTGGAAGCTTGTCCATAGGAGAAGCAAGAAAGCTGAAGATTTTCTGATGGAACGAAAGTCAACAAAAATATTCAGTGGTTTTAAAACTTTTGTTATGTGTTCCCTAATGCCTTGCACATAAGGGATAGGAATACAAGTTATTTCTTCTGTATTTGAAGAGGCAGAAATACCAAAACTGTTCAAAGTTCTTTTGTTGAAAGAATAATTATTATGGGTGATTTTAATTATGGTGTTATAGATTGGAATGAAGAGATAGCATTTGGGAATAAGGAAAATGAATTTCTCGAGTTCTTGAGCCAGCCTGGTTGGCCGAGTGGTTGGCGTATCTGCTCTCCATCCAAAAAGCTGTGGGTTCGAATCCCGCTGTAGGCATGGATATTTGTGATTGTCTATGAAAGCACTAGTGGTGGTAGTCGGTGGTAGATGGCATTGGGGTTAGATGATGAAGGTTGGTGGAGCAGTGAGACAAAGAGTAGAGTTGATGCCCTCCCCTCGATGAGTCTTTCGACTCCCTGGAGGCATGATATAATAATAATAATAATAACTATCTCAGGCAGCATGGAAAGAAAGGTATGTGAGGATCAAGAGTTCTAGATCTCATTATTTCATCAGAGGATGTAATTGTTAGAGGAGTTTCACATTTTCCTCCAGTTGGTGAAAGTGATCATGAAGTAATCACTTGTGTTGTGGCTAGTCATATGCAGACTTTTGCAAGGAAAGGATATATGTGGAATTATAAGGCTGATGATTATGATAAGCTTAGGAGACAACTTCGAGCTATAACATGGAAGTAAGGAAATAAATGCTGCATGGGAACTTATAAAGAAATATATAACAGCATCAATGTACAAATGTATCCCAAAGGCCAAAAGGCTGAATAAGGTAGATGTAAAATGGATGAATGCGGAGCTTAAGCATGAAATCTGGAAAAAGAAAGTACTTTTGAGGAAGTACAAGATGAATGATGGTAATCAGTCACATGAAGAATATAAAGAACAAGCCAGGAGAGTGACTCAGTTAGTAAGGAAAACAAAAGTAGAGCATGAACAGAAATTGGCAAATCAGGTTAAGAAAAACCCTAGAGAGTTTTTTTAGATATGTGGCAAGGAGAAGGAAGAATGATCATGGAAAGATGAAGTTAAGGGATGAAAGTGGTAGAATGGTAACTGCTGCAGAAGACATTGTTGAGGTATTCAGTGATCAATTTAAAAGGGTGTTTCATCCTGATCAGGGTGGAATCATGAGGAACTTAAGTGTAGAAGACATAGCAGAGGATAGCTTAATTGTGAGGGAACAGGAAGTATTTGAGGAAATAAATAACCTTGATGTTAATAAGGCAATAGGGTTTGATGAGATATCACCATGCATCTTAAGGGAATGTTCCAAGGAACTGGCAGTAGCATTGGCATGCCTGTTTAATAAGAGTTTTACAACAACATAGGTTCCAAGGGAATGGAAGGAAGGTAAAATTGTTCCACTGCATAAAGGCGGTGATAAGGCTGTAGCTTCAAATTATAGGCCAGTCTGTATATCTGGAGTTGTGGTGAAGGTCCTTGAAAGATTGGTGAGAAGTAGGATACAGAAATGGGTTAATAACAGCAGTATTCTCTGTGGTTATCAGCATGGGTTTGTTAAGAGGAGATCATGTTTCACTAACTTACTTATGTATTATAACAAGGTGACAAATACCTTGGATAAGGGAGATGATTATACAGTGGTGTACTTAGATTTTGCAAAGGCTTTTGATAGATTGCCACATAACAAGCTCTTAAATAAATTGAAACAGATGGGATTGGATAACAGACTTCTGTGTTGGATCAGTGACTGGCTGTCAAATAGGTATCAGAAAGTTGTATATGGGGGTGCAGTATCTCAAAGGAGAAAGGTCACTAGTGGTGTGCCGCAGGGGTCAGTTTTGGGGCCATTGTTGTTCAATTTGTATGTTAATAATACTGGGTTGGATTTAACTAGTGATATCCAGCTGTTTACGGTTGATACAAAATACAGAAGTAGAGGAGATGAGAGATCTAGGAGTGATGGTGGACAAGGACCTGAAATTCAGGGCCACATTGCACAAGTTGTGAAGACATCACATCGAATAATGGCAATGACGAGGAGAATCCTGACATGCAGAAATAGAACCTCATATGGATTATTGTGCACAGATTTGGTCGCCGGGTTTTCATGGTGACAAAGATATGTTGGAAAGTGTACTGAGAAGATTCACAAAGGTAGTCAGTGGTCTTGGGAATGTGGAGTACGAAGACAGATTGAGAGAATGTACGTTGCAGAGCCTTGTGAATAGGAGGAAGATGGGGGATATGATTGAGACATATAAGCTGGTCAGGGGTTGTTATCAGGTAGACATGGACGAGATTTTTTGTAGAATGGGAGAGGGGAGTAGAACAAGAGGCCATTTCTGGAAACTGTATAAGGATAGTGTGAGCAAAGGAGTGAGAAGCAGGTTCTTTGCATGGAGGGTGATTAGTGAGTGGAATGCATTGCCTGAGTGTGTTGTGGATGTGGACACATTGAATCAGTTTAAGATGCGATTGGATGAGCATTGTATGCAATAGTGAGTACTTCCACGATGAGTCTCTGGTTCCATGGAGGTCAAATGTTAATAATAATAATAATCATTATAACCATTAGATAAAAAAGTATTATTTTTTGTATTTTGAATTTTACTTTGAATTCTCATCATTTGGGTGAGATTGGTTAAGTAGATAGAATATCTGCTCTTTAACCTACAAGATGTGGGTTTGAATTACACTGTGGGCATAGGTGTTTTCGGAATGTCTTCAGATGGTAGATGATTTTTATACGTGACCTAGATGGGAAAGCTCCATAGTTCCATATTTGACCTCTGGTGTTCAGATAACATAACCCTACTCTGCCACAGTACTATGTGCTATAGGTTTATAACTTTCCAGGGTTTTTTTTCTTTTTTTAATATATCAACCTCACATAGGAAGGGTTTCAAGACCTATAAAATGAGAGTGCAGTGGGGAACATGGTATGGAGAAGATCAGTACAAAGAACAGAAGAAAATAAAATTAAAAAAAGAATGATGAGAAGTTGATTCAATAAGTTTGGAGCTGAACCATGAATGGATGTTGACCTACAGCTGCTCATGTTCAGACATGATTAGAACCAAGTGATATAGTAGTGGCAATTTGAGCAGGGCAGCACCCATGGAAATACCTAGAGAAAAGACAATGTTGGAACAGAGCATCTATGGGAAAGCCATTGGAGGAAGTCTGTGTGTGTGTGTGTGTGTGTGTGTGTGTGTGTGTGTGTGTGTGTGTGTGTGTGTGTGTGTGTGTGTGTGTGTGAGTGAGTGAGTGAGTGAGAGAGAGAGAGAGAGAGAGAGAGAGACCATCTATTAAGAGAAAAGCTGTCTTCTGAAACAATTGAACATTCTGAAGGAGGTATTTTGTGTGCCAACTCAAATGCAAGAATAATATTTTAAGGTTGAACAGATTTGGGATATATAGTGTCAGGAGTTGAGCAGAAAAGGAAAACCCTATTGCTCTTGCTCATTTCTCTTAAAATAATGGAAAAAGTTTGCCATCATGGCAAACTACTTCACTACTTGGAAACCCACCAATTAATTAGCAATTATTATTATTATTACTGCACGGGCACCTCAATGGAGTCATATGACTCATCGTGGGAAAACCAAACTATCAACATAATATATATCATACCTCTACTTGAAACCATTAACAGACAAAGTACTCACCACTAACTCAGGCAACCAGTTTCATTCATTCACTACTCTCCAAGCAAAAAATCTAGTCCTCATACCCTTATTACACTCTTACCTAACTTCTGGGGATGACCTTTTGTCCCCCCCCCCCACACTAGCTAAGTGCTGAAACATTTACCCTACATCAATCCTATAAAATCCTTTAAGTAACTCATATTTTCTATCATATCACCCCTTTTCACCTATCAACCAACTTTTACAGTCCACAAATCATTAATCTATCGTCATTGGGAACATTCCACAGACCACTCACCATCGTGGTTATTCAGTTCTGAGTCATCTCTGCCACTTTCTCATCCCCAAGAAACCCAGATGACCAGACCTGAGCACAGTAATTCAGATGGATGACAAACAACATACAGTCAAATACAGGAAATCCAATATTCTTGATTCTTGGCATATGTAATGTTCATTCAAAGTTGTTGATTGAAATGGACAAGGACCATGATAATGATAGACTTCAAAAAAAAAGGGGACATTATTGTTGAGTACCAGCTAAGATCGCAGCATTCAGGAACCGTAAATATTATAGGCTGCTCACAGAATGCTGCAGTTAAGGTGTTCCAATTCTGGCAGAACAGCAATCAAAGGGTGAGCACTCACACCTTGCTGATGCATAGGTTGAATGCAAGTCACCCTGCCTTGTGCAAGCCTTCGTGAAAAACTGTGGAATAGCTAAACCAAAAATTTTAACAAGAATGAATGGCAGCATTTTTCAGACTATAATCCAATGTATCCTACTCCTCCATATGGATTTCTGAAGTTGATGCCCAGTCAAGGTACCCATGCTTTGCCTAATCGCTAATGACTCTCTAAAGTTTGCATATGAGAAATGTCACCGGAATACTGAAGACTGTGTCAATGGTAGTGGAGAGTTAGGTAATAACCTGGGAAGAAGAATCATTCCTATGTCATGGTAAAGCAGAAACAGGCAGAAGGTTGCAGTGTTATGGTATTGGAGAGATGTTTTCCTGGAAATCTTTTGGAGGACTGATACCCTCAGACCATACTATGAATGCTATAAAGTATCTATCCATTGCAAACAATCAGATACACCTCTTCATGGTGACTGCCTTCTGAGATGGCACAGGTGTGTTCTAGCAGAATAATAGCAACATTCCATTCAATATCTCATTCAGTAAATTTTCACCTCACACCATACCATCATAAAATCACAGCACCTATTCCTCCCCCACCACCACACACACACATCATTCACCTTAAATATAACGTAATTTCTGGTTTCATCAACAGTATTACCCGTTGTATATACATGGAGAACTTGATATTCCTTCACTCTATTTGTGGCCATATCCAGCCATGTTTCACTTATACCAATGATTTTAGCAAATCAACTCAGTGTAGCAGATCCTCATCATCATCAAATTCCTGTCATGTACCCTCAAGGGGTGTACAGGATATGATAGTACTACATGAAAAAAATTACATCATTATTAATTTCCTATCTACAATTTTCCTCCAAATCAGTCTGTTACTTGTCAAGACTCCAACATTATCAGATCTTATATTTCTATCGTCTAAAGCATTTTGTACCATATCAATCCACCTATATCTTGGTCTTCCTCTGGGTCGTTTTGCTGCCAATCTGGCAGAAAACACTTGTTTTGCTAATCTTTCCTCGCCCATTCTGTTTAAGTGACCATACCACCTAAGATTAGCTCTGCTAACGCATTCCTGGATGCTGACAATGTCAAGTTCTTTCCTAATATCCTCGTTTTTAATATGATATTGCCGCTGATGCCATCTGTTCATTCCTATAATCTTTCTCAGGACTCTCATATCTGTAGTCTCCAGTCTTTGGTCAAGTGTTTTACTTCTGACCCAGCTCTCAGATCCATAAGTTAAAACTGGTTTGAACACTGTCTTGTACACAGCTAATTTAGTGTTCCGACTGATTTCTCTCTTATTCCATATGAATTTATTCAATTGAGTTCCCACCATACCAGTTTGCTGATTCTGTTGTCTATTTCTATATTTAATTTACCATCTTCAGTAAAAATCGTGCCTAAATAGCTGACATGTTTTACGTGTTCCACAGGTTCTCCATTCACAACACAGTTGACATTTTCAATGATTCTGCCTATTTTCATTGTCTTTTTATTGCTGACCTTCATACCATATCTATTACAACAGTTATTCAATTTAGTCAGAGAATCTTGCAGACTTGCAGCAGATTTATTTAGAAGTATAACATCATCCGCATAAAGCAAAGAGCTGACATTAACATCTCCAATTTTGATATCATGTTTAATACCACTTTCCTTCATAATGTGATCCATATAGATAATGAATAACAGAGGGGATAATGTACATCCTTGTCTCACACCAGATTTAACATTAAACCATCTTCCTGTACTTCCTTCAATTCTAACTGCTGACTTACAACTCAAATAAAGACTAAGTATTGCTTGATATAATGCCCCATTGACACCATATAACTGCAGCGTTTTGAATAGCTTCTCTCTTGGCACCTTGTCATATGCCTTTTCCAAATCAACAAAACTTAAATACAGATCTTTGTTATATTCCCATGCTTTCTCGACTATTTGTCGTAAAGTGAAGATCTGATCCTGACAGCCTCTATTTGGCCTGAATCCAGCTTGTTCTTCACCAAGCTTTTCTTCCACAATTCTTCTCAACCGTTTCTCAAGTATACTTGCATAGATCTTGCCAGGAACACTCATTAGGGAAATACCTCTGTAATTCTCACATGCAGTTTTATTTCCCTTTTTATATATGGGTACTATGCGAGCTCTACTCCAATCATCGGGAATTCGTCCCTCTGTCCAGGCTTTCTGAACTATGCAGTGCAGCCACTGTAAGACTCTTATACCACCATACTTCAGCATTTCTGGTCGAATATCATCTACTCCTGCTGCCTTTCCACATTTCAAGCCTTTGATGGCTTTTTCTACTTCTAGTATGGATATGTATTCCTGACTGCATGCCTGGCCAGTGTTTTTTACCACTGTGCTGTCATCACTGCTTGTTTCATTTAGCAGTTTTTCAAAGTAATTACTCCATACTTCAAGGATATCTTTTTCTCCCGTTTTCATGTCACCTTTATCATCTCTAATTCCTTTTACAGCACTCTTTCCTCCATTCTTAAGCTTCTTCAACAACCTCCAGAATATTTTGCCACCTTCTTGGTATTTATTTTCTATATTCTTGCGAAAGTCCTCCCATGACTTTTGTTTAGCTAGTTTTACACTATGTTTAGCATTCTTGCATTTGCCTCTATATTCTCTAAGAGCACAAGCTGACTTATTTGACAGGAACATTTGGTTCTTTTCCTTCACTGCCTCTTTAACTTCCTGTGTCCACCAGGGAGTTCTGATTTTTTTATCCTTACAGATAACCTCACCACATGCCTCTCTGGCAGAATCAATCAATGTTTCCTTCAGAGTTTGCCACTGAATCTCCAAGGTTTGATTCCTGTTCTCAAACTCTTTCATTTTTTCTTCAATAATCTTTGTGTATTTTAGCCTACAGTTCACATCTGAGAGCTGCTCAACTTTTATTCGCTTTAAAACTTTCTTACATGTTATTCTTTTCAATATGAAATTCAATTTTATCCTGCTCAAGACTAAATAGTGATCACTTCCAATTTCAAATCCTCTGTACACTCTGGTGTCTTGCACCAGGGAGAAAACATCACTATCAACAATAACATAGTCAATGAGACTTTTCTTATTTCTAGCCTGTTCTCTCCATGTGAATTTGTGCACATTTTTATGTTGGAACATGGTGTTAGTAATAACCAGTCCATGTCCTGAGCAGAAATCCAACAGATATTTGCTATTATTATTAGTTTTGCTCTTTTCTCCAAATTTTCCCAAAATATTTTTGTATGTCTCAAATCATTTCCTACTCTGCTATTTCGATCCCCAACAAGGACCAACTTTTCATTTTTCCTTGTGTCAGTTGCTTTTTCTAAAGCCTCAAAAAATTCCTCCACTTCTACCTTAGTAGAACCTTCTGTGGGACCATAGGCACAAATAAGTCTCATTGTCCAGTTCCCCATTCTCATATTTGCCCACATTACTCTACTTGAGACTGACTGCCATTCAAGAAGATTAGCCTCATATTTTGTGTTGAATACTATGGCTACTCCTTTTCCTTGATTGTCATTGCCTGAATATAACATTTTGTATTTATTGCTCAGAAAGATCTCACCAGTTTTGGTCTTTTTTGTTTCAGTCACCCCTATTATGTCGATCTGGTACTTATCTAATTCCTCAGCTAGCTCCATTTCTTTGCCATTCAGGCTTCTTAAGTTGATAGTATCGATATTCAATTCTGGTGATGTTGAGTTGGGGTGTGTTTTAGGATTTGTTCCAGTAGCTGATTTTTCACCGTTCGCCCTGGTTCCCTGAAAAAAAACAACGGGGGCCTTGTTTAACCGGGCGACGTCCCAGCCGGCATGAAATTTTGTCATGTTGTACCATCATTCTATATTTTGGTTTAACCAATAAGAATACAATTTGGTCGGCTAAATCCCAAATTGCCAGCCCATCCTTGTCCATTCAGTATCCAAGTAGATACCCAACAGGGTGCACCACGAGAAGGTGAGGATTGGACATTAGGTCAGAAGCCCTGATCGGTTCTCCGCATTCCTTTAAAGGCTATGTGGAGGTCTCCTCTTTATACAGCTTTGACCATTAAGCACCCTTCCTTTTCCCCTTATTTCTGGTACTGTTGACTTTCATAAATAAACATGTATTAACTTATTCTTAGGTGCATAGCCAGTTCAACATGTGTCATCTCAGCATTGATTTCTCTGCACTGGACTTTGATCGCCTTCATCACAATCTATCCTATTATCTCATTCTGCCATACTTTATTTAGAGGACATGGTATGTTTTATAAGGCCAATTAGTTCTGGTTCATGAAAGTTGTACTTTATTATGTTCTTTGCAACAAAGAAAAGCAGATCTTTCATATATATAGAAAATAGTTATGAGCAAAAACTAGCCACAGGAGCAGTCTACATAGACCTAACTGCAGCATATGATACCATAAACCATCTCACACTCAGAAATAAAATATACAGAATAACTAGAGATTATCGCCTTGTCCTCCTGATCTAATCACTCTTAGAAAACAGATGCTTTTACGTTGACCTGGGGGGGGGGTAGATAGAGCCACTGACATCTCCAAAAAAATGGCCTCCCCCAGGGAGGTGTTATCACCATTACTTTTCAACATCTACGTCAATGATCTCCCCATCTTTCCAGAAACTAGAAATTTTATCTATGCTGATGACCTTGCCATAGCTACTCAATCAAAAAATTTCAAGTCCACTGAAACTACTCTATCACTTGCCTTAAATAGTCTAACCACATACTATACCAGCAATCAACTAAAACCAAACCCCTTGAAAATCCAGACTGGCCTTTTCCACCTTAACAATAAGGAAGCAAGCAGGAAGCTACAGATTTCTTGGGAAGGCTCTAAAATAGAACATTCCTGGAACCCCAATCTACCTTGGTGTGACTCTCGATCGCACCCTCTCATATAAAACCCACATAGAAAAAACAAAGACAAAAGCGAATGCAAGAAACAATATACTAAGAAAGCTTACCTCCTCCAAATGGGGGTGCAGACCCTAGCACACTGAGATCTTCTGCCTTGGCCCTTTGCTATTCTTCTGCTGAATATGCCTGCCCAGTATGGTCCAGATACTGCCATGCTAAAAGACTTGATTCAGCATTGAATGAAAGCTGCTGCTTAATTACAGGATGCCTGAAATCAACACCACTAAAAGACCTGTATACTTTGGCTAGTATTGCACCTCCTTCAATTCAAAGATCTGCATTCTCAGCTGATGAAAGAAGCAGACAAATGAATGATGAATGCTACCCACTATTCGGCCAGACCGCAGTGCCCCAACGACTAAGATCCCGACATAGCTTCCTGGCAACTGTTTAACCACCCAAAAACCTCCCAGAGACAAGATTTCAACAATGGCTTGCACTATATCCTGAAAATAATACTGGTATTCCAACAGCCAAATGTCTTCAATGTGGTGCCCACTGCAATACTTGGAAAAGCCTCAACAGACTTTGAACGACAGGAAGCTGCAAACAAAAACCTCATCAAATGGGGCTACCTCACTGGGCCAGACAATTGTGAGTGTAAGACAACCCAGTCCATTGAACACCTTCTTTCTTGCCCCTCTCTTCCATCACCTTGCACAAAAAAGAACCTTATATCCTGCACAGAAAGAGCAGTTGATTGTGCAAGATGCTGGAGGAATCTGACCATATTGATTGTATATAAGTAATGTATAGTTTCCCTCTTTCATAGTTAATTATTATTTCCCTGTATAATTCATCTATCAAATCTAAGCTAATTTCATTGTAATGTATCCTAATTTGTTGTAAATCATGTTGTACCACTCACTACTGTACCACTTGTGTTTGGATACGAAATAAAAAAAATTTGCCATAGGAAAGATTGGAAGGCTGTAGAAGTACAATTTCCCATAAAGAAGTAAACATAGATCCATCAGACCTGTTCAAATGAGGATGATTTAATAATGCTTCACAACTTCTCCAGTACTTCATTTAAAGGACATGGTATATTTTATAAAGCCAGTTAGT
Organism: Typopeltis vanoorti; assembly: GCF_054136105.1. Taxonomy (NCBI): domain Eukaryota; kingdom Metazoa; phylum Arthropoda; class Arachnida; order Uropygi; family Thelyphonidae; genus Typopeltis; species Typopeltis vanoorti. The sequence continues at coordinate 143,661,432 of NC_143549.1, forward strand.
TCTGGTTCATGAAAGTAGTACTTTTTTATGTTCCTTGCAACAAACAAAAGCAAATCTTTCAGATTATTCAATATATGACAGGCCAAAAGAATAAGGAATCTGATAGATGATTTAAAAAATTTAATGGAGGAAGTGTCTTAAGGATGAAGAAAGAAAAACAGAAATAATTTAGACATAAAGAAATACTACATGAATGTTGAGAGGCCTGAGAATTTCAGCCATTTCTGATCTTCCCTTGCATATTATTATTATCATCATTATATGGGTATCCCATGGAGTCAGCTGCAGGAGACCCACACTAACTTTTATATACATGCAATACCTATCATACCTCTCCTTAATTCATTCAGTCAGAGCACTCACAGCAACTTCTGGCAATCCATTCCATTCATTCACTACTCTCCAAACAAAAAAAATCTACCTCCTATTTCTCTCTCTCTGTGTCATGTACTGAAAAATTTCTTTTGTGTCAATCTTCTAAAACCCCTTTAGCAACATAACTTTCTATCATGTCCTTTCTTTTCTGCATATCAACTAAACATTGCAATTCATACATTTTCAATCACTCCTCATAGGGAGCATTCCATAGACTGTCACCAGTTTGCTCACTCATTTCTGGATACTTTCCACCACTTCCTGATCCAGAAACCCAAGTGACACACAATAGTCAAAATAATCTCCCTATATTTACTTTAAACTTGTCAAGAAATTATATTCTTGTTTAATCCAAGTATATCAAAGTATAAGCAAACAAAGTTTGCATGTGAAACATCCTCATGACTAGGCTATTTTGCAATTGTCTTTTAGGCAAATGCTATGTTTTATGGGAAAGGTCACTAGCCAGACCAGTGTCAACCATTATTGAAGTCTCATCAATGGAAGCCAGACCTACAAGAGATACCAAGCTCGAATTAATGCAGAAGTCATATATTTCCCATATACAAGTAGTGAAAAAGATCTATCACCTTATTATTAAAAATACTCTGGACCAGAGATAGTTGTAGAATGTTTAGAAAGGTTGGATCCGGTCTAGGTAGTGCTCCTTCCCATAATGCCCAGAATGCCAATTTAAATCATCCTGCAGGATATCTACATCACCTTTATCAACTATTGCCCTCTCCAGTTTTGCATCATCAGTAAACAATCAATATCCCCACCCCTAAATCATTCTCTATATCATTAGTATACAAATTAAAGAGCAGTGGCTCTGTTAAAGAGTCTTGAGGCACTCCACTAGTCACACACATTCTTCTAAAATACTGAATTTAAATTTTATGGAATTTAAATGTGATTAATTTCTTGTTGAGTAGAAGTACTATTGAAAAATTTCTTTTGTGTTAATCTTATAAAACCCCTTTAGCAACATAACTTTCTATCGTGTCCTTTCTGCATATCAACTAAACATTGCAATTCATACATTTTCAATCTCTCCTCATAGGGAGCATTCCATAGACCTGTCACCAGTTGTGGTCACCCATCTCTGGATCATGTTTATCTGCATGGTTACAAAGTTACTTATAATAGACAAGAAATTATATTCTTTACATATGAAATATCTTCACAACTAGTTCACTTGAATATAGAGGCTATTCACTTCACACCATAAAGTACTTCCCACAATGCATATATCTATGCATTGCAGGAAGGGTCACTACCCATACCAATTTGGACCTTTATTCAGGTCTTTTCAATGGGAACTAGACCCAGAAGATACTGAGGTTAATCATTATTATTAAATGACATCTCCCTGGAGATCTCATTTAATCGTGGGAGGACACACTATCTCAATTACACCCAACTCACCATCTCCCACCACCTGACTCTCCAACTACATCGCACAAAAACACTACCACCACCAACACACAATGCCATCCACTACCACAAATAGTATTTTTTGTCTGTAAATTGCATATGTTCTCATGGCCAATTTGACTACATACAAGATGAAAAACCTGAATTTCTGAAAGAATCCTGCTACCTCAATAAGAGATTGGCTATTTCACCTTCAATTGAAAAAGTCCACATAAAGATTTCTCTTGTCACAACAAGAGTTGAACTCTGGTCTTTTCCACCTGAAGGGTGCAATGTCCTATGGCTCTTCCAATTGCACCAAAGGTGCTAAGTAATATATTTTCCATATGTAAGTAGCAAAATGGTATATCATATTATTAAAATACTCTGGGTCAAAATAGTTGTAGAAAATTTTCTATTTGGTAACAAAGTAAGTTATAATAGACAAGAAGTTATATCCTTGAATTAATCATTAATTCAAACATAAATAATCACAGTTTGCACATGAAGCATACTCCTCACAGCTAGTCTACTTGTATATAGATGCTGTTGGTTTCTAGTCAAACTAGTCTGAGTAGTGACTGATAATGCAATATATACATCCAAAAGGAAGTGTGCTTTGCATTATCAGATACTGAACCAACTGATATGAAGTTACCAGCCTCTATATACAAGTAGACTAGTTGTGAAGATACTTTGCATGCAAACCTTTTTTGCCTATGCTTGGGTAGTAAAGGATTAAAGCAAGAATATAATATCTGGTCTATTATAATTTTTAATTTGCTGGGAATGTTAACAACCTGCATTGTAACTGATGGCTTACTACATCTGTAGTAAGGCATTGATTACGGCACAGGTTAAGTCAACATTCCCACTACAGATGTAGTAAAGCATCCATAAACAGAGTATAAGTGTGATAAATCAAAGTCTTAATAATCCCATTTTTTCAACATGGCTAATAGTGGGACTGCGCACAGATGAAGCATTCTGTATTTTCCTTCAAAATACAGAGGATTAAAGACTTCCACCCATCTGGATGAAGAAGAAGAATCAAGATATCTAAAAAAAAAAAAAATTGACTGTTCCCCTTCCCCCAAATTTCTAATGTGAATGGACTGCATTAATCCAGGAAACAAACTTTTTTTGCTCAAATAAAGAAATATTCAAAATTGTGCAGATATTATCAACATACAACAGGTTTGTGAAAAAATATCAGTGTTTATAACGTTCCATAAAATAAACAGCAAAAAAGCAGAGGAGAAAAATCCCCATGGCACTAACCTCTATTTGATGATATAATTTATTCTGAAAAGTAAAATATCCTGAATGCATCACACAACGAAAGAACCCAAGTATATTGGAAGAAATCTTGTTTAAGTAAATCGTATCTTTTAAAGGTGGACTGGTAAATAGGGAAACTATATCCAAATTTCTCATTATATCAGATGAGTCCAGACAAAGATCATAAATTTTGTTTTTAAAATCCAAAATGTTCTCAATCTAAGAGACTGACTTTCCTGCAAAAGTAGATAGACAGTAATGCTGATAACAACCAATGTGATCGATAGCTGGTCTTAAAGGAATGCCATATTTGTGGATCTTGGGAAGACTGGGGTAGGCAAATTTGAATGAAAGGTCTTCACGTTTTCTTAAAATCATCATCTCAATATCAATGTGTTTTGAGTTTGTTAATCTGACATCCTGTAGGATAGGACAAGTGGAGACAGTAAGCAGAGTACTCATGGGAAAATTACAGTCAATCTTTCTATAACATTCTATCTTGTATTATGATGCCTTGCCTTTATCTTCCTTAGTGATGATAAGATCATTATTATTTTTTTAAAACCTGAGTGCTTTTACTTCAGAAAATGTTAAGCCATGGATGAAATTTTTGCTTTAAAAAGCACTTAATTGCCTTCAAAGTGAATTCTGTTAGTTATAATTGGAGAAGTAGCACTTAAGCAGAATAAAAATTCCCATCAATGGTATTTTTTTTTCAGAGAAATAGCAGATTCATGACTTTTAAATCATCTAAAATTTCCTCCTGAGTAAACATTCAGACAAAAATAATAATTACTAATTTATCTAGGCGAGTAGTGCAGGTAGAAAAGGAGTCTGTAAATGGTTAATCAATAATTCAAATTTCCATTTGAGTCTATCACATACAATCTGTACTCAAAATTCATGTTAGAATGTTCTAATGGAATTGACATCAATATCCAAGAGAGCTAAAAATTTATTATTATTATTATTATTTTGGCTTCATTAAGTTAGCATATTAGAATTAATTTACATGTCTTCATATAAATCTAAGAGGTCTTAGGAGACCAAAAATGTTCTTTAATTTAACATGGACTATCATACACTTTTTAGGTATTTAATCCTATTAATACATTACCTTTTTTTAAAAAAAAATTAAACCTTTGCAGTAGACTGCTTTTTAATTGATTAATCATTTATCCATATAAAAATTTAACCCATGTTTTACAGGCATCTTCAGTACAACAATGAAACAGAATAACATAGAAACATAACAGAAAAGAAAATGCCCTGGGTAGACTGTTTAGTCAAAAGAAAATTTGGGTAGGAATTGCATCTATCTTTGGGTACAATTTCTAATTCAGAATAGATAGCACTGTAATTGTCTATAGAGGATAGCATGATTTTGTTAAAGGAAGGATATTCATTAGCAATCTGCTCGTGTTCTATAATATCATGCCAGCAGAGCAGGATATTATATGTTATATAATATGCAGGATATTATATTATATGTTCTATGCTTGCTGACAACCTTTCTGACTGATATCATCAGTCAGAAAAGTTGTCAGCAAGCATAGAGCATAAAAATTTGGCCTGAAGTTTGGCATATAGCTGTTCCTATTACCATTCAAAAAAAAGAGGAAACAGAAAAAAAAAAAAAATACTGAAAGAGTTTAGGAGCGTTTTCCTTAACAGTCATTCAAGCAAAATGAACAGAAGACAAAGAGGGGAGGATATGATTGAAACATTTAAGCTGTTGAAGGGTTATTATCAGATTAACACTGAGGAGATTTTTCATAAGGTAGAATGAAGGGAAAGAACAAAGAAAAGAGGCCAACCCTAGAAGTTACAAAAGGGAGAAGTAAGTAAAAGGGTAAGAAGTAAGGTTTCTGTATGGAGTGGTAAGACCATGCTCCTACCACTGCAAAAGTGTGAATGGTGGATGAATTTAAGGAGTACTACAACCGACTTTGTATTGACTAGTGTTGACCTCCCACAATGTCTTGTAATTCCATGGGGGGGGGAGGTGCAAAAAATAATAATAAAATCTTTTTTTTTTTTTTTTGACATTGTACTTTCACAAAAATGGAATTAAATTTCTCAGAACTTTCAGGCTGGATACTGGAAGAATAGGCATACAATAGAGCATATATTTACACTTGACATCAGAGAAAGAATCAAGAAGTCACTGAGGAAGTCACTCTTTGCACAGGCATAATAAGCATTACATAATAGTGATTCATTTGAGCCTTCCACAGTGAGTCTTCACATTCCATGGAGTTGCCTATATAACAGTAATATTGTCCTCATTGATAATATGAAATCCTTTAATTAAGACAATAAATGCACTATATAGATTATCAAAAATTAAATAAAGAAATAGTCCAAAATTCATTTATATAATATCTATATATTTAAATATAGATATTATATAAATGAATAATATATAAATGAATTATGAATATAGTTATATAAATGTATATGGCTCATAATCAAAATGACTTACAGATCTGCACTGGCCTCTGGTACAGTGTTCTATATCAGGTTGAACAATCAGACTATCTTTATATAATTTTATTCTTTCACCTATTAAAAATTTAAAATCTTTTGTATTTCTATTTTATAAAAGGTACAACGCATTAACAATTCTAAAATTGCTAGTTCTATTATCATATTTATTACATGTGGCTATTCAAAAATGGTCCCTTTATTCCAAAATAGCGAATCTTATTAGCTATTTTGGAATAAAGCCCCTGTATCTCTAATCAGAGGCACTGTAATTAAAAGACATACAACTGTGTATGTCTTTTAATTACTTTTTTATACTAAAAAAGTAATTAAAAGACATACACAGTTGTATATTTTTAGAAAGTGGGGATGATAAAATATTTGGAGCCAAACTTGATTGAGCCAGTACACAAGGAAATGATGAATTAAATGGAATTCCGAATCTGAAAATCAAAAATGAAAAAAAAAATTGAAAATTGAAAATTTGTAGACCAAAAAGGAATAAAAACTAGTGAAATATATATGGAACTGGCAACATGACAGCAATGCTAGGCTATTTTGTGAGAATCATCATCAGATGATAAAAAGCACAAAACTATAAGCTACCATGCAGTTTAAGATTGTATTAAGAGGAGTCAGGCTGGTTAGAGAGTAATAGGGACTTTGGGTACTTTGAAATTAATGAAGAGTAATTTATTTATTTAATTGCCAAGAGTGCAAAATTAAATAGGTCTTGTATTTATAGCATCCTTGTTGATTCTCATGACTAGAGATTCAAAGCAATATAATTATTATTATTATTATCATCCCCAGCCTCCCATGGAATCAAAGACTTATCATCATAGGTTCTTCAGTCACACATACTCTTCATCACACAGTGTCTTAAAACATTCAAATTCTCTGCAGACACCACACACTCATCAATGCATTTGGATCATTCACTGTTTTCCATGCAAAAACACATGCTTCTCACTATTTTGTTCACATCCTCCTGTTCCTTCCCCACCTCCAAATCTCCATCCATATGAAAAACCTCTTCAATGTTAATTTGATAAAAAAAAACAAAAAAAACCTACCAACTTGTACATCTCATACATCATATCATATAAACCTCTCCTCGTCCTATTCATTAAACTCTGTAATTTACATTCTTCTCAACCTTTTGTCATACTAAAATTCCAGAGACTAGAAACCACCATAGCAGGGGCGGCTCGTGCATAGGCACTGCGGAACTGCAGCACCCCCAATTTTTCTCGATATATAAATATATTTATTAATTTATTTATATTTACTTATAATATTTAATTTTATCATCAAATCCTATATAATTCTCTTATTTTGTATAAAAAATAATAAAAATCCATCTTGTAGCACTTAGGAGGGCGAAGGACGCTAGCAGCACTGTGTTTACCACAGTGTCATAGTGTCATAATGCTATGTGCGCAAGCACATGCATGTCATATGAGATGTGAGCTATTAGCATAATGCGGCACTGTCCGTCGCACAGTTCTACTGTTGTTTATATGCAGTTTGTGCCAGTAGTAGAGTTTCGTAGTGCTTATCGTGTTTACTCCGTCTCTTTGAATATTTGGACATTACAATTAAAGGATTTAATTGTAATGTCCAAAAATTGTAAATCCATTCCTTTAATTAAAGGAATGGATTTACATTCATATACATTTTGAATTATACCAAACTGTATAATTTTATTGATAATAAACACTATTTTTTCATGTTTATTTTTTTTTTTTTTTAATTTTACCATAATTTTGATATTTTATCCAAACACACATATATACATTGTACTTACAGTGTGTATGTATATTTTGAAAGTTGCAGCACCCCCACGATTTCAAGCCACGAGCCGCCACTGCACCTTAGTGAATCACTTCTGGACTCTTGACAATATTTCTTCATTCTTTTGAAACCAAGTAACCAAATCTGTGCACAGTATATCCATACATGGCCTAATAAAGGCCATATATGGACAACTGCACAGATTTGGGTCAGTCCACATCACTAACCAAAATACATTGTGTTGTTCTCACAATTTTTGCAATATGTCCTCTAAATTTTAGAACCCTATCCACCATCATCCCAGATCTCTTATTTGTCCACTTCCTCCAATATATCTCCACAAAGTGTAAACTTTACATACCATCTTTGTTTTCCTCATTTTAATACCTTACACTTTGTAACATTGAACTGGCACCCCCCACTCCCATACCCATTTATTCATTCAGTCTATTCAAGTCCTCTTATAAAGCTACAACATCTACGCTACTCTTCGTAGTTCTTCCTACTTTGCATCATCTGAAAACAACTGAATATCCCATTCAAATCTTCCTCAATATCATTAACATACAACTTAAACAGTAATGGCCCTAAAACAGAATCTTGAGGCATACAACCATTGACTTTCCTCTTCACAAATATTGCTCCCCCTATGCAACGTGTTGATATCTATCAAATTTTTTGGCCATGGTTGGCACTTCCAGACCACAGGTTATAGGTATTAGTGAAACATGGCTGACTGTAGATGATATAACTAGTGGGATTGAATGTGATGGGTATAGTGTGTTCAGGAATGACAGAGAGAATAAAATGGGGGGAGGAGTATTGTTGATGATAGCTGATGAGCTCCAGCCAAGGAGAATAGAAGTTGAATTGCAGGATAGAGAAAAGAGCACATTTGAGGCCATTTGGTGTGAGATTGTGGGTAGCAGAACTAAATATACAATTGGGTGCTGCTATAGACCAGGTGATGGAAAAGATGGTGGTGACAGTATGCACAAGCAAACAGAAGAAATGGGTGGAAGGAGGGTGATTATTATGGGAGATTTCAACTATGGTCGCATTGATTAAAGTGAGGAGAGGACACGCGGGAGGAAAGAACTGGATTTTATGCGGTTATTAAGGGATAACTATCTGCGACAGCATGTAATGGAAAATACTAGGGGTCAGAGAGTGCTTGACCTAGTAATTACATCTGAGGATTTGGCTGTAACAAATATGACCACATTGCCACCAATCGGTGAGAGTGATCATAGGGTCTTAACTTGGGAGGTGGCTAAAGGTGTAGAATTTTCAATTAAGACAGGGTACATGTGGAATTATCGGCTGGAAAGTATGACAAGCTTAGGAGTTTGATTGGTTCAGTGCCATGGCATGTACAACTGCAAGGACTAGAAGTTGATAGTGCATGGGAGGTAGTTAAGAAGTGCTTGCATGAAGCAATGGCTGACTGTATACCTCGAGTCCGAATAATAAATCAAGTAGGGGTTAAATGGATGAATAACACCATTAAGCTTGAGTTGCAAAAAAAGAAACAACTATGGAGGGAATTTAAGGAGAAGGGTGACCGGCAGGCACATGAACGGTATAAAGCGCAGGCCAGAAGGGTGACGAGTGTGGTAAGAAAAGCAAAAAAGGATTACGAAAGAACATTGGCCATGCAGGCTAAAGAGAATCCTAAACAGTTTTTTAGATATGTAGCAAGTAAAAGGAAAAATGTACATGGCAGATTGATTTTAAAGAATGCCGATGGTAGGGAGGTAACTAAATCAGTTGAGATAGTTGAGTTACTGAGTGAGCACTTTGCAAAAGTATATCATCCAGGTGGTGACATTGCAGAAACGAATAAACCAGTAGATTATACGGGAATTGTGGTTAATGAAGTGGAGATGAGTAGTCTATTGCATAACCTCAATGTCAATACATCTGTGGGATTGGATGGTATACCAGCTCGTGTTGTACGAGAAGCAGCTAAAGAATTGTCAGTACCCTGAACCATTTTGTTTAATTTGAGTCTCGGGTCTGGGTTAGTCCCGAGCGGGTGGAAAGAGGGGAAAATAGTTCCACTGCATAAAGGTGGTTCCAAGACTGCTGTTGTAAATTACCGACCGATTAGCATATCAGGAATCATTGTCAAGGTCTTAGAGAAATTAGTCAAGAAAAGAATACAGGATTGGATAGATGAAAATGGGATATTGTATGGGGGACAACATGGTTTTGTGAAGGGTAGATCATGCCTCAGTAACTTGCTCACGTTTTATAACACAGTGACGGCTGAACTGGATAGGGGTAATGGGTTTACAGTGATACTACTGGACCTTGCCAAGGCCTTTGATAGGATACCGCATGGAACCCTAATCAGTAAACTGGAGCAGATGGGTATAGATATAGGGTTGGTGAGATGAATAAGAGGGTGGTTGAAGGAGAGATATCAAAGAGTGGTTTATTCAGGAGTGGAGTCTAAAAGACGTCTTGTGACTAGTGGAGTGCCACAGGGCTCTGTTCTTGGACCACTGCTTTTCAATTTGTTCATCAATGATATTGGAAAGGATCTGAGAGGAAGTGTTCACTTGTTTGCTGATGATGCAAAGTTGGGTAGAGCAATTGTGAGTGCACAGGATGTCAAAATTTTACAGGATGATTTGGATAGTTTGCAGGACTGGGCTAGGAAAAATGGATGTCAATTTAATGTGGCAAAGTGTAAGGTTATGCACTTTGGGGTGAAAAGAATAGCAGCAGTATATTGCATTGGTGGAACCATACTCCAGGAGATTGATGAGGCCAGGGATTTGGGAGTGTTGGTGGATAGGGAGTTGAAGTTTAGGGGGCACATTGCAAAAGTAACTGAAACAGCTCACCAAATCACTTGGCTTCAGAAAAATACTTTAACATGCAGAGACGAACAAGTTGTTGTTCCTCTGTATCGAGCCTTGATAAGACCCCATCTGGACTTCTGTGCCCAGCTATGGGCACCAGGGTTTCTTCGTGATGGGGAGGAAGTGGAGAGGGTCCAGAGATGAGTGACCAAGATGATAGCAGGTCTGTGGAATGCACCTTATGAGAATAGGTTGAAGATTTGTGGGTTGCAGAAATTGGACGATAGGCGAAGGAGTTGTGATATGATTGAGACATTCAAATTACTGAAGGGTTTTTATAAGATTGATCCAGAAGATATTTTTGAAAATATGACTGGTGGTGGGAGGACTAGGGGCCATGCATGGAAGCTGGGCAAGAGCGTGGTTGACAAGGGTGTTAGAGCTAGGTTCTTTACTTGGAGAGTGGTAAATGAGTGGAATAAGCTTCCAGAGTCTGTTGTGGGTGCTATGACCTATCAAGGCAAGGTATGATAGATACTGTGTGAATGTTGAATAGTTGTTCTTGACATGATGTTAGGGCCTCCCTCGATGAGTCTGTCGACTCCTTGGAGTTTTCCGGAACAATAATAATAATAATAGCCAATCTCCATCCAAACACACTAGTCTAATATCCAACCACATCCACTCTAGTTTGACTATCAACTTATCAGATGGTAATCTATCAAAAGCTTTTGAAAAATCTAAGTATACTATTGCATATCCACCTCCCTCATCCAATGCAGTTCACATTATTGTAATAAGTAAATTACTAAAACATGTCCTCCATTTAGCAAATCCATGCTGTGCATCAAAGAGAATACTACTCTTGTCGATCCAATTCTGGTTCTCATTAAACATCTTCAACACTTTAATCACAACCTGACACACAGATCAGCTTATAATCTGAAGCTTGAGTTCTGTAACCTCCCTTATGAAGTGGTACATTCTCACCTTCCTTCCACTCCTTTTGAGCTAGACCCAATATAAGACTCATTAAACAAGTATGTCAAGGCAGATGTCAACTCCCTGGCACATTCCCTCAAAACATGTGGTGATATATCATCAATTCCTATAGCCTTCTGAACACATCGAGTCCTATCGAAGTAAATATACATCAATCGTGCGTGAACCCAGAATTCCATCGATGTATATTTACATCGCTAAATTAAAAATTCCGACAACAATAATATATGTTTAAAATTCATTATCAGACTGTACTGAAGTTAAATTCGAATCTTTAGCTTCATTATCCATGAGGATGGTTGACTTTTATCAATAAAAAAGGGAATTTATATTTATATCATAACGCCTGCCTATCGGCTGCGTCATGTACGATCGCATGTGTTCATGTTTATATTACATCATGCCGTCATAATTCTGGCTGCTCCAAACAATATAATGGATTCACGACTCTTCTTGTAATCTGAGAGCTCAGTTTGAATTTCTCTGTCACCATGGACAGACCAGGACCCAGTGGTGCCCAAAGCAGGGGGTGTAAAATGGTTCTTGAGTGAACACGAATTAGAACAAATGCTCAAGGAAATACTCAATAATGAAGGATCTGAATTAGATGATTGGGCAGACTGTGATCCAGAACAAGAAGAAGCAGATCTCCCCACAAATGCGAGCTCCGAGTAAAGAAACAGTGATGCAGGACTTCAAATGAGGGGTGACCAAATTCGAGGCTGTCCAGCAAGTCATGTTTATGATCGCATGCGAGATCATGGCATTTTAAAAACTGAATGGCCTAATTCAATAATTTATCACTCGACTTTTGTGGCCAATAGTGGATAATTATAGTGATGTACACCCCTATGTAAAATGATATTTTCATCATAATAATAACACACATAAATTTTATTTATAATTTTCATGATTTTATGTAACATCTAAGCAATATTTTGACTGAATTTGTTAATTTTGAACACTAAAGAAGCAAATATAAGTAGAAAGTAATAAAAAATTAACTTTTGTTTTTTTCAAAAACCTTGATTTCTTGCAACCCATTTCTGGAGCCCATACCACAAGTATAACTAAAATTTTTGTTCCAATTAATTGTGAAAGATGTTAACTAAAAGACAAAAAATAATTATTTGGATATTCCATAGCAATGCTGCACAGCAATTTTTTAAATAGAGCTAAAAATGATCAGGACACAGGGTTATTAAGTCTGAGGGAGATGATTCGTTTGAGGCAGTCTGGTGTGAGATAGAGGTGAATAGGACAAAATGTTGTTGGGTGTTGCTATAGACCAGGGAGTCCACAGGAAGATGTAGATGTTATGTATTGGGAGATTAGTACAATGAGTATAGGTGTACAATTATTATGGGGGACATGGAAGTAGCAAGATGGAAGTGGTGTACAATTATTATTATGATAGGTGTACAATTATTATTATGGCAAGATGGAAGTGGAATTTATATAGCTGCTAAGGGATAATTACATGAAACAACATGTTATAGAGAGGACTAGGGGTTTGAGAGTGTTGGATATTTTAAAATTACTAGAAGAACAAAACGGTTTCCGAAAAGGCCGATCCTGCATAGATCCAATTTTTACTTTAAAATTATTAATAGAAAAGAGAAGAGAATTTCAAAAAGAAACACACGTAGCATTTATTGATTATGAAAAAGCCTTTGACAAAATTAGTAGACAAAAATTGTTTAAAATATTAACCGATTTAAACATACCAAACCAACTTTTACAATCTATTCAAGAAATATATACAGGAAATAAAATAGCAGTTAAATTAGAACACACCTCAGAATGGAAAGATATATCAAGAGGGGAACGACAAGGATGTACCCTCTCACATCTGCTTTTCAATATATATATAAATGAAATAATAACAATCTGGAAACAGCATAACCCATTTGGTATACAAATGACCCTGCAAATGAAGATAGATACACTACTATTTGCAGATGATCAAATAGTATTAGCTACATCAGAAGATGACTTACAAAGATCATTAAAATCATTAAACGATATCTCAAAGCAATATAATATGACATTATCCAAAGAAAAAACAAAAATAATGGCATTCAAAGGAGAAAACCTAATAAGAAGTAAAATAGTGATAGATAATAAAATACTAGAACAAGTAAACACTTTCAGATACTTGGGATGTGATCAATCATACGAAGAAGAAAAAGACATAGACACTAAAATATCAAACTTTGTGAAAGTAAATGGCATAATAAATAATATATTTAAGCCATCCCTGGTACAAAAACACACTAGAATTAGACTATATAATGTCTTGTCAAAACCAACTCTACTATATGGAAGCAAAACATGGACCATGAAAAGGAAAGATGAAAAACAAATTCAAACAGCAGAAATGAAGTTCCTCAGAAAAACAGCTGGATATACCAAGTGGGACCACAAAACAAATGAAGAAATCTTACAATCCCTGAAAATAAAACCAATTAATCACTACATGAGACAGTATAATGGCTAGAACATTTAAATCGAATGGACAACAGCAGACTACCAAAAATATTATACAGATACAAAATAAGTGGAAAAAGAAGAATCGGAAGACCAAGAAAGAGATGGCATGAGACCGGAACAGGCCACATGGCCTAAATTCCATGTTAGGAGGAAGAAGAAGAAGGATATTTTAAAATATCTTGCAATGATTTCTTAAAATATTATATTAAAAAAAAAAGCATACCAGAAATTGCAATGTATTATTTTAGGAGTATTTCATAAAATGAGTGTCATGTGTCATTTTAAACAATACTTTCAGCTTAAAAAGGTTAAAAAACACTCGCTTTTACTCTAATTAAAATTTTTAATTATTAAAATGAAATAAAATATTTACAGTGCATAAATTTTATAGTATAATTATTTAAAATCAAATATATATTCACATAGATTAGATCTTGAAAGATAAGATAATATATCCCATTTTAGAAAACGTATAGTAAAAGATAAGAAGAAGACTAACCAGAGAAACTAATAACAGCATAATCATTGCCTTGCTAATTATACAGCATCATCATATTCCTGCCATGTACCCTCAAGGGGTGTACAGGATATGATAGTACTACATGAAAAAATTACATCATTACTAACTTCATATCTACAATTTTCCTCCAAATCAGTCTGTTACTTGTCAAGACTCCAACATTATCATTATCAGATCTAATATTTCTATTGTCTAAGGCACATTGTACCGTATCAATCTACCTATATCTTGGTCTTCCTCTGGGTCGTTTTGCTGCAAACCTGGCAGAGAACACTTGTTTTGCTAATCTTTACTCGTGCATTCTGTTTAAGTGACCATACCACCTGAGATTAGCTCTGCTAATGCATTCCTGGATGCTGACAATGTCAAGTTCTTTCCTAATATCCTCGTTTTTAATATGATATTGACATTGATGCCATCTGTTCACACCTATAATCTTTCTCAGGACTCTCATATCTGCAGTCTCTAGTCTTTGGTCAAGTGTTTTACTTCTGACCCAGCTCTCAGATCCATAAGTTAAAACTGGTTTGAAACTGTCTTGTATACAGCTAATTATAGTGTTCTGACTAATTTCTCTCTTATTCCATATGAATTTATTCAATTGACTTCCTACCATACCAGCTTTGCTGATTCTGTTGTCTATTTCTATATTTAATTTACCATCTTCAGTAAAAATCATGCCTAAGTAGCTGAAATGTTTTACTTGTTTCACAAGTTCTCCATTCACAACACAGTTGACATTTTCAATGATTCTGCCTATTTTCATTGCCTTTGTCTTTTTATTGCTGACCTTCATACCATATCTATTACAACAGCTATTCAACTTAGTCAGAGAATCTTGCAGACTTGTAGCAGATTTATTTAGAAGTATAACATCATCTGCATAAAGCAAAGAGCTAACATTAACATCTCCAATTTTGATATCATGTTTAATACCACTTTCCTTCATAATTATGATCCATATAGATAACACTGGCCAACAAAAAAAAATTTTTTTTCTGCTGATTATGATCTGACACTTGTTTTTTACTAATTTGGGTGCGCTGATTTCAAATATCAGACCCATTTTTCTCTATCACATCAGGTTTTTCCTCTATGGCATTTTCTTTTTGCTAATTTGTAAGTTTTTGATAGTTTTAAGGAGGCAGTACTATTTAGAGGATCAAAAAAATCGATTTTTTAATACTATTTTCTAAAAGTATGCAGTTTTAAAAATCTGTTCCTAACTTTTTATCAAGACATTCGAAAAATTCCCAAGGATATAACCTATTATTCAAAGCGGTGCGCAGATCAGAATCGGAGCGCTCACCGCTCTCGCTTGTTAGTAAACGAAGAAATGCGTAAGAACCTGCAATGGCACATACTGGTGCTTTGAATGCGAGAGAGGCCAATAACCGACCTTATACAAGCCGACCGTATTCAAAGGGATTGCCAAAACAGAACACACAGCAGAAATGACTACAAACAAAAATTTATTCCCTGAAACTCATGTGTAAGTAAAATTGTTATTTTTTTATAAATTTTCTTGTAATTTTTAATGAATATTGTTAAGTAGTTATGTATCTAATTATCGGCCTCTCTCGCATTCAAAGCCACAGTATGTGCCGTTGCAAGATCTTACGTATTCATTCATTTACTAACAAGTGAGAGAGCAGTGAGCGCTCCGATTCTGATCTGCGCACTGCTTTGAATAATACGCTATATCTTCGGGAATTTTTCGCATCTCTTGATAAAAAGTTAGGAACAGATTTTTAAAAGTACATACTTTCAGAAAATAATATTAAAAAACCGATTTTTTTGATCCTCTAAATAGTATGCCTCCTTAAAACTATCAAAAACTTACAAATTAGCAGAAAGAAAATGCCATAGAGGAAAAACCTGACGTGATAGAGAAAAATGGGTTTGATGTTTGAAATCAGCACACCCAAATTAGTAAAAAACAAGTCTCATATAAAAGTCAGCAAAAATTGTGCTGGACTGTTTAATGAATAACAGAGGGGATAATGTACATCCTTCTCATACATTAGATTCAACATTAAACCATCTTCCTGTACGTCCTTCAACTCTAACTGCTGACTTACAACTCAAATAAAGACTACGTATTGCTTGACATAATGCCCCATTGACACCATATAACTGCAGCGTATTGAATAGCTTCTCTCTTGGCACCTTGTCATATGCCTTTTCCAAATCGACAAAACTTAAATACAGATCTTTGTTATATTCCCATGCTTTCTCGACTATTTGTCGTAAAGTGAAGATCTGATCCTGACAGCCTCTATTTGGCGTGAATCCAGCTTGTTCTTCATCAAGCTTTTCTTCAACAATTCTTCTCAACAGTTTCTCAAGTACTCTTGCATAGATCTTGCCAAGAACACTCATTAGGGAAATACCTCTGTAATTCTCACATGCAGTTTTATTTCCCTTTTTATATATGGGTACTATGAGAGCTCTATTCCAATCATCGGGAATTCGCGCCTTCTGTCCAGGCTTTCTGAACTATGCAGTGCAGCCACTGTAAGACTCTTATACCACCATACTTCAGCATTTCTGGTCGAATACATCTACTCCTGCTGCCTTTCCACATTTCAAGCCTTTGATGGCTTTTTCTACTTGAAAGTATGGATATGTATTCCTGACTGTATGCCTGGTCAGTGTTTTTTTACCACTGTGCTGTCATCACTGCTTGTTTCATTTAGCAGTTTTTCAAAGTAATTACTCCATACTTCAAGGATATCTTTTTCTCCCGTTTTCATGTCACCTTTATCATCTCTAACTCCTTTTACAACACCTCTTTCCTCCATTCCTAAGCTTCTTCAACAATCTCCTGAATATTTTGCCACCTTCTTGATATTTATTTTCTATATTCTTGCCAAAGTACTCCCATGACTTTTGTTTAGCTAGTTTTACACGGTGTTTAGCATTCTTGCATTTGTCTATATATTCTCTAAGTGCACAAGCTGACTTATTTGCCAGGAACTTTTGATATGCTTTCTTCTTTTCCTTCACTGCCTCTTTAACTTCCTGTGTCCACTAGGGAGTTCTGATTTTTTTATCCTTGCAGACAACCTCACCACATGCCTCTCTGGCAGAATTAATCAATGTTTTCTTCAGAGTTTGCCACTGAATCTCCAAGGTTTGATTCCTGTTCTCAAACTCGTTCATTTTTTCTTCAATAATCTTTCTGTATTTTAGTCTACAGTTCACATCTGAGAGCTGCTCAATTTTTATTCTCTTTAGAACTTTCTTACATGTTCTTCCTCTGAATATGAAATTCAATTTTATCCTGCTCAAGAATAAATAGTGATCACTTCCAATTTCAAATCCTCTGTACGCTCTGGTGTTCTGCACAGGGAGAAAACATCAC
Source organism: Typopeltis vanoorti (assembly GCF_054136105.1). Lineage (NCBI taxonomy): Eukaryota > Metazoa > Arthropoda > Arachnida > Uropygi > Thelyphonidae > Typopeltis > Typopeltis vanoorti. Next base: position 143,678,983 of record NC_143549.1, read on the forward strand.
TATCAACAATAACATAGTCAATGAGACTTTTCTTATTCCTAGCCTCTTCTCTCCATGTGAATTGTGCACATTTTTATGTTGGAACATGGTCTTAGTAATAACCAGTCCATGTCCTGAGCAGAAATCCAACAGATATTTGCCATTATTATTAGCTTTGTTCTTTTCTCCAAATTTTCCCAAAATATTTTTGTATATCTCACAATCATTTCCTACTCTTCTATTTAGATCCCCAACAAGGACCAACTTTTCCTTTTTCATTGTGTCAGTTGCTTTTTCTAAAGCCTCAAAAAATTTCTCCACTTCTACCTTAGTAGAACCTTCTGTGGGACCATAGGCAGAAATACGTCTCATTGTCCAGTTCCCCATTCTCATATTTGCCCACATTACTCTACTTGAGACTAACTGCCATTCAAGAAGATTAGCCTCGTATTTTGTGTTGAATACTATGGCTACTCCTTCTTTTCCTTGATTGTCATTGCCTGGATATAACATTTTGTATTTATTGCTCAGAAAGATCTCACCAGTTTTGATCTTTTTTGTTTCAGTCACTCCTATTATGTCGATCTGGGTACTTATCTAATTCCTCAGCTAGCTCCATTTCTTTGCCATTCAGGCTTCTTATGTTGATAGTACCGATCGTTAACTCTGGTGACGTTGAGTTGGGGTTTGTTTTCAGATTTGTTCCAGTAGCTGACTTTTCACTGTGCGCCCTGGTTCCCTGGCGAAAACAACAGGGGCCTTGTTTAACCGAGCAACGCCCCAGCCGGTATGAAATTTGTCCTGTTGAAACATCATTTTTTATTTTGGTTTAACTAATAAGAATACAATTTGGTCGGCTAAATCCCAAATTGCCAGCTCATTCTCGTTCATTCAGTATCCAAGTAGATACCCAACAGAGTGCACCACGAGAAGGTGAGGATTGGACATTAGGTCAGAAGCCCTGGTTGGTTCTCTGCATTCCTTTAAAGGCTATGTGGAGGTCTCTTCTACAGCATAGTACTATTAACATTTAACCTATAATAATCAAAATAAATTTAAGGATATATGTCAATGATAACAGTAAGGTACAATGACATCTGAGCTCTCCTTCGAATCCATGCAAATCACTTGTTTGGAATAACTGGATGTTAGGATGATGAGAGGGATTTGATGTCTGGATAATTGTAAAACTGCAACTAACGGACATTGCAATGATTGCTTTCCTAACTTTACTAATGTTGCATAGAAACTTGTAAAAAAAAATGATAAAACTAAAAACAACAGACATAAAAATACTGCTTTTTTATTTTCCTGATGTCAAATAGCAATTGAATGTTCAAATAATTAGTAAAACTACAAATAACGAATATCAGAAAAATCAGTTTCAGATTTTCAAGTTATGTTTCGCTATAAATGTGTTACCCATTTCAAGGTAAACACATTAAAATAATACCTTGTGCTAATGTTTCCACTGCTAGCTCCACATTACTAGCTTGAACCGATGACTGACTTTCCACTTGTTCAATCAGAGTAAGCTTGTAACTGAAATAAAATTAGTTCTTTCAATTCTAAAATCTTCATAACTTCATTTACTAATTACAGAATACTGATTAGATATTTAATACCAATATGAAGCAAACCAGGTGACTAAGTGAATCACAACAACTTACTGAGATTTAACAAACACAGCTGCTTCTTGCCAAAAGTTAAGTTTTAGTCTCACTTCCTCCCTTCCTAAAGCTTTCTGAAAAATACTTGAAGTTGGCAGTAAATTATATATGGTTTCACTGAAAATAGTCACATTAGGAGATCTAATCTGGAAAAAAAAAATAGTATGATTTAAATCAAAAAAGTTGCTAATATATTTTTTATAATTAGACAGTATTAAAACACTAATTCAAAAGTGATAATTAATAATTAAGGAATTGACAGCATACACTAGAAATATAAATTAAATCAACTTTAATATATACTTTCCAATATTTCAGCAATGTCACGTTGCCATCTTCATGGGAACTTAAGATAAAGACACATGCACGCAAGTACTACACAACAGCAAATGAGAAACGAAGCGAGGAAGCTACCGTTTTCCTAAAGTCCTGATGGTGCACCCCTGGCAGGCTATATTAGGTGTTCTTGGCCGTTGGGCTGAAGTTCTGCTGATATATGTTTCCCAAATTTGGGGCAGTCTCATGCATCCAAATTTGTTGAGGTTTGGCATGTTCCTAATAGCTGAGGCTGATTCCATGAATAGTCTTTCATATTTGAACTTGCTGCAGTGTATTACTGTGGTTTTCTTCCACCTTATTCTGTGGCAAGTATCCAGAGCATAGTCTGCAAGCCCAGAGTGACTGTACTGGTGAAATCAGATGTAGTCCTTGTGTTCTGGGATTCTGATATTTGCTGTCCTGCCTGTTTGGCCAAAGTAGGACAATTTACAGCTGCAAGAGACCTGGTATACACCAGGTAGATCTAGGGAAAGTGGTTGGTCTTTAGTGGAGCAGATAAGGGATGCCAATTTTCTACATGGTTTGTAGTCATGTTTTTTTTATGATTCTGTTGATTTTTTCCGAGATGTAGGGAATGGTGATGGATTTAGAGTAATCTTTTTTGTGGATTGTGGATAACTGGTTTTAGTATTTTTGGGATTTTTTTTTTGGGGGGGGGGGAATAGCCATTGGCTGAGAAAGTGTTAAGGATGTGATTTAATTCAGTGGTTAGGGCTTGGTCATTTGAACAGATTAGTTTAGCCCTGTTGAATAGTGTCTTAATAACTCCATGTTGTTGTTGTGAGGGGGGGGGGGAATTGGTGAATGTATCTGCCTGTATGGGTGGGTTTTCTATAAACTGAGAAAACCAAGGTACCATCAGGTTGGCAGGTGACTAGTGTGTTTAGGAAGGGGAAGCTATTGTTTTCCTCTTTTTCCAGGGTGAACTTGATTCTAGGGTGTTGGTTGTTTAAGTGTGTTAAAAAGGAGAAGAGTGTATCCGAGCCATGTGATCAAATAGCAAACACATCATCAACGTAGCAAAGCCATATGGTAGGTTTTTGTGGGGCAGAGTTTAAGGCTTTCTCTTCAAAAGTCTCCATAAAGAAGTTGGCCAAGGGTGGGGAAAGTGGTGAACCCATGGCTGTCCCCTCTATCTGTTTGTAGAATTTTTCCTGCCAAACGAAATAACTTGAGTTCATTGTGAACTGAAATAGGGCTGAGATATCGGGAGGAAATTTAGCTTGGATTAGCTCTAAGGTTTCTTTGAGAGGGACATTTGTGAATAAGGAGGAGACGTCAAAACTGACCATTATGTCATTATGTTGGAGTGTAAGGTTTTCTATACTGGCTTTGAAGTTGGCTGATTTTTTTTATGTGTGATGGTGTGTTGCCAGTATAGTGTGAGAGCACTTTGGTTAAATATTTAGCTAGTTTGTAAGTGGGGGAATCAATGCCATCCACTATGGGATGTAATGGCACATTTTCTTTAAGTATTTTTGGAAGCTATATATATGGGGGGGGGGGGGTCTAGAGTTATATGGTTTTAGTCTGTTAATAATCTCCACAGGCCAAGAAGTGACCTTTTTAAGGGGCCTATGGAGTTTTCTAATTTGTGAGTTGGTGGGATTGTATTCAATGGAGAGGTAGTACGTAGCTCGATCTAATAGTAAAGCCTTAAGCTTACCTGTGTAGTCAGTATGATTGAGTACCACAGTGGCATTCCCCTTATCCGCTTTGGTGATAACCATTTCTTTGTTTTTCTTCATTTCCTGTAGAGACTTGTATTCACTAATGGATATGTTGGTTTTTGGTGGTTTTGCTTTTGTGAGGACACAAGCAACATCCAATCAAATATCGTTGGCAATGTGGTTTGGAAGATGGCAAATCCCGCGTTCAATCTGGATCATTAATTCCTCGGCTGATAATTTCCTAGGAGCAATGCCGAAGTTGTGACCATGTGACAGAGCGTTGAGTGCTTCAGGCTTCAAGATAATTGAAGAAAGGTTAACTACCATGTTGGTTTGTAGTTTTGGTTTAGACATTGAGTTCTTTTTTAATTTATCAAACTTGTTGATATGTCGACTCCGTATTCTTTCGAATTTGCAGCTACCATCTACCAAGTTTGCAGTTAACAAGTTAATAATAATTCTTTATTTGCTGCAGTGCACGAGACATCATGTAGAATTGACCAAAGTTCATGATTTAGCATATTTGAAAGGTCTTTCTCTAGCGCTAAAATAGCTCTGTGTACATCGGCTAGGGAACCACATGTAGCGTTAATTTGCTCCTGTAACAAAGCTTGGCTCACCCAGTTATAGATGCGAGAGCTTTCTGTAAACAGAAATGGTGCTTAAATTTTCTTAGATTATCTGATTATCCCGGCAGCGTTTTACTAAGGTCAGATGATTCAGTTGTCTAGATAACTTCAGCTTCAGTATGCCGTAATGGCAGGCCTTGCATGCAATGGAATCTCCGTGGATGATAGTAATTCTTGTAGAAAGGCTTATACGCTGATTAAACATGATAATTAATATTTAAGGAATTGACAGCATACACCAGAAATATAAATTAAATCAACTTTAATATATACTTTCCAATATTTCAGCAATGTCACGTTGCCATCTTCATGGGAACTTAAGATAAAGACACGTGCACGCAAGTACTACACAAGAGCAAATGAGAAACGAAGCGAGGAAGCTACTGTTTTTCTAAAATCCTGATGGTGCTTCCTGGCAGGCTATATTAGGTGTTCTTGGCCTTTTGGCTGAAGTTCTTCTGATGTATGTTTCCCAAATTTGGGTCAGTCTCATGCATCCAAATTTGTTGAGGTTTGGCATGTTTCTAAGGGCTGAGGCTGATTCCATGAATAGTCTTTCATATTTGAACTTGCTGCAGTGTATTGCTGTGGCTTTCTTCCACCTTATTCTGTGGCAAGTATCCAGAGCATGGTCTGCAAGCCCAGAGTGGCTGTACTGGTGAAATCAGATGTAGTCCTTGTGTTCTGAGATTCTGATATTTGCTGTCCTGCCTGTTTGGCCAAAGTAGGATAACCTTTGAAGAGAAAGCCTTAAACTCTGCCCCACAAAAACCAACCATATGGCTTTGCTATGTTGAAGATGTGTTCGCTATTTGGCCACATGGCTCTGATTACACTCCTCTCCTTAACACACTTAAATAACCAAAACCCCAGAATCAAGTTCACCCTGGAAAAAGAGGAAAACAACAGCCTCCCTTTACTAGACACACGCCAACCTGATGGAACCTTCGTTTTCTCAGTTTATAGAAAACCCACCCATGCAGGCAGATACATTCACCAACAATCCCACCATCCCCACTCACAACAATATGGAGTTGTTACGACACTATACAACAGGGCTAACTAATCTGTTCAAATGACAATGTCCTAACCAATGAACTAAATCACATTCTCAACACTTTCTCAGCTAAAAATACTAAAACCAGTTATCCACAACCCCCCTCACAAAAAAGATTCCTCTAAATCCATCACCATTCCCTACATCCGAGGCACCTCGGAAAAAATCAACAAAATCCTAAAAAAACATGACTTGACCTCTTGTTACAGACCATATAGAAAATTGACATCCTTTATCCACTCCACTAAAGACCAACCACTTCCACTAGACCTACCTGGTATATACCAGTCTCTTGCAGCTGTAAATTGTCCTACTTTGGCCAAACAAGCAGGACAGCAAATATCAGAATCTCAGAACACAAGGACTACATCTGATTTCACCAGTACAGCCACTCTGGGCTTGCAGACCATGCTCTGGATACTCGCCACAGAATAAGGTGGAAGAAAGCCACAGTAATACACTGCAGCAAGTTCAAATATGAAAGACTATTCATGGAATCAGCCTCAGCCCTTAGGAACATGCCAAACCTCAACAAATTTGGATGCATGAGACTGCCCCAAATTTGAGAAACATATATCAGCAGAACTTCAGCCCAACGGCCAAGAACACCTAATATAGCCTCATCAGGACTTCAGGAAAACGTTAGCTTCCTCACTTCATTTCTCATTTGCTGTTGTGTAGTACTTGTGTGCACATGTCTTTATCTTAAGTTCCCATGAAGACGGCAATGTGACATTGTCGAAATATTGAAAAGTATATATTAAAGTTGATTTAATTTATATTTTTGGTGTACATTGTCAATTCCTTAAGTATTAATTATCATGTTTAACCAGCGTGTAAGCCTTTCTACAAGAATTAAGTGAAAAGTGTCAAACAGATGAACATTTTTCAGTTAAATATAATAAGTATAAGTATGTTGTTATAATAACAATATACCAAAAAAAATTTCTTCCAATAAAAACACTTCCACATCCATTTCACTAACATCTAAGGTATCATTAATGAAATATGCCACCACTAACAGACATGAAAACCTGATCTGCCATTCCTAACTGAACTCCAGCTGCCATCTTCCATAACTACAGCCTACCTCAACTATCCCACATTCATCTTGCATAAATGTGGGATAGTTGTATTTTTCTCCCTTTTTGCATTCTGCCAAAAGGGAGAAATGTGCTTTAGTCAAATCAAACATCCCTTGCAAAAGTCTATCCAACCTGGATTCCCCACTTCTCAATCTGCTCTAATTCAGGATTTCCTTATCTCACTTTATAGCTTTCTGGTACCTTTAGTGCTACTCTAATTTTTACAAGCACACTGTCCTTTCTGACAGCTTATTACTAAAAATTGCTTTCATATAATCTAAATCCAAAAACTGAGAGAGATTATCTTTCTAGAAGACTTTATGTTCATAACACAAACTGGCTCCTCCTTCTCTAACTTCACAGATCAAGCTGTAAGGGAAGCCAAATCATTTGCCATCAGTCATGATCATTACAAATACAATGCTAAAATTAATCAGTTACCCCACCAACCAGAATACTCTGGACATTTTCTTAACTAGCTCTTTCTCCATATATACTATGGATGTCTGCTTTCACTTGGCAAACCTGACCATAATCCTATCCAAGTCTCCTTTTTGGCTGGGAGGAGAAAAATTTTTGTGAGAGGACCAAATTTTGTGCTTTTTCATGGTTAGATTACTGTTTTTACTCTCCTGATCCAAACATCTGCACTGAACTAACAACCAAAATAATCATTATTCAAATTAGGTGTTGTTTGTTTCCCATTCTAATGCATACTTCTAACCATTATCCAAGCCTAGTTTTTAAAAAACGTGTCTATGCAGTCCATAAATTTTAAAAAAATGTATGTTCAATAGCCTAAATCAAAAACCTCAGTTTCTCATTCATCTTACACTAAAGCCTGAAACAGATGTAAAAAAAGTTATCAATTCCAAAGCAGACTTCATAAGAATGAAATGCAATAAACTTGCCTCTTGCACAACTGGCAGTCAAGCCTTCTGGTCTCTTGCTAAGGCTTGACTGCCTTTGGAATTGATAACACATCCTGATGATGTCATGGTAACCTCAGCAAAGGATAAGGCAGACACCTCCTGACAATCTTTACCTCCAGCTCTTGTTCATATGACCAAGGCAAATCACCTTCTGTGCTACTACAAGCTGCCTACTGCATAACTCCTCTGATCTTTCACCAGAAAGACAGAAGAATCACAATTAATCTTGATATCAATAAGTTCAGATGGCATTCCTCCAGTTAAGTCAAAATGTGTGCTCCAGAATAATACACATCCTGTATTACCTATATAAGCTGTCATATTCATGTGGCATCGATCCAACAGTAGATACAAACCTTTATCAAATCTGTACTTAAAAAAAAGAAGAGAAAAGTCAGCTATCAAACTATCATCCCATTGCTATCACCTCAGTACTCTCAACAGTGGAGAAGATCATGAACAACCAGTTTCTTCACTAGCTGGAGACCCATCAATTAATTAGCAATCACTAATACAAATTCCACCATTCTAATTCTAATTAGAATACTCATTGAAAACCTTACTCAGCTTTGGACACAGACCATGGAAAGATTTAGAGAAACCCATGTGGTTGCTCTTGATATTTCAAAGGAATTTGAATGTGTCTGGTGTTGAGTAGCCTTTTGAACAAATTGCTATCATATGGTCTTCCTCCCATTTGTGATTGGATTGCCAGCTTCCTCTATGGCCATACTGTGTGTCATGGTGGATGGTTTCCTCTCATCAGATTTCTCTGACCTTCAAATCCTATTCATAGTTTTGCTGCTAACAGTACTCTCCATTCCTCTTCTTCTTCATTCAAGAAACCTTGTAGTGCACAAATGATTGAAGCATCAAGATCTTCTATAACCAATGACTTAAATACTGATCTCCTCACGATTCTCAAGTGGGGTGTTAGAAAATGTAGTGAATTTCAGCATCATCATCAAATTCCTGATATATACCCTCAAGGGGTGTACAGGATATGATAGTACTACATGAAAAATTTGCATAATTACTAACTTCCTATCTACAATTTTCCTCCAAATCAGTCTGTTATCTGTCAAGATTCCAACATTATCAGATCTTTTATTTCTTTCTAAGGCACTTTTTTACTGTATCAATCCGCCTATATCTTGGTCTTCCTCTGGGTCTTTTTCCTGCCAACTGGGCAGAGAACACTTGTTTTGCTAATCTTTCCTCGCGTATTCTGTTTACGTGACCATACCACCTGAGTTAGCTCTGCTAATGCATTCCTGGATGCTAATAACGTCAAGCTGTCGATGTCAAGTAACAATGTAGTGAATTTCAATGATATTAAAACTATCCTGTCTTATTACCCATAAGAAAGATTCTAATTCATTCACTTCATTCTCACTTACTTTTGCTAATGTTCTGATATCCTTTCTTCAGTTCCTTCCTAAAGTCCAAATTTTTATTATAAATTTTTTTCAGAACTGTTATACCTGTGGTCTCTAACTAGTCTTTTACTTCTAACTCATTTCTTAGATTCATAAGTTAATGATGATTTGAAGATTGTCTTATATATAGTCAGTTTCTTGTATATACAGTTTAGTTTAGTGTTATGGCAAATTTTTATCTTATTCCAAAAATTCTGTTCACTCTCCACTATACCAGTTTTGTATATTCTGTTGTATATTTTGTTTGGTTTCGCTAAAGTGGCATTTACTTCCATATATGTTGCTAATACTAGTTTTTAAGTGTGTGTATTCGAACTGATGATTTTTTTTGTATGACTGTGTGGGAGTTTGTTAGGATTTTATTGTCTCAGTAATGCATCCAACTGTATTGATTGTATTCAACATGGTGGCCATCAGTTTTAGCACCTCACCCGGCCCACCACCATTTAAAAATTGCATTATTCACATCAGAGTTGATGATTTCGTAGCTGGCTATGCATGCAGTATGTATGCATCCCATTGTTTAAAAATGTGACAGGTATGGGATAGGAATGTGTATGCGTGTGCATGAAATGTAGGTAGTGGGAGGTGCTAGGAGACATAAGTATCTTGATCTTGGAATTTATTGGTAGCAGAGATAGTGCTTCGGAAATGGGTGAAATTCAATTTGTGGATACCAGTAGTATGTAAAAAGTATGTTGTAGTGCGGAAAGAATATTAAAGATATACATATGGATTTAACCCTAAGCAGAGTAGCAGATGGAGATGATCTGTCTGATGGCATGACTGTGTGTGAATGTAAATTGAAAGCAGGATGTGTGGAGAGAGAGAAACAGAACTGCTGAGAAAGGAGATGGAAGGAATGAAGACTGAATTGAGGAGTTTGAATGAAGATCTTAGGAGGATAGAGAGGTTGGTAAGTGCAAAAAGAATGAGAGTATGTGTAAGAGAATCACATTAAAGAGCAGGGGAGAGAATGGGAGAGACAGGAGAAGAGTGGAAATTGCAGAAAGGCAAGAGAGTGTGGGAGTATAGATACATACATTACTTAGTTTAAGAGTTACTGCTGTGACTCTTTAACTAAATAATGTAGCATTACATTTTCATTATGACAGATGCATAATGAAAAAACAAATTAGTTCTATAGATAGCAATTCCAACATTTTGTGGTGATCCTTAAAATCTTTAATCTAGACAATCCTGCCTAGAAAAGGTTGCTAATATTTCACAGGTGAAATTGCCATTAAAAAAAAAAAAAAAGACATAATTCGATATATGCTTCAAATTAGAAATCACTTTTACATCGATGGATCTACCTGACTAGAATCAGAAATTCTTATTTCCATCCCATCCCTCTTGCAATGATGCTGAGTTTTCTTTATCATTCTGTTTCCTGACTTATAAGAAATTTTGCATACACCTGAAGCATCTTCCTAAACAAAAAAAAATATTATCATAAATATATAACCAAAATAATCCTACATTATTATTTATATTATAGTGCTCTATATTAAAATTGTATATAGAAGCTATACTAAGACAGAAATGTCAATCAAAATATCAGAGAGGAATAAGAAGAGACACTCAGAGAAGTGTCAAGATAAGGATGCATTATATCACTAATTTTAAAGAAGAACACTTAGCAGAGAACAAAATGAGCTACAAATAAATTACAAATCAAACAAAAATGAAAGTCTTGCAGTGGAGAGGGTTCCTAAGGAGTGGAAATAAAGAAAAATAATACCACTCCACAAGCATAGTTCTAGGCCAGAAGTTTCTAATTATAGACTGGTCTGTATATCTACGGTTGTGGTCAAGTATTGGAGAAAGTGATTAAAAATAAAATACAGGATTTGGTTGATGGGCATAGGAGTCTATGATAATCAGCATGGTTTTTGTGAAAGAGAGGTCTTGTTTTAGCAAGCTCTTACATTTTATGATAGGGTGATGAATGTGTTGGAGAAGGGAGATTCATATACAGTGATATTCTTGGACTTTGCAAAGTCATTTGAAAGATTACCACATGACAAATTAGTGTACAAGCTGCACAATATAGGACTAGCAGATTGATTAGATGGATTCTGTTCTTGGACCCTGCTGTTTAACTTATTGTTAATGATTATTTCATGTGGATTGTCCAAGGATCTTCAAATGTTTGAAGATCCTTGGACAATAACTGTATATGAAATAATTCTACCTGCATTGTCAGAATTATCAGGAGCATTTCTGACATTAATTCTTTACAGGAAGATTTGAATAGACATTTAGTTTTAATATTAATAAATGCAAGGTTCTGCACTTTGTGGTGCAGAGATATCAGGCTGCACACTGTATTGGTGGAACCACGTTTGATGAAATGGAAGAGATTCGAGAGGAATGATAGTAGATGGTGGATTAAAGTTCTGCGAGCACATTGCAAGAGTTGCAAGAACAACACATTATACTGATACTATGATTAGAAATACACTGACATGTAGGGATACGGAGATAGTGCCTCTGGATAAGGTCAGACTGCACACACACACACAGACTACTATGCTCAAATTTAGATGCCTGGTTTTCATTGTGGTGTGAAAACTAGACTGGATCCAGAGATGAATGACTAAAGGGATATTGCAAATGTGGAGTGTTGATTATTGCAGAGTGGTTGAGAGAATGTAGATTGCAGAGTTTGGTGGAAAGGAAGAAAAGAGATGATATGATAAAGGCTTCCAAGTTAGTTAAAAGGTTTTACCAGATTAATGCAGAAGAGATTAACTAAATTAAAAAGAGTGGAAATTAATTAAAAAGAGTAGAAGGTAAGATGAGAAGAATGAGAGGCCATCCGTGGAAGTTGTGTAAAGATGTGGTGAAGAAAGGTGTGAGGAGTAAATTTTTAATCAGAGAGTGGAATGCACTGCTGGAGTGCATTGTGAATAAGGAGGGAGAATGTAAACGATTTCAAGATTCAATACAATAGACATGTTACTAGTTAAGTGGAGCTCCTAGGATGAGTCTACTTTTCTGTCGAGGTTACTGTAATAATAATAATAATGCACTATGTAAACTGCAAAAAGAATATAAAATAGATATTTTTAAGAAAATGCAAAAAATAAAATAATAATACCAAAGGGAAGGACACAGGAGTAAAATAGCAACTGAATAAAAGTAATATTTTAATGCAGCCAACTTGCAATTCCTCTGCTGAATCCTTCTAGGGAGTAAGTATTTTATGTCTGTAGAAGTCTGTTCTTGGGGGAGACTACACTCCTACCAGGCACGTCCCCAGGGTGACAGATGGGGGGAGGACCCAAATGGGTTGCTCTGAATAAAGAGCCGTGGACCAAAGGATTTAGCAGAGGTATGGCAAGATGGCTACATTATTATGCCAGTAACTTCCATGAGCCAGAGAAAGTCTACAAACCGAGATAGTGCTACTGCATATGGGAGACAGCTTATGCACCTACTTGAAGACCACACAGAGTAGGTGAGAAATCAGCAATGTGGTCAGCAAAGGACGTGAAACACATAGCCACCCTCAACATAAGATCATTATACTGACCTGGAAAATTGCAATTAGTCCAGGAAAATTTAAAAAGACTGAAATGGAGTATTTTAGGTTTATCAGAGACACATTGGTGAGGAGATGGATTCATGGATTTACCAGAAGGAAGACTACTTCTCAGGAAGAAAAGATAACATACACAGAGAAGGAGTTGCATTAGTAATCGAGAAGAAACTTACACACTCAGTAAATGAAATAAAACCAGTGTCTTCAGGAATAATCACAGCCAAATTTCAAGCAAAAGAAAAAAGTCAAGCAATTAAAATAATCCAAATATATGCACCAGACAGTAACCATTCAGAGGAAAAAATAGAAAATTTCTATGAAGAACTACAACAGGAAATAGATAATTCCAAAAATAGAGAACTCGTGATAGTGATGGGAGATTTTAATGCTAAAATAGGACATTTCACAGCAGACAAAAAAATATGTGATGGGGAAATTTGGATATGGAGAGCTTAACGACAGAGGAGAAAAATTACTCCACTTCTGTGAAGCAAATGATCTAATGATCGCAAACACGTTGTTCTATCAACACCCTAATAATAAATATATGTGGACATCCCCAGATGGTAATATAAAGAACTGCATAGACTATATCATCATAAACAAACAATGTAAAAGATCAGTAAATAATGTACGAACATTAAGAAGCTTTGATTTCAACATTGATCACGAAATATTAACTGCCAAAGTGAAGATAAAATGCAACAAGAAAAACAATATCAGAAAAGAAGAAAACATCAACCTATCAAAACTAAAAGATAGCTCAAGCAGAAGTCGATTTTTAGAATGGATATGCTTGAAATTATTTTTCACTATATTATTTCAGGAAATTACAACGTACTAGGATATACATTAAAATAAATTTTAATATATTTCTATATTTCAGCAATGTCACGCTGCCATTTTCAAGAACTTAGGTACAAGATATGTGCACGCAGGCACAGCAGAAACAATAAATGAGTAAGAAGAATGAAGCTATTATTTCTCCTAAAGTCCTGATGGTGCCCTCTAGCGGGCGATGTTGGTATTCTTGGGCTATTGGGCTGAAGATCTTCTGATGTAGGTTTCCCAATGAAATTGACACCCTCCATCTTTCAGAACAGTGGAAAATACTGGGAAGAAGGAAAAGAAACAGTGTTATCAATTGCAAAAGACACTCTAGGAACCAAACCCAAAATAAACTAACAGTGGATAACCCAAGAAATCCTAGCTACAATAGAAGAAAAAAGAGAGGCCAAGCTACTTGTAAACCAACAAAACAATAAAGAGAATAGAGAAAAATACAGAGCACTAAAAAATAAAGTTGATAATCTCTGCAAAAAAGCCAAAGAAAAAAGGTTAGAAGAAAAAGCTAAGAAATGCCAAGAAGCATACCAACAAAATAACTTAAAAGTCTTCCATGACACTATAAGAGAAATTACAAAGGAATTCTCAATAAAAGCAGTAACAATGATAAACAACAAGATGACTGAAACAGGAAATATTGAAGATATAAGAAAAATCTGGTTGAACTATTTGAAGACTATCTTTCACCAAGGAAACAAAACTACAATGCCAACAATAGAAAAAAATAACAACCACCAAAAATTTCAAGAAGTTAGATATGCAATAAAACAGATGAAAAACAACAAAGCACCAGGCACTGATACTATCCCTACTGAACTGTGGTCATATGGAGACAGAACATCAATAGAATATTTAACAATCCTATTCAATAAAATACTACAAACAGGAGAGATCCCAGATGACTGGAGAACTGGAAAGATTATCCCAATATACAAGAAAGGAGACAAAAGGGACTGCAGAAATTACAGACCAATCAATTTACTCTCCCACACCTATAAAATATTCTTAAGAATTATACAAAATAGATTAAAAAAACACCTATGAAGAACTGATAGGAATAGAACAAGCTGGTTTCCGAGGAAACTATTCAACAATAGACTAGATTTGGTTTTCACATTGAACCAACTAGCAGAGTTCAGCTGGGAAGGCCATAAAGAACTATATTGTTGTTTTGTAGACTTTAAACAAGCTTTCAATAGCATCAATAGAGAAATCCTTCTTAAAGTTTTACTAGAAAAAGCAATAGATAAATATATAATGCAGTTTCTGATAAAATATTACTCTAAGACAAATGCAAGAATTAAAAAGGACACACTCACAACAAAACCCATAGAGATCCAAAAAGGAGTAATGCAAGGATGCCCATTATCCCCATGCCTATTCAACATATATCTAGACGAAATGACTAAACAAGGCAATAGCAATGAGCCTGGAATCAATGTCAATGGTTTAAACATAAATAATATCAAATATGCAGATGATCTTGTCCTTATTGCAAGAACCCCAAATGAACTACAAATATTGATAAACAAGCTAAATGAAACTGTAAAGCATATGACATGACAATAAATATACAAAAGACAAAAGTGATGAAAATAGGGAGGAACAGAACTACCATCTCAGCCACCCTAAATGGAGAACAAATAGAACAAGTAGACAACTTCATATATCTTGGATCAAAACTAACAGAAACAATAGATGACCTCGAGACAATCAAACATAGAATAGTGATAGGATGGAAAATTTTCTGTAATTTTCCCATGGTGGGAAAATTACAGAAAATCTGGAAAACAAGCAAGATATCTAAGCAAGCCAAAATCAAATGCTTAAGAAAAATAAATAGAACAAATTGGATAGAAAATAAAACAAACAGCACAGTAAGACAACAATTATTGTATAAAAATACAATAATAGAAAAAATTAGAAAACAACAACTGAGATGGTTTAGCCCCACTGTACACATGGATGCAGACAGACTTCCTAACATCCTAATCAATATTTTTCCAACTGAAAAAAAAAAAGAAGACCCAAAAGACCAAGAATTACCTGGCTGAAATTAATAAAGAACATTTCGGGATGCAGAACATATAAGGAACTTTTTCGAACAGTAAGTAATAGAGAAGAGTGGAAGATCCTGCTCAAGGGAAGACTCAACCCGTCTTAGATGAAAGAGAAGAAGAAGTCGTTTTCACAAGGCCAGTTCATCTATTCTGAGGGACAAAAAAATAAAATAAAATAAAATAAAAAAATAAAAAAACCTCTATAACTGTATGTGACTGGCTAACTCACCATTTGAATGAAAAGACCTGATCAAGTTTTTTCATCATAGATTAGATTCAAACCCATAGACAAACCTTTCTAACTGAAAAGGTTCATCTACACTCAATAGACAAAACATTAGAGATACCTACCTAATAGCTTGTCAGTCCTCCTCTAGTGTGAATAACATTCTGTACTCTCTGAGGCACTGACTCCACAAGATGCTGGAGAGTTGCCAGAGGTAATTGCAGTCATATCTATTACAGCATTGTCCACAACTGCACTTTAGATGTTAGTCCCATATATATATGGTTCTGATGTCTTGCTCTACGGCATCCCAGAGAAATTCAATTGATTTAAATCCACAGACCTTGAGGTTGCAATGGAAGGTCCCATACTCAGATGAGTGTTCTTCGAGCCATGCCTAGGCAGTGGTTGTGAACTGATGGGACAGCGCATTGTCCTGCTGCAGGATGTGTGAAGGCCATGAAAGTGTGTAGGTGAATAGCCAGGATATTCTAGTACCTTGCAGCATTTAAGGACTTCTCCAGACACACTCAGGGACCTAATGTATCACATGAGAAGGCTCCCCAAACCATCACAGAACCACCACCACCACCAGAGTTGTATGTTGAACAGAGGTGACATGGCATGATGGGGCATGGCCTCATGCTGTCGACGCCTCACCTGCACCTTCCCATCAGCTCGGTACAACTAATAACGGGATTCATCAGAACACACAACTCTGGTTCACTCTGCAGAAGTCCAGTTTTGATGGTCCTTACAACAGACTGCCTGATGATGAGTTGTCAACAGTGGTACACGATTAGGACGTCAGCTCCCATAGCCCACAGGGTACGCCATACCATTTGCTTGCTGACACTACATGGCCCTCTAACATTGAAGTTGGATGTGATTTGCTCTGCCATTGTCCTGCAGTTGGTCTGTATGAGACTGGACAGTCTATGTTGATACACCCTGGTCATCAATGGCATGTGGTCGACCACCACTTCCTTGCTGGGCACTAGTACATCTGGTGATGATATACTCACAGTAGACTCTTGATATGGTTGCCCTCAAAAACCCTAGGGTTTTTACCACTTGGGTGATGGAATGACTAATCTGTCTTGCACCAATAATACATCCATGATCAAAGTCACTACAATTGCCACATTTACCCATGTTCATCGATTGCAATACACTGTTGAGAAGCCCCAATGTCTGCCTATTTACCATTTGCATTCAGTCTGGGTATGTTTCACTCTGCAGAGTTGACACTGGAATACCAGTGTCAACTCCCCATCACCCCTGTCTCTAATATTTTGTCCGCTGAATGTATACCAACTGATGGAGGATCCACATAATGAATAGAATAGTTAAATATAACAAAGTAAATGAATTAAGAAACCAGATATTTAAACTCAACATAGTACAAAATGAAACCAAAATTCTATATAAAATCCTGTTCAGAGCTTATGTAGCTCAGTCAGTAATAAAAATGCTTTGTTGGATAAACAGTTTTGAATCCTGTTTGTGACACAAAGAACCTTTTTAAGGACTTTTCTACTGAAGGTGAGTTTTCCCCTCCTGAAAACTGATTTATCATGCAAAGTCGGATAAACAGAGATTGAAGATTTGTGGGTTACAGAAGTTGGTTGATCAGCAGATAAGAGAGGATATGATAGAGATATATAAGCTGTTTGTGGGGAGATTATAGGATTGATGTGGACTGGACAAAATATTTCAGGGCATGAATAACGTGAGGAAAACTAAGTAAGAGTGTGGTTAGTAAGAGAGTGAGAACTAGATTTTTTGCTTGGAAGGTGGTGAATGAGTAGAATAGATTGTCAGAGGCAGTTGTGTGTGTGTGTGCTTTGTAAGTGAATGATTTCAAGACAAAATATGAGAGATATTGTACAGGTACTGATAACTGTTTTTTTTTTTTTTTTTTTTTAATGGACCACTCACAATGAGTCTCTGGACTCCACAGGTGCCTGTATAATAATAATAATAAAGTTTATGTAATGCCATTATAGTGCAATGGTTTTGTAATGCTTCTCATAGCTGGAAAGATGAGGATTCAAATTCCACCTGAAATTAGAGAAATTTTCTCTAATTTCAGTTGTCATTCTAGCTCAGATTCTTAGAAATTAAGGAATCAGAACTTTTCTCTTACAAAACAAGGAAATGATCAAAGAACAGATATAATACACCAAAGTCTATGAAAGGTCAAAGAACAAGTAGCTAAAATAATAATCCACAAGATTATCAATAAAGTGCTAATAATTATTTAAAACTAATATTCTGAATAGTGTTTTCAAATGTACATCCATGTGCTAACAAGTGGATGTACATTTAAATATACATAATTATTAGTGCAAACTTAAATGCAAAGAAAATCCTTACTTGAACAAATTTCCCAGTGCTATCTTTAAACTGAAGAATACTTGCAATGCCTTTTTTCAGATTAGTTAATATTTGTGTTTCTTTTGGAACAAAGACTTGTTTCACAGTTCCATCATTCCAGTGCACATAAATTGCAGAGATGGAGAGATTATCCAGTTTAGAAGTATGTTTGACAAATCCCTTATTAGGAGCATGACGTACAGAGACAAGAAGCTGTGGTTTGATCATCTAAAATAGAATAATGCAGGAATATAAGTCAACACCAAATATATACTACAATAAAAATATAACATTTAAAATAATCTTTATATAATATCAGCAGCATAATTCAATGATGACTCATTTGAAAATATCTGAAATTGTTTTCAAATGAGTACTCAATTTTCAATGTTGTTTTAATGTAACTGAAATTGTAACAAACAACTTTATTCCTAATGTCAAAAAAATTAGAAAAACTTTTTTCCTAATGTTTGAAACATAGTGGAATCTCATGAGCACAGTATTTCTCATCATATCATTTTTCTGCTTTGTGCTATCTGATGGCAAGCCAATAATAAAATTTGAATTTTCATACATGCATTTTATTGTAACAAGTGGTGGCTATAAATGTTTTTCTGCAGTCCAACATGCTGTTAACACTTCAGTTATCCTGGTTTTTGCTTTTTTTTTATGTTCTGTTCCCTCCTCCACTCAAAAAAAAAAAAAAAAAAAAAAAACACCTACTATTACTCAGATAATGAGACTTAAGTCATATTAATGAAAGCCAAAACCAAAACATAATTCCACTGATACACAAAACATAAATCTGATGTGTCTGCAAGTGGAATCCCAAAACCGAAATAAATACTAACAAAAGTAATAGCTGGTGCCCATGGGAATTTTCCCCACCTCTGGCGGGGAAAAAATCCTTACTACATCAAAGCTAGAGTCATGTTATCCATTTGGTTACAAATCATTAAGATTTGTAATTTGTAATTCAATTCAATACATGGAAGGGAAATAAGGAAAGGACTTAAGTGGTGATATACAATTGTTTGCTGATAATGCAAAGGTGGGAAGAGTGATAAGAAGTAGAGCAGATGTTGTAGCCTTGCAAGAGGACTTGAAGAGACTGTCTGAATGGGCAAGCGTGTGATGATGTCAGTTTAATATAGCAAGGAAGTATAAGGTTTTAAAATTTGGGAGGCAAAGATGAGTTACAGAGTATAGGATTGGAAGGGATATCTTAGAGAATGTGAAGGAGATGAAAGATCTGGGGGGTAATGGTGGATAAGTACTTGATATATAGCATTTTGCTAAAATTGTGAGGAGAACACAGTGGATTATGTGAATGATGCTGAAAACATTGACATGACATGTAGAAGTAAGAATGTTACAATTCCATTGTAAAATTGTTCAAACCACCTATGGATTACTGTGCTCAGATTTGGCCATCTAGTTTTCAAAAGGACGATGAGCTCTTGAAGAGGATTCAGAAACAATTCACTAATTCAGTTTCTGGTCTCTGGAATGTGGAGTATAAGGACAGATTGTGAGAATGCAAATTGCAGAGCTTGGTATATGATATGAGAGAGAGACATATAGGTTGGTAAAGGATAATTACCAGATTAATGTGGATGAGATTTTTCATAGAATGTCTGGGACAGTAGGAGAAGAAGAGGCCATTCCAGGAAGTTGTATAAGGAGGATGTGAGTAAGGAGTAGATTTTGTGCATGGAGAGTGGTGGGTGAGTGGAATGCATTACCTGAGAATATGGTGAGTGCAGAGACAGTGAATGCATTTAAGTCAAGTTATGATGAGCTGTGTGTGTGTGTGTGGGACCTCTACAATAAGTCTCTTGACTCTATGGAGGTCTAATGATGATGATGATAATGATAATAACAATATATTAAGCTAGAGAGCAATATGCTCTCACATAATTACTCACAGATAAATTAGAATAAAAACAGTATAGATAAGGGCTGAAATTATTATTATATATGTCCATGGAGACACCAGTGTATATATATTTCCATGGATGACCCATCTCCCCCTCCTACACTATACCAAAAAAGTCATCAGTGTCAATCCTATAAAATCTCTTTAATAACTCATATGCTTCTATCATATCTTCTCTCTTATGCTTAATCCTAGTTTTTGGAGCCCACAGACCTTCAATCTATTCTCGTAGGAAACATTCCATAGACCTAATTCAATCTTTGTCACTCACTTCTAGATCCTCTCCACCACTTGCTGAAGGAATTGATAGCCCGACATATCACTTAGCCAAAAAATTAGCGGCAACACTCAAGGAGTTGGTAGGTCATTCCTCTTCCTATATCAAAAACACACACACTTCATAAACATCAAAGACATTACATTAGAAAAAGATGATTTATTAGTCAGTTTTGACGTCTCTACCCTCTTTACGAATGTCCCAATCAAAGACACAATCCTTCTCCTACAGAACAAATTCCCTCCAGATATCACGGCACTTTTTGCGCATGTATTACAGACGGGTTATTTTGTATGGCAAAACACCTTCTACTTACAAAAAGAAGGCACAGCCATGGGCTCACCATTATCCCCCCCCCCCCACCATTGCTAACTTTTACATAGAACATTTTGAGCAACTTGCCCTAGATTCCTCCCCTCTAAAACCTAAAGTCTGGCAAAGATACGTTGACGATGTTTTCGCAATCTAGTCCCATGGCCGCAGACATTAGACACATTCCTTAGCCACCTAAACAAACAATACAAACGCATACAGTTCACAATTGAAATTGAAAAACACAACACATTTCTGTTTCTAGATACCCTTGTCACACGTCTTCCCTTGGGCAATCTTTCCTTCACTGTTTACCGAAAACCGACACATACGGGACAATTATATACACATAAACTCCTACCACCACCCAACACAAAAACTAGGTGTCATCAACACGCTAAAAAACAGAGCTCAGACGATTTGTTCCAGTGAACAGGCACTGAAAGATGAATTTAAAATTATCAGTAATAACTTACAAAAAACAGATATAGCCAAAACACTATAAACAAAATTCTCTACAAAACCACAATAAAAAACAAAGACAAACTGGACTATAGTAAAACTATAACCATTCCCTACATTAAAGGAATATCAGACAAAATAAACAGAATACTACAAAAGTACAACCTCAAAGCCACCTTTAAACCTCCTGCAAAATTAAAAAGCTTACTCAACTCATCCAAAGACCCACTCCCTCCACTATCTCACCCTGGAGTATACCGGATTTATTGTACTTGCAACATACCATATATAGGAGAAACAGGACGCACTATTCCTATTAAACAAAAAGAACATAAATGACACATTAAATATAATAATTATGGTGAAGCTGGCCTTTCTGATCATGCCCTGAATACTTTACACAGAATTGACTGGAAAACCACCAGCTGTCTACATCACACTAGAACATGGTATGAACAGAAATTCAAGGAAGCCTGTGAGATTATGAGCAACCACCCCAATCTGAACAACAATGATGGTTTAAAAATCCCAAACATATGGAAGGTATATATTCGACCTTCCTCGCCAAGAACAACTACAAACAGGACTGTAGAAAATCCAGTATTGTAAATCAAAAATAAGAATTGTAATACTAAAAATAGGACAACAATTGTTTCTGAAAGAAACCATCTAAAAGAATGTTTATTCCTGTCATTGTAAAAATAGAATTTAGCTTGATGTAAAAATTTATTTTTTATTTTATTTTATTTATTTATTTTTTTTTTCCACCAAAGGTCACGCCAGTAGAATAACATGTGATCAAATCATTGTTTCTCTAGCTTACAGTTAATGATGTAACTCAGTTTGTCCTGTATATTTATGTACGCTCCAGATGATGATCTTGATGTGAAGATCGAAACGTCAGGATAATAAAAAAAGTTTTTTTTAACACGGTTGTAAATTCCATAAAATTTTTAAAATGAAAGTTTTTGTTTTAATTTATCTCTGAGTAATAATGTGAGAGCATGTTACTCTCTAGCTTCATATAGCTCTATGATTTGTAACCAAACAGATAACAGGAATCTAGTTTTGATGTAGTAAGGTTTTTTCCACCAGAGGTCAGGCCAGTAGTGTTAGTGATTGACCAAATTAGTGTGACTTTAGCATATGAGGGGTGCTTAAGGGTCAAAGCTGTATAACTGAGAGGAGAACTCCACATAGCCTTTAAAGGAATGCGGAGAACCGACCAGGGCTTCTGACCTAATGTTCAATCATCACCTTCTTGTGGTGCACCCTCTTGGGTATCTAACTGAACGAACGAGGATGGGCTGGCAATTTGGGATTTAGCCGACCAAATTGTATTCTTATTGGTTAAATCAAAATAAAAAATGATGGTACAACATGACATTCCAGCTGGGGCATCACCTGGTTAAACAAGGCCCCTGTTGTTTTCGCCAGGGAACCAGGACGAACAGCGAAAAGTCAGCTACTGGAACAAATCTGGAAACACACCCCAACTCAACATCACCAGAGTTAAAGATCGGTACTATCAACATAAGAAGCCTGAATGACAAAGAAATGGTGCTAGCTGAGGAATTAGATAAGTACCAGATAGACATAATAGGGGTGACTGAAACAAAAAAGACAAAAACTGGTGAGATCTTTCTGAGCAATAAATGCAATATGTTATATTCAGGCAATGACAATCAAGGAAAAAGAATAGCCATAGTATTCAACATTAAATATGAGGCTAATCTTCTTGAATGGCAGGCAGTGTCAAGCAGAGTGATGTGAGCAAATATAAGAATGGGGAACTGGACAAAGAGACTTATTTGTGCCTATGGTACCACAGAAGGCTCTACTAAGGCAGAAGTAAAGGAATTTTTTGATGCTTTAGAGAAAGCAACTGACACAATGAAAAAGGAAAAGTTGGTACTCATTGGGGATCTAAATAGCAGAGTAGGAAATGATTCTCAGACATACAAAAATATTTTGGGAAAATTTGGAGAAAAGAGCAAAGCTAATAATAATGGCAAATATCTGTTGGATTTCTGCTCAGGACATGGACTGGTTATTACTAACACCATGTTCCAACATAAAAATGTGCACAATTCACATGGAGAGAAGAGGCTAGGAATAAGAAAAGTCTCATTGACTATTTATTGTTGATAGTGATGTTTTCCCACTGGTGCAGGACACCAGAGTGTACTGAGGATTTGAAATTGGAAGTGATCACCATTTATTCTTGAGCAGGATAAAATTGAATTTCATATTCAAAAGAAGAACATGTAAGAAAGTTTTAAAGAGAATAAAAGTTAAGTAGCTCTCAGATGTCAACTGTAGACTAAAATACACAAAGATTATTCAAGAAAAAATGAGAGTGTTTGAGAAAAGGAACCAAACCTTGGAGATTCAGTGGCAAGCCTTGAAGAAAACCCTGATTGATTCAGCCAGAGAGGCATGTGGCAAGGTTGTTTGCAAGGATAGAAAAATCAGAACTCCGTGGCAGACACAGGAAGTTAAAGAGGCAGTGAAGGAAAAGAAGAAAGAGCATACCAAAAGTTCCTGGCAAATAAGTCAGCTTTTGCTCTTAGAGAATACAGAGAACAAATGTAAGAAAGCGAAACACTGTGTAAAACTAGCTAAACAAAAGTCATGGGAGGACTTTGGCAAGAACATAGAAAATAAATATCAAGAAGTGGCAAGTTATTCTGGAGGTTGTTGAAGAAGCTCAGAAATTGAGGTAAGAGTGCTGTAAAAGGAATTAGAGATGATAAAGGTGACATGAAAACTGGAGAAAAAGATATCCTTGATGTATGGAGTAATTACTTTGAAAAATTGCTAAATGAAACAAGCAGTGATGACAGCACAGTGGCAAAAAACACTGACCAGACATGCAATCAGGAATACATATCCATACTTGAAGTAGAAAAAGCCCTCAAAATCCTGAAATATGGAAAGGCAACTGGAGGAGTAGATGATATTCGACCAGAAATGCTCAAGTATGAAGGTATAAAAGTCTTATTTGCTACAAAATGCAAAATGCTGCAGTTGTATGTTGGTCAATGTGGCATTATATCAAGCAATACTTAGTTTTTATTTGAAATGTAAGTCAGCAGTTAGAATTGAAGGAAGTATAGGACGATGGTTTAATGTTAAATCTGGTGTCCAACAAGGATGTACATTATCCCCTCTGTTATTATCTATATGGATCACATTATTGAAGGAAAGTACTATTAAATCTGATATCAAAATTGGAGATATTAATCACAGCTCTTTACTATATGCAGGTGATGTTATACTTCAAAATAAATCCAGTCCAAGACTGCAAGATTCCCTGACTAAATCTGAAATGCCGGCTATAGAGAGAGGCTGAAGAGATATGGACTGCAGAGTTGGTGGATAGGAAGAAGAAGAGAGGTGATATGATAGAGATGCAGGGCCATCGCCAGATTAGACCGTGCTCGAGGCAAACAATTAAATATCACCCCTGATGGATTATAAGACAAAAATATAAGAAAATCACCAATTGCTATTTTGTTTTTATTACAAGAGAAACATTAATACAAAATGATTACATAATAATATTTATTAAATGTTTGCTCTATGGGGATATCTGTTTATAAGCTCTTCTAAATTTAAATTATAATCTACGTCTGCCTTTATCGATATAGTTGTTACACCAACCAATTTTTCTTAGGTCATTGCTGTTCGCAAATAATTTTTAATCAGTTTAAGCTTGGAAAAACTTCTCTCCTCACTTGCTTAGCTAACAGGAATTGTTAGCGTAGCGATGGCACCTACCACAATATGGCTGAACAAGCGCCCTTATTAAGCAGCACTGTGAGGCAGGCTGCCTCTATGCTACACTCTGTCGACAGTACTGTAGAGACATTTAAGTTAGTGAGGAAATTTTATCAGATTAATCCAGAGAGGATTATAAAAAGAGTAGAAGGTGAGAGGGGAAAAACCAGAGGTCATTCCTGAAAGTTATGTAAAAATGTGGTGAAGAAGGGTGCGAGGAGCAGATTTTTTTACATGGAGAATTGTCAGTGAATGGAATGCACTGCCAGAATGTCTTGTTAATGCAAGGAATGTCAACAATAATAAGCCAAAGACAATGAAAATAGGCAGAAGCATTGAAAATATCAACTGCATCATTGAATGGAGAACCTATAGAACAAGTAAAACATTTCATCTATTTAGGCACGATTTTTAGTGAGGATGATATATTAAAAATGAAAATAGACAACAGAATCAACAAAGCTGGTATGGTAGAAAGTCAACTGAATAAATTTATATGGAATAAGAGTGAAATTAGTCAAAACACTAAATTACCTGTATACAAGACAGTGTTCAAACCAATTTTAACTTATGGATCTGAGAGCTGGGTTAGAAATAAAACACTTGACCAAAGACTACACCACAGATAAGAGAGTTCTGAGAAAGATTAGGGGCATGAACAGATGGCATCAATGGCAATATCATATTAAAAACAAGGATACTAGGAAAGAACTTGACATTGTTAGCATCCAGGAATCTGTTAGCAGAGTCTCAGGTGGTATGGTCACTTAAACAGAATGGGAGAGGAAAGATTAGCAAAAACAAGTGTTCTCTGCCAGGTTGGCAGGAAAAGGACCCAGAGGAAGACCAAGATATAGGTGAATTGATACAGTAAAAAGTGCCTTAGAAAACAGAAATATAAGCTCTGATAATGTTGTGCTAACAGGTAACAGATTGATTTGGAGGAAAATTGTAGATAGGAAGTTAATAATGATGTAAGTTTTTCATGTAGTACTATCATATCCTGTACACCCTTTGAGGGATACATGTCAGGAATTGATGACGATGATGATTTACCTGCTACTTATTTTTATTCTTTTAATTTTTTTTTTTTTCAGCACATGAATGGTGGGTGTGGAATTGGTTTCCAGTAGACACTCCAGCTTTTCTCTTACAAACATAAAACTGACCCTCAACACAATTGGTAGTCATCACATGTAAATTCAGGTATAAATATGAATTGAGGTTCATAGAGTTCATGCCATTTCCACCCTAGATGGACTAAACTACTTAGTGGAAATCCTGTACTACTACTAATGATGATGATGTCATCTCCCTTAGAGAAGCATACTTTCATTATAATAGATTAGCGAGGTAAGTGGGAGTGAAATAATCTGCTTTCAGTATACAATAAGAGTAGTCATGAAGAAATTTCATATATAGACTATTATTGCACCTTCAGTTGAAAACGTTCATATAAGGATTCCTCTTGTCATGATGAGAATCAAACTTGGTTCCAACTGAAGGTACGCTGTCGTTCATTCTTCTGACTGTACTACAGAAGCATTTAGGAGATACATCAACTAAGAATTGAACCGAAGCCACTTGTATGACAGAAAAAAATTCTGCAGCTGAACCACCAACAGAATGAATACAATGAAAACAAAACCTCCTTAGTTCTGCATATCAATGTCTTTCTCATTACTGACATCCTCAGTAATGAGGATCTCAGTAATCCTCACAGATCTGCAATATGACCTTAAATTTTGCATCCTTGTGAACCATCACCAACAAATCCATTATACCTTCATCAAAATATCTATAACAATAATACAAATTAAAATTTTAAATAAATATTTTATTAATGAAAAAGTGAAGTACATTGTATTAATAAAACAAGAAATGCTTAAACAAATCTAAGTTGAATCAATCTTTCCATTAAAGTCTGGATTCACTAGTAGCATATTTTGCATCAGCCAGTGAAGGTTTGTCGATTGGTAGAGCCTCCGCTACTAATGGCTCACACAAAAAGTTAAGCAAATTTGAGCGCGGTTTGTAGTTGGAAGCGGAACAATCGTTCTATGCTGTCGGCACACTCTCCCTTGATAAGTGTTTGAACTCCCTGGTGGTGTCACATAATAATAATAATAATAATCAGTATATTTATATATAATTCTGTACAAAACAAAAACTTACTTCAATTTTGAGAAGTTTTTCTCTTGAATTTGCCACATTTTGCCACACACAAGTAACCTTTACAATTGAATGGACTTCATATCCAACATCTCTTCCTACCAAAGGACTGCGACTAGTAATATTTGAATCTTCATTAAGTATAACAGAGAATTCATATTGATAGGTATATGTGACACTTGGCTCATAAAACTGTGTACCTGCTAAGTGAATAAAAAAATATGGATATATATATATATATATATATTATCTAACTGTTGGGTTTCCGGGTAAAAGAAATGCAAAATCATTGTATGTATCCACAATAAACTTTCAGTGCTTTCAAATATTAAAGGAAAACATCAAATTTCAAAGATAAGCATATATGAATTAAGTTGACAGATTAATACACATTTCAGTCAAAATATTCCAACCACCCTATTATTTCACCACTGGCCATTCCACCCTGCCAGATAGCACTCATATCATGGTGAAAAAGGTGCTGATCAACATGGGAAATGAACACAATCTGGGGAAAAAAAAGCAAGTTGTAAGATATTGGTTGAAAGGTGGCAATATCAAAGAAACTTAAAGGCTTTGAACATCAATGTCATAAAGTAAAGTACATGTTCTCTTGTCCCCTCAGGCAAAGACAAGAAATTGAAGGTTGAGAAATTTGAGTTTTCCAGCACATGTCCTTTGATTCTATCTCAGTTCTGGAGGAGTAGAGATATTTTCCCTTCTCTCCAACAGACAACTCCTCTTTCCCATCCACTCTAGGATCTTTTTTCTCTTCTCTCCAAGAAATCAGAGTAGAAACTTTGGCTCATGTTGTGTTCAGTGTTATTATTGCACACTTTGGAATACTGTGTTGCATCTTCTGATGTTATGGGTACTGGACAACCTCTCACTACTCTCCATCATGAGAAAGCTGCTTACTATGCTGAAAACCAAAAAGACCTGGTGAAGCTACTTTAAGAATACCACATGATACCAAAATTTACCTCTATAACTGTATCTTAAAAGATATAATGTACAAATTAAAAAGCAGTGGACAGAAATCCACTTCTGGATTTCTCTTTGGCTCTGTGGCCAAAGGAAATGGTTCCATATGCTGCTATGATGTCAGTGGGTGACCCACTTATTCATGTTGTCACTAGCTACATATCCATCCCATTTCTATGTAGTATTATGTCAAATGCCTTCCCAAAGTACAAAAATATGGTAGTGTGGCCATTCTTCCTTTGATCCAATTCAACTGTCGCTATATTATAGAAAGTGAGTAAATTAATAAAGGCTAGTAATTGTTTAAGTACCTTAAACCATCACATCTAAGATACTGACTAGTCTATGATTTGTAACCTCCATCTCAGAATTTCCTCTTAAGTAATGGAACTATCCTGTCCACCTTGTGGTACTCACAAGGTCAACTACGCAGGCGTTGACTGGTGCGACTAGGCAAGCACTGCAAAAATCAAGTGGCATTAACGAAATACTTATCGCAAATGATTGATGTCATGAGTATAATAATAGGTATGCATAGCAAAATGTGAGAGATGTGTTTGTGGAGAGAATGAACAGGAAATGAGAGAAAATGTCAATTTGTAGTAAGTGCAATATATTATTAGACCATGAGTTCATGAATGTGAAACAGACTAAAAAAATAAAAGATGGTGTAAATGAAAGAAACGGAAATGAAATGAAAACCATTGAAACCAAGGAAGTGAAAAAATACAAGAATGTAGAAGCAAAAGTTAGTGATAAGGGAGCAAAAGAAAGTATGAATGAAGAAACAGAAGTAAGGTGTGACAGAACAAGAGGTAGCAAGACTACGGGAGCTACAGAGACTGAAATTGTCGGAATGAAAGATTTGATGGAACAGTTATTGAAAATGAAATGAAGAATATGCAAAGTGATATTAGACATTTAGTGGAAACTAATGAAAGTGTGCAAAAGAATAGAATAAAAGAGGTGATGAGTGATTCCAGGATAGCAGTGCATGGATATTCCATAATTAGAGGATTAGTTAATGAGAAAGTCTATAAGGTCTGCCATCCAGGAAGGAGAATGAGTAGCACAATTCAGACATTGGATATGAGGAAGAAACGAGCAAGAGAACTAGTAGTAGGTACAAATGATCTAAGTGGACATAAGGAGCATGTGAGTGCAAATATCAAGAGGTTATTGAGAAGAGTGAAAGATAACAGTGTAGTCAGAACGGTTGACTGTGTGGAGCCAAGTTATGACACTGATGATTGAGATGGAGAGTCAGAATCATGAATGGCATGCTAGCAGAGTGGTGTGAGAAAAAGGAAATACAGTTTGTGGATGTATGGCATGTGTTTGAGGGAAAAATGGAATTGTACAGGCATGATGGGTCACATTCGAATGGCTTTGGAGTGAGTGCACTGGAGAAAGTGTTGCTAGAAGGAAGTGCAGTGTGTGATGCAAGCAACAGATGAAGTAAAAGATCAAGAGATGTTACCGAAAAAGCAGTTCTTGGCAGTGGAAACAGTAGTAGTGTGAGGGATGAAGAGAGAGAACCGAAATGCAAGAGGAACAGGGAAAGGGAGGGGGAGATATGACATAGAGAAAGTGGATGTTGAAAGTAGCAGTGTATGGAGATGGAGTATATTGCAATGTGCATGGGGAAGTTGAGAATGAGCAGATATATGTAATAAGCGGTGATAAAGGCAACTGGACAAGGGCAGGTGTGGTGGGGAAATCACAACCAACAAGTGGCTCAGATAGGACTGGCTATAGACCTAAAATGAACTGCTGTGTTTGTTTACAAATGTCATAAGTATCAGAAATAATGGAGATGAAATGGTTTCACTGATTGAGTTTATTCGCCACAGAATCATTGGAATAAGTGAAACATGGTTGAATGAAGATGATATCCTAATGGGAATAGAAATGAAAGGATACAGTATTTTCCATGAGGATAGAAAGGACAAGAAGAGAGGAGGAGTGCTGATGATGATAGCAGGAGAATTATGTTCACAAAAGTTTTCTCCCCATAATTTATTCGCCTTGAAATCATTGGAATAAGTGAAACATGGCTGAATGAAGATGATATCGTAACTGGAATAGAAATGGAAGGATACAGTATTTTTCATGAGGATAGAAAGGGAATAAGGGGGGGGGAGAGTGCTGTTGATGACAGCAAGAGAATTAAGTCCACATAAGGTTGACATGAAAGAAGGAAATAGTGCAATGGTTATGAGGAAGTATGGTGTAACGTGGAGGGTTGAGAGAAAGACATATTTAGTTGGATGTTGCTATAGGCCTGGGAATGTGGAGGGTAGTAATGAAGAAATGTACAAACAACTTGGATTAGTGAACAAAGGAAGGATAATTATTATGGGCAACTTTAATTATGCTGGTATAGTTTGGAATGAAGAGATAGCATTTGAGAATAAGGAAAATGTCTAGAGTTCTTGAGAGATAATTATCTCAGGCAGTATGTAAAGGAAGGCACACAAGGATCGAGAGTTTTAGATTTGATCATTTCAGCAGAGGATGTAATTGTGAGTGGGGTATCTCATTTTCCTCCAGTTGGTAAGAGTGATCATGAAGGGATCAGCTGGGTTGTAGCTAACCATATGTAGACTTCTGTGAAGAAAGCATAAATGTGGAAGAACAAGGCTGGTGATTAGGACCAGCTTAGCTTGGAGCTATAGCATGGAATGAGGAGTTGAGTGGAAAGGAAATAGATGCTGCTTGGGAACTGACAAAGAAATGCATAACATAATCAATGTGTGAATGTATTCTGACGACCAAAAGGGTGAATAAGATAACATAACATGGATTAAAAATGAAGAGCTTAAGCATGAAATCTGGAAGAAGTAGGTACTTTGGAGGCAAGAAGAATAATGGTAATAATCAGTTCTGAAAGAGGAAGGTCACTAGTCAGTTTTGGGACCATTGTTGTTCAGTTTGTATATTAATGATATTGGGATGGGTTTAACTAGTTATATGCAGCTGTTTGCAGATGATGTAAAATTGGGAAGAGCGATGCAAAATCAAGCAGATGTTATGGCCTTACATGAGGACTTGAATAACTGCATGGATGGGCAGGTAAGTGGAAATATCAGTTCAATGTTGCCAAGTGTAAGGTTTTGAAATTTGGTAAGCAGCGATGGGATGCAAATTATACAGTTGGTGGGAAATCTTTAAAGGAGGTAGAGGCGATGAGAGATCTAGGAGTGATTGTAGACAAGGACCTGAAATTTTCAGGAGCCACCCTGCACAAGTTGTGAAGATGTCACACTGGATGACGGCAATGATGCAGAGGACATATGCAAAAATAGAGAGGTTATGATGCCATTGTATAAGGCCTTGGTCAGACCTCATACGGATTACTGTGCACAGATTTGGTCACCATTTTTTCATGGTGGTGATGAGAATATGTTAGAAAGGGTATAGAGAAGATTCACAAAGGTGATCAGTGGTCATTGGAATGTGGAGTAAGAGGACAGATTGAGAGAATGTAAACTGCAAAGCCTCGTAAATAGGAGAAAAAAGGGGGGGGTATGATTGAGACATATAAACAAGTTAGGGGTTATTATCAGGTTGACATAGCGATTTTTCATAGAATGCAAGCAGGATGTAGAACAAGAGGCCACTGCCAGAAATTGTATAAGGTGGCTATGAGCAGAGGAGTGAGGAACAGGTTCTTTGCATGGAGTGGTTGGTGAGTGGAATGCATTGCCTGAGTGTCTGAATGTAGACACATTGAATCAGTTTAAGACATGGTTGGATGATCAGTGTGTATCTCCCATGATGAGGCTCTGACTCCATGGAGGTCAGATGTTAATAATAATAATATATAAAAAATAAGTGTCAGTGACTATGTCGTTGTTGATAGCTATATCTTCATGATGGTTCAGGGAAAGTACATACAGGGAATTTGAAGTAGGAGGCAATCATTATTTAGTTTTATTATTATTATCATTATTACATGACACCTCCAAGGAGTCCTTGGACTCATTGTGGGAAGACATGCTACTTAACAACTCACTATCTCCTCTACTTAATCCTACTACAACACTACTACCATCTACCACCTACCAGTACCACGAATAGTATTTTATCTGTAAATTGCATGTGACAAACTAGGCCAATTTGTCTGCATGCAGTATGAAAAACCTAAGTTCCCCAGGAGAAAAATCCTGCTACCTCCATATGAGATTGGCTAACTTGCCTTCAAACTAAAAAAAAAAATCATGAAAAGATTCCTCTCATCACAAGAATTGAACTCAGGCTTTTATAATTCAAGGGAACAATGTCTCATTGTTCTTCAAATTGCACTACAGAGGTTTTGAGCAGGATAAAAAGGAATATTATATTGAATATTGAAAAAAAAAACATGTAAGAAAGTTTTAAAAGAATCAAAGTAGAACAACTTTAACATTTGAAAATCTAGATTAATGCACCTCCAATTAGTTCGTAATTTTTTTTCTATACCCAAATTCGATTAGTGCAGCAATATAGATCTTAAAAATAAATGTTACAGATTTTAAAAATTTTCTATCTATACATTCTTTATGACTAACTATTTTAAAAAATCACTCACCAGGATGAAATAATTTAGTTAATGATTTAAAACATTTTACATTTATTTTTTAATAGCATACACTATTTTCACTATGTTTCAAATTTACTGCCTAAATTTATGTCGTCTGCTAATTACACAGCATTTTGCTGATCATATTTCATGCCTTGTTTTCCTGACTTTATTTTACAGCATTTATCCAACCTTTAATCATGAGTAAAAGAATTACTGAACAAAAAAGTGGAAGTGTGAAAATAATTTGAAAAATAATCTCATCAGAAGAAAAACTTGAAATAATAAAGAAAATGAACAAGGTGAGTCCAGAGCAAAGATAGAACAAAAACACAAAAATGGGTGAATCAACTATAAGAGCAATTTTAAGCAAAGCTGCTGAATACAAAGAGAAAGGTAAGGCTACTTCAAATTCATCATGCATGCAGTCAAAAAACTTGGAAAGAAAGAGCTATCAATGATGGAAAACAAGAAGAATTCCATGCTAGTGCTGGGTGGTTTGAGCATTTCAAAAAGAGAAATAGCCTACATAATGTTCTAAACACAGGTGAAGCTGCAAGTGCAGATAAGGAGGGGGGCTGCAAATTATCCAGAGATTTTGAAGAAAATTATGGAAGAAGGGGGGGTGGGGGAGCCACGATGGCCAAAAATATTTAATGTCAATGAAACCAGCCTTTTTTTGGAAGTGAATGCCTTCCAAGACTTTTGTCTAAATCAGAGAAATCTCAGCCTGATTATAAAGTCACAAAATCAAATGAAATTATTGCTAGCAATATGCAAGCCATTTGGAAGCACATTCTTCTACATTGTGCAAATGATTTTAGAGGCTTTTCAAATGAATCTAAGTTAAATGAATCTTATTCTGAGAAATTGAGTGATTCTGACCTGGTAAATTTAGACGCACAGCAGGAAGATCCTGAAGAATATGAAGAAAATTTAATCACTGAGAAGCCCAAAGAGGTTTTACAGAAACAATTTGAAAATATTTTTCGTACAATCGAAGTTTTTAAGCAGCAATGCTTAGAGGCTGACCCTGATGAAGAGAGAGAAGAAGTAAAATTTGCAGTGATAGAAGAGGCAACAGGGTCATACCATAAGTTGTATGAAAAAAGAAACAGAATGCCCACCAAATTAGGTTAGATCAATTCTTTATTAAGAAGCAAAATAATAAATTTATATTATAAATATGTTTTATTGTCTTTCAGCTTCATGAGAGGTAAATTTAACTAGGCTCTGAGATATACCCTAATTCTTTTATAAAAAAATTAAGGGTCAAAACAGAAATTTGAGGAATGAATTATACTTCTTCCCATAGGTTATTATATTTGATTAGTGTGTTTTCGATTAATGTGCTTGTTTTAAAGAAGGCATTAGGTGCATTAATCTAGGTATTGCTGTATATAATTATCAGAAGAAAAAAAAAGCCTGCATAGCTCAGCGGAAATGGCATTTGCATCCTCTGCATTGGGCTGCCTGAAGAATGACCTAGGTTCAATTCTAGTCGCCAACTAGAGGAACTTTATCTAAGCCTTTCTTTGAGTGGTTCCTGAGTTAGTTAATCTCTGGCATGAGCAAGTGGGTTCCCCCCCCTTAAATCTCAGGTTTTCCATCCCATAAACTGAAGAAAACTGACCATAGAATCCACACTATTTCAGACAATAACATATTAGATTAGAGATCAAGAGATGGCAACACTTGTCAGTCATCTTTTCACTGGATGCCTCTCATAATTAGTGATATCTTGGGTCAAATATCTCTGATTGGCTACTGAGGAGATGAACTGTCCCTTCGGTCTCCAAAAGATAGATAGGGGTAAAATGGTTTTGCCTACTCCCTATAAGGAAATAAAAGGTGTTAGCTAATGTTTTTAAAGAAAAAATGAGAGTTAGAAAACAAGAATCTAACCTTGGAGTTTTGTTGGCAGATTCTGAAGACAACACTGATTCAGCGAGAGTCATGTGGTGAAGTTGTCTGTAAAGACAGAAAAATTAGAACTTCACAGTGGACTCAACAAGTTAAATAGTAGTCATGGAAAAGAAGAAAGCACAAAAGCTTCTAGCAAATAAATCAACAATGTACTCTGAGAGAATACAAATAAAAATGTAACTGAAGCAATGTAATGTGTAAAAGTAGATAAGCAAAAGTCACAAGAAGACAAGCTAAGCTTGTAAAACAGAATGGTGCTGCTCTTAAAATACCAAAAGTAATGTCTTAATTTCAAATTAAATTATTATAAACTGAAATTTTTGAGTACATTATAAAACACACAAATTTAAACAAACCAGGAATTCTTGGAAGCAGGGATGAGTTCAAAACAGTACTGAATTTAAAACTGAGCCAACAACTAATGAGATTAGAAAAAAAAATTGGAAGACGAGATTCTTTGCAAAGTTTTTTTCCAATCTCACTGAATTTTCAACTCAATTCAAATAATACATAGCCTACCACTGATATAAGACTAGTTAGTCATATTTCTAATGTTAGGAGCCACATGAAATATTTCAGTTTTCCATATACTGTATGATCATGGGAAGACTTTGGTACGAATATAAAAGAAATACCAGGAAGCTAACAAAATATTCTGTTAGCTATTGAAAAAGGAGAAGAGTATAAAAGGAATCCGAGATCATAAGGATGACATGAAAGCTGAAGACAAAGTTATCCTAGATATTTGGAACACTTAATTTGAAAGATTGCTACATGAAACAAGAAGCTACAGAACAGTCAGAGAATGTAATCAGGAGTACATATCACTGAATTGCTTAAATACAGAGGTATAAGTTTTACAGTGGCTACATTGCATAATTCTGACAGCCTAGTTAGATCAATTCCGAATAATTGAAGCAGAGCTCTCATAGTTCCCATCTATTGCACCCTTTGATCAGAAAAGATCTGAATTCGAGTCTCATCATGATGAGAGAGAATCTTCATATAGACTTTTACAAATGAAGGTGAGTTATCCAATCTCATACATCAGTAGCAGGGTTTTTAATCTTGCATGTAGGTAAACAGACCATGGGATGCACACAATTTACAGATCAAAAATACACATATATTTATTATTGTATTTGGACCTGGAGGTAAAATATTAGTTAGAGGTTGCTTTGTCCGAGACAGGAGCCAGTTCAGGCTCTTGGCCTCCATCATCAAAACCAGGACGTCCTCTTAAACGATTCAACAATGACTTCTAAGGCTGGAACAGGCTATGCTAGGCCTAAATCTTTGATGTGCATGATGACGACGACGATGATGATAGTCTAACCAAATGCAAAATAAACTTCCAACATCTTTCTCTAAATCCAGAATAATTTAATAATAAGGTGGTACACCAGTTGGCAACTCATATAGGTAAATATGACCTCCCCAGAGGTGGTGACACTAAGGCAGAAGCAATGGAGAGGTCATATTTACCTCTCCATATAAAACGGGTCTGGGTAGTGGCCCTTCCCTCAATGCATAGTATTATACATGTCCACAAGGACATGTGCTTTGCATGGCGGGAGAAACTGAGACGAGTGATGAGAGCTTGGTCCACCTCTGCTCCGAGTTGCCAACAGTTGCACCACTTTGCTTCAGTCCTGAAGATATTTTCAAGCACAAACTTTGTTTGCTCACACTTGGATAAAGGATTAAACTAAATTTATTAAAGATATATAGCCTTGTCAAAAATCCAACTAGTCAACTGATGACAGTAATAACTATCACCCTATAATGCTCTCTCCTTACAAACTTTTTGAAAGGATTATCCATCTAGGATTTCTCCAAAAATAGAAGCATCTTACTCAATGAACAAGCTGGGTTTAGACCTGGCAGAAGCTGCTGTGATGATGTCCTAGTCCTCACAACTCACACAAAAGCTAGATACCAAAAGGGTTTAAAAGCAGGTACTGCCTTTACAGACCTAACATCAGCCTAAGAAATCAACGGAAGAAAGGATTACTGTATAAAACAGCAAACCACAAAAAACCTACACAAAAATGCAGAACATTCATCTTACAGGATGGACTATAATAAATTAAACATGCCAGGAAATTATATTCTTGGTTTAATCCTTTATCCAAGCGTAAGCAAAGTTTGATTGTGAAGTATCTTTAAAACTGAACTACTTGTATATGTATATATAGTAGTGACTAATGACATTACATTAATTGCCTTAGCATCGCATAATGCAAAGCACACACACTCCTTCATGTGTATATAATGTATAATGCCATGCATTATGGGAGGGCTACTACCCAGACTAATTTCAACCTTTATCGAAGTCTCCTCAGTGGAAATGAGATACCAAGCTTAAATTAATGCTGAAATCATATTTCCCATATGCTCGTACAAGCATTGAAAAGGTGAATCATCTTATTAAAATACTCTGGATAAGAGATAGATGTCGAAAGTTTCAACATCTGGCTCTGATCTAGAGCATTTTAATAATAAGGTGATTTCTGCATTACTTTGACCTCAGTATCTCTTCTGAGTCTTGTTCCACTGTACATGCCCTTTTGTACATGTATAACACATAGCATTATACATGTCCAAAAGGGGCATGTGATTTGCATTATGGGATACTAAGGCAATTGATGTGAAGTCATTAGCCTCTATATGCAAGTAGCCCAGTCATTAAGATACTTCATGCGCAAAGTTTGCTTACAGTTTGATAAAAAATTAAACCAAGATTATAATTTCTTGGCATCTTTAATTTATAGTCTAACCAAGTGGGAAAACTTTCAAAAATACAGGATGGACTGCCAGAAGGCCCCAGCTCTACTGAACCTATGTACAAGTGCCATCTCTTCAACAGCCAGTTAAAAGTTTATCTATGCTGATGACAAGTAATCGCCACGTAAGACAATACCTTCCAAGACCTCGATCTGAGGTCACTGAAAAACTACTTCAAAACCTGGAGTCTACCCTAAATCCAGAAAAACTGTTGTTTCAGCTTTCCACTTAAATAACAAGGGGGGGGGCAACAGAAAACTAAACTTCTGTAACAGGATTCTAATCCATGAAAGCGACCCTTGCTACCTTTGTGTAACACTTATGACAGTCTCATATCCTGAGAGCATTTCAAAAAAACTAATATAAAAAGGTATCTGCCACAAACAATATCATAAAGAACACAGGTGCAACATGGTATTGTAATATTTCAAGCATTACAACAGAAGCTCTGACTGGCCTTCCCAGTGGCAGAGTATTGCTTGCCAGTTTGAAGCTGAAGTTCACACGACTCTTGTGGACATTACATAACAATAAGAATCGTCTCTGGTACCTTAAGGTTTGCTCCTCTTCCATAGTTGCCTGTCCTTTCCCACATCACTCCTCCATGCTTCAAAAAAGAAGAAAGTACTATCAAAGAAATAAATAAAATCAGATGTAACATCAACCTTCACATACATCAAGATATCTCACCGCCTCCAGATCTCTCATATGGCTTGTAAAATTACCAAATGACTATCACCAGGACTGGCAGAGAGCAGAGAAGCCTCTGTATGAACTGCAAACAAGTACCTAATCACAGTTCCAACCATCAAACTTCAAGGATTCAATCTACCTTGTTATTTCTAGAGCTAGCTAATCAGACTTAGAACTGAACAGCAAGGCTGCAACTGCAATGCCAACTCATATCTGTGTTGAATTTCACAGTCACGTTTTTGCTCATGTGGCACAGTGCAGACTATGGACTATATCAGTGATGACTGCCCTGCACACTCCTTCCCTTGAAGCCTCAGGAACTTCCATTTACTCTCAAACAGTGTTATCAATTAGTTAAATGAACTGACAATCTGTATATAGCTCTGCCCATCTTCTTGTATTTTTATCCATATGCTAAATAAAATAAAGACCATACATATGAGAGTTTCAAGAAAAACTAGAGTGAACAGGTAATTGGAGAATCATATTAAAAATTAAAATATTAGGAAAAAAGTTGGCAGAACTAATCTCAAGTAGTGTGGTCATTTTAATAGAATGGGGGAAGAAACATTAATCAAAGAGGTGTCTGATACCAGGCTATTAAGAAAAATTGCAAGAGGAAGACTTCGACCTGGGTGGATTGATACTGTAAAAAGTGCATTAGAAGACTGAAACATAATCTGACAACAATGGGATCCTGACAGATAAGACTAATTTAGAGGAAAATTGTCAATTGGAAATTTGCAATAAAGCAAACTTTTTATGTAGTACTGTCAGTATCCTGTACACTCTTGAGAATACATATCAATAATTTCTGTCACTTGATATTGGAATCCTATTATGAAACATCTTTTTTATGAGAGAGAGTTTAATTAGTTAAGATGTAAATTAAATTTGGAAACCTAAAAATAAACAAGTCTTGTTTGTGGGGAATCAGCCAAATAAATTTGTATAGAAAAGGAAATACTGAACCACCCAACACAAGAAAACTTTCCTAAACCAATTTTACTTTTAAATAAATTCATGAATTGTGTTAGAAATAAAACTGACAATCAAAGATTGGAGCCAAGCTGAAATGAACATTTAGGGGAGCAAACATATGATATCAATTTTAGAACATTAAAAATTAAGATATCAGAAAAGAATTTAACAGTATTAAGATTCATGAAAGTAAAGCTAGTCTAAGTTATAATCACTTATAAGCAAAATGTGCACTGAAACAAAAAAATGTTTGGGAGCAGGGTCTGGATGTTTCTGAATGTCTTTAGGTGGGAGATAAATTTCATCACCTGGTTTGACTGCCACCCCCCCCCCACTTACCGGAGGCCTGAAAAGATAGGAATAATTCACAGGAAACTAATAATGAAATTTTAATTCTGCTGAACTACAATAGTATCCTGTACATCTCTTGAAACATAAGGAAATGGTAATATATGTATAACATATAGCATACAAAAGCCAAGTGCTGCATTGAGTTACTGACTACTGCTCTCATTACAATAATCATTAATTTAACTTCCTGAAATTTAATTCAGAATTGAATACCATAAATCTACCACTTTTACGAGGGTGGTCTGAAAAGTTCTCGGACTAACATGAAAAAAAAAAACAATTTATGATTTCAAAATTATTTTAATTTTTCAACATAATCTCCCTTAAGGCTAATACATTTATTCCAGCAATGCTCTAGGGCCATTATCCCGTCCCTGCAGTGGTTCTCAGTACGATCTGCAAAATGCCCCTCTACAGCTGCAATCACCTCTTGATTCGAAGAAAAATGGTGACCAGCGAGGAAGAGTATTAGTTTTGGGAAGAGATAGAAGTCAGAGAGAGCCAAATCTGGGGAATAGGGTGGATGTTCCACCAATTCATAGTGCAGATCCCTTAATTTTCCCATTGCCAAAATACCTTTGTAGGCAGGTGCATTGTCCTGATGAAAGCTGATTTTTTTTTCCTTCTGCAAAATGGGTCTTTTCTTACGAATTTTTTCGTCTAGTCTGGTTAAAAGAGCGGAATATTCCGAGGTTATTATTTTACCCTTTTCAAGATAATTAATAAAAAAAATGCCTTTAGCATCCCAAAACACCGATGCCACAACCTTTCCTGCTGATTGAACCAACCTTGTCTTCTTTGGTGCTGAACAACTGGCTTCTGTTCACTGTTTTGACTGCTGTTTGGATTCTGGTATACAATGGTGAATCCAGGTCTCATCGATAATAATAAATTGACACGCAAAATCAGTTTTATTCTTGTTAAAACACTCCAAGCATTGTTCAGAGATTTTCATGCAAGTGTGTTTTGGATCTGCTGTGAGCAAGCGAGACACCCATCTTCTGCAAAATATTTTTAATTTGCAATTCTTCATGCAAAATATATCCTACACGTTCTTTCGAAATGCCTATAGTCTCAGCAATTTCACGCACTTTGACTCACCAGTCATCCAATACCACATACATCGTGCACTTGATCAATGATTTCTGGTGTTGTTACACTTTTTGGATGTCCTTCACGTGGATCATCTTCAAGGCTGGTACAGCCACGTTTAAACTCGGCAGCCCATTTCTTAATGGTTGAAAAATGAAGGAGAAGAGTGCCCATAAACTTATGAATTTTGAATGAATTTCTTTTGGCATTAAACCTTCTTTTACAAAGAATTTTATAATTGCACAATCTTCTTCTTCTTCTCTTCCGTCTAAGACGGGTTGAGTCTTCTCGAGCAGGATCTTCCAGTCTTCTCTATTCCTTGCTGTTCGAAAAAGTTCCTTATAATTGCACAATACTCAATTTTATCCATTTCAAGGGATACAGACAATGCTTTTGTTTCAGACAGCTGTATAAAACAAACTACTCAATAGAATGACTTGCAATTTCACGTGGATGTTTATGACGGATGTACCAACTGAGAAAAAAAAATCTTGCTGATAGTGTCGCCATCTATGGTCGAGGCCCTAGAACTTTTCAGACCTGCCTCATATATAACAATCAAATTGAATAAGACAGATACAATATACTAATGAAGAAGTCATGAAGAGATCCTCGTTTTTTTAGAAATCTGTTTAATATTTTTCCAGATGTAACTAATTCCCTAGAAGAATGTAAAAGAGTAGAATTGCTGGTTCTAAATATAGTGAATAAAATATAAAAATGACATGTGGCATTAATGAAACCTGAAATGCAGATGAATAGATATGGTAAAGAAAACAAAGGAATAACCAGGAGTTAGCAAAAGAAAGCTTTATTCAGAGAATTATTCATGGGTAACTGAATGTTTAAATGAGATAATTATATATAAATATAAATGCACGCATGCACACACATTACCAGTCAGGAAGATAGAGCAGGTAGCATCTCTCTCCAACCAATAAACTGAACATTCAAATCATACTGTGGTATGGATATCGATAAAAGTATTTTCATCACACAGCATTCTACCAACATCACACTATACTGTAGTCATAAAATGGATTGCAAAAATCTCACATTTATTCTCTAGAGTAAAGCATTGAGTTTATTTTTCACTTGATTAGACTATAATAAGTTTAGTTTAATCCTTTATCCAAAGGTGAGCAAACAAACTTTGCACCTGAAAGCATCTTCAGGACAGAGCTAAGGTGGTGCAACACCAAGGAAACTCATTGCAAAAGTGGAGAAAGCTATCATCACTCCTATCTCAGTATCTCCCATAATGCAAAGCACATCTCCTTGCAGATATGTGTAATGCTATGCGAGTTGCCGTGGAATACTATTCCACGAGTTGCCTTGGTGTTACACCACCTTAGCTCAGTCCTGAAGATACTTTCAGGCGCAAACTTTGTTTGCTCACACTTGGATAAAGGATTAAACTAAACTTATTCTAGAGAAAGGTACCTAGATTCTCTAATTCTTAGTCTCCTTACAATACTGCATGTACTATTTATCACCAACCCAGTTAGCCAAGTGGAACTACTTTCAGGTCAATAGGGTTTAAATAGGCATGGACGTTTCTGAATATCTTTAGGTGGGAGATAAATTTCATCACCTGGTTTGACTGCCACCCCCACTTACTGGAGAGGCCTGAAATGGCTTGAAAAAGGTTCTGTTTGATCTCTAGAACAGGGTTTCCAGATTATGCAAAAAAACAAAAATAAATAAAAATTAAAACCTTAGCCCCCCAATGGTATTCATGGATTGGAGTTAAAATGTTATTAACTTTTTTTTTTGAAGGGTGGAGGGAACTGACTCTTGCTGAGCAAACCCATGAATAACTTTTTTTTTTTTTTTTTTTAAATTCTAGTACTAAGTCACTGCTTCTGATGACTTCACTTTTCCCTTTATCCCCACACGAGAAACCTAAAACACTAAAGCCAGGACGGACTACAAGATGATCGAAACCGGTTCTTGCCTAACCAACCACCTATTCCTGAGAAGTTCGAGCATCCTTCATGCTTATATTCCTAAAGACTACCAGTTTCTT
The DNA here is from genome assembly GCF_054136105.1 of Typopeltis vanoorti. Taxonomy (NCBI): domain Eukaryota; kingdom Metazoa; phylum Arthropoda; class Arachnida; order Uropygi; family Thelyphonidae; genus Typopeltis; species Typopeltis vanoorti. The sequence goes on from NC_143549.1 coordinate 143,721,196, forward strand.
TAAACCAACTTTCCACTATTCATCATCATCAAATTCCTGATATTTAACTTCAAGGGAGTGTACAGGACATGATATTACTACATGAAAAATGTACATCATTACTAACTTCCTATCTACAATTTTCCTCCAAATCAGTCTGTTATATGTCAAGACTCCAATATTATCAGATCTTATATTTCTGCTTTCTAAGGTACTTTTTACTGTATCAATCCACCTATATCTTGGTCTTTTTCCTGCTCTGAGACTAGCTCTGCTAACAGATTCCTGGATGCTGACAAATGAAGATATTATAAAGTTCTTTCATAATATCCTCATTTGTAATATGATAGTGCCATCGATGCCATCTGTTCATGCCTCTAATCTTTCTCAGAACTCTCATATTTGAGGTATCTAATCTTTGGTCAAGTCTTTTACTTCTAACCCAGCTCTCAGATCCATAAGTTAAAATGGATTTAAACACTGTCTTGTATGCAGCTAATTTAGTGTTTTGGCAAATTTCTGTCTAATTCAATATAAATTTGTTCAGTTGACTGCCTACCATACCAGCTTTGTTGATTCTGTTGTCTATTTCCATATTTATCTTACCATCTTCACTAAAAATCATGCCTAAGTAGCTGAAATGTTTTACTTGTTCTGTAAGTTCTCCATTCAAAATGCAATTGATATTTTCAATGTTTCTGCCTATTGTCTTTGTCTTTTTAATGCTGACTTTTATAACATATCTATTACAACAGTTATTCAATTTAGTCAGGGAAGAATCTTGCAGATTTATTTAGAAGTATAACATCATCTGAATAAAGCAAGGAACTGAGATGAACATCTCCAATTTTGACATTAGGCTTAATACCACTTTCCTTCATAATGTGATCCATATAGATATAGATAATGAACAAGAGAGGGAGATAATGTACATCCTTGTCTGACACATTTAACATTAAACCATCTTCCTGTACTTCCTTCAATTCTAACTGATGACTTCAACTCAAATAAAGACCAAGTAGTGCTGGTATAATGCCCCATTGACACCATATAATTGTAGCATATTGAATAGCTTCTCTCTTGGCATCTTGTTGTCATATGCTTTTTCCAGATCGACAAAACTTAAATACAGATCTTTGTAATTCATGTGTAGTGGCTTAAGTACTGTGAGGACATCATGTTGGAGGCTTAATGGATTTTTTTACAACACTCAAAAAGAATTAAAATAAAATAGAATTTAATACTTCCTATATTTCGTCCTAGTCACCAGGACATCTACAGGGATTACAAAAACAATTAATGTAACATACACACAAATAACAAACAATAGTAAGCCCAACCACGTGGGTGACACTAAAGTCCTATCTAGGTGGAGCGCCCTCTAAGGGCAGTAGTAGGTGGCCTGGAATGTAAGGTGGGACCTCTAGTGATGAGTGTTTCCCAAATCTTTGGAAGCTTAATGCAACCGTATTTATTAAGATTTGGTTGGTTTCTGAGAGCTGCTGCCGCTGCTTCTAAGAAAAGTCTCTCTTTCTTGAATTTGCTGTGGTGGAGCATGGTGGTTTTCTTCCATGATACTCTGTGGGTGGTGTCCAAACATTATCCTCCGCGATCGCACTACCTACATCCCGCTAGAACACGACCCCACAAAAAACACAAGTTAAGAAATTAAAAATCTTACTTAAAAAAGTATCTTCCTGGCCCCCTGACGTCACGAAAAAACTTAAACCTTTCAGCTCCCATCCCCCCCGAATATACAGTTTACCAAAAATCCACAAACCCAATTCCCCACTCAGGCCTATAGTAGATGCCACCAATGCACCTTGCTACAGACTGTCTAAACAGCTAGCCAACTCTCTGACCCCCCTCACTGGAAGGTCCACTTCCTATATAAAAAACTCGACCCACTTTAAAGCCCTCACAGAAAATTTAACCTTGAATAAGGCAGACATATTGGTAAGCTTTGATATCTCCTCTTTGTTTACCATTAACATTTGTTTACCAATATTCCCTTAACTGACATCTTATCTCTCTTAGAAAACGTTTTTCCCTCTGACATCTTAGATCTCTTTTCCTTTGCATTAACTCTGGGTATTTCTCTTGGAAGAACAAAATCTACAAGCAGATAGAGGGAAGCGTCATGGGGTTCCCCCCTCTCACCCCCCCCTTGCCAATTTCTATATAGAAGATTTCGAAAAACGAGCCATAGACTCAGCCCCACTCAAACCTTCTATCTGGCTAAGATATGTAGATGATGTGTTCACTATTTGGCCTCACGGCCCAAACACAGACTCCTTCCTCAGTCATCTCAATAGCCTACATCCAAGAATCCAGTTTACTATCGAAAAGGAAAAGAACAATTGTTTACCCTTCTAGACACCTTAGTCACACGCCTGCCTAATGATACACTTGCCTTCACTGTATACAGAAAACCCACACACACACAGGCAAATACATTCACAAACTCTCCCACCACCACACCTCTCAACAATATGGCATTATTAAAACTCTTACCAAGAGAGCCCACAATCTCTGTTCCAGTGGAACTGTCCTCACTACTGAGCTTAACCACATACACAGCACTTTCCTCTCCAATGGCTATAGCGATCACAGTATCAAAAAATAATCAACTCCCCCCCCATTCCCCATCCTTCTCGTCAACAAGATTTTAAAAATGCCATCATCATACCCTACATCGATGGCACATCCGAAAAAATAGCCAAGATACTAAAAAAGTACAATCTACACGCAGCATATAAGCCCCACCGCAAACTTCCTACCCTTATCCATTCTACGAAAGATCAGCTCCCTCCCCTCTCTCTGCCTGGAGTTTACAAAGTACCCTGTTCTAGTAAGCTGGCATACTTTGGACAGACAAGCAGATCAGCATTTATCTACCTAGAGGAATACAAGTCTTACATCTGCAAACACAACTATGGCCATTCAGGCTTGGCTGACCATGTTTTGGACACCAAACACAGAGTATCATGGAAGAAAACCACCATGCTCCACCACAGCAAATTCAAGAAAGAGAGACTTTTCTTAGAAGCAGCGGCAGCAGCTCTCAGAAACCAACCAAATCTTAATAAATACGGTTACATTAAGCTTCCGAAGATTTTGGAAACACTCATCACCAGAGGTCCCACCTTACATTCCAAGCCACCTACTACTGCCCTTAGAGGGTGCTCCACCTAGATAGGACTTTAGTGTCACCCACGTGGTTGTGCTTAGTATTGTTTGTTATTTGTGTGTATGTTACATTAATTGTTTTTGTAATCCCCGTAGATGTCCTAGTGACTAGGACGAAATATAGGAAGTATTAAATTCTATTTTAATTCTTTTTGAGTGTTGTAAAAAATCCATTAAGCCTCCAACATGAAGATCTTTGTAATATTACCACGATTTCTTTCTCAATTACCTGCTGTAAAGTGAAAATCGGATCCTGACAGCCTCTGTTTGGCCTGAATCCAGCTTGTTCTTCACCAAGCTTCTCTTCTACAATCCTTCTCAACTGTTTCTCATGTATACTTGCATATATCTTACCAAGAACACTCAGTAATGAAATGCCTCTGTAATTCTCACATTCAGTTTTATTTCCCTTTTTATATACGGGTACTATGAGGATGCTACTCCTATCGTCTGGAATTAGTCCCTCTGAACTATGCAGTGCAATCACTGTACGACTTTTATACCTCCATACTTTTCTGGTTGAATATCATCTACTCGGGTGCCTTTCCATATTTCAGGCTTTTGATGGCTTTTTTCTACTTTCAAGTATGGATATGTATTCCTGAATGCATGACTGGTCAGTGTTTGTTTTTTTTTACCACTGTGCTGTCATTACTGCTTGCTTCACTTAGCAGTTTTTTAAAGTAATTACTCCATATTCAATGATATATTTTTCTCCAGTTTTCATGTCACCTTTATCATCTCTAATTCCTTTAACACCACTATTTCCTCCATTTCTGAGCTTCTTCAACACCTCCAGAATATCTTGCCACTTCTTGGTATTTATTTTCTATATTTTTACCAAAGTCTTCCCATGACTTTTATTTAGCTAGTTTTACAAGGTGTTTAGCTTTCTTACATTTATCTCTGTATTCTCTAAGAGCACAAGCTGACTTATTTGCCAAGAACTTTTGATATGCTTTCTTCTTTTCCTTCACTGCCTCGTAACTTCCTGTATCCACCATGGAGTTCAGATTTTTCTATCCTTGCACACAACCTCACCACATGCCTCTCTAGCTGAATCAATCAGTGTTTTCTTCAGGGCTTGCCACTGAATCTCCAAGGTTTGGTTCCTGGTCTCAAACTCTTTCATTTTTTCTTCAATAATCTTTGTGTATTTTAGTCTACAGTTCACATCTGAGAGCTGCTCAATTTTTATTCACTTTAAAACTTTCTTACATGTTCTTCTTTTGAATATGAAATTCAATTTTATCCTGCTCAAGACTAAATAGTGATCACTTCCAATTTCAAATCCTCTGTACACTCTGGTGTCCAGCACCAGGGAGAAAACATCACTATCAACAATAACATAGTCAATGAGACTTTTCTTATTCCTTGCCTCTTCTCTCCATGTGAATTTGTGCACATTTTTATGTTGGAATATTGTGTTAGTAATAACCAGTCCATGTCCTGAGCAGAAATTCAACAGCTATTTGCCATTATTATTTGCTTTGCTCTTTTCTCCAAATTTTCCCAAAATATTTTTGTATGTCTGAGAATCATTTCTTACTCTGCTATTTAGATCCCCAACAAGGACCAACTTTTCATTTTTCATTGTGTCGGTTGCTTTTTCTAAAGCCTCAAAAAATTCCTCCACTTCTACCTTAGTAGAACCTTCTGTGGGACCATAGGCACAAATAAGTCTCATTGTCCAGTTCCCCATTCTCATATTTGCCCAATCACTCTACTTGAGACTGACTGCCTACCATTCAAGAAGATTAGCCTCATATTTAGTGTTGAATACTATGGCTATTCTTTTTCCTTGATTGTCATTGCCTGAATATAACATATTGCCTTTATTGCTCAGAAAGATCTCGCCACTTTTTGTCTTTTTTGTTTCAGTCACCCCTATTATGTTATATAAAACTTTCCACTATTTTAATTCATTAAATTATAAATCTGTTACAATTCTTAATACTAGATAAGAAATTATATTCTTTATTTTAATCCTTTACTCAAGCATGAGTAATGGATTAAAAATTTGTAAAAAGTTTGTCATTAAAAAACTTTTTACAAATTTTTTATATCAATTCCATACACAAGTAAAACCTATAGCACATAATCAGTGTCATGTGGGGACCACAGGTGAGAGGTGGGAAAATATGAAATTATTTTATAACTGAACTGTTATTAACTAACCTTGACACATTTACCAGGTAAATTTACTTAAAGATTTGCCGAAACTGCTATAGACACAAGTCACTGTGCAATAAGAATTTTATCTACCGTGAAATATAGACTGAAACTTTCCATTAAATTGTCACAGTCTTGACACTGATTAGTATATGGATGTGTATGGGCACAAAACTCTGAGTAAGTAATAGTTACATGAGATAATAATAAATATAATTTTCTTTAGGTAACCATCTTTTAGAAAGGGAGATGGCCTGGTCATCTCCCTTTTCTTCCCTAATGGGAGTTGACAATGCTATTTAACCCTAACTGGGGGCAGCCAATTCCACTTTTAGCCAGTTGGAGACAAATGACTCAATTATTCTAATAGCCAATATTCTTAATTAAGGTGTGAAGTATTATCTTTAATACTTCACGCCTTTAATTATAAAAGTATATTATCATAATCAGTTAGTTGTAACTTAAGTAAAAATGCTTGTACAAGAGATTCACACAAATTTTCTAATATTATATATATATTTTTTTTTTATTAGTCCATCTTGGACAAATTGTGGAAAAGGTTATAAATACATTCTAGAAGGAAATTTAGTAATTTGAACATTAACTGGACATACACAAAAACTTTAAACCATAACAAAAAACACCAACTTTATTTTATGCATTTCCTTCATTTTCTGAAATACTTTGTTTTTTCATTACACTGGTAAATTTTCATGCTTTATAACTACTGACAAAAAGCAACATTTTAAATTGACAATATTTAATGGTTCTAAAATACCTAACTGCCTATTCCTATACAATATAAAATTAAGTATGAAAATACCAGGGCAAATCTATATTTTACAATCTTGGTGCACTGGGTTCAGTGTACATTGGCCCAACATAATCCGTTACAATACGTCGCCTTTCACGAGCCATGCTGACCATGATTATCTCTCTTTCATGATACTGACACACTTTAAATATTGAGAGAACCGAAAGTAAAATCCAAATTACCCAAGAACTCCATGCACCAAACTGAACTGTTCCCATTTGTATATAGAAATCTGATGTGACGATTTTTTCCGTTTTATCAAATTCCATCACAGACGCTTCATCACACGAAGGAAATCTCTGCATCATACTATCGCACCAAGTTTTAAATCCACCAGTTACAATAACCGAAGAGGCAAAAACAGCACCAGCTAAAATCACATTCAGTACTGAATCCAAAAAGGCCGACAAAAAGGTACTGTCTGTGTCTTTACGAAGAAAGGTGAACATCCTGATCAGTTGAACAAATGACACCACTGTCATTAAAGCGCCAACACAAAGTGTAAACACACAATAACACGGTGAAGCCCATGAAGCGATAAAATTGCCATCTTCAACTTTAAAAGTTCCAGTAGTATACAACAAACAGTTGCCTTTGAAGTTTTCAATGTGCATACTTAACGGAATCACTACACACAGAGACAAAACAAGTGCTACGACATAACCAGTCGCTTGAAAAAGCACTAGTATGTTGTGAATTGCCATTATGCCGTAAACACCACGTTAAAATGTCAGTAATTATCTGAGAGAGCTAGAAACACTATAATCCAATACAACAAATATTACATACCACAGAAATCACGAGAAAGCATTATATATTTGCTTATAATAAATAGGTGCTCCCGAAACACTGCACACAGTATAAAGGTCAAACTACTTGAGACGTCTGATCTCCAGATCACTTAAGTTCAAAGTTTTTCATCATCTTCACGAACAGTGAATACATGTTAGACAATTATACGAATTGTTTTTTTTTAATGTTCTTATTTTTTTAAAAATAAAATGTATTTTCGTTTCGTCATTAAATACTTAATCAAAAAAACAAACCTCATAGCAAACTTAAACCAAAACCAACACGTTACTATTTCATTTTAAGTCTTACGCATGTGCAAAATTAGTGACATCTAGTGGTCAAGAAAATTACGTGAATAAATACGTACGTACAAAATAAAAGAGCGAAAAGAGTGTTTAGTTAACACACAAAAGCAGGGTATTTGTAATTTATGGGTTACTCAAGAGGATGTTTTGCTGACTGGAAAATGCACGAACATTACAGACTTCTCCGAGTGTGTGCATGTGCGCGTTTTTTTTTTTTTTCTTTTGGTGGGGTGGAAGAGAGGACGGTCGTATTGATTCAGTAATATTTCAAAAACATTCCATTTATCATCATTTTCTGTTTTGTATCATGTGTTTTTACTTAATATCTGATAATTATTATAAAGTAATTAAATATGGATATGTATTTTATTTATCTGATGATATATTTTTTAACTTTGTGTGTGTGTGTGTGTGTGTGTGTGCGTGTTAAGGCTATACAGTCGTTAAATTCAGCAGGGGCTCGGCCCAGGAACTTTTTTATGCACCGGGCCCGGACTTTGAATTTTTCTGTTTTGTGACTTTTCTCCTTTTATGGTAATTAAGCCTAACGCGAAACAGACAGCAATGGCAGGTTATTAAGACGTGCATATGACTGGTGCGATATAACAAAAGATACCGCGACGGAAAGATAAAAGCAAGCCGACAATTTAGTTGAAATGCTAACGTTCTTCAACCGAATTTCAATAATGTTCAACTGCCATAACAACATTCACTATTTTTTTTTCTTAGTGTTAACACGTTTACAAATTTTAACATGTTCGGTTGAATTTTATTGCTGTCTTTATACCCTATCTAGCTTTTGGAGACTGAATGGACAGTTCAATCTCCGCCGGTAGCCAATCAGAGATAGCTAACCCATGTCTATCACTAATTATAGCAGCCACCGATGAAGACGCTAGCAAACAAGTGCTGCCATCTCTTGATACCTAACTCTAACAAGATATGTTACTGTGTGAAATAATGCGAGAATTACGGCCGATTTTCTTGAGTTTATGGGACGAAAAATTCGAGTTTCCGGGAGGGAAAACCCGCTTGCCTGTGCCAGAGATCGACTAACTCGGAAAGAAGAAAGGCTTAGAAAAAGTTCCTCCAGTCGGCGACTAGACTTGAACTTAAGTCTAACTTCGAGCGACCAAGCGCCACTTCCACTGAGATATTCGAGTAAATACGGTATTTCAACTATGGATAAGAACATTGGTACCTTCTTTAAATGGAAAAATAGTGATAATACAAAACGAGTTTGTATTATCACTATTTTTGTGTTAGTGTGTGTTTGTATTATCACTTGGATGACAGTGATAATACAAAACGAGTTTGTAATGACAGTTTGTAATGTGTAGTTTCTGAAGAGAAAGAGGACTGTAAAGAATCCACAAAAATACAGAATTCTCATCAGTTGCAATGCGATAATATTAATACGCTGAACGAAAGGAAAGATTTGCCGACTTGCTGGACACTCGACCAGCGGATCGCATTCAAAGGTAAATACAATTGGTTATTTTGTAGGAACATTTTTCTGTTTTGTGATTTTTCTCCCTTTATGGTAATTATGCCTACATTATTGTGTTATTATTCAAGAGTTGTTTACAGTTTTGAATGTGTATATAAAGTCAATATCAACAGTCGCCTGATTACGAACGAGTGATGAAAGGGACGGGGAGGTTTGGAGCTTCCCCGGATAGCATCCAAAGATAAATACAATTGGTTATTTTGTATAGGGCCCCGGAACTTATTCGTTTATAATTTAACCACTGAGGCTATAGATATAGATATATATTTTATTTATGGCTGATGATAATTTTTATTTTATGTGTGTGTGTGTTAAGGCTATAGATCTCTTGGAGCAGAGATCTGAGGAAATGGCATACCATTTCCTCTGGCTACCATTGTTGAGCCTCTAACAAATGTAATTGTAAACAACACCAGTTCGTAATTCTTTTCTACCTTTTTTTTGTTTTCAGAATTACAGCATACATGAATAAAAATTACTTGCAATACGCAATTCAAGTTAGGTCATCCTGAAATTGTGACCCCCCCCCTAGATTCCCTATTCCCTTTCTGTAATACAGACAGAGAATCTCTTCCCATGTCACAATTTTATCAAAAAATAAAAGGAACAGAAGGAATTTTATGCGCAAGAGACTTTGTCTTTGAATTACCAGTAATGACAAATAATCGTATTCATCAGAATATTTTTAAATCTTGTATCTTCGTTTTAAGAAGAACAGTTGTCATCATCCATCCAATAATTCCCTTTGTCAGTATGGGTTATTATTATTATTTTTTTTATTGTAAACATAACAATATTATGTACAGGATTAACCAGTGTTTGGTTCTCTGCAGTCAGGCAGAGAGGTTATATACATTGCTCATACTTTTGTTGAGGTATGTTACATCGAAATATCAGTTATAAGGTGAATTACATTTTTTTTTAAAGTTATTTTGACATGATACTGTATAAGAACATAAGATCTGACATGCATGTGGAAGAACATAACTGTTACTATAGGACAATATTATCTATTTACATGGGAGTAACAGCTGATTAGTATTCGCATTGTTAACACAAAGTGCCTTCTTCCCCCTTTCTTTGGGGAGAATGATGTCACTTCTATGCTGGAAAGTGGACTATGATGCAGTCGCCCTGCTCAGCCAGGAGTTGATTCCGTGGATTCCAGGTTTGGTGGAAAAGATCTAAGGTGTTGTTTTGCCTATGGTGGTGATGCTGGTGTAAGATCCGACTTCTCGCCTTTTGTTTGAAGGCTGCAAGGAGTTGGTCAGCTGCCTCTCTCTGTGAAGTTGCTGTGCTGTCTGGCATGGGTTAGCTCTGTGTAAAGATATCTGGACAGGAGAGGAAATGGGAGCAAAGGACCATTAGGGGGATCTCCTCCAATATTTTTAATAATCATTATTGTTTCACCCCCCAAGGATAAAAAATATATAAAAAAATCTTCAAAACTAATAATAGAAGGATTTTATGTTGAACTGTGTTAGAATGGGACTTATTTGAATGAGAGAAGAGTTGTACAAACTATAAGGATGGAGTACACAGTGTACAACACAGAAACAAACTTTACAAACGGTCTGATAAAGATTGTAATAAGATATTTGTGAATATGAACGCAATAGGAGATTTAAGAACTCAGGGCACAGGAAAACTCCCTGCACTCCCATTTGTACAGTCTTAGTATCAGTTACATACTACTGTTTTCCAAGGCTCAGATTAAACAATCTGATTGTAGCGCAAATAAAATTATCGGTTATATAGTAATTGACAGAGAGAGAGAGAGAGCGTGATCGAATTATTTATTTATTTTTATTTTATTTTATTTTTTTTTTCACATACAGACGTAAATAAACTAGACTATTTTAAAGACGTTTTCAGGGATTTCCTGAAAACTGAAAGAATTCCTCGAGCAAAAGAGAAATCCTATTTATCGGAATGCTAAGACAGCTAATAGATTTCATACCAGGATTGGTTGTGTTGAATTGCAGCCGAAGCAACTGAGCCTCTGAGGCCGGTACACTGTGTGTTAAGAGCGTGTATTCATTTGGCTGGCTTGTCTGTTTTGTGGTATGCAAAATCCAAGTTTCCTGGTGGGGGTAATCCTCAGCTCCATATGAGGCCACTAACTCACCTTCAACTGAAAAGTTTTTTGCGTCCTAAGCAGGACTTGAACCAAAGGAAAAAGGTCTTCCAACTAAAGGACATCACCATAATAATTTCGTGCAGATATGAATCTAATAAACAGGTCCGACATCAAGGGTTCATCCCAGGAAAAACAGAACCATACCATCACACCACCACCACCTCCGAATTCTGGTAAGAGACGTTCACCAGGCATCCACCACACCTACATCCATCCATCTTCTCGGTAGACGGTGTAGCGTGATTCTTTGCTCCATAATCCTTTCCAAGCTTCCGCGTCCCACGGCACATGATGCTGCATGGGTAATTGGTTCGGGTAATGTGAGGCTTGCATATTGGGGTCAATCATGGAACCACATGTTGTAAGCTCTGGATGTCTGTGCAGATTCGTGTTCCAGTCGATTCCAGGAACTCCGCATTCAACGTGTCGGCCTGCGAATGGCGGTTTTTACATATTATCCTTCGTAGCATCCTGATTGTTGAACTGAAATGGCCCAATTTGTTAGCAATTTACCAAACAGATAAGCCTGCAACATGGCCTCCTATCACAACGTCTATTTCAAACTCTGTGAGTTCCTTTCTCACAGCCACATCACCAGGACACGGTTGCACTGACTTCATAGCATCATATTCCTCCAATTTATACCGGCTACAAACACGTACTCGTTTCATGGCACGATGCACCTTTCCCATGAGGGAAGGGTGGGGGGGGGGTTCGTTGACTCTTTTCCAAGCAATTTATTGAATTAAACCATGAGCGTGAAATATATTCTTAGAAAAACTCCAACTGTAAACCATTTTACACCGAAATGATGGGAGAGCAACAGTCACTTACTGAAGCAAGGATATGTAGGTTTTGGCAATAACAGTGAAACGTGAAACTAGTTCGCGCGGTTAGCCTAGTGGCTTTGCGCTACGCAACCATATGCCTGGGGAAGGAGTGTCCCAGGTTCGATTCCCGTCGAAGACGTGAAGAATTTGAGGATCTTCCTCGGGCATAGCCAAGTTAGCCGGTCTTGGGCGCGGCAGTAGGGTTTTTCCGCCAGTTTATCTGGCGTTTTTCATCCAGCAAGCAGGCAAACCGGTCCCCGTGAACATACGCTGCTACAGTCAAAAATATATCCCCCACCAGCGGCAGACCAGGCGACAGGTCGGTCGGGAATAGTACTAACAAGTAGTCGCATCTAAGTAAGACGCGAACCCTGCATAAGGAAGGGGGAAAAACGCGTAGTGAAAGAAGAAGTGAAATATGAAGCTTACTTATGAAAATATAAGTAAGCAGAACAAAGAAACATGAATAAACTTACGGGAAAACTTGAACCGGCATCTGGAAAAGAAGAAAAAGAATTCCAGGGCAAGGCATTCGATCAGTAACTATTTAAAAAGAGAAATCTGATATTCCTTCAGCAAGTGAGGAATAAAATCAGATAGACTTGAATGGATGAATGACTTCATTAGTTTAAACATGAAGTTGAAAACAAGTGTATAGTGGGCAGCATAAAGTACAAAACAGAGCTACAAATGTAGAAAGGAAGACGAAATCGGATTACGAGGAGAAACCAGCACAGCAGAACAATAGAAATCGTACGAATTTTTAGGACAAAAAATTCGCTGAATTATTTGATGAATAGCTTATCATGCATGCAAAAATGACATCAATATGCATTGAAAGAAGAAAAACTGGAAGTGACCAATGTACTATTAAAGCGCAATACCAAAAGCGGCGTGAGATTGACACATTGGTGTCCAAAACTTAAGAATGAACACTATTTCTGAAGATGATGACCGAATATTCAGACGAATCAGTTTGTGGCAATCTGCATAAATGATTATTTCGAGTGAAAGCGGGTTAACATTCAAATTTTCGAATCGCGCGCACTCAACCACGTGATAGTACTCAACAGGAATAAAAGGCAAAAAGCTGCGCTAAGCGAATTGTGTTTACAAGAAGCCCTTTTCCTGAAGGAATAAAGTTGTAAACGTTGATGCTTTGTAATGTCTCTCAATGACATCATCTAGATGATTTCACGCGGAGAATTATTGGAAAACTTAAAGAAGGCCGCAGCAAAATTACTGATATTTCCACAGAGTTGGAAATCTCACATAACGTTATATCCAGGCTATGGGCAGCGTTTCAAACCAATGGAATATGTTTCTGAAGTTTGCTAAGAGGGCGCCCTTGCTCTACCACGGAGCATGGATTTGCACTAATTGGCGATCAGTCCAGATCGCCAATTAGTGCAATCAAAATCATGGTATTTTATAGTTATAAAATACCATGATTTTGATTAGACATTTTATATAGTCACCGAGCACAACTGGTGTACTGTGTCAGAGTGGGCCAGACCAAAGTAATTAGAAGTAGACTATGTAATCATGACTAAGTTAACAAAGACTCATAAACAAAACAAAATGCTAGCTTGCTTGGCCGAGTAGATAGTGCATCTGCTTTCCAACCAACAGACTGTGGATTGGAGACCACAAACTTGCTTATTACATTTACAATCTTCAGTGAGCGGAGTTAACATTTAAAATAAGCATGGGAGGAAGAAAAAAAACTTGAAAATTTAATTTTCACAGTTAACTTACAATTTTTCTTAGGAGGAACAATAAATCTAGTGTTCCTACAGAACCTTAACCTAACTGAAGTATATGGTATAAAACTTTGTGTCTGGCAGTCCGATCATTTAAAAATCAACACACATTGTAAATGCAGTTTTCGTTCCCGATAGGGTCATTATGTAGAATTTTGATATGAAAGCTTAATTCACTTCGTAAAATGGCTTTCATACAATTACAGTCGAGGGTCGGAATATTGTCAGTAATCATGTCTTGTCAGTGTTATCCCATCCAGGAGATTGGCTATTCTGGAATTCCATCTATTTCTGTATTGGATTATTCTCTGTGTAGTTCAGGTCCAGCCAGTCTTGGTAATTCTGAATCACGTGCGTCTGTGTTCCTTTCTTTCGCTTACTACAAGTCTTCCTTTTAATAAATCTTTTTTGAAGACAATATTGCCTCGAAATATTATTTTTATTTTACTTATATTTATCTGTGTGTGCGTGCGTGCGTGCGTGTGTGTGTGTTGCAAGTTACATGAATGACGGTGTTCTTCGTATGTGACTGCTGTTGTCTTTCTTAGTGCAGTGCCCTAGTTGCTGTGATTATGGTCACCAAATTGTTAGTCTTTAAGGCTTCAGAAACTTGAAAGAAACGAGAAAAGGAAGAAGGCGGAGTGGATAGAAGTAGAGAATGACAGGGTAAGTAATGGGGACATTCCAGTTAAACTGGACCATACTTTTCGTGAATAACGTCTTTGAACTTAGGTTAGTAAAGAAAGAAATACTGTCAAGGGAATATGAGTATATTCACGGTGAACTAGGTGTAGCGCTTTGTGACATCACTTATTTCGAAAATCTCCGAATATAATGAACAATCGAACAATTAAACGCGTGTGTGTATGAAAACCTTTAGACTATAATATCCTATCCCAATGGCTTTAACAAGCCTTTAAGGCCCACAACCTTCCAAGCATGCTTGGATTTCGTAACCGAAATACGAGGATAGAATGGTCATTCCTATGCCTCAAGGTATTCTTGGCTGTATCCCTGTGAGTTCACGGGGCCGGTTTGCCTGCTTGCGGGATGAAAAACAGCAGATAACTAGCGAAAAAAACCCTACTGCCCGCGCCCAAGACCGGCTAACTTGGCCATGGCTGAGGAAGATCCTTCAACTCCTCACGTTAGACTATAATAGCAATATATTATACAACACTAATAAAAAGGACACTAGTCGGGTCACGCTTGAGTCAATAATAATAATAATGATACTTGAAAGGAAAATTGGGAAGGCAGGCCACTAGCCGCATTTTGGCAATTACTGGTCTGTTAGAAAATGAATGAAAGAAACAAATAAATATATACTAAAGCACATGATACATACATACCTGGAGCCGGGTGTGTTTTCAGTAATCCTGTTGGAAAAGGGAAAAAAAGCATCTTAGTAAGATACTTTTCACATAAATATATAAAGAGTTTCAACAGAAAAATTATCAGCTTACGATACAGTTAATCTGAAAACCAAATATCTTTGCTTTTTTATTTTTGACTTCTTTTTTTTAAAATTTGTGACTTGAGGCTGCCAGAATCTGCAGAAAACATTTCGGTACACGTACTTATTATACACAACTCTTGGGATGTCGTCTGAGTACTTATTCCCCATTCTATTTTAATTACACAGTTCAAACATGTTCCATTGAATAAATAATACATTTGGAAAATTATCATAGAAAAATAAAAAATAATATAAATTAGGCTTATGATAGTATCAACTTTAAATCAGGAATCGGCAGCTACTCGTGGCCACATTACAAGAATCGTGTGATCGTGGACGATTCACAAGACAAAGTAGAAATATTTGTCGTTACTAAAATATGTGAACACAAAAATACTTGACTTTATCATAACGATGCTTTTACATCGCCTTGCAAGATTTGTTTTATTGAATGAACTTAAATGTTAACCGCAAACAATTCTGAGGTAAAGAAAGCATGATTGGGCCGAATAAAGGAATACCGAATATTCTGCCGAAGCTTTCTAAATTAAATTTTACAAAGATATTTTCTGAACAAAAAAACACCTGCATTAAAAATTGATTTCCTGCATTAAAAATTGATTTCATAAAAGATTGAAAAAATATTTAAAAAAATAAGTATGCTAATATTTCACCTAGCAAAGAAACTACATGAAAATGCAAAAATAAAATTTTACCATTCCTAAATTTAACAAAAAACTCATCAATTTCAAAAGTCAATGAAAGCATAAACATTTAAAAAAATTGCATTTTATTTACTTAAATAACCAAATAAAAATATTAGCTGCATGATTTGAAATTGTTAAATATAAAGATTAAGTATGGATTTAATAATCAAAAGGAAGTCGCGATACATTGTGATGTAAGAAATTTTTTTTTAAAATAAATATTTCCAGCTTTTTTAAAAACTCTTTCACTGTAAAGACTGGAAGCTGGTGCCGCAAGTTAACTTTCCATTTAACTCAAAATGGACATCAAATTCTTGCCATGTACCCTCAAGGAGTGTACAGGATATGATAGTACTACGTGACAAATTTACATCATTACTAACTTCCTACCTACAATTTTCCTCCAAATCAGTCTGTTACTTGTCAAGACTCCAACATTATCATTATCAGATCTTATATTTCTATCGTCTAAGGCACATTGTACCGTATCAATCCACCTATATCTTGGTCTTTCTCTGGGTCATTTTGCTGCCAACCTGGTAGAGAACACTTGTTTTGCTAATCTTCCTCTCCCATTCTGTTTAAGTGACCACATCATCACCTGAGATTAGCTCTGCTAACGCATTCCTGGATGCTGACAATGTCAAGTTCTTTCCTAATATATTCGTTTTTAATAATATGATATTGCAATTGATGCCATCTGTTCACGCCTCTAATCTTTCTCAGGATTAGAGACCACAGATATGAGAGTCTCTAGTCTTTGGTCAAGTGTTTTACTTCTGACCCAGTTCTCAGATCCATAAGTTAAAATATACAGCTAATTTAGTGTAGCGATTAATTTCTCTCTTATTCCATATAAATTTATTCATTTGACTTTCTACCATACCAAATTTTTACTATCTTCACTAAAAATTGTGTCTAAGTAGCTGAAATGTTTTCTTGTTCTATAGGTTCTCCATTCTCAATGCAGTTGATATTTTCAACGCTTCTGACTATTTTCATTGTATTTGTCTTGTTATTGCTGACCTTCATACCATATCTATTACAACAGTTATTCAATTTAGTCAGGAAATCTTGCAGACTTGAAGCGGATTTATTTAGAAGTATAACATCGTCCGCATAAAGCAAAGAGCTCACATTAACATCTCCAATTTTGATATCAGCTTTAATATGACTTTCCTTCATAATGGGATCCATATAGATAACGAATAACAGAGGGGATAATATACATACTTGTCTCACACCAGAATTAACGTCAAACTATCTTCCTGTACTTCCTTCAGTTTTAACTGCTGACTTACAACTCAAATAAAGACTAAGTATCGCTTGATATAATGCACCATTGACAGCAGATAACTGTAGCGTTTTGAATAGCTTCTCTCTTGGTATTATTGTATTATTTTATTATTATTTTGTGACACCTCCAAGAAGTCTAAAGACTCATTGAGGGATGACACCTACTCTACAACTCTCCGTCTCCACCACTTAATTCATCAACTACACCGGACTGACAGTACCATCATCATCTACACCAACACCGCCTATTGACCACCACCAACACTAGTATTTTTTTGTCTGTAAATTGCGTGTATTCTGAAGGCCAATTTGTCTGTATGCGGGATAAAAAAAACCCGAGTTTCTGGGAAAAAAAATCCTGATATCCCCGTATGAGATCGGCTAACTCATCTTCAATTGAAAAAAAAAAAAACATGTTCTTCTCGTAACGACGAGAACCGAACTTAGGCCTTCCAATCGAAGGGCGCAATGCACCATTGTTCTTCCAATTGGCTAGGGGAGGCAATATTGTTGATATGTTAGTATAATTCATTATCTGACAAATGGACTGGCGAAAACGTACTAGTTCTCCGACAGCACGATGTGCGTTCGAATCTCACCATGGGTATGGATGTTTTGTGAATGTCTTTAGGCAGTAAAGCCGGGATTTAAGATTAAGCAGCCCATAGCTCATTACTAATACACTACACCACATTAGTATTAGTACACATACCGGCCGCTGAATTAGAAATCTTTATGCAGATATACGTAAACGTCACTTCGCAGCGTATATGCAGAATAGAGTGGTATCTCGCTAATCCGAACCTCTTTAGTCCGAACCATCCAGTAATCCGAACTGCTTTTAAATGTAATTTCCCAGAATTATGACTTTACCACATTAATAAAAAATAAAAGTTTGAAGAATGTAGCATTCTTAGTTGCTACTGCTTGGGAAGCCGTCGAACCTTTTTGCCGCTCTCAAATAAGCTGGGAACACATGCAAATGATATTCATAATACTCGTTTTATGACCTTAGCAGCTTCATCATAATTCTCAAGAACACACCACTCAATCATTATTCAGAAGCCGTTATAGTATTCGTCTCCTTGGGCGTACATTACCACTCCGATTAATAAGTGACACAAAGCCAGCTCTTTTCTGTGAGCGGTCAGTGGCTATTTTATGGTCATCACGAAAGATTTTGTGATTCGTTATGAAAGAAAGCACTAAGTGAATATTATTTTGAGTCTAGTAAATTTTATTGGCATCATATTTTTATTTTCTACACAGAAGGTCATACCTAGTTGCTTTACAGAAATAGCCAGCAAATTTGTATTCTTAACGAACTTCAGAAGTAGGTATAAATGAGGTAAACAAGCTTTATAATAGGAAAATGCACAGTAATGATTACACTTGAGAAAGTAATCATGAAAAGAATGGTAGCATTTTTCTCACGTGGAGTTTCTTCACACTTCGAGTACTTGTGTAAAATAAATGCACTGTCAATAATGTACGTTTAAATTGAAAGAATTAGATATGTACTCGCATTACTAGATTTATTTAAATTTTTGATACAAAATATAGAAATATTTGTTATCATGATAATATATGATCAAATAAATCGTTGTTATTAAGTGCGCGCGCACGCACACACACACACGAATAATAAAGAAATAAAAATAATATGTCGTTTCTGTGAGTACATGTCTAGCACGACAAGAAATCGTTTGTTATCATTTTTTTTTTCTTTCTTTTTTTAAGTTCCAGTTTCTTTTGGAAAACTTGTTAGACTCAACTCTCGTTCATTAGCTACACAATGCTATCAATCCTAACGGTATCCTATGCAATATACTCTTTTACTATAATTTTACACATCTATGCGAAAGCAAATTTATTTCAGCCCATTCTCGGTCACAGAAGGAAAAGCTTTTTACTCTTTCTAAAGAAAAGACATTTTTCATTCCAGTAAGCGTATAAATGTCAAAAACTTCCAAGTAATTGAGATTAACACCTACATATGAGCTCCAGAAGCAGGACAAGTCACTGTCCTTTCTCTGGAATTCATTTTAATTTTTAGTTTTCGCCGATTGTGTATATTCAATTTGATAATAGTAGCTCGAGCTAGCGAAACGTCAGGTTGTAAATATTTAGTTTATTCAGTAAATTATTTATGTGCAGCAGGAACCGCGATTCGTCAGACCAGCCTACATTTTCCACTCCATTAGCGTCCACCGGACATGCTACTTTACACCACAGCACCTTAATCACTTTCGACGATAACCTTCAGTTTGAGAGGGTGTTTTGTTGGCCTTCAGCTCTGGAATCCCATACTAGAGAGAATGTGGTACGTCGTCAGCTGTAATATTTTTCCTGCTCTTCTCATTTCTCAGTCATCTGTGGCAACATAGCTTGTCAATTAGACAGTGAAAGGCATTGCACTCTTCGTACACAAGCCCGTTTAGCGCCATTCTGTATACTGTATACGGTTTAGCGGCATTCTGTATACTGTATACGGTTTAGCGGCATTCTGTATACTGTATACGGTTTAGCGGCATTCTGTATACATATACCTTAACCACTGTTAGACAACCAATAAGGCGTGCCGTATGAGTTGAAGGTACATGACAATCATAACCTTTTAGCACTTTGTGATATCCTTACCTTTCCCATGACAGCAACTTTAACATTTTGGTCTGCATACAATATATACCGCGCGTGAAAGAGAGAGAGAGAGAGAGTGTGTCTCACTGACGAAAGGGTTGTAAACATATTAGTACTGATTATCTAACCTTATGAGGCATAAGGTTAGATAATCAGGACATCCTGTTCTTAAAGACCAAACATGGATTATTTTTATAATCCATGTTTGGTCTTTAAGATCTTCAGGCCTCCAATAAGCAGTGTGTAATCTCACAACGAACGCTGGAAATCATCTTCCACCTAAAAACATTCATAAAAAATTCATTAAAGAGTGGAAGTATACTACCAGCTTAGCCAGCAACGATACTACACGTTCCTTCATACTGCGGTAGACAAGACATGTTCCATTTTAGATAGGTGTGATCAAAATGCAACGTTATGATAGCGTATGTTAACAACTTTAGAAATTTTATGAGTTGGCTTAATCACGTTCATTTTTTTTTTAATTTCATTTGAAAATCCAGCACTTGTTAGCAAAAAAAAAAAAAAGAAACTTACATATCAAATAAAAGTCTATATCCACCAATATCTGGATAGACGTGCACTAGATGAAAAACTCATCTCTAATCGGTTACAGACAAACTAAGGTTACATATTGTATAGATTACACAACATTAAATGCGTAGTATTACATAAATTTTTATAGACTATGTTAATATTCAAGAATGTATGGAATTTGCAGTTTGCGGAGGGGGGGGGGAGGCCAGAAACATACAAAAATATCCTTGGCAAATCACACAAGTTGCACAAACAGAATCTTAAAGAAAATCTTCACTGATAATAAAAAGTCCGAATAATAAATCAAGTATGGGTTAAATGGATGAATAACACTATTAAGCTTGAGCTGCAAAAAAAGAAACAATTGTGGAGGGAATTTAAGGAGAAAGGTGACCGGCAGGTGCAGGAACGGCATAAAGCTCAGGCCAGAAAGGTAATAAGGGTGGTAAGAAAAGCAAAAGCGGATTTTGAAAGAATATTGGCCATGCAGTCTAAAGAGAATCCCAAACAGTTTTTTCAATATGTTACAAGTAAAAGGAAAAATGTTCATGGCAGAATGATTTTAAAAAATACTGAGGGTAGGAAGGTAACAGAATCAGTCGATATAGTGGAATTACTGAGCGAGCACTTTGCAAGAGTATATTCCAGGTGGTGATATTGCAGGAATGGAAGAACCAACAGCTTATACTGGAATTGTGATGAATGAAGTAGAGGTAAATGGTCTATTACAGAACCTCAATGTCAATACGTCTGTGGGATTGGATGGTATACCAGCTCGTGTCGTACGTGAGGCGGCTAAAGAATTGTCAGTGCCCTTGACCATTTTGTTTAATTTGAGCCTCGGGTCTGGGTCAGTCCCAAGGGGGGTGGAAAGAGGGAAAATAGTCCCGCTGCATAAAGGTGGTTCCAAGGCTGCTGTTGAAAATTACCGGCTAATCAGCATAACAGGAATCGTTATCAAGGTCTTGGGCAAAATAGTCAAGAGGAAAATACAAGATTGGATAGATGAAAATGGAATACTGTATCGGGGACAGCATGGTTTTGTGAAGGGTAAGTCATGCTTCAGTAACTTGCTCACGTATTATAACACAGTGACGGCTGAATTGGATAAGGGTAATGGGTTTACAGTGATTCTACTGGACCTTGCTAAGACCTTTGACAGGATACCACATGGAATTCTAATCAGTAAAATGCAGCATATGGGGATGGATATAGGGTTGGTGAGATGGACAGGAGGGTGGTTGACGGAGAGATATCAGAGAGTGGTTTATTCAAGAGCAGAGTCCAAAAGACGGCCTGTGAATAGTAGTGTGCCACAAGGATCTGTTCTTGGACCACTGCTGTTTATTTTGTTCATTAATGATATAGGAAAGGATCTGAGAGGAACAGTTCATTTGTTCACGGATGATGCAAAGTTGGGTAGAGCAATACTGAATGTAGATGATGTCAAATTTTGCAGGATGATTTGGATAGATTGGAGGTCTGGGCTAAGGAGAATGGATGTCAATTTAATGTGGCAAAATGTAAGGTTATACGTTTTGGGGTGAAAAGATTAGCAGCAGTATACTACATTGGTGGAACTGTACTCCAGGAGATTGACGAGGCCAGGGATTTGGGAGTGCTGGTGGATAGGAAGTTGAAGTTTAGGGGGGAACATTGCAAAAGTTGCTAAATCAGCTCATCAAATCATTTGGTTACTGAAGAATACTTTGACGAGCAGAGACAAGCAAGTTATTGTTACTCTGTATCGAGCCTTGATAAGACCACATCTCGACTACTGTGCCCAGATTTGGTCACCTAGGTTTCTTCTTGATGGGGAGGAGGTTGAGAGGATCCAGAGGCGAGTGACCAAGATGATAGCAGGTTTGTGGAATGAACCTTATGAGAACAGGTTGAGGATTTGTGGGCTGCAGAAATTAGTTGATAGGCGGAGGATGGGAGATATAATTGAGACATTCAAATTACCGAAAGGTTTCTATAAGATTAATTCAGAATATATTTTTGAGAACAGGGCTGGTGGTGGGAGGACTAGGGGCCATCCATGGAAGCTGGGTAAGAGTGTGGTTAGAGCTGAGTTCTTTACTTTTAGAGTGCTGAATGAGTGGAATAAACTGCCAGAGTCTGTAGTGGGTGCTATGACAGTGAATAAGTTTAAGGCAAGGTATAATAGATACTGTGTGAATGGCGAATAGTTGTGATGAACATGATTTGGGGCCTCCCTCGATGAGTCTAAGGACTCCCTGGACTTGCCCGTAATAATAATAATAATAGTAACAATAAGAGTGCAAGTAACTCTAATTTAATCCCAATCAATGTCAGGCAGATGTACCTAAGATTTTCTTTGTACATCGAAATAAATACTAGATTAGTCTCAGACTAGCACCGTACAAGAAAAAGTATCCTAGAGCACTATATCACATTCCTGGAAGGATCTCTCTCAAAGAAACGCCTAGAAATTGGAAGCAATCTTCAAAAATTAATTAAGAACTATTTCTTGAAATAAGACTATTTATATAATGTACAACATATAATGTTACTGATTTTACTGAAGAAAATTTCAAAACTCTTCACCTCCCATTCACTTTCCGCATGCCACTGGATATGATATTACACAGGTGCAAAAAAAAAAAAAAAAGCTT
This sequence comes from Typopeltis vanoorti, assembly GCF_054136105.1. NCBI lineage: Eukaryota > Metazoa > Arthropoda > Arachnida > Uropygi > Thelyphonidae > Typopeltis > Typopeltis vanoorti. The sequence continues at coordinate 143,743,968 of NC_143549.1, forward strand.
ATCGCTGTTGAACTTCAGGTGATGCAAGCACAACGTTGACAGAATGACTCGAAATCAAGGTATGTAAAATTGTGCAACAGACCTTATCTGCTGACTGCATTCTCCAAATTTTCGTTGCAGTTGGACTGTAGCCAAGATCTACGAAAATTGACTCATGTAAAGACAAATACAAACATCAAAGCAGAGGCGTTTTGTGCGAAAATGTTTCATTACAAAATGCATTTTGTAATGAAAATGGCAAAATTTCAGAAATCTATGATAATTTTCCGATCACAGACATAATTAGCGATGGCGTGTTCATTTGTTTGTTTTGTCTACATAGGTCTAATTGCAAAATTGTATACTATCACCATTAAATTTTGCATATACCCACTGAGCGACTATGTCCTGACCAACTTTTCTTTTCTTTTTTTTTTTTTTTTTCGGAAAGAAAAACACCAAAACTTGTACCGAAAACTTGGGGAAAAAAGAATGGCGCAATCGAAATAACGGCATTTTTCAGAAAGGATTACACACGTACCATGACGTACGTCATTACACCACGTGCCGCAAATAATTACAATTGTTAGTTCAATGTACATGGAAGGATACATTACGCTCTCTACCTCGCATTTACTTCACTTTTGCAAGATAATTATTTACCTCTTAAACGATCGCTTATCTTAGGAATAAACATGAAATAATTAAGAGATCAAAATAGCGTGCTGATGGCGAATGCAGGAGTGGATCATTAACATTGTAAGCATAATAATTTCAAGGTAGAAATGAAAGATAATGCAGTCCATTGCACATCTTCTAATGTATCAACTGTTTTGCCTGTATTAATTGACTCGTATACACACCGAAGTTTTAGTGTAATATATGATGATACATCTGGTTTTTCTAATGTCCCAAGTTTAAGTGATAATCAAGACTTCACAGTTAGGTGCCATCAGTCTCATAGGAAACATTCCTTTTTTAAACAGCCATATCCCAATGTAACTGGTATTTTTAAATGACTGTAATATATTTTATAATTTTGATCTGACCAAATAAAGTAGACTATCTTGCAGCATTCCAATATGTTCTAATGTTTTTTATGGAATAGAAAAAAATATGGGGGGATTAAGAATGACATGGAATGAGAATGACATTATTTAGTAACGGATGAAATGAGTGTGTGCATGGAATAAATAGTGCAGAAATACATACACAGAGATTGCTGAGCGATATACGAAAGAATGTGAGAGAAGATCAGGGACAAAAACAAGCATCAGTGGGGGTAAAGGATGTCAAGTTAAAAAGGAGCAGAAAAGATAATGTGCTGTATGGGGATTGTATAATTAAGGGTGTGAAGAATGGTAGAGTAATTAAAGCGTGTTTTCCTGGGTCAAAGATTAAGGATAAAACTGAGGCTCTGAAATTGCAGAAAGATAGAGCGAGTGAGATTATTGCAGTTATAGGGACGAATGATCTAGATAGCGAAAGATTATCTGTCAGATTTGAAGGATTTAATGATAGCAATGAATGCAAAGAGTGAGAGTGGAAAGATCATGAGTGTGCTACCAAGATTTGATAATGATGAATTAAACAGAAGAGCAGTTATAGTAAATGGAATGATGTGAAGGTTGTGCAAAAGCTTCTGCAATGAAATGAAACTGAATATTCATTTCATGAATGTCTGGGATGAGTTTAATAAAAGGAAGGAGTATTTTAAGAGAGATAGTTTGCACTTAAATGGATTGGGCGCTTGGCATTTAGAACATTTATTGATAAAGGATAGAGTAAATGGTCAAAAAACTGGGAAATGGGATTTGCTAAGGAGGTAGGTGATAGAGTCAACTATAAATAGTACTGAGGTTATTAATCGCTGTGAATTTGGGATTAATTTAATCCCAAATCTGTTGCCGCGGTATGACAGAGAAGAGTTGAGAAGGAGGGCCATAATTGCAAATGACCTTATGCGCAGGTTATGCAGGAGTACTGTGGAGTTTGTGGACGTATGGAGTGAGTTTGATGGGCGAAAGGACTTATATAAGATGAATGGTTGGCATCTGAATGGATTTGGTGTGCTCAGACTGGAAAAAGTGTTGCTGAATGAAGTGAAAGTGGATGTGCAGAATCGGGGAAACTAGAGCTATTATGGGGGGAAGGAAGTGGATATGCAGACATTAGGGAGACAGTTGAGTGTAAGAATGTATATAATATGCCCGAGCTAGTACGAAGGACAACACGTCAGAATGGGACAGTTAGTATAAGGCATCAAAATAGGGGTGGGACTAACAGGCTTCTGCACTTCATGTATACTAATGCCAGGAGTATCAGGAACAAGAAGGAAGAATTTTGGGCCTTGGTTGGCTCTTCTTGGCCACAGGTTATTGGTATTGGTGAGACATGGCTGACAGAAGTTGATATAACTAGTGGAATAGAATGTGAAGGGTATAGTGTGTTTAGGAAGGACAGAGAGAAAAGAATGGGGGGGGGGCAGTGTTATTGATGATAGCTGATGAACTGTAGCCAAGCAGAATTGAAGTTGAACTGCAGGATAGTGAAGAGCGCACATTTGAGACTATTTGGTGTGAGATTGAGACTAGTGGAACAAAATATACATTTAGATGCTGCTATAGACCAGGTGATGAAATAGATGGTGGAGATAGTATGCACAGACAAATGGACGCAATGAGTGGAAGGAGGGTAATTATTATGCGGGATTTCAACTATGGTAACATTGATTGGAAGGAGGAGAGAACACATGAGAGGAAGGAATTGGATTTTATGCATTTATTAAGGGATAACTACCTGAGACAGTATGTAATGGAATATACTAGGGGTTCGAGAGAGCTTGACTAATAATTGCATCTGAGAATTTGACTGTAATGAATATGACCATGTTGCCACCAATTGGTGAGAGTGATCATAATGTCTTGACCTGGGAGGTGGCTAAATGGAATTTTCAATTAAGAAAGGGTACATGTGGAATTACCAGGCTGGTAAGTATGACAAGCTTAGGATATTGCTTGGTTCAGTGCCATGGCATATAAAACTGCAAGGGGTGGAGGTTGATAGTGCATGGAAAGCGGTAAAGGAGCGTTTGAAGGAGGTAATGGCTGACTGTATACTTAGAGTACGGATAGTAAATCAAGTAGGGGTTAAATGGATGAATAACACCATTAAGCTTGAGCTGCAAAAAAAGAAACAACTGTGGAGGGAATTTAAGGAGAAAGGTGACCTGCAGGCCCATGAACAGTATAAAGCACAGGCCAGAAGGGTAACGAGTGTGGTAAGAAAAGCAAAAGCGGATTATGAAAGGAAATTAGCCACGCAAGCTAAAGAGAATCCCAAACAGTTTTTTCGATATACTGCAAGCAAAATAAAAAATGTATAGGGCAGAATGATTTTAAGGAATGCCGATGGTAGGGAGGTAACTGAATTAGTTGATACAGTGGAATTACTGAGCGAGCACTTTTCAAGAGTATATCATCCAGATGGTGATATTGCAGGAATGAAGGAACCAATAGCTTATATGGGAATTGAGGTGAATGAAATGGAGGTGAATAGTATATTACAAAACCTTAATGTGAATACATCTGTGGGATTGGATGGCATACTAGCTCGGGTCTTACGTGAAGCGGCTAAAGAATTGTCAGTGCCCTTGACCATTTTGTTTAATTTGAGTCTCAGATCTGGGTTAGTCCCGAGGGGGTGGAAAGAGGGGAAAATACTTCCACTGCATAAAGGAGGTTCCAAGACTGCTGTTGCAAATTACCGACCGATCAGCATATCAGAAGTCGTTGTCAAGGTTTTGGAGAAAGTAGTCAAGAGAAAAATACAGCAATAGATAGATGAAAATGGGATACTGTATGGGGGACAGCATGGTTTTCTGAAGGGTAGATCATGCCTCACTAACTTGCTTACGTTTTATAACACAGTGACGGCTGAACTGGATAAGTGTAATGGGTATACAGTGATACTGCTGGACCTTGCTAAGGCTTTGACAGGATACTACATGGAATTCTAATTTGGAAACTGCAGCATATGGAGATGGATATAGGGTTGGTGAGAGGGATAGGAGGGTGGTTGATGGAGAGATATCAGAGAGTAGTTTATTCAGGGGTAGAGTCCAAAAGACGACCTGTCACTAGTGGTGTGCCACAGGGTTGTTCATTAACGATATAGGAAAGGATCTGAGATGAACTGTTCATTTGTTTGCTGATGATGCAAAGTTGGGTAGAGCAATACTGAATGCACATGATGTCAAAATTTTGCAGGATGATTTGGATAGATTGGAGGACTGGGCTAAGGAAAATGGATGTCAATTGAATGTGGCAAAGTGTAAGGTAATGCATTTTGGGGTGAAAAGATTAGCAGCAGTATACTACATTGGTGGAACTGTACTCCAGGAGATTGACGAGGCCAGGGATTTGGGAGTGCTGGTGGATAGGAAGTTGAAGTTTAGGGGGAACATTGCAAAAGTTGCTAAATCAGCTCATCAAATCATTTGGTTACTGAAGAATACTTTGAAGAGCAGAGACAAGCAAGTTATTGTTCCTCTGTATCGAGCTTTGATAAGACCCCATCTTGACTACTGTGCCCAGATCTGGGCACCAGTGTTTCTTCTTGATGGGGAGGAGGTAGAGAGGATCCAGAGGCGAGTGACGAAGATGATAGCAGGTCTATGAAATGAACCTTATTAGAACAGGTTGAAGATTTGTGGGTTGCAGAAATTGGTTGATAGGCGGAAGACGGGGTGTATGATTGAGACATTCAAATTACTGAAGGGTTTCTATAAGATTAATTCAGAGGATATTTTTCAGAACAGGACTGGTGGTGGAAGGACTAGGGGGCCATCCATGGAAACTTGGCAAAAGTGCGGTTAGCAAGGGTGTTAGAACTAGGTTTTTAACTTGGAGAGTCGTGAATGAGTGGAATAAGTTGCCAGAGCCTGTTGTGGGTGCCATGACTGTGAATGAGTTCAAGGCAAAGTATGATAGATACTGTGTGGGTATTGAATTGTTGTTCTTGACATGATGTTTAGGGCTTCCCTCGATGAGTCTACGGACTCTTTGGAGTTGCCCGTAATAATAATAATAATGCTATCTTCATAAGCCAAGATTTAAAAAAATGACAAAGTTATGTAGGAATGGTCTGATTAAACAATCAAAAAGTGTGGCCATTTTAATGCCAATGACAGTTGCCAAAGTGAAAATAAAATAAAATAAATAAATTAATTAATTAATAGTAATAATGGGAAGAAGTACCGGATGTACCAACAAAAGGAGTATGCAAATGGCTGATATTATCGTTTAAACTGTGAACGTCTAGAGGCACGGCAACAGTAGCAATACCAATAACACTAATAATAATGTCAGCAAAGTAGTCACTTTGAAATTATTGCCAATCTCCTGTTTCAGCAATCTCCTTTATTATTATGTATTTATTTATTATATTTTATTTTTGCATATGTGATATTTTAGGAAATGATCTTTAATTACTCACTCTAATAACTCGAACAAGACTGCATAATAATTGCAATCTTGTTGCAATTATATTTATAAACTTAACAATTTTAGCATGCATAAATTTCAGCTTTATAAAAAATAATAAAGGCCAAAGGATATCATTATTGATTTCAAGCATTTGAAAAAAAAAAAAAATGCGTCGAAAAATGGGACATTGAACATATGGTCACGCTATTGATTATGTACATAACGAGAAACAAATTATAAATTAGCTAAAATGTTTCTAATAAGCAAGACTTTAAAATATTCAAAAAATGGTACAACTATAGATAGCCATTTATTGAAAACAAATCAACCCACAACTGGTGATTTGACAGATGACAAATAATAAAATTATAGTATAAGACAGCGGGAATAAAATAATTTAATTTTATCCAAAATACTGCCAGCAGAATTTAAAAATTAAAATAATTTTTTTAAAAACATTTTAAAAATGACACGGAAGCGTAGCAACATACATACATCGCACTTCATGAATTCGATTCTGTTCTGCAGTTGCAATAGCAGTATTTGAACGTGTTGATCACTTTTAAACTAGTATTTTGGTTCATTTGCGCATTACTCTAAAATAAATAAAAAATATTATTTATTTTATCGCTATTATCGCTAATTATTATTATTATTAATAATATGAAACACTAAATGCCACTAGATTATTAATAAAAGCTTTTTTTAAAAAAATTGTATTATTTTTTAAATGACCAGCTCTGATCCTTTTGATCAGTGGTTCTTAAGTAAGAAAGGGAAATGAACTTTCGATTGTGTGTATAATGGTCTTTTAGATCACTGAAAAGGTTATAAGAATCTTATGAGACATCTGCACAAAAATGATTATGGAGAGCAAGCATCGCTTATTTCGCCAAGATTAAAAAATAAATAGAGACTGAATAATATAAGCACGTAAACATAAGAAAGATATTTAATTAACCAAATATTTCGGTCTGGAAATAGCAGACCATCTTCAGTGGCACTACAAGAACAGTTAAAAAAAAAAAAAAAATACAAGGTAGAATACTAACAATAGATGATTTAAAAATAGAACAAGCCGCGTGATGTTATATCACTAAGTATTAAAGGGAATATTTTTAAGCAGAGACATGATTGAAATAAAGATATTAATTAATAATATTAAATAACATAAAATTAATATGAATTAAGGAGTTATCCTGATTAGACTTCAAGATTTTTGATATAGATATACAGTCATTCCGATTCAGGTTAGGACGATGGAGTAAGGCCTCTACGCTTTCTTTGAATAAACGTTCAAATTTATAACGGATCTATGTAAGAGGCGAGTTTTTGACCAAAGGATGTTGTGGTTAGTTTCAATCCTGTGCTGTGCCAATCCAGATTTTTCAGGTTTGTTGTGATGAATGGAGGATTGAGGTTATTGGATTCTTTTTTCAAGAGAACGTCCAGTTTGTCCAAAATAGGAGAGATCACAGTTGCAGGGAATTTGATAAACACCAGGAATAGACATCAATATATCAGGACGTCCTCTAACTGATAGCAAAACCCTCATCCTGTCAAAAGGACATGATTTTTCTATTGTTCCTAATAAGATACCATATCTAGATTTCTTAGTTAACATTGAACGGAATCTCAGTCATCTAACTAGTGGTAAAACTAATGCTCTTCGCCTAGAAGTCGCTTCTTTTCTACTTAAGGCCAAACGTCCTCCTTCCAACATATCTCTTTCTGAAATGAAATCTTTACAATCATTGAGAAAAAACAATCACCTCATTATCACCAAAGCTGACAAGGGGACAGCAACAGTATTTATGGACTCAGCAAATTACAGACGAAAACTTTCTCTTTTACTTCGGGATCGCTCCACATATCAAGAACTTGATTATAATCCAACCAACAAACAACTAAAGAAATTAAATTCTCTCTTAGATGAAGTCATCAGTTTAGATAGAGACACAATTGATTGAAAAGACTTAAAACTCATTTTGCAAGACCTCCTAGATTTTATGGTCTTCCTAAAATACATAAGATTGACTTTCCTCTTCGTCCAATAGTAGATTGTATTGATTCTCCTACTTACCGTATAGTCAAATATCTAGCTAAATTATTGAAATCTCACATAGGCAACTCTAGTTCCTTTCTTAAAAACTCCTCAGATTTCTTAGGAAAATTGAAAAATGTCTCATTGCAACCTACAGATCTTATGGTGAGCTTTAATATAGAATCTTTATATACAAATTAACCTCTCAATGAGACTTTAAAATTACTTGCTGACATCTATACAGAAGACATTATAAAACTATTCGATTTCGTAATACACTCTGGATATTTCTTATGTCAAAACAAATTTTACAGCCAAGTAGAAGGAACGGCCATGGGAAGTCCTCTCTGTCTCCTGCTTTAGCCAACTTTTATTTAAAACATCCTCTTCTCATCTATTTTACCTCAACCATCCTTTTGGGCAAGATATATAGATGACATCATTACTGTATGGCCGCACAACAAAGACTCCTTACCTTCTTTTTTAAAGAGTATCAATTCCTTACATCATCGTATAACGTTTACTATGGAAATGGAAGAAAACAACAAGTTATTTTTTTTAGACGTTCTCCTCATCCGGTCACCTTCAAATACTCTTACAACTACAGTTTACAGGAAACCAACATTCACAGGTCGTTATATTCTTAAAGAATCAGCCCATCATTCTTGTCAAAAAAACAGGAATCATAAAATGTCTAATCAGAAGAGCCAAAACTAATTGTTATACTTTTAATTTTCTACAGAAAGAACTTTCTACTATCCAACAACACATGAAACTCAATGGCTTTTCCGAAAAGAGTACACAACATTTCGATTCTCATAATCCACCACAAAACAACATAAATTCAATATGACGAGTTCCAATTCCATACATCTCGGGATTTCAGAACCTATCGCAAGAATTCTGAAGAAATATGAGTTAACAGCTACGTATTCACCTATTAACAAATTATCTTCCCATTTTCCTTCTCCTAAAGACAAACGCTCACCTATGTCTCTTCCTGGAGTTTATCAAATTCCCTGCAACGGTGATCTCTCCTATTTTGGACAAACTGGACGTTCTCTTGAAAAAAAAAATCCAAGAACATCAATCCTCCATTCATCACAACAAACCTGAAAAATCTGGATTGGCTCAGCACGGGATTGAAACTAACTACAACATCCTTTGGTCAAAAACTCGCCTCTTACATAGATCCGGTATAAATTTGAACGTTTATTCAAAGAAAGCGTAGAGGCCTTACTCCATTGTCCTAAGCTGAATCGGAATGGCTGTATATCTATATCAAAAATCTTGAAGTCTAATCAGGATAACTCATTAATTCATATTAATTTTATGTTATTTAATATTATTAATTAATATCTTTATTTCAATCATGTCTCTGCTTAAAAATATTCCCTTTAATACTTAGTGATATAACATCACGCGTCTTGTTCTATTTTTAAATGATCTATTGTTAGTATTCTACCTTGTATTTTTTAAAACTGTTCTTGTAGTGCCACTGAAGATGGTCTGCTATTTCCAGACCGAAATATTTGGTTAATTAAATATTTTTCTTGTGTTTACGTGCTTATATTATTCAGTCTTCATGTCACAAGTATCCTTAAAACATAAATAAATAAAGTGTGGCTGGCATATATCTGTTCCAGTAATGTCTTAAATGTTCAGGATGCAACAATTGTGATCATGATATTGCTTTTATAATTAAACGGTATCATCAAATAATAAATACTAGAATTAGCTAGAAATTATTTCCAATTTACTTTTATATATAACGATGGTTACCGACTCGCCTTGATCAATAGTATTCAAACTTTTTTTTTTCGTGACCTGACCCAAATACATTCATTCCCAATCCAAAAGGGAAAAAATCGTAATCCAGTTTTCACAAAAGCGAGATAAAAAAAAATAATAATAACATATCTAGTAATGTGACTCATTTGTCATCTGCATACCGATTATTTGTAATCTATTTATTTCATATGAAAAACAAAATATAAAAGTGAGAAGCGTAATGATGAAATCACCAGTAAAAAATTATTATTATTTGTATTGGTGGTTTGATCATCGATGCTGTTATAGTATTGTTCAAATTTTGGTAGAATTTATTTCCCAACAATGTCAAGTCACATCGAAACTACAGATAATCGCTTGCTATATATCACATTAAAAAAAAATTTTTTTTTTAAATAAAATAGATAAATCAGGAATACGTGTACGTATTCCTGATAGTGTAGCAATTGTCTGTGGCATTTTACCATCTTCTTCTTTCTCCCTTTTCGTAGAATTGTGCCGAAATTATCAGATCTGGACCAACATAAGACACAGACATGTTTCAAATCTGGTCGAAAAGAAGTTAGGCGATGCGATCCTGTGAAGATGTTTGCGAAGGGTGCGACATCCCCACATACTCCCCCTTCGTTTTATTTCGAGTGGAATAAATAATAATAATAAAAAAAAAATTGCATGGTTTCAGATTGTGACTCCGTGCTTGTTAATTTAAGTTTTCCATTTACGTAAACAGCAGTTTGAGGAAATAGCTGGAGCACTGCAGTAGGACATATTTATTACGTTGATACTCTAATAAGTCGTTTCCATGGAACACCACAGCAAGAAGGCTACGACGTGGGGTTATAGTCCAAATCCCATGTCCTGACTTGGGATTTGGACTATAACCCCACTATAACTTTCTTTAAGCAGCAGTCATACCCAATGTAAGGTTCATATTTGTCAGAGTTGATGTTTCGTTAGCAAGCAGCAGTCCTTCCACCGAAAACACTATCATGTAATTTAGTGCATAACCTTTAGCAAATATGAACCTTTACAGCTGGATGTAAAGGTTCAGTGCACTCAACAGAAACTTCTATAGCAGCGGATGTTATAGACGATTTTCATTGCCGGGCAGGACCATCGCCCTACTTATCGAATTCTGAAGCGGCTTGAAAAAGTGTTATGTTTAGTCTCCAAAGAATAAAGGAATTTTCTAAACCCTTAACCCACTTGCATAAATGCAGGACAAATTTATACATTTTCGTGGGTGAGATTCGCATTAAAAAAAAACAAAAAACTGATTGATAAGTAATATGACAGCGCAAAATAACATCTCACTCAGGGGCAGCTCGTGCATAGGCACTGCGAAACTGCAGTACCCCCAATTTTTCTCGATATATAAATATATTTATTAATTTATTTATATTTGCTTGTAATATTTAATTTTATCATCAACGATCCTATACAATTCACTTATTTTGTATAAAAAATAATAAAAATCCATCTTGTAGCACTTAGGAGGGCGAAGGACGCTAGCGGCACTGTGTTTACCACAGTGCCATATTGCTACGCACGCAAGCATATGCACGTCATAGTCAGATGCGAGCTATTAGCGTAATGCAGCACTGTCCGTAGCGCAGTTCCACTGTTGTTTATATGCAGTTTGCGCCAGTAGTAGAGTGTTCGTAGTGCTTATCGTGTTTACTCCGTCTCTTTAAATATTTGGACATTAGAATTAAAGACATTTGTTATAGTTTTTATTTTAGAACATTATTTTGAATGAATTTTATTTTTAAGTAATTTTGAATTATACTAAACTGTATAATTTTATCGATAATAAACAATATTTTTTCATGTTTAATTTTTTTTTAATTTTCACCATAATTTTGATATTTTATCCAAACACGTATACACTGTACTTACAGTGTGTGTGTGTATTCGCAAGTTGCAGCACCCCTACGATTTCAAGCCACGAGCTGCCACTGCATTTAAGTTTACTCTAAACCTCGAGCCACTTCCAATACCGTACAGCTTCAGTAATTTAGAACATAATTACTACTGAGAGAGAGGAAGGGATAGGACACTGGTTAATGAGTAAACATCAGGAATTGATGCTTAGATGAGGGAAGAGAGTCGGGTCGTTAAGGAGTAGGTTATCCTAGGATACGAATATCATGGGTAAAATTTCTCTCTCTGTTTGATGACATGAAGCCAGAGAGTTATTAATTGTTTGGTCTTATTTATTTAAAGATTCATAAGATAAGAAGGTTCACCAGTAATTGTTTAAAATTCAATATAGAAAAAAGGTGTGCGTGTGTGGGGGGGGGGAGACTGGTAATATTAGATCAGTGTTTCTGAACATTTCTTTAGTAATTTCCCCCTAAATTTTTTTAGTCGTCCCCCCAACGAAAGTTAAAAGAACTTTTTAGTAAACTGTTTTTCCCTAGTCCCTTCCTAACAAAATTTAAAAGAATAACATATTGTGCAATGATAAAAAGCAATATATCTTTATGGAATGAATGCCTATGTGTTCCAAAGGGATATTCTATTATTTATTCAAGATTTTAAAAATTAAATGTGCATTTCCTCATTTGTTATGCATGCATTATCTTTCATTTGGCAGCACTGCATTGCAGGCTGCGCGATTCCTAATATTTTTTCGCATCAAGATCTAATTTTTGCTTTCGTTGAGAAACACTGTATTCGGTGGATGAATGGACAACCTTTATAAAGAGTCAATGAGCATAAAGATGTGGGTATTATTTTGGGTGATCGGAAAAATTTAAATTTAGGAATTACACTGGTTATTAATAAGCTAAGAAGTTTGGTTTAATTAAAGGAAGGTTCACTGGTAAGAAAATGAAGTTATGATACCAAATGCAAGTCTGTGGTCAGTCAAGCCAATATGTGATTAGGAACTTCTGATGCGTACTAATACGTCTTTACTCTCGGATGTTTTTGGTTTCAACTGTTGGAAGTTGACGCATAGAGCCTCCGTAACTCAGTTGATCTCGATGAGTTCTTTGGTTGAAAAAACACCGAGTTCGAATCCCGTTTAGGACGTGAGAAGCCTTTATCAGGTCTTTTCAAATGGTGAGTTAGCCGGTCTCATACAAAAGTGGACTAGAGTTTTCCATCCCATAGAACAGGCAAACCGGCCCCGTAAACACACAGTTCTACAGACATCAAGGGACGCATCCCTTGGATGGATGAGAAATGGACTAATGGGTCGACGGGTTCCCCCCCCCCCCGAGACTTTTCTTCTGTTTCAGTGCTTTCCTTCCGTCCACCTAGGCTTAATCAGCATTCGTATTAGTCTCCCTACTCTCGAATTTCAAGATCTTTAAATACAACTTCACGTCCTGAGTTCCTCCAGTCAAGAAGAGAAGATAAAAAAAACCGGTTGTTCTTCAAATCTCCTGTTTTCTCTAGAACCAAAGCGTTATGGTAGCAACAACAACTGGTTGGTCATAGTGGAGCAGACCTATAATCTTATTGACTGTCAGCAGGGTAAATGTCCTCTACACTTCTCAGAGGTTGATGTATAAATAGACCCAGCGGAAAGCTAAGAATGACGGATGTGAATTCAATGAGGCAATACCCATGGATGCACCCAGACAAGAGATATAAGACTGAAGTGACTCAGTAAGAGCGGGATCACTGATTAACCAGGCGCTCACCTCCGTACAGTATCGAGAAATTTTAGAAAGAATCCTTGGAGCACTATCTCTAACATGAAATTAGGATTCTGAGGTTGGGCGGATTTGAAATTTGTACAGAATTAGGAACTCATTTGGTGCAAAGTAGCGGCTTGAGAGGAAAAGAATTTCAAGTGTTCTAGCGATTCAGGAAGCAAATGTGTTTGTGCCAGGAAACACCAGAGGTAAACTGCCAATCTGAAAAGAGATATATGATCCTATCCTGTTTGGTGATTTGTATATTATCAAGAGCTTAGAAGGTGAATTGAAATCCTTTTTTGCATTTAAAAAAAAGGCAGGGCTCTATCTTCTAAATAATGAAGAGGAAGAGCAATTTTTACTACAACCCCAATAAGATTGGGATGTTTGGTATCTCAAATGAATAAGGGAAATTAGAACGCGTTACATCGTCAGTAAGACTATGGATAGAATTATTTCTATCCATAAAAATTCTATCCACTTGAAAGAGACGACGTTTGATGATCATTTTCTTCAGGATGGTAAAACACATAAATAATATCGTATCGTCTATCGTGAGCATCATATTCACAAAGTAAAAAGCTTTACCCTGTTGGAAGCGGAGAACATTTCCACACATGGCAAAAATTAGTCAGCTCCAAAAGGATTCGGAAGTGCAAGTGCAATTGAATATATTTCTCATCTACTCAGCAGAAACTGAACTGATTTGTAAAAACGATTGTCGAGTGAATAGTAAAACAACCAAATATCCGAAGCTTCTTGCAACCAATCGATGCAAGAACTTGCAACTAAAAGCTCAATGATGGAGTATAAATAGCATAACATATTTTATTCGTTTAGGTTGTAGATGAATTTCATCGTTCGATGTGAAATCGCCTGCTTATTAAAGACCTGAAGTGATGGTTGCTGTTGTTTGGATTAACGGCCAAAGCAACAAGGCTTGGGAGGTGCAATATACCTGTAAACAGCGTGCAGTCTTGTAACCGGTTTGCTTGTTTTGTAGGAGTAAAAAAATTCTGCCGCCTCCTTATGAGATCAGCTAATAACTTTCGGTAAAAAGCCCGTATAAGGATATTAGGATATTAGCCTATAACTTGGCAGCCGTGGATGTTTACGACTCTTGGCACATGCGCAGTCGTAATACTAAACTAATCGATGACACGAACACAGAAGTACCAGTGGAGCTTTAAAAATGAATTGATAATGGGTGAACTTTATGAGTTCATTTTTAAAGCTCCACTAACCAGACAGCATACCAACAGAAAACACTTTTTCTTCAATAGGAATGCAATGAATTTATCAATCAATATCTAGTTTTTTGCTTTGATAAGTCGCTATTACCTAGGCACTTGCATTCTGGTAGTGGAGACTTAAATTTAACTAATAAATGGCGAGTATATGAACACTGAGCTGTTAATCTTGTTAAGTGTTACAAGATTAACACGGAGATGTTAATCTTGTAACACTGCGCATGCCTAGGGTCGTAGGCATCCATGACCACAAGATCAAGAGCTAATATGATACTTTTATATTAGGTTTTGCGTTTATGTTAAAAGCTGGATATATCCATAGAATCTCAAGTGTAGTATATATATATGTTGTATAATGTGGATTGTGTACGTGCGCGATCGACATTTTATACCATCAATTAGCTGTCTTCTTATCTATATCCGATATGTGTGTTCGTTGTATTTTAATACCAGGAAGTTTGAATCTGAAATTTATTTCTTTTAAATTTAAAATAATCTAATTTGATATATTTTAGGATTCCTCGACGAGGTGTTGATACTATGTTAAGGATTAACTAACTATGAATGTAGGCCAGCTTCCAAGAGCTGAAATGCATCTTCGGATTTAATTTCTGTTGCATATAAAAGATACGGTTGACTTACGTCAACCTTATCTTTTATATGCAACAGAGGAAAAGTTTAAATGTAAGATATCCTATAACGAAGTAGAAAACTGACAAAAGACGAAAGTCCCATATCGAATTATTTCAATAGGATTTAATGAATATAAATAAAAGCGAAATTTTTGCTGTGTATAAGGTAGCGCGAAAACTTGCGAGAAGTGCAAGAAGGTCCTGAAACTTTTTGGTCTCAGGACTCCCCTTTACACTCTTTTTTTAAACTTATTGAGGACTCCAAAGAGGGTTTTGTTTATGTGTGTTATAGTATCGATATTTACAGCATTAGAAATTAAAACTGCATTTTTTTAATATTTATTTATAATTCATTTAAAAACAATAATATACCCATTACATGTTAACATTTAATGAAAAATAGCCATTTGAAAATAACGTCCTACTGTTATTATAAGAATAGTTCTGACTGCGCGAAACCCTGAAAGGGCCGGTGAAACGCCAGGGGTCTGCGAACCACACTCTGAGAAACGCTGCTGTGTCAGAAAGAGAGACAGAGAGAGAGAGATGAAAAAAAAAAAAAAAAAAACTCTTCCACTTGCATAACCGCGTCCAAAACGAGCTTGAACCTGAGATCGTTTACGCTACCGATACTCTGCTTAGCCTGCACCGACCCTTATAATAATAATTTCGTCCTTCCCAGAAACATTAGTTCATCTTGGATGGTGACAACACTAATTCCGCGAATAATCTAAAATTCCTATTTGAAGTTAACGTAATACTTCTACCAAAAGAAATCAGTATATGTACTTATTATTATGCGGGATGAAACATTTGAGTTTTCGGGAGGAAAAACGCTGCTAATGTTTTTTTTTTTTTTTTTTATATACACGATTTCCTGCTTTCTTTATGAAAAAGAAAACAATCTAGACGTGTTCAATAATATCATCGCATATAAGTCATTTTTAACAAAACAAGCAACCAGCCGATGAACGTACACAATTCACTGGTTCCTTTCCCCTTTCAGTCGTTTCCGATCGTAGGTGACTTTCTAAGCATTGCCTACAAGTATTCGTGGCGAAAATTTTTACATGGTAGTTCACCATTGCTTTCCCAATCTCTCCCCCCCCCCCCCACACACAAACACACACAGTTTTATCCGGGCTCAGGACCGGCATATGGCTGGGGAGTATTCATGACTGTAATTCATGTGTCTTCACGAGGTCGGTTTGCCTGTTCTGGGGGCCGAAAAGCTCGAGCTTCCGGGTGAAAAACAAAAACAAAACAAAACAAAAAAAAAACTCCTACATCCGTATGAGACCAGCTAACTCACCTTTAGTCGAAAGAGACCAGATAAAGGTTTCTCACGTCCACAATTCACTGACAAAATAAAATATAGTAATCTAATGTCCTTGACGACTCTGCATTAACTATAAATAGCAATGCATGAGTCCACGAATTTTGTTTTGGAGTATCGAGTTCTTGACGTCAGTGATGTATATGCGTTGCTTCCTTGCATCAGATTTAACATCAATACTTCTTACTGGCATTTGCTTAATGAAAAGAAAGAAATTATTAAAACTGATTATAAAGACGCTATCGCCGATTTTATTTTGGCGAAAGGAGAGAAAAAATACTGATGCAATATTTTAACTTGTCATATTTGACAATAAAATGAAACGATAGTATTAATTATAATATTAATAAAATAAATATATTCGTAAAGTTTGCTTCCTATTTCAGCTCCCATTTTAGATGAAATTCATTTTCATCTAAAATGAAATTCATTTTCATCTAAAGACATTCACAAACATCTATTGATAAAAAATACTATGTCCGCAGGCGGATTCGAACCTACGTTCTACGAGTAGGAAAGTGGATACGCTGTCCACTGTTCATTACATTAACTACGGGCAACAAGGCCCGTAGTTAATGTAATGAAGAATTAAAATTCATTAAAAGTATTTCTTCATTTATACACGATAAGTCGATTTAAAAGAAAAAACCTATGCCTTTCTCTAACTTGTACACAAAGGAGAGAAGACACATTTCAAATAAAATTTCATTTTTGTTTTCTTTCCGACCAAAAAAAAAGCTCAAGTTCTTTTAACTCGCATTTTGGCCAAAACATTCGCGTAACGGCTTCCCACAGATTAAACTTCTGATAAGGATTACAATAATAATAATCGTTTGTTTTATTATCAGTGGCAAAAATCAAAGTTTACTTACCTACTAAACCTAGGATCAATATAGCTGAAAGTTTGTTCATTCTGTAATCCAGAGAACAAATCACAGTACGTAAAGATGAAAAAGGAAGAAATTTATTCACACACAGTGAACGCTACACTTCCATTAGTATCTTGGGAAACTTTCCGAAAGAAAAAGTTGGAGTTCGCTCCTTGTCTTTCATACATCGACCGACAGCAACGAAACTTTGACCTGTGGTTATCTCAATTGTATGACCTCGATCCGAAAACTTTTAGTGCATTAGGGTTAAAAATGCGGTCACTTGATGTTCTAAGTTCTAAATAGGGTTGGCTGCACACATATTCTTAAATACTGCTGACAGGTATTTTTTCGTTTGTTTATAAGACATATTCACGAATTTCAGAGTCTACAGTACATACGGAATCACGAATTATCCTAAATCATAACAGTTCACTTCATTCTGATTTCCTAGCCAAGGTCACGGCAACTTCCGTCTTAAGTTGTTTGGAATGTCCGGAAACTTGCTTCTACGTATGCGTACCGATCGTCTTACCTTATTGCGAGCAATTCCACGTTGCAGAGATCAGTCAGCAATAACTAGATACTTTGTGAGAGGAAAGACTATGTGTTGGCTCGAAAATGGCAAAACTACCTTTATCTTTCTTTTGGTTCTTCAACAGTAAAATTATTCGGAAGCAAAAAACAGCATAAATGAAAAGGACACTGACCTCGCGCTGAGAAGGAATAACAAGCGACCTTGACATTTATTTACCTGTCAGTAATGAAAGCAGAATGCACCGCCATCTGCTGGATAAAAGAGAAAGTGTGCATCTTTTAGACGCACACACTTAGAGGTAGTGATCGAAGGAACTTCCGTAGAATACATAAGGCCCCCCCCCCCCCCCACCACACACAACTAAAAAAAATACAGTAATGGTGAAATTATTCACGAACTAATTAATAATATTATTTTCTGCATCAACAAATTCGCCTATGTTGATATATCGATAAGAAGTAAACATGACAATAAATAGTAGTGAGATAGATTCCCTTGAAAACCAATTAAGCGTATTTAAAATATATAATATTAAAATAATTATATATTAAATATTTAACTATTAAAATAATTAGAATATACCATATTAAAAGGAAATATAAATATTGAAAGGATTAGAATATACACTATTAAGGGGAAATGACACTTAAATCACTATTGCTGTTGCAGTACAGAAAAATCGGCCCTTCAGAACCCACAATTTACAGACAAAAAATACTATCTGTGGTGGTGGTGGTGGGCAGTAGATGGCACTGATGTAGATGATTAATAGTAGAGGCTTGGTGTGTGTGTGTGGAGATAGAGAGTTATACAATAGGTGTCCTCCCGCGATGAGTCTTCGAACTCCTTGGAGGTGTCACGATTAATAATAATAATAATAATAGTAGTAGTAGTTGTATGCCATATCCTACTGTATGGCAGGCTTCCGATTATCATAGCACGATCCCCATGTGGTATAGGCATAAACCTTTCATGGGTGGGATTCATATTAAATAAATAAATACATAAATAGGTTATATGTGGTTTGAATTCATGAAATAGTGATTTGCGTTAATTTAGTTGTTTATACGGCAAAATTATCGTTGTTTCCAAATTTATCATTATTATTATTCTATTTAATTTAAATATACTGTACGTAAAGCTTGCTTAATTTGAGGCACCTCATTTATACATAAGCTTACAGTTTGGGGAAATAAGTTTGTTTTTTATCTTGCATAAACTTTGACAAAGGGGAAATTAATCGGTAATATCTAATTAACTGAAATCAGGGCGGTTTTATCATTAGGCGAACCTAGGCAATCGCTTATGGGAGCCAGATTTTGCTACATATAAAACTAACAGGAACTCCTATATTCCATAAAATTCATATATGTAAGCGTACCATTTCTTTACTGGACTTATATACATGGCCAGCAAACCTGGATAATATTCTGTCCACCTGCTGAAAGAACATGGATAAGAAGGAGAGTTTGACCGTCATGTCCATTAGAAGAGGCAATAATCCTTCACGCTGAAAAGAACACTTAACTGGAATACTTGGCGTATGTAGTAGCTATGTTCAGTTGCCTACAGCAAGAAACGCAGTTGCTTGCCGTTTGCTCGGTAACACCGGAATCTAAGTCATATCAGACTAAATACCTATGAGTTATATTCATTTTGCTGCTTGTTTTTAGCGTATAATTATAGTTTTTAATGCCAGCGTAAAATAAGAAGTCCTTTCATACTTTCTTCACTTCATATTGTATCACTTTGGAAGATCAATGTCACTATCAATTTTTTGGCTAATTATTTTAATCAATAATACATTTTAGAATTCTCCCAGAACTTGATTGAAGATAATTATTTTTGTCAAACAATTATTTTATAAATTCATGAAAATCCGAATCTAAAAATGAATACAGCCTCCATCTGTTCCTAATTAAGTTTTCTTTTTTATTCATAATCTTAGTTCTAAGGTTAGTTCACAGATTGCACGAAGGTTAGCACTTTGGATATAAATTTTTGATATTAAAAAGACTCACAATCGGAAACCCCGAGTAATGTTTAACATCATTTGTTGTTCATTAAAAAAAAAAAAAGTTCCTAAAATTGAAATGTGCGACCCATATAATTTTATTTTCAAGGAAAGATAGCAAAATGTCATATTTATTTCAATAAATGTTATTTAAAAAAATATAAATATTTGACTTAATATTTCCAATGCAAACAAACGTTTTGATTATTTATTTTCGCACATGTGAAATTCGTTTTTATTTGGGAAGAGACACAATAAATAAACTGTGCATCAAAAAAGAGTCAAATATCGTAAAACAGTAAAGAAATTCGAAGTAATACAATGCACATAAAGATAATAATCCGTTAACGGAGGAGGGGGGGGGGGTAATTACATTTTAACAGATAGAATGCTGATGAAGTTTCATCAGCATTCTACATTTTTATTAGGTCAAAGGGATTTTGAGTATATTTGCCAACAGATATATTCAACATAACTTAGCCAGTTTTGTTGTAAAAAGTGCCGCATTTGCAGAAATATTAGCGGCAAAATAATAAAATAGCAAAATTCATAATGCTTCAGAATAATTTGATAATTTTGATAATACTAAAACAAGATGAGACACATCTGTAGAAATCTATTATTATTAGAATCCTTTTAATTATGAACTCTATAAATATATATTTAATAAATTGGTTGTATTTTTGTGTTTTTAATTAAATAAACTCGTTTCATTTTGTCACGGATGGTTTTCGCTTCTGAACTTCCTGGTCTATTGTTCTTATCAATATTACTAAATTCCAATCTCCTTCTCTGGAAATTTACTCTTAGTAAATGTTTGACTTGCATTGACTAATCATTGAGTGACTCAGCAGTTTAATCCAGAGATTAAATATATGGTTGGTTTAATCCATAACATTCTTAAGAATATTTCACCCTATGATTTCCCAGAATCCTGGTAAGAAAGAACAGATAGCTGAGTATTGAACTTGCGATCATTTTGAAACACGTTCCTGAGACAACAGAGGTTTTTTTTTTTTTTTTTTTTCTGCTGCTGCTATTTGTATTAATTAGTTAGGTAAGAGCAGTTTCTATATCACATAAACGGAGCATTTGATTTTCAAGTTTATTATGATTTATAAATTAAATGATTTTTCAGTTAATTTTTTTGTACATCAAGATTCTAGTTATTTTAGGATAAAATGTCGAGTAAAAAGTGGATGTCAGCGAGCATAGCAAGTTATCGTTACTATTGATTGCCTCTACGTTTTAACTAAAGCTGGAATTATTATGCTTATTACTGCAACTTAAAAGAATGAGAAACAAATCTGTGGTGTTTTTTGTTTCTCATATAAAAGATATTCCCATCAATGAAAATTACATTCTAGCAAGTTTTGACATTATATCTTTATTTACTAACGTCCTTCCAGACGAGGTACTTACATTACTAAAGGACAAATTATCCAAAAAATGTTTGCTTTATTAAAACATTGCATTCATTCTGGTTACTTCAGATATCAGGACTCCATTTACCAACAAAAACAAGGCCTGGCAATGGGCAATCCTTTGTCCTCAGTTCTAGCTAACATCTTCCTTGAAGATTTTGAAACGAAAGCCATATCTTCGTTCTCATTTAAACCAAAAGTTTGGAAACGATATGTTGATGATATTTTCATCATTTGGAATCACGGGCACACATCTCTCATAGATTTTCATCATCATCTTAACATCCAACATCCTAATATAAAATTTACTGCTGATCTAGAAAATAATACCTTCTTACCTTTCCTGGATGTCATGCTTACACGATTCTCTGAAAGATTAAAAATCTCTATATACAGAAAACGTACTCATACCAATAGATATCTGCATAATCTTTCTCATCATTTTCCACCACAAAAACTTGGAACTATATCTACCTTAGGACACAGAGCACGCTCTCTCTTGAATGAACCAGATGAACTACAAAAAGAAATAAATTACCTCTCTCTCTCTTATCTTTAAACAAAATGGATACTCTGAAAAAACGATTAAGAGATTTCTTCTGGATCCTCCTAGGCAGTGCACAACAGAAAAACTATTAATTTTAAAGGTAGCATCTCCATCCCATACATTAGCACAGTCTCTAACAAATTAGCTAAAGTCCTTAAAAAATACAACATCAAGACGTTCTTCACCACACTTCCAAAAATCCATTCTCTAACAGCCATTCAAAGCATACTCATCATAACCTAAAATATCCAGGTGCATATAAATTATGATGCGATTGCAATATCCCTTATTTTGGACAAACTAACAAATCTATTGAACAACGTATAGAAGAGCATAAGAGAGACATCTTTTACAAAAGATCACGTGCAACTGCGTTATCCAGTCATGTTCTTTTTTCAAAGAATCCTAATGATGATCAACAAAGTCACTCCGTTTGCTGGGATAGATCAGAAAATATTTTTCGCTGTGATGATGAGTTTGAGAGGAAAATTGTAGAATCAAGGGAAATCCTGCTGAATCCTGTCCACTTGAACAACAATTTGAGTTATAACATCCCAGATAGCCAGGTTGCAGTTATTCAATATTGGCGTTGACGTGAGCCTGCCGCACACTTGCAATAAACAATGGCACGCCTGTTAGAACAACTTGAAAAAATACAACGTTTTTTATGTATTTATTATGTATTTATTATTATGCTTATTACTGCAACTTAAAAGAATGAGAAACAAAATCTGTGGTGTTTATGTGTGGCAATTTTTACCTGTAATTTCCAGTTTTTTTAGATATTTAAATGTTTATTACTATTCTCTTCCTTTATGAACACCTGATGAAAGCTGTTTTAAGCCGAAACTAGTTGTATTATTCTCATTATAATCTTTATAAGTTATCTCGGTTTTTTTTAAGTCATTAAATCTATTTTTTTAATATACACACACACACACACACACATACACATTATATGCTTTTTATGTGAATCCCATGCTTGCAGTAAGGTGGTCTCGCATTAGGCGACAAAATTTACCTTTCACCTAAAGTTGTGTGGTTGGAAAGCAGATACATTAACCATTCTGTCAACCAGAGAGCCATACTATGCATGTTACTGCAAACTGAAACGTTTTATATTTATATTTAGATCTATGTTGTAATTCCATAAATATAATGATTTTTGCTACAATTTTTATTACAGCAAATTCAAAATTTTTATTTTTAGTGAGAATGTTGGTCGATTGGTAGAGCCTGTGCTACTAATAGCTCAGTTAAGTAAGTTTGAACGCAGTTGGAAGTGGCCCAAATCGTTCGATGCTGTTGGCACACTCTCCCTCGATGAGTCTTTGGACTCCCTGGAGATGTCAAATAATAATAATATCTGAACTTTAGAGTTGATGAAGTTCCTATTTTTTCCTTGATTAGCAAGCTTAATTGCATTGCATTTAAATTTTTTTCTTTTTTTTTTTTTAAAAAAAAAAAACTTTTATCCATATACTAAATTACCATACCTTTTAATATTTAAACTTAAAGACGCATTACTTGTATTATCCATTTCTCCTCATGAAAAACCTATTTCTAAATTAGAGAGCTCATCATTGGCTGAACATTTTGAGAAACCAGAAACAGCAATTTTAACAGTTATGTTGGACAAAATTTTACAACGAATAAATGCTACTAGTAAATCTCTACATGATCCTGATATGGATTTGTTCTTAACTAATAATTTGTTAGTCTTTAGTTGGTTTTATTTTAGATATAAGATATAGTTTTGCTGCTGTAAATGAAGAAGCGAATTTATTAATAGATGAGACAAAATTTAAAGAAGAAAAGGAAAGAGTTAGAAAACGAAAAAAAAAAAAAAAAAGTGAACGAAGTTTCACAATCCAACAATGAGATTATGTTACATTGGAAAGAAAATTTCGCTGTGAACACTTTTAATGTCATTTGCGATAAACTAATTTTGGAAATTAATGTTCTTTCAAATTAATGAAAGAACAAAAAAGCTATTTCGGCAGATTAGATATGTTTGGCATTTTTTTTTTTTTTTTTTTTGAAGAAAGATATAGATCAAGACAAGTACACGACTACTATTAATAAAATTTTACAAACTTAGTGGACTGATGTTCATCCAGAAAAATTTACTGATGAAGTTAAGCAATTTTTAATAATGATGAAGGAAGAAAATTCTTCAATTAAAAATATGTACAAATTTATAAACGATGGGTTAAGGTCTACTTTTCCGAACGTAGAAACAATTTTAAAAATATTTTTGATGATGCCTATTTCAAATGCAAGTGCTAAACGCTCATTTGAAATGAATAAAAAAGTATTTAAGAAGCAACTTGTACCAAAATAAAAAAAAAGTGACCTGTCGTTATTATGCATTTATTCAGATGTAATAGACTCGATTAATTATGATATCATTTTAGATATACTGTATTTGCTAAAACCAAAGCCAGAAAAAAAAACTTTTAGTTATTGATTTTTTTTTAAATTTAAATTTGAACTGATTGATTTTTATATGTTTTTTAAAATGCAAATATATGTCTACCAATGTTGTATTGTGTTATTAAAATTAGTTATTATGGAAATGTTGACTTTTATTTTCAATAAACTAAAAAAAAAAAGTGCTTATTTTTGAGGCCTCATAATGATGTTGCGCCTCGGGCCTCCAAAAGTATAAATGCTGCCCTATTTTTGCTTTTCACTTTCATTTTTGCCTTTCGCGAATCGTTTAATATTCTGATATAAAATGTGTACGCATTTGAAGAGCATAAGTTTTTGATAGTAAAGAAATAAATAAGAAACACGTAAATAAAATTCAATCGTAAACTTGATTCACGGATCAGATATACGATTCGATCTCAAGCCGAATCTTGAAAATGGTTTCATCTTCTTCTTAGAGAAACTCAATGGCCATCATACACGTATCAAGTTTGCGGAAAAGGAGATTGACAGTAGTTTGCTTTTCTTTGACATCTTGTTAACTCGAACTTGTTTTACTTGAAGCTTATCTTCACAGGAAGATACATACAAGAGAAAAGACCACCGTGACTTTTTTTCAACTGAGAGTGAGTTTGCCAGTCTCATACGGAGTGGAATGTTTTTCCTCCCTAAACTGTAAGACGAAGTTCGATATATCTGTGAGATCCTTTAGTGTCATTAACCATTAACAATTAGTAAATTTGAAAAACTTATGTTAATATCACGTTTTACCATTTACTATAAATATAAACCTGTATCCTAATATAAAGAACTGCTGTAATAATTGTTAGTCCATTATTTGGCTTTAAACGAATTAGCCTTGATTGCGGTAAAGATGAGCGGTTTTCTGCACGCACGTTAGGAAATAGAAAGCAATTTTGCAACCCAATATTTCGGCATAATCTCGAATTTGGAACAATAATTATGAGAATAATCTCGAAAGGAAATATTTGAGGAGAAATAAAATCGAACTCGAGTATTTCCTCGAAATAATCAGCCTCACTTTACAGATCTTAGAGACTTTCTCTTCAGACAGAGAATCGATTCGAAAGCATTATTGCAAACGTATCAGCAGTAAAGTTAATGAGGTAAATTCATATGGAAAAAAAAATTAAGAAATATTAAATACCAATGAAATTAGCGTGAAATGAATATCGAGAATGTGTTTCTTTGGGTCACAATAGTGACAGTCAATATACATCACAACTGCTTATTATTATAAATCTCATAATTCACTTCATTTGGTCTGATGTGGTCGTCTTCGGCTTGGTTTAAATCTGGTGTAGTTTTCCACTCGAAAACATCGAATCAGCCTCGAACCTATTTTCTAGTGTTGCGTTTGCTTGTATACAAGGAAGTAAGTAATTCGTAGACTTCACGGACTCAAGATGGACGAATGTCTTTTGGTAGAACTTTAAATAATAACAACAGCTAATTTGCATTGGCTTGTTGGCAATGAGATGAGTATAACATTAACACAAAGTTCTAGAATATTTTGGTCATTTTTGGAAAACTCTCGCATTTTTTTTCAGTTGATTTCTTCCTGGAGAAAAAAAAAAAAAAAAGACAAAAAATAACAATAATAAAAAATTGTTGCTGAGCAAGGGGATGAATAGCCCGTCAGCCATCTTTAACAAAGACAACTACCTGAGGACAATGTCTCAACACTTTTTCGTATTCCTTTCCAAGTAACTTTAACGTATTTCTTAAGTTCATTAACTGTATTTTTTTGGCATTCTTTGAAAATACTGCGATCAGTGCAATTGAAGAATTTTCACGTTTGATTAATCGTAATTACATAAGATCCATTATCGAACTAAATCCTTATAATAAAAGAAATTTAAAATATATCTCAATATTTAATGCGATTTGAAAATATTCGTATTCGTTTGACCTGAAAAAATTTTCCTTACACACAGACAATCCCACAAGGAGATTTTAGGTTTAAGAAATCGGACTCGTTCCAGAACTTAGATTTATTTCTATTCATAAATCGTAATATGATATGTTCAGCGTTACTGATTTTTTCTTTGTGTGTTACAAGAGTGACTGGCTAATAATTGATTATTCTAATATGTTTTTCTTTACTTTTTGTTGTCCATGTTTTTATCTCTTGTTTGTCCTGTTGGAAAGACCTTGGTTGGGATTAAATAATCAAGTCGAGGAATCTTTATCAAAGCTTTTTAACTGGGGGGGGGGATGAGTAAGCCAGTCTCATGCGAATTGTGCAAGGTTTTCTTTTAGAGAACCTGCGTCTCTCTCTCTCTCTCTCTCTCTCGACGTAAACAAATTGACTTTAGTAATCGAAACTAACTTTGTGTCGCTTATTGCATAGATTAGACAACTCATGTTTTATTGACATGATCTGGAAATAGTAAGATTCTACGTTATTATATTAAATTTGCTTTTAAACAGCATTATGTGTAAACGTGGATTACATTATATATATACATATATACATATATATATATATATAGGTTATGGGCTGATGAGATCATATCCATTATATTGATTTTGATCCAGTGTAGAAGACACACACACGGACTTTTTTTTTTTCTTGGTAAAAAGCTGAGATCGTATTCAATGTACTGATTAAATTAAACTTGCCAAGAATTTATATTTAATCCTTTATCAAAGTGTAAGTAAACAAAGTTTGTGTGTGAAGTATCTTCACGACTAAGCTACTTGTAGCTAATGACTTCACATCACTTGCCTTAGTACCTCATAATGCAAAGCATACTTAATCCAATCTTTGATATCTCTTCTGTTGCTCACTGCCACTGATGAAACACGATAACGCTCGAAACTAGTCTATTCTTTATTCATATTCCATATGTTCACAGGTAAGCTATTAAGAAAGTCTGGCAATGGAATCTTGTTGTTCGTCCCCTTGTGATATATCCTTGACATTTGTTGAATATGTATCTACGGTCTCACAGCATAGTATATATCTAGTTGTATTCTGTATTTGGAACTGAAGAAATTCCCGAGGAGCATTATGCTGTGTATCAGCTGAGCAATGCGAAATCAATGTTTCTGTTCTGTGTAGAGGGTCCATACATTTAGTGGTTGTTACTCTTTAATAGACATGCATTGCGCGAACTATTGTTCAACTGACATATTTGACTTTAGGAATATTATAAAATTACTTAGTAGGTCTGCTATGATTCTGGAATCATTAATTAACATCAGCTTTGTCTTGTTATGTCACACAGCGAAAATGGAAGTTCCTTCGAAGCAGAGTTCTGTTGCCGTGCTAGTTTTAATCTTGCAGAAAAATGCAAAGAATATCCCATTATTTATAAGTTTTGAGTTTTCTTCTTCTTATTATTATTATTATTGAGAATAATGGACAGTTAAGTGTAGCTTTAGAATATCATTTTTGGGATAGGATAAGTTTCAGAATTATCGTATAAATTAGCTCACAAACTATCTTATCCATTAGTTTATGTTACTTTATTTGTGAGGGACATGTTTGAAAATCACTTCGTTTCGCATACAAAAATATGTTCCAACGATTTCATATTTTTAGGAAAGTTTTATATGCAGCCACGGTTTTTCTGCCTTTAAACATTTTAAAACTCTTTTTAATTCAATAGATATAGATAATAATTCGTGCTCTCTTTTTTATTATTTTGAAATTATACATAAATCAACAATCGTACTCTTCCATTCGTATTCATCGGTTTTTTACAAATTTTAAATTGTTTAAGGTGTATTTTTAATCTAACATAATTCTAACCAATTAGATGTTCCGTGTGGTAACAGATATTTTTCAAAATTGAACTATATAATAGCGTGGGGGGGGGGGAAGTATACAGATATAGAAGGAAAAGTGCGTGTGAGCCGTTTAATGCAATAATAAGTCAATTGCTCGACTTTGATGGCCTGATAGCAAGCGTCAGATGGACATGGTGCACATGTCACGGAAACTCCTGGTGCTCTGCTAGTGTCACGCATAACAGCTAGAGTGTACTGACAATGGACCGTCAACTAGAAAGCATCCATCTGATATCATCTTGTAGCCGGAAACAGCTTTTCGCTATATGAGGTTGATGTTATAAGAATTGGACAGTTTAATAGACGAGTCCGAATTGGACAAATGGCAGCACATTGTAACAGTGAGAGCTGCAAGGGAACATTTCGGAAAGTATGTTGCTTTTGACTGTGTTGCTGAGAATACAGTTGCAAAAGACTTCATCAAGTTAAGAAAGAAAAGCTGTTCTCCTGGTCCGATAAATTTCAGTTACTCCTTGCTGACAGAGGAAGGAATCAAATACTCCGAAAGTTGCGCGAATCAATGGACAAAGAAAGGAAGTTGCTAGTTTCCATCTGGGGAAGTATTTCCTTGGTAAAGTTAGGTTCCCTGAGAGTGGGGAATAATTATATTGCTTAGCACTGGTTTTACCCCTCGGTTTTTTCACAGTTGTAACTTAATGAACTTGATAATAGTTCATTCAATTGAATGAGATAACCGCACTCATGCAGGTAACTCGGTTTTTTCCTTAAGAAAACACAAGTTTTACCTCTCAAAATTGGCAAACCGGCCATATAAGCTCATTACTTTGCAATGTCTGTAATTCAAACTAAGTTAAGCTGAGTTCTTAAACAGCAATCTCTATTTTAATAGATTTTGAATATAACGCATATCCCTGATTCTTGTTTCCTTTTTAGGTGCAAATCAAATGAGACACGAAATTAATAATGAAATAATGCTGTCTGATGTACGTGCTATAATTAGGTATTTCTGTAAAAGTAGAAATCCACCATCATTATCATTTCTTCTTCTTATTATTATTATCATCAGAGGCCTCCAAAGAGTCAAAGACTCATCGAGGGAAAACACGCACCAGCTGTCACATTTTCTTTTAATCTCATTCAAGCCAGGACAAGTAAATTGTTTCACTCACTACTCTAAAAAGATCTAGGTCTTACCCATTTCTTAACTGATCATAAACTCAACTTTCATGGATGGCATTTGTGCGCACTCGCCACCGTCCATATAAAGAAAATTTTAATCAACTGGTAACCCATAATTTATAGCTTATAATTCTCAATCATATCGCCCCCCCCCTTCTCCTACTTATCAGTGTCTACACTTCACATACTTGCAACCTGTCTTCATAATCTATATTTCATAATTCCAGTGTCATCTTTGTAACTCTTATTTACACCTCTCCTGCTTCTTTTTCATCTCGGAAGAACCCAGGAGACCAAATTTGCAATATATACATATAAGAAAACTTTGACGAAAGTTTTCTTCCGATCTTTCTAGTTACAAACACAGCACATCGTTATTTATCTTTTGATTGACTGCTAACTTTGCAATTCCAGAAACCTCCACACTTGACAATATTGCATTTTCCTATATTTAGAGTGACGAAACAAAAAAACAATCACGGAAAAAAAAGAAAAAAAAAAGTACTATTTTTTTTTTTTTTCAGAAGAGAAAAATTTGGCTATTTGATTATGGCAACCCGCTGATCCACTCTTCTCATTTCATTACATAAATAGTACTTTTCTACCTTAAACTGCTTTTTATATTATTTCTACGAACACGTTACAATTAAACACATTTATTATTCCCCCCCCTAAAGAAAATCCATCCTTTTTCAGGCCCTCGAAATGCACTGCGACTACTTAACCGCCGTTCACCTGCGACGGTAACATAGTAAAATTTAAGGGAGTAAAGCTAACAATGCGGATCGGAGATCTTCATTCGTCTTCCACTTTCCACTAAGGCTTGACGTAGAAGGAAAAACCATTAATTAAACATGTGGGTTGAAGGATGGATTACGTAATTCTTAGCTGACAGCACCGGCGTTGATACGACAGAATAAGCAATTTAACCACCTGCTGGGATTTTTTTTTTTTTTTTTAAACCGGGATATCATTTCCGTAGTTGTTAAATCAACCATAAGCATTTATAAATAGCCATAAATATTTATGGTCAGATCGACAAAAATCCTCATTAAAAAATACACTAAACAAGTATGGAAATGATTGGTGACTGGTAAAATGTCGTCTTTTGCAATGGCATTCTTGTAGAGCGATGTCGTTCTTCATCGCAGCAAACTGAATTTATTGTGCGCAGTATGATCTGTTTTTGCTAATTTTTTCATTAAAATTAATTCAACGTAAAATATTGTAATGACTTGACACATGATAGTAAGGATTCCAAATGTGGTTCAAACATACTCAACCTGTTTCATTAACGTATAGATCTTTTAAACTCCCATTCTTCCTTCATAAACCCGTTTTTGAGTCCACCAGTTTTCCTCTCCATCTTCAGCGATTTTCTCCCACTTCTTATATTGTTTTACATGACTGTTATAATTTCGGAGGAGTGTTTTCACGTGTACAAACCTTAACAGCAGTGCTATCGAACAAGACCGCTTGGTTGAGCCTCAATAATTGCATCGCAGAACCTTGAGGACACATACATGTGATCACTTCCGAAGGTATTCAAGCAATACAATACTTATAGTGTAAACTGTGGATTTAAGAGCAAACGCTTTCTTTATACATGTTTGAAATAATACGCAATCTTGGAGTTAGTCTAGTGCCGTGTACGTGGGCAGGGTGAAAAGAGAAGGAACGTATTGATATTTTTTATGAACAGCTGGAAGTTTTCGTTCTTGGGGAAGTAATGCTGCTTGCGTTTTAATAGTCTTAGAGGAAGGCGTGAAAATGATGGAAATCCTCTTGGTCAAACTGATCTTTTTTAGAAGGCATGAGACAATTTTAGGGAGTTTTTTAATGTATCATCCTAAATGTGAGAACAGCTTCCGAAGGAGGGACGGATTCCGGATTTGTATAAAGCCCAGTAATCTTAAATGGATGCAAGTGTTTTTGGAGACTAGACTAAGGAAGGATATAGACACGACTGTATTTGTGTCTGGAAAGAATAGACGTGAACAGAACAGAACTTGTCCTTGTGTGACACTCGTATTTGCCTTGTACTAAAACTTATTGCAATATCGAATACGCAGACATACATGATTTTTTTTAAAAAAGAAAATCGAGACTATGCGTGTCAAATGGCATGTTTTTTTTAAAAGCATTTGTGTTTCTGTATATGATGTCCCACTTTGGCAACAAAGTGCAGCAAAGCCTCTTTGGTTATTTTCAAAGCACGTTCAAAATCTGAGATGTAATTCAATGGTTCTTTAAATAAATATTTCTTCAAGCAATTTATTTATTTATTTATTTGAATCCCATAAACCTTGTCTAGTTTAAACTTCAGAGAACTTGAAACCGCATTTTAAAATCTAGGATTATGAGCCATCCGGATAAGATTAAATATTTAAAAGCTTGTAGAAATAAAAACCAAAGGAGAAATATCATGAAACCTATACAGATTACTACAAATAGCAAAATTAGTACATAATTTGTTTGATAACGGGTACATCGCCACTTTTGGTGTAACATCTGAAGTTCATCATCTTCTATCTAGCATGCACAGAAAGGCTGAACTGCTTAGAGATATCTAAAACGTTTAGGACCTAAAAGAGTGAATTTCAAATAAATGGCTTATAAGTAAGTGTCTGCTACTTGGCAGGAGAAATCAACGCCAATTAGGATTAAACTTAATTGCAGGTCAAGAGAGAGAACCTCATCTGTATGTGCAGAAAGGTTGCTGATAATCCTTGCGATCTCTGTCTGTTGAGTCACATTGAATGGATAGGAGAAATTGAGATTGGAGTTAAAGAGCAGTAAAATCTCTGAGGATTAAACTGGAGTAAACTGAGACTCAGATTGGAATTTAAAAAATTAAGAATGATGGTAGATTAGGAGAGCGATAGGAGGACCAATGAGTTTGAAAGAATCGGTGAGGAGAGTAAGAACTTTAAAAAAGGGAAAAGAAACACAGAATCAGGTCTGCATTAAGTATAAACGATCATGTTCGCCAGCATGTTGGTATATTGGTTTGATCCACATGAATAGGCGCCGTAAACCTGAATTCTCACTCCACCTCGCTCTCCTGAAAAGTCGGTACAAATGGCGCCACAAGCTGCACTCTTCTTTAGCTGTCTTCAGGCGAATATATGCAATATTCGTTCCATCTCTCACTCTTCAAAACTGCATAAACAAGGGATTAACACCCGAATTTTCACGAATCCCTCGTCTCGTGGATTAACCGACAACTGCAATGGTGTCAAGAGCACAGACGAGACGCGTGTGAGATTAGATGAATCACACACACGCACACACTCGCGTTTTTTGCATTCCACAAAGAAGATACGGTCAGAGCAGTGTCAAATCCAGTGGGGTAGTGTGTGTGTGTGGGGGGGGGGATAGCCGTCATTTCCCTCAAAAAAGCAAGCAAAATAATATTGTGAATTTTCAGTTTAATAACAAAAACTTCAAAAACAAAACAAAACAAAAACTGACAACTGAAATTAGTTATTCACTTTGTGACACCGATCTAACAGTTCTCTTCACACGTATTTAATAATAATCCTCTCAGACTGGACAAATTTTATTCATATTTAGGGATCGCTACCAATCTTTTCAAGCCACTTCAATTTTAGTTTCAATCGGAATATTTTTAGTGGAAAAATTTTCTGAAGAGATATTAGAATTATATTATTGTTATAAATAATAATAACTAAACTATAGTTTACAAGTACATAAGCCCAAACGACTCTAGATTCAAATGTTATGATAATGAATCGGATCCCAGTATACAAGAATGGACTTAACAAACGGCATCTATTTTGTTATTGTATACAATCAATTCTATGCTTGATTGCATTATAATACAAACAAAAAAAATAAAATTTAAATATTATCAGTGAAAAATCAAAGGAAATACCGTTATTCAAATACGAAGTTGTTTTTTTTTTTTAATTAGAACTAACAAGTATTTCTCAAAACCCATTCCTGCAATATCTTAATAAGCCTCTGTAATATTTATCAACTAACTTTGACAAAACTTATATCTGGATCTCTACTTGGTCAGAGGGAATATACCATGAAATCCTGGGTTCTTTGTAGACAGGATTTCAAACTTGGACAACAAATCTACTGGCAGGACCAAGTGCGGAGATGCATCTTAAAGACTGTGTAACCTTCAAGACTTGTCTGTATCACTGATCGTAATGCAGGCTTTTAATTATGAGTCACAATTTTTTCCTCAGGCGGGATCAATGGACTGATAAGGTCATTCCTAGAAGAAATTCCAGTTGTATCTCTCTTTGTATCCTCAGATACGTTTTTCTGTCCTGCAGGAGGAAAAATTCTAATAACTCAGAATTCATTTTCAGAGATCACCAAAAGATCTACACTTAACTACAGTTTTTTTTTTTTAAATTGGAGTCTGTCTTTTTGAACTAAGATCATATATCGAACCTTAATATGAAGAGGTAGAACTACCTGATAGCAAACATGAGATAAGTTATGAAAAGAACAAGAGGATTTCAAAAGGAAGTATGGACCAGTTTTATTGGTTATGAGAAAAATTTTGATTGTGTGCATCAAACAAACTGTGGAATTTGATGAGAGCACTGAGAACACCTGAGCACCTGATTAGAGGAATGTATGACAAACAAGTAAGAACTTTCGCGTGTGAGAAGGGGTGCGGCAGGGTATATTGTCACCGTATCTTTTTAATATTTATGGTGAATATATTGTAAAATCTCTTGTGGTGAAAAATAGAAATAGTTTTTACCTATATCGATTTTACATAGGCCATGAAATATAGGGTGGCCATAAAATAACTTTCCCTCTTTGGAGGCATCTGTAGCTAAAACTAATAAACGGAATGAGACCAAATTTTATATTGAGACTTTTGAAGGCATGGGGAGATCATTTCCGCAAAAAAAAAGATTTAGTACCAAAACCGCCGATAGGGGAAATTTCTGCAATATCTTTATAATCATCAAAACATAATTTTGATGATTATAAAGAGGAATTACACTGCTGTGTCACTACAAATGGTTCAACAGAAATTATTTCAAAAATTTTATTATAAGTTCATAATGAATACAAATTTCAGCTGCAATACTATTGCTTTGAATCATTTTGTCATTCTGACTGAAACCATAATTAATCCAAGTGAATATGTACTCCACTGAACCAGGGCATAGTAACAAACATAATTTTGATGTTTTGCAAATAGTTAAATTAAGACTGAGTAATATAAAAAAAAATGTTTGGAAGAATTCCACCTGATTTTAATCATTATTATATGGGCACCTCCATGAGGTCTGAAGACTCATCGCAGGAGACCTATTCTAACTACACTATCATACCTTTCCTTGCATCCATTAACAGACAAAGCACTCGCAACCCATTCCACTCATTCACAACTCTAAGCAAAAAATCTAGTCCTCACACCCCTATTAACCACATCTTTATTGAACTTCCAGGGATGACCCCTTGTTCCGGTCTCTCTAGCCAAATGCTGAAACATTTCCCCTGCACTGGTTCTATAAAACTCTTTAATCAAGTTAAATGTTTCTATCATATTCCCCTCTTTTTCTCCTATTGACCAACTTCTGCAATCCACACGCCCTGAATCTATCCTCATAGAGAACATTTCACAGGCCAATCACCTCTGAATCCTCTCCCCACCCCAATAAACTATAACTGAGCATAGTAATCCAAATGCAGGCATATCGAGTCCTTGATATGCCTGCATAATCACCTATAAAGAGGAATTACAAATTCCTTATCTCTACATATTAATGTGTTCTTCAGTAGCCTTGTAATCTTATAGGCTATCTTAGCAGTTTGTTCTCTAAATTTTAACTCTGTTTACCACCACCCCCCCCCTAAATCTCTAGCTTTATCTATTTCCTGGAGTGCAGTGCCATCAAAGTGGTATACATACATGGCTTGTAATCTATTTATCCCAAAATGTATATAACTTTACATTTCTAGATATTAAACTGACAACCTTTATATTTTGCCCATACTAACATATATAAATCATCTCCTGCAAGCTCTCCACATTGCCTTGATTAACTATTAATATACCTAATTTTGCATCAGCAAACAACTGAATATTTCCATTCTGCTTATTTCCTGTATCATTTATGTACAAATTAAACAGCAATGTTTTTGCTTCGTTTCTGCCCCCTCCATATCTACTTTTTAATATCTGTCCAGCAGCCATCCTCTTATTCACTTCAGTGTCATATCCATCCCCATTTCTTCTAATTTGCATAACAGTTCCATGTGGTATTCTATCAAATGACTTTGCAAAATCATCAAGCAGTCATTCATTCCCTTTATCCAACTCTATTATAAAAAGATTGTAAATTGCTAAAGGAATGACCAGCTCTTTACAAAACCATTAACCCACATACAGCATCATATTTTTATCTACCCATTCTTGAATTCTCTTTTTGACCAATTCTTCTAGTAGTTTTACCACCATACTTGAGATAATGATTGGGCTATAATTAATAATACTGCATAACAATACAGCCAAATTACACTGCAGTCTCAGAACCTTCCTTATGCAAGGGAATTATTTTGCTATCTTTCCACTCCCTTGGAATTCTACCAGAGCCGAGACTTAAAGAGTCTACTCAGAGGCATCACCAGTTCCTTTGAAC
The DNA here is from genome assembly GCF_054136105.1 of Typopeltis vanoorti. Lineage (NCBI taxonomy): Eukaryota > Metazoa > Arthropoda > Arachnida > Uropygi > Thelyphonidae > Typopeltis > Typopeltis vanoorti. Next base: position 143,779,570 of record NC_143549.1, read on the forward strand.
ATTCTGGCAGAACTCTAGCTAATATCCCATTTAATTCCATAGCTGTATTTACATCGAGATTCTGCAATATCTTAAGAACCTCCAATTCATCCACCTGTGTTCCCACATTAGTATCTGTCACATAGGTTAAAATAGTAATCTCACTAGGATGATTTACCTTGCAAAGTAGTTACTCAGGAACTCAACTATTTTATCCACTTCTGTCTCCTTGACCATCATCACTCATTAATCTTCCATAGTCATTCTTCCTCTTACTTCCCACATGACGAAAACTTTTTGGGATTTTCCTTTGGCCTGCTTGGCTAGATTCTTTTCATAATCCGATTTTGCCTTCTTGCCATGCCGGTCACCTTTCTCTTTATATACCCCAACAGCATTTTCTTCTGTAGCTCGTGATTAATGATATTACTCATCCATGTAACTCCTACTTGATATACAATTAAACTAGGTATACAATTTAATACTGCTTCCTCTAGATCAGCGCTTTCCAAACTATGGGTCGCGGCCCCCTTGGGGGCCGTAGGTTTTGTTGAGGGGGGCCGTGAAATAATGAAAACAAATTTAAAATGTTTTAAGACTAAGTAGATTTTTTTATTTTAAAAGAAACATATTTAACTTTTATTATTTCTTTTTTGTTATTTTTTATATTTTAATGGAAATTTTAATGGAAAAATTCACACATTGGTGTTGGTTCACAAACTTTGCTTCCTGCGTATTTCGGCGCTTAATGAATATTAGTAAATATTGCTTATTCATATGTTTCATTTCAAAGCAGTGGTTAATTGTATTTACTTCGAATGCTCTCCAGGGGAGCTCCAAACCTTCCTGTCACTTTCATCACGCGTTCGCGTTCGTAATCAGGGACTGTTGATATCGGCTTATATACATATCAAAACTTGTTTTATATTATCACTGTCATCAGAGCTAGTTTTCTGTTACCAATAAAAGTTTCGCATATACTTCGCACATGAAAAAAAGCTTAAACAAGTCCATGTGGGGAAATAGTTGCAGTGGTAAACAACACGCCCTCCCTAACAGCCACTATACTGCAAAGGCAATAAAAACAAGTACTTTTATTATGCATAAAGTATGAGGAGTCTGTGTAATATATTTCTCAACAAATAGTGCAATTAGAGCCAACAACTGGGATAAAAACACACTAATAAATATATCACATGTCCCCTCATACAGAAACTATGCTGTATAGACTGAAACAAAACCATATGTTGCATGGGCAAACACAGTATCTAATTAAAAACTATTGTTATTAATTAGATGTGTGTGAGTTCGATTTCCCAAGGCAGCAATAAAATTCAACCGAACGTGTTAAAATTCGTAAAAGTGTTAAAACTAAGTAATATATATATATATATATATAATGAATGTTATGGCAGTTTCACATATGGAATTCGGTTGAAGAGAGTTAGCATTTCAACTCAATTGTCAGCTATGCTTTTATCTTTCGGTTGCGTGATCTTTTGTTAATACCGCACCAATCATATGCACGTTTTAATAACCTGCCTTTGCTGTCTGTTTCGTGTTAGGCTTAATTATCGTAAAGGGAGATAAGTCACAAAAGAGAAAAATGTTCCTGGTCCGGGGATTCCCTTATTCAGGTAATATTCACTAATTTCATGTTATCAGTCTGTGGTGTGCCAGTATCCGTAAGTGGTGATATTATTTGATCTATTCTATGTTAAAAAATTTAACCCTGAGATGGGTAAGTGGCTGATAAAAAAAAAAATTAAAACAAATCCTGCAAACAATCAGAAGAAGCAGAAAAAGACAGTATTTCATATTTTACCAGAACAGCCCGCATCGTCTTCAGAACCAAACGGTAAGAGGCAAAAAATGTAATATATGCATTTGATTTTTGCAATATTCGCTGTGTATGTTTTGTATTGAATATAAATACAATAAATATTATAATAATATATCTCTCTATTACGATTTTTTTTCGAGGGGGGGGCGTGAATTTTAATTTTTGCAAAGGGGGCTCTGACATCCAGAAGTTTGGGAAGCACTGCTCTAGATGACCCTTAACTATATCCCAACCCTGCAGTGTTTTATGGCATGGAACAGATTTAAGCTTCTTCCTAAGCTTGTCATAATCACCTGCCTTGTAGTTTCATATACATCCCTTCTTGATAGAATATTCCTCACGTTTTAAAATCTTCCAAGTCAAGACTACATGGTCACTTTCACCAACTGGAGACAATGTGGTCACCTTGGTTATGGATAGCTCTTCTCATCCTATGACAAGGTTAAATACCCTCCCACTCCTAGTCCCTCCATCATATGCTGTCTTAAGTAATTATCTTTTGGTAGATGTATAAATTGTATTTCCTTCTTGCCATGTGATCTTTCTTCCTTCCAGTCTATCTTCATAATTAAAGTCTCATGATAATAATCACTCAACCTGTATGCATTGTACTAATTTGGCAATGCATGTCTTCCAGATTATTATGTGGAACTCCCTGGCCTATAGCAACAACCAAGTCTATATTTTGTCTTACTGGCTTTAATCAGACACCAGATTGTTTCAAATGAACAGCCACCTGTCTCATTCTTTTTGGCTGCAATACCTTCTCTGTCTTCCCTGAAAATACTAAACCCTTCACATTCAATTCCTGGAATTACAGCATCTGCTTTAGCCAAGTCTCACTAATGCCTATAACGTTTGGCAAGGTTGCACTAGCCAATGCTAGAAACTCCTTCCTCTTGTTCCTGATTCTTCTGGCATTAGAATATATAATAAAAATCCATCTATTCATTACAGAAATAGCTTATATATAATATCATACAGATAAAATTTATTTTGTCTGCCCATAAAACAGATTTTATTAGTTGAAGATGTTAGTAGATAGTAACATTTCTAAAATTTTTAATAAATTATGCAGACAACTACTAAGTTATTGATGGCAAGTTTGTTAAATTGTGTATAATTACAGCAGCCAAAGATATGCATTCAGAGAAAGACTTATTTACTACTAGCCTTGTGGTGAAAACAGTTACTTAGAAAGTTGAAAACACTGGAAGCAACATCTAGAGTCAAATAAAAACAGGACATTGATTTCGAGTGGTTTTCCTTAGCACTTGATGATCAAACAAATGTCTGATCCTTTGCAATTGCTAGCATTCATTTGAGGGGTCAGTGCTGAGTTCCAAATGAATGAAGAATTAACATCTGTGAACAGTATGCATGGAACAACTATAGGCAAAAATATTTTCAATAAGTTAAAGATGCCAAGAAATTATATTCTTGGTTTAATCCTTTATCCAAATATAAGCAAAGTTTGCAAGTGGAGTTTCTACATAAGTGGGATAAGGTGATACACTTTTTCACTATTTGTGTATGGCATCTGTATATATTTGTATAAGGGGTGCTTAAGGGTCAAAGCTGTATAACTGGGAGGAGACCTCCACATAACCTTTTAAGGAATGCAGAAAACAACCAAGACTTCTGACCTAATGTCCAATCCTCACCTTCTCATGGTGCACCCAGGCTAGTATCCAGATAGATAATGAAGATGGGCTGGCAATTTGGGACATAATGAAAAACGATGGTACAACATGACAGAATATCATGACAGTTGGGGCAATGCTTGGTTAAACAAAGACCACACATAAGTCAGAGAGATTGTTTTTGGAATCAACTGCCCTTCCTGGATACACTAATCACACAGCTTCCAGATGGTTCCTTATCTTTTTCTGTTTATAGAAAACCTACACATACAGTGAGATATTTGTACAAACAGTCACACCATCATCCAAGCTCAACAGTATGGTATCGTAAAAACACTAACTCACAGAACTAGAGCTATTTGTTCCAATAACAATGCTCTTACTGCTGAACTCACTCACTTTCATCACACCTTCTTAGCCAATGGCTATAATCTCCACAGGATAGAAAAGATAGTAAATGCTCCTCAGAAATCCCCTCCACTGCCTACAACACAAGACTGCAGCAAAACTGTTACTATCCCATGCATTCAAGGCACATCTGACAAGCTATCTAGAGTGCTCAATAAATATCAGCTGTGCACCATATTTAAACTTTATGTCAAATTGGCAACTCATTCACTCACCTAAGACGAACTCTCTTTTTTATCACATCCAGGAGTTTATAAAGTGCCCTGTTGTTGTGATTGGGCTTGCAATGGACAGAGAGGAAGAACTCTTGACATCTCCAGCACTATCGTTATGTCAAATCGGGTCTAGCAGACTATGCCTTGGACATCCCTTCACACAGGATCAAATGGGAAAAAAAGGGTTACACTAAAGTCGTAAGTCAGAGAAATTGTTTTTGCAATCAACAGAAGCTTTAAAACCTCTAAACCTAAAAAATATGAAGATACTGGATATAATACCAGTGAATTAGCAGCAAATAAGTTAATAAATATTATTTTCTTATCATTCTGTGCTGTCATCAATACCATGAAAATAAATAACATGTTACTTCTTATAGTACAGCAACAAAGAACAATCTAACAGAAAATAATATTAAGATCTCAGAATAAAAAAATACAATAAGATAAAAAATACCAGGGAAAGAATATATATAAACATGAAATTACAAAAATGCAGGTGAAAAATTTCATAAGACTTCTGAACTTCTTTAACATAGTATGGATTTCTTGAAAAACTCTAAACTCTTGGACAAAAGCACTGGTTATCCCAATTTATAAAAAAGGAAATAAAACTCAAATTCCTGATAACTTCCTATCTACAATTTTCCTCCAAATGAATCTGTTGCCTGTCAAGACTCCAACATTATCAGATCTTATATCTTCTAAAGGCACTTTTTACCATATCAATCCACCTGCATCTTGGTCTTCCTCTAGGTCTTTTTTTCCTGCCAACCTGGCAGAGAACACTTGCTTTGCTAATCTTTCTTCTCCCATTCTTAGTGACCATACCATCTGAGATTAGCTCTTGACACATTTCTGGATGCTAACAATGTCAAGTTCTTTCATAATATCCTTGTTTTCAAGGTGATATTGTCATTAATGCCATCTGTTCATGGCTTCAATCTTTCTCAGGACTCTCATATCTGCAGTCTCTAGTCTTTGGTCAAGTGTTTTACTTCCAACCTGGAAATAAAAATGACTGGGAATAAAAAATAAAAATGCAGGAATATGAAAAGAGAAACTAAACACTATTGTACAGGGCAACCTACTAGAAAAAGAGAATAGATTCTGAAAAGGCCAATGTTGCACAGATTCAATTTTCACTCTAAAATTATTAACATCTGACCTCCATGAAGTCAAAGACTCATCATGGGACGTACACACTATCATGCACAAAGCTCATACAACCATGCGTTAAACTGATTCAGTATGTCTACGTTCACAACACATGCACACACTCAGGCAATGTATCCCACTTACCAACCACTCTCCATTCAAAGAAAACCTGCTCCTAACTTCTCTACTCAACACTTTGATATGGTTTCCAGCAATGGCCTCTTGTTCTATTTCCCTCTCCCATTTTATGAAAAATCTTTTCCATGTTAATCTGATAACAACCCATGACTAACTTATGTCTCAATCATATCCTCCCCTCCTCCTATTCATACTGCAATTTACATTTTCTCAATCTGTCCTCTTACTACAAATTCCAAAGACCACTGACCATGTTAGTGAATCCTCTCTGGACCTTTTCTAACATATCCTCATCACCATGAAAACCCAGTTGACCAAATCTGCACAATAATCCATATCAGGCCTCATACAAATGGCATAATAACCTCTATTTCTACATGTTAGGGTCCTCCACATTATTGCCATTAGTCAATGTAACATCTTCACAACATGTGCAATGTGGCCCCTGAATGTCATGATTGTCCACCACCTCTCCCAAATCCATCTTCTCTACCTCCTTTAAAGTTCCACCAAGTGTATATACTATGCATCCCATTGTTGCTTACCAGATTTCAAAATCTTACACTATGCAACACTGAATTCACAGTTCCACTTACCTACCCATTCATGCAATCCATTCAAGTTCTATTATAAATCCATAACACCTGCTTGACTCTGCATTGCTCACCCTAGTATGCATCATTTGCAAATCACCAGTTAAAGCCATCCTAATATCATCAATATAAAATTGATGAACAATAGTCCTAAAAATGACTCCTGTGGCACACCACTAATGGCCTTTCACTTTCTTTCAGGATGTTGCACTCTGATATACAACTTTATGATACCTATCTGACAGCAAGTCACCAATCCAACTCACTATCTGTTCTCCAGTCATCATTTCTTTCAGTTTATTTAACAGCTTGGCATGTGACAGTCTATCAAAAGTTTTCACACAATCTAGTATACCACTGTATATGTGCATCTATCATGTCCAAGACATTTGTCACCAACAAACTCATGCTAATACCCACAGCGAATACTGCTTTTATCAACCTATTTCTGTAACCTAGTTCTCAGCAATCTCTCTTTCTAGTACCTTCACTACAACTACAGATATACAGATTGGTCTAAAATTTGTAGCCACAACCTTATTACTACCTTTATGCAGTGGAACAATTTTACTTTCTTTTCATTCCCTTGGAATCTGTGTTGTAGACTTATTAAACAGGCTTGCCAATGCTAGGAATACATATTGCATAAACAGAAGCCCATGATATATGAAATGTTTTCTTCATAAACATAGTTCAATAGAGGGAAATTTAAAATGAAAATGATTAATCAATGAGAAACATTATTGCCGAATTTCACACTTGATCCACAATGACATTTAAAACTGAATCATCCAAGCTTTCTTGAAATGCTAATCTTTTCATATGACATTATAATATCACTTTTGATGTGACTCATTTGCAAACATGGTTTCAATGAAATAGTACACTGCAGTTTCATTTCAATGAACACTGCAGTTAAACAAATTGTAATACTCCTACAACAATGTTTGTATTAATTATTTTATATTTAAAAAAAAAATCAGTGAACATCAATGCCTTTGCAATGTATATGCAAAGAATATTAACAATTCTGAAAAAGGGATTGCTACATCATAGCTCTAAAACACACACAGGACCAAATCCAGCTTATCCCATCTCATTGATGAAACTGTTATCTTAGGATAACAGTTTCATCAATGAGATGAAACCCCCCCCCCCCGTTATTCAGACCAGCGTTTGTATTTTTAATAAACTTCACCAAGACATTTTCATTTTATTTCATTTGGCACAAAAATTTATTACTCTAATTTGAGATATATCAAATAAATGCTTAATGCAATGATATATGTATGAATCAATCTACTTTTCTAAAATTACTGTTTTAATCTTATTTCGGCTCTTATAGTTTGTTTGGACAACAAAAGCTAAAGAGCGGTCTTTAATGGATTGCTTTGTCTTCTTTTCAGGTTGTTTTATGTTTAGGAAATTTTTTGTTAGCACTATCTCAGTGAAAGTGGTGCTCGCATCCTTTGCGTTTAGACAAAGAATATAGATAGACCCGAAGATAAAAAATTCCTCCAGTATCCGACTAGATTTGAATTTAAGTCTAGTTGTGTACTGCAGGAACTTTTTATAAGCCTTTCTTCGACCGATTCCCGAAGTTAGTCAAATTCCAGCACGAGCAAACGCGTTTTATCTCTCGGATACACTCGTTTTTCATCCGAAATAAGCAAATCGACCATGAGAACACATGCAATTTACAGACAAAAAAATACTGTTGGTGGTTGATGGTATTGTATGTGTGATGGCAATAGTAATGTCGTTGTAGTTATTTAGCATGTGATGACATAACGGCCGTGAGGCCCTTTTTACGGGGAAGTATGGCACCATCTTATTAAGTATTCCTGACTGTAATCCGTGTGTGTTCACGGGGCCGGTTTGCCTGCTTGCGGGAGGAAAATCCCCAGATAAACTTGGGAGAAAAACCCTGCTGTCCACGCCCAAGACCAGCTAACTTGGCTATGGCAGAGAAAGATCCTTAAGCTCCTCACGTCGGCGACGAGAATCGAATCCAGGACACTCCTTTCCCAGGCATATAGTTGCGCAGCGCATAGCCACTCGGCTTACCACGCGGACTTGTAGTAATAATAGTATAGTTCAACTAAGTATAGAAGATGAAATGTGTATAGTGGAGTGAAATGAATAATAGTAATTGTTCATTTCTTTATGATCAAATAGGATTTTTATTGCTTTTTTTCATAAATTTTATTTTATGTGTTATTTTCTTCGATTTTTTTTTTTTTTTAATTTTTAGATAATTACTATTAACGCAAATATCGTTTACACCATGGGTCGGCGGCCCATAAAATGTTGACCATACTTACATGGCATGTGCCCGTATGTTGAATCATTCAGTATGATGAATTAATCAGTTTTGAAAAGAAGACGATAGTCGCATTTGGAAGCACATACATTTGTGAACAAGTATTTTCTGCCATGAGTTTCAAAAAAATAAATTTTCTTCTCGACTGACTGATGAATATTTGCATGCTTCGATTCGAATTTCACCTCAGGTTATAAAGTGGATCTAGATAATTTGGCTAAGGGAAAACAATCACAAAAGTTACATTAAGCAGGGAGATACACATATTGTGATGCACAAACTATATTTATTTGTTTTACGTGATAATAGTTTTTCATGAGTTTCATTTTCATGCTTGTTTCATATCCCTTACTTTAAATATATCTATGTTTGTTGAGATTGATATAATAAAAATTGATAAGTTAAGTATTTTTTCTCTCACTATTTTCTCTTAATTAAACGCTTGCGGCCCGATTATTAAAAATAAAAGTTGAATGTGGCCCACGAGTCTGAAAAGGTTGCCGACTCCTGGCTTGCACAAATATGCAAAACGACAATCAAATCACTAATTGGCTAACTGAAAACGGCATTTATATAAACCCAGAAAAAACAAAGCTAATGATATTCAAAAACTTTCAGACCCTATCCATAGAAATTAAATATCTCACTATCCGGTATTCAACTTCCTATACACAAAGCTCTGATCCTAAAACCATAACATCACACAGGAGAAAACAACACGCTATCTCGGACTTCGCTTCGATGCTGATCAAAGTTGGATAGCCATACAAATTATCTACACAACAAACTCAGGATTATAGCAAGCAAGCTATATCGATTGAAAGACATTGCCTCGACACATAAAATTACTACTCAATAGAGCATTGTGCGTGCGGAAACATTTTAAGATATGCAATTACATGATGCACATTCTGCGCAGACTACAAACTTAACTGGTTACAATCGTTGCAATATACAATGGTTAAGCTAATATTATGGGAACAAAGAACAGCCCACATTTATTATTATGTGACACCTCCAGGGAGTCTAAAGACTCATCGAGGGAGGGCGCATTACAACTGTCTCCACCTCAATCCAACAACTACACCAACGCCATATACTGCCCACCAACACCACTAGTATTTTCACAGAGTTGTAGAGACGGAGAATTGTAGAGTAGGTTTCCTCTCTCGACTGAAAATGATCGATTATCGAGTAATAAAAAAAAAAAAAGAATGCAGAACAGGAAATAATGAGAACTTGGAATGCCATTCTCGAAACCTTTAGTTGTACTAAAAAACTAGCGACAAGGTTATATTATCAAGCATATACTCTACATATGCTTGCGAGTCATTATTTTCCGAAATTAATTTTATAAAAGACAGTTTAAGAAATGGAATAACTAATGAATCTAGTTCTGCGCGTGTATTACTAAAAGTGACAAAATATGAACCTGATATAGGGCATTTGGCATCAGGGCCGCATTTACCATTAGGCGCATGAGGCGCAAGATGGGGGCCTCATTTTAAAATCTTACTCCTCACAAAGAACAATAAAAAAAAACAGAATAGTTATAGTTGCAAAATAAAATAATTATTTTTAAATATTAAATCCATAATATAAAAACTATAGGCCGCTGAAAAATTTGTGAGGCTTCCTGCTTCCATTTGAAATACATTGTTCTTTCCTTAGAATAAAAAACTAACAGGAACTCTGTATTCCATAAAATTCATGTATGTTAGCGTACCATTTCTTTGCTGGACTTATATACACGTCCAGCAAACCTGGATAATATTCTGTCCACCTGCTGAAAGAACATGGATAAGAAGGAGAGTTTGACAGTCATGTCCATTAGAAGAGGCAATAATCCTTCACGCTGAAAAGAACACTTAACGACATTATCTGGCGTACGTAGTAGCTACGTTCTGTGGCCTACAGCTAGAAACGCAGTTGCTTGCCGTTTCCTCAGTAACCGAAATCTAAGTTATATTCAGACTAAATACCTATGAGTTATATTCATTTTGCTGCTTGTTTTTATCGTATAATTATAGTTTTTAATGCCAGCGTAAAATAAGAAATCCTTTCATACTTTCTTCACTTCATATTGTATCACTATGGAAGATCAATGTCACTATCAATTTTCTTGCTAATTATTTTAATCGCCAATACATTTTAAAATTCTCCAAGAACTTGATTGAAGATAATTATTTTTCTCAAACAATTATTTTATAAATTCATGAAAATCCGAATCTAAAAATGAATACAACCTCCATCTGTTCCAAATTAAGTTTTCTATTTTACTCATAATCTTAGTTCGAAGGTTAGTTATCATACGTAAATCTTGAATCATATCATGTAATGCATAATTTTTATAACGTAATCTGTAGGTTTTTGCATTTCAACTTTCTTGGTTCCCCCCCTAATCACTCACTACAAATCAAAATAAACGGCAGTTATGAAGTCAGCTGTTATGTGCATATTTTCGGCTAATTTAGATATTATGCAGCAGTTTTGAAGTAGCGATATTTTCCCTACAGTTTATCCTTTGGAACATGTGTAGGTGCATGCATCAAAATGAAATTTTATTTCTAAAATTTTCATAACAAAATGAATTCGCCTTTAATGGCTAACTCCCCCCTCCCAAAATTATCACCACACACACACACACACACAAATACTGCTAGATAACATGTGCGCACTTTCTTTTTGTTTGAAATCGTTATTTATCCTAGGTATACTGTTGCAGTTTTAAGCAAAAGACAAAGGCGTAGAATCTCTGATAAAATACCACTGGATATAAATTAAAGACTCACGATCGGAAACCCAGAGTAATGCAGTTTAACACCATTTGTTGTTCATAAAAATAAATTTTAAAAATCGTTCCTAAAATTGAAATGTGCGACCCATATAATCTTATTTTGCAAGGAAAGGAAGCAAAATGTCACATTTATTTCAATAAATGTTATTTAAAAAATATAAATGTTTGTCATAATATTTCCAATGCAAACAAACATTTTGATCATTTATTTTCGCACAAGTGATCATTTATTTTCAAAAGTGATCGTTCTTAAATGTGCATAACACATCAACGACACCGTTTGTTCATTTAACTTTACACATTTATTTCACAGCTATCCGAATATTTAGATTGTCTACATTAAGATCTGAAACTTCATTACTTTTGCTAATTAAAGTTATCTTTTTTTACAAAATGTTTTGACTATTGGTATTTTTAGTTTACAGTCAAGAGAAACACCAAGCGGTATTTTAAAAAAATAAATTAAAATAAACGGAGACTTAAATTTATTTCTAGACTACATACAACTTTTGTATGTAGTCTAGAAATTCTAATGATAATTTAAATTACGTAGTCTTTCCAGAATGGCGCTTCTAAATGCAAATATTCCAAAATAGTTGAATTTTATATCCACAGCACAACACACACTCACACATGAGCTGAAAGAACAATATTTCTGTAAATAACTTGAAAATCTATTTGACTACATCCTCTAGATTTCCTTCCCATGGTGCTCAATGTTTTCCCAAGCTATCTGTCCCCAATGAATCATAGTATTGAGGCTACCTGTGACTTCCTGTTTTTGGAATTCTGGAAGATTTGTTATTAGGACTCGTATTTTTTTTCCTCTCTATTTTACTTTAAAAATCAGTTAACTACATTTCTCTAGCCAGAATAACTGAGCAATAAATAAATAAATAAACTGTGTGTGAATTTTTTTCCCCCCACACTGTTTATGTTTTCATTAGTCTTTCTTGAAGATTACTCGTTAATTTCCGGTCCTTTCAGTTTCCCATGCTGACTAAGTGATTTTAGCATTCACGTGAGTCGAACTATGGTTTTTACAGTAGAGGCAACAATTTTCCATTAACTCAACATGTCTTTTCCCGACTAATATCTGCCAGTGACCGACAAATTCGCATCTCTAGAAGCGTAGAGATGCAATTTTTTTTTTTTTTACAATAATTAAACAGAATTGCATTAAGGTATAATGTTATGAATTTATATATCAATTTGTAATCAATAACTGTGAAGTTTCACTGGAAAACGCAACAACAGCACACATCTTTGTTCATTAAGTTCCAAATGCATATTTTATATTGCTGAAATATTAAATAACCAAATGCTAACAGTCGCACTTTAATTCCAAAGCTCTGAACTTACTTATGTAACTGAAATTTGTTTATTTTTCTTTCTTTAGCATTAGTAAGTTAAGTAATGAAAATGAGACAAACAAGGTTTTTTCGCATTCCTAACTAAACAAAAATTTAAGACATTAAACTTAACACATATCTGAAAGCAGGGTTACCATATTTCTTTAAAACAATATGCAACAATGTCAACCATCAAAAAAGAAAAAAAGAAAAAAAGAAAAAAGAAAGACAGAAAGAAAAATAGTAAAGAAAAATAAATGTTTACCTTCAAATAAATATTTATGATCACAGCAAGGAATAAATTCATCAGCTTTTCAAAGTTTTGAAATTCATACCCATGTTGTTTTCATCATTTGGCATCACATAAATGAAGAACGGGTCTGGCTACTAAGTTCGTTAATGTTTTTTGACTTTTCTCTTCCAATGGCGAGTATTATTTGATATATGCATGTTGATTCACTTGTTATCTGCATGCTACGATACCTTTTTACGAGTTTAGTAACTTGATTGGTTAAAATATCTAATGTCTCTCTCTGTAAAATAACCAAATTCTAACAGTCGTGGTATTAGAATCAAGTACGAGTGTTTTCTTCTAGTCTGGTGAAATAAATAAATTGTGTATGAATTCACTGTGACTTAAAAAAAAAAAAAAAAATATAGATATAAATATATATATATATATATATATATATATATATATATATATATATATATATATATATATATATATATAGGGTGTCCCAAAATTCACACAAGAAGTAATTTTGATAGAAAACACAGGTTTTTAATTAAAAATTGTAATTTCTTATTGATTCATTAAGTATACAGTATAGGGTTATGCATGGAACAGCATATCGGTTAAATGGCCTCCACGGCTTTGCTGGCACATACGCACACTTTTGTCGAAATTTTCCATGACCGTTTTGCATAAATGTGGCTGAATTTCGTTGATACAGCGCTCAATTTCCTCCTTCAAGGCGTGGGTGGTCGTGGGTTTGTTGGCATTAGCCTTAGACTTCAAAAAACCCCAAAGAAAAATCCAACGGCGTTAAGTCACATGATCTGGGCGGCCAATTCTGATCACCAAAACGGGAAATTACACGACCAGGAAATAACTCATGCAGTAATTGAATTGTTTCTCGGCTGTATGGCATGTGGCACCGTATTGTCGAAACCACATGTCGTCCACATCCATATCTTGCAATTTAGGCACAAAAAAACTGGATTATCATGTCGCGATAGCGAGCACCATTAACTGTTATTGCCTTACCAGCCGCATTTTCGAAGAAGAATGGACCGATGATGCCTCCAGCCCAAAATCCGCACCAAACAGAACACGTTGTGAATACATTTGTTTCTCGATAATCACTCGTGGATTTTCTGAATCCCAAATGCGACAATTTTGTCGATTAACGAAGCCATCAAGATGAAAATGAGCCTCATCGCTGAAGATGATTTTGTTCGCAAAATAAGCATCCACTTGTTGTTGTTCCATAATCCATTCAACGAACTCTCTTCGCTGTGTGTGGTCAGTAGGCTTCAGTTCTTGAGTCAATTGAACTTTGTAAGCATAAAGATGCAAATCTTTCGTGAGAATACGCTGTAAAGAGCTTCTCGAAATGCCCAATTCAAGACCACGGTACCGAATTGATGTTCCTGGACTCTCAGCAACACTCTCACGAACTGCTTCGATGTTTTCTGTTGAACGACTTGTTGAAGGACGGCCAGAGTGTATAAGATCACTAATTGATCCAGTTTCATTGAATTTTTTAATTAATCTTTTCACAGTTGATGAAGTTAAATCACTATTCCGACCATATATTGTACGAAAATTGCGAACTAGCTGCCAAACCTTCATTATTTTTAATTTATTGCTCAACAATGAAAATGCGTTGTTCTTTCGTGTAGCGCTCCATTTTTAATAACCCTGAACTGTCAGCTGTTACGCTGTCTTTTTTTTTTCCTCGTTGGCAACACTTTACCGCACAAATGGCGCTAAATTTAAATCTTGCATGAATTTTGGGACACCCTGTATATATATATATATACATATACGGTCTTACTTAAATTTACATAACACATCAATGACACCCAGTTGTTCATTTAAATTCAAATTTAAATTTGCGATTGTTAATTATGTGTGTGTGTATTGGAAGCAAAGTGTGAGGCAAGTAGATTGCCATTTTCTGTTGGGGATGATGAAATGAAACCAACTAGGTATGATAGAGGTGGAAATAGTGATGGTCAGAAATTACGACCGATTGCTTTGGCGAGGAACCAAAAGACTCGGATGCCATTCGGAGAGGCTGCTAATTTCCTGCTTTTTCCTCTTTCGAACTCTGTTTTGGAAGCAATAATTGTTTTTTTTTTTAAATTATTTATTTATTTCGGGCTTGGGTATAAGATCTAAAGGAGGATGGGTTGTTGATTTGAGCCAGTAATCGTATGTTTGGTTTTTCATTTGTACAGCCTTGGGCCATCTTTTGAAAAACCAGGGTTTTTTAGGGAACAGCAGATGAGTACTGTGGGGATGTATGATTAAATACCAGTGAGGATTACTTTTTTTATGAACTCGATGCACGTGTATGGGATTTAAGGTCGGAAACAATAGTCTAACCATTGGAATGAGGCATAGAAGTTGCAGAGGTTGTCCCACTTTGCAATGTCAAACTACTCTTTTATCGGAGCTGCTGTGTAAGCGTTGTTGCATGAGCACCAGGTTGTGGTCAGAATTGCTTAGTGGAGCTCTACATTCACTGTGTATTTGGAAGGATTATTGGTCAGGAAGAGGTCTAGGGTATTTGGAGACTGGTTTGGGTTATCGGATATTCTGGTTGTCATCTGAACTAGTTGTGTAACGTCATTAGTGATGGAGAATGTTTCAACATCTCTGCCTACAAGAGCTGAACAGCTGGAGGAAGAAATCCAGTTGCTGTTGTGGACATTAAAATCTCCTAGGAGAAAGATTTCGCTCTTGGGAAAGTGGGATGGAGAAAGCCAATTTTTATGGAGAGGAAATTGAAGAGCTCCGTGTGGTGGTTGCATTAGGGGAGCGACAGAGACAACATATGAATTTTACTGAGTTAGGTAGGGATATATTCAACCATAGAAGGTCAACGTTGGGCGATTCTAGGTTGAGTACTCTCTGGCAAGGTATATCGGAGCAGATGAATGCACAGATCCCACCCTTGGTTCGAAAAGAGTTAAACAGTGTGCAGTTTGAAAGGTTGAGGGGCATAGTTCTGGAGTATGGTGAGAGTTGAATTTCTGCCAGAAAGAGCAGGTTCTAGTGGACACTATTAAGATTGGAATTTAGGCCACGGATGCTGGTGAAGTGGATTCTATTGGCATCACTTGGTTTTTGCGCCGATTTGACTTTTCCGTAGTCGATACAGTTGTGGTCACCATTTAGAAGTTTTTCTGCAAGTTGTTCGTCCTTGTTCTCTTTGTGCAAATGACAAATCTGGTCCAACACCTATTCGCCATTGCGCACAAGTGTCTTTGAAGTTGTTGTTGATCTCTTTTATTAGTTTTTAATGTGCTTGTTGGCGTGTCGCAGTCACTTTTAGGAGGAGTGGAAAGTTCGTTCCATCCTTTCTTTTGTTTATGGGTCCGAAACGATGGCACTTGAAGATATTTTAATGATCGATTTCAAATTCTTCTGCTAAGTTGATGTCTTCTTTCAGTACTTTTCCGTTTTCTTTTGGAAAGATGAAGATGACGGCCTTGATTTTTTTTTCTGGACTCCATCGAGTCATGAACCGTTGATGCGAATATTTCACGGGAGTTCATTCGCTGGGAACGGTGAACTTGCTTTGCAGCGATGATCGTCAGTTGATTCGAACTTGGTTTGTAGTGCTCGTATTTTGGGGAAAAGAGTATCATTCATAGCACTGATGTTCTGTTCGAGGTTTTCAATTCCTTTGCGTCAAGTTCAGGAGCTGTTTCACAGACGGGAGGCAAAGCGAACAGAAATAAGGCTGGTTAAGGTCGATATATATATATATATATCTTGTTCGCCGACTCGTCCATTTTTCTGCAGGAAGCGTGTATCCACTGGCAACAGAATTCGCATATTATATCCTTTTTTTATCACTGATATCAATTTTGCAGCTGTGGCAATTTGTGAGTATGTCGACGGTGCTACGCTAGTAAGACACAAGGTGCTTTTTCGTTGTTGGCTTTGGCTGTAGCCATCTTCGCTTCGCACGGAAGCAATAGCGCCCCACCCCCCCCCCCCCCCACCCCCCCCCCCCCCCACCCCCCCCCCCCCCCACCCCCCCCCCCCCCCACCCCCCCCCCCCCCCACCCCCCCCCCCCCCCACCCCCCCCCCCCCCCACCCCCCCCCCCCCCCACCCCCCCCCCCCCCCACCCCCCCCCCCCCCCACCCCCCCCCCCCCCCACCCCCCCCCCCCCCCACCCCCCCCCCCCCCCACCCCCCCCCCCCCCCACCCCCCCCCCCCCCCACCCCCCCCCCCCCCCACCCCCCCCCCCCCCCACCCCCCCCCCCCCCCACCCCCCCCCCCCCCCACCCCCCCCCCCCCCCACCCCCCCCCCCCCCCACCCCCCCCCCCCCCCACCCCCCCCCCCCCCCACCCCCCCCCCCCCCCACCCCCCCCCCCCCCCACCCCCCCCCCCCCCCACCCCCCCCCCCCCCCACCCCCCCCCCCCCCCACCCCCCCCCCCCCCCACCCCCCCCCCCCCCCACCCCCCCCCCCCCCCAACATTTAATGACTTTTCTGTTGCTGAGTACTGGAAGAAAGTTGCATTATAAAAAGACTGTAGTGTGTACATTTTAATGCTACACAGGCAGCGCTCGTATCATTGCTCAATCTATTTCTCCCTTTCGATTTGATATTATTTAAGGCAGAAAATAGAGTTTCACAAGAGTGTGTAAAAGAGAAAATTATTAGAAGAGCTTTAGCTCTAACTACAAATTAAAATAGAAATAGTCTAACTATAAAATATAATTCTTTCAATGAACCGAAACCTACCTTCGCCTTAACTGAGAGCGATCTTACACGATTTATCGCAGTTTTTTCATCAGAATACCAATATTTTTCAACATCCAAGGTGTGCCCCCAAAAAACTCAAGCGTGTCATAGGTTCGCCATCACTGTTTTAGTTTAATTATTATTATTATTATAATCATTGTAACGCGCCACATATCCAGCTGGAATGAGTGATGCGGCTGTCGCTTACAACGTCGAAATAATTACATTAAACGCAGATGAAAATGTTATTATTCCATTTCATCTGCCTTTAATGTAATTATCCGCTTGTTTTCAGTGCCGCCAGCGCAAAATTCCTCATATCGGTGACATTTGGTACTAAACATTTTTTTCGTGGAAATCATCTCCCTATACCTTCAAAAGTCTCAATATAAAATTTGGTCTCATTCCGTTTGTTCGTTTTAGCTACAGATGCCTCCAAAGAGTGAAAGTTATTTTATGGCCATCCTGTAGAATCAGAGTGTTTCTGAGATGGACCTTGTTGAGTGCAATTTCTTATCTTTACTTTAGACGAATTATTTATTTATGTGTGGTAAATATATCTGCCATGTTTCAGCGTGTTAGATAAATTCAGGTGTTTTACAAATGTTTCAATAATTATAAAATAAAATAAATCATCTCAAGTCTTTTTTATAGCAAAGGGTGTTAGCAGAAATCCTTTATCCCTAACCAACTTTCTGAAGATCGATGGGCAGCCAGTCTCCACTCATCGGCCATCTTCAGTGATGGCGAGCTGAAGCTATCAATGAATCAAAGTTTGGTCTCATTCCTTTAAATTGTACGCTCGATTTTTTTGAGCTGCAGGATTAATAAAATCCGATTCCCTGGGGAAGGGGGGGGTCCTCCCTGTCTGTTTACCAGAGATCGATTGATTTGGAAACAAAGAAAGGCCTAGAAAAAAAGTTCCTCTAGTCGGCGTCTAGAATCAAATCTACAGTAGACGATTTTACTAGTAATAATAGGAAGAAGTGCCTGCTTAAAACCATTATAGGTTCTATTTTAGAGATATTTTATTTTTTTCCGGAGTTAGTAGATCTTTGGCGCATGCATGTAGGGATTTTCTTAGAACCATCGAATTTTTAAACTCTGTAACTTAGAAAAATCCACCGTAGAACTCGAACTATTTTATGCAATTAAGTTTTAGGAATACGAGATGGAGGAGGTTGTTCATTCTGTCATCCCGATAACATCGTCATTAGTCCTGAACTGAACTATTCTCGATACTAAGGGTGTAGACATCTGCCCACTGATTTCCAAAATTTAGCGCCGCCATGGTTAGTGAGTGGTTAGCGTATCTGCTCTTCAACCAACAGGCTGCTGGTTCGAATTTCTTCTGGCATGGGGCTGTTTGTGATTGTCAAGGGTGGGAGATGAATTTAATATTTGATGTGAGAGCACTGTCCCGCTTATTGTAGGCTATAAGTGCCTTGAAAATATTCATGGTTTGTCTCTTCACTAGTTTCCAGACTATGTAAAAATAAATTAAAAATACAAAAATTATAGAATTAATAAATAAGTAAAAAAAAATCCTTAGCTCTAATGTGCTATAGTTTTGCAAAACCGTTTCTTGGGTAGGAGTCATATAAAAAAAGAGGTCGCTGTACTCCTTGTGGGATTGAGGGTGTCAGCGAATTTATGTTATAACAACAACAATGTTAATAATGCATTCATCTCAACACATTTTGAAGAACAGTTTATTCAGCGCCGAATCCTTCATCACTGCTAGTGGTTAAGTCCTTCAAAGCAGTCCCATCTCAAAGTATTTAGATTAAGGTTTGCCATTGGCCAGCTATTTAGATGAAGTTCTACATGTTGGAGAAATAATTTATTTTCTGTATTGAGAAATATAGCAGATTTTACTGTAACAATAATTAAAGAATGTGATCAAGTGCATTAAAGTATATAACAAAAATGATTTTAGCCAGAAATGGACTGCTAGAAGATTCCTCTGTTAAGGTTTTTTCTACCTGTCCGAATCTCAGCAAATTTGTTCTTCTAATCAACTGTTTCTTTGGCAACCATAAAAAACATTTACATCAAAAATTGTTCTGAATTCTTCATACTGTTTCTACCATCTGTGTTCTTCCAAACGCGTGTTCTTTTTTTCGTAATTCTGAATCTGTTTTTGGTTTGCAAGCATTTTCTCCATAATTATGGATATATATCCATATATCCCTAACGATCTTAAAAACATGTAGGGAAGATCGATCTTCGCTATCCATTTATACAGTTCAATCTCACATTCAACAGAACCTTGAGTTTCCCCCTAGACTTTTTTTTATCTAATCTTTCCTCCTATATACGATCTTATAAGTGGAATTCAATTATTGTTAAAATCCCATTAAATCACTTTCAAAATGATTAATAGCCTATAGTTGAAAACCAACTTTTAAACAATCTATCTATGGTGGGTTTCTTTAATACATAAAGGGCGGGAGTGTATATTGAATCTTTAGGTCATATCCTCGTTTTGCCTAAGGTTACCCACAGTGGCGGCTTGTACATAAGCTCCTGTATCATCGAGTATTAGTTCCCCATCTTAGCATTTCAGAATATAAAAGTCACAGACGTCCATTTGGTAGACAACTCTTCTTTGCAAGTAGGCGACACGGCCGACCTTCTCTATAAAGGGGCCCAGGTGCAAGAAACCTTTTGGGGTCCTAAAATATTTTTCAAAGGTAAAAATTAAAGGATTCGAAATAAACGTATTGTAAAACCTCTTACCTGCAAATGATTTTGGCATAGGAAAAAAAAACAAAAAAAAAACATTCGAAATATAATACGTGTCCGCAAATGTGTACCGACTGTGCCCACTCGATCGTGGGGCCGGGGTACATTGCCCCCACTGCACTCCCGAGATGGCCGGCCCTGGTAGGGGAGGATATCAGATCACTTCCTGCATAACTTTTCCCAAGTGGTCCTGGATAAATACATCACAATGTACGCTTCTAAAATAATAATCGGTTTCCATCCTTTTAGAGCTATGTGAAGAGCTTTGTCTCGTGTTATTTTCTGAAGAAAGAAAATTTCAAAGACTTTTGTGGCTCACCCATTATTCTATTTTACTGGACACAAAACACCACAACATAATACGATACCTACATAGGATGAACGATTGCAGTAACTGAAAAGGCATTCGAATCGAATGTTTTTCCTTATAGTGCTGTTTACCCGACCCTATCCTGACCGTTCCTTCAAAAATGAAACTTTCATGCAGATGACTCCCGGACATGTTTTCACATGCTGGTGGATATGATGCTGATGTGATTTTATCTTACTTTGTGACATCATGGGACTAACCTTATTTCTGTGGCTCGAATGATATTCTATATTATTTATCCTTATTATGGTTGAGGATAAATATTTTATCCTCAAACAGCGTTTTTTGATGTAAGAGCATGTGACTAGTTCTGTCACTCATATTATTATTTTTTTTTATTATTCGTGACACCTCCAAGGAATCCGAAGACTCATCGCGGGAGGACACCTACAACTGTCTCAATTACTACACCGAACAACCTCTACTACAAATCATCTCCATCAACGCCATCTACCGCCAACCTCCACCACTACCACAACTAGTATTTTTTTGTCTGTAAATTGCGTGTGTTCTGAAGGGCCGATATGTCCGAAATTGTTGGAATGGAAAAAAAAAACAAAAAAACAAAAACAAAAAAGCATTAGGTGGTGGAGGTGAAAGGGTAGTCGAGAGGGTGACAGTAGTCTTTCCTGCAATGCTCCCCCCCTCCTCCAGAAGATGTCCGCTCATCCATTGGGAGATGAGCTTGCTCGCAATTTGCAGATATCTTTTAGTGATGTCACTTCCAACTGATACTGATAACTTCGGAGCCAAAAAAAAAAAAAAAAAAAAAAAATACACGTGTTTTTTTTTTGTTTTTTTTGTAAAGCAAAAGAAAAATACGGGATTCTGAAATATAATCTTTGATAGTTGTAACAGAGGAATGGAGTTGAAAATTATAGTACCAAACCTAATATTCAGTTGAAATAAGAATAAATAATATATATTTATTTGTGTTTGAAAAAATAAAAATACCTAATATAGTAAATGAGTTAAAATATATATGAATATCACTACTGTGAAATTAATGCAGGGCTGAGAGGACAACAGTCAATTGTGTCTAATGGAAATGAGTCAAACACGGGACTTAACACCTTTAATTCTTTGCATTTGCACATACTTGTTGGTAAACTGCTGCCTCTCCTGTAAAATCACAGCTAAACTTGTTTTGAAAAGCATATTTTGAATTTTTAAAAGTAAAATAGAGAAAACACAACCAATCAGATTGGGGAAAAAAAAAACATTTTACGAGTGCAAATACCGAATCTTAGTACAAACTGTTGCACTACACTGACTACACTGTGAAAGTTAACAGAATAGACAAGCGTAAATAAACAAGGGTAAATAGACATTTACCCTACCCCTATTTGGTTTAAAGTGTCCCACCAATCATGGCATTAATCCTTATCCACTACTATAATTTCCTTGCCACTTCAACTCAATGACATCACTTATTTACAACTAACAAATTGCATCACTTATCTACATCTGATAACAACACATCCATGACACGGATGTGGCTTCCCCTATTCATCCTATCCTATTTGGTTTTAAATGCCCCACCAATCACGACACGATTCCTTATCTCTAACCATCACCGACAATTCCATACGCGAACAAACACACACGACCTGACGTCAATGACAATGTTCCCCAAACATTCCAAACCGATAACGTCAAACACATCACACACAGTGACGTCATGATTCCTTATCTTATCTTGATCTTGATCTTGTTCAGAGTGACCCCACTACTACTTATATATAATGATAATACGACGGATATCTCACTCGCTCTTCATGATTAATCCAATTTCTTCTGCATTTGTTGACTTTTACTTGCTCGTGTTTTCTTTAAGTTTTCGTTTCTTAACAATTCTATCTTATTTCCAGATGAATTTTATTAACTTCCTTCTCAATGTGAATCTTTTTGTTCAATAAAAAAAAATTGCTTCAATCTAGCACTTTACATAAACTCTGATTTCTATTTTTTCCCTATTACAAATGAAAAATTTCTGATTACTCCCTTTTTTGTTCTTTCTTTCTTTCTAGCTATTTAATTCACACTCTAATGAACACCAGCCACTAGACCAATCTATTACAGTATAGTATTTAATGCTTTCCTTCTCTTCTAACTCCTTTTTTTTCATGTTAACTTTATATTAATTTGGATTATCTCCAAGGACTGTGTAGCTCTGAAGAAGTGATGCTTGCATTCTCTGTCTTAGGTGGCCTGAAGATAGACTTATGTTCAAGTGTAGTCACCAAATGGAGGTAAACTTTTTCTCAGCCTCTCTGTAAGTGTTTTAGAATTAGTCGATCTCTGAAACTGGATAGTTTTTTCCCTCCCAGAAACTTGGGTTTTTCATGCTCTTGTAAACTCAAGAAAATCGACCATAGAACCCACATTATTTCAATACGAATATATTCTGTTAAGGTTAGGCACAAAGAGATGGCAGACTATTTGTCCTCTCTTCATTGGTTGGCACTCATATTTAGTGATAGTCATGAACTAGCTATCTCTGATTGGCTGCCTGTGGAGATTGAACTGCCCACTCAGTCTCCAAACGCTACATAGGGTTAAAAGACCTCGCCTATTCCTTATAAGGGATTAAAAGACGTTAGCTGATTATTTATTTTATTTATTTCTTTTTGGATTATCGTTATAGTATCTTTGTCTCGCTTTCTTCTCTTAATTGTAGAAGGAAAACGTGACTCACAATTGTAATGCACTAATAAAGACTGATCACTGGTATTACAAGTAGAAGTGTGAATGACGTATATTTTGGATCCTTATTTCATATTAAAAAAATCATTATATGACAGTAAGTCACTACCAAAACAATTGGGAAAATCAGAAGGGGGGGGGAGAAACTTTTAATCTTCATTTTGACTAAAAAAGAATTAGAATCAAGTCAACTGAATAAATAAGAAATATTTCAATACAACAGGAGCAGTCAAATCTTTACATGTTTTCCCTCCTCCCTAGCCATCTCCTGATGAGGCACCAAAAAGTGCCGAAACATGTTTCTTAAATTTGGGAGGGGGGAATCTCAGGTTTTTCGTATTTAAATCTACAATTTGTTAAGATTGAAATATTACCTAACTTGAAAGTCCTACCAGTAAGGGATATGGAGCTCTGTGAATATTAAAAGGGAATAAAAAAAATAAAAATTTAGGAAAAATTTGTTTTTGATAGGTCCGTTTTAAGGACACAGTGTTCTACCAAGAAACATGTCAAGATGGTGGGAAAGAAACTCAAGTCTGGAAATCTAGTAAGTTGATAAATATATTTTTTTTCTTACGAATTATTGAATTTTTAAATCCTTTTAAATATATTTTAATACCGAAAAGAACTCTCAGAAGTGAGCATCACAATGACTGACTGCTGGTGCTCTGGCTGTTTTATGGCACTCACCAGGGATTTACCAGTCTTTGGGGAATTTTTAAAGAATACTTCTACCTGGCACTGCTTACGTTATGAGTTATATTATCAGTGACATGTAGATCTCATTTTAAGTGATACTGCAGCCAAAGCATGCTGTCCATACCAGTCACTGAATTAGAAACATTTATTTAATGCCATGTTGGACCGCTTTAGAGAGAATTACAGCACATGTGAGGGTTGGCATGGATTCTATAAAATGCTGGATTGCTTCTTACCAACATACCAAAAGTTCACCAGACAGTCCATTAAGTTGATCAGATTTCAAGGAAGAGGACTTTGCTCCCAGATCTGTTTTTCAAACATATTCCATACATCGCAATGGGATTGAGACCCAGGCTTTTTTAATGCCAGAGAAGATGGTGGAAATCACTGTCGTGCTCGCTGAATCACTGCTGAACAATTCTTGTGCCATGGGTAATGGGTTATTTTATGGGCATTGGTGCCCATGAAACAACCTTCACCTGTTGGATAAATGTCAATATTGCAGGATGGATATGATCGATAACAATGTTTATAAATATTCCTTGGATGACACCTGACCTTCCAGAAATATCAGGTGGACCAGTTGCGTACCAACAGAACATGTTCCACACCATGACACTACCTCCGAAACATTAAGTTGTGTTTACAAGGCAAGATGGATTTATTACTTCATTGGGCTCCTGCCAAACACTCTGCTTACTCTCAGTACAAAAGAAGTTGTCCAGCCACTTCTAAGACCATAGCTTTTTTTAAAAAAATGTTCCAATGTTCGGTTACGGAGTTCCTGACACCACCACAGACGAATTTTTCGGGTTCTTTGCAGAAATCAATGCCACGCGACTTACAACCGATCCTCTTCGATTCCCTGCTCATAATTCGGTGAGATACAGCTTTCATCAAACGCTTCGGTCAATTGGAAAGTTCTGTTTGTACAAGTCAGACGACAGCGATCTCGTTTCTGACAAACTGTCTTAGGACCTTTTAGAGAAGCCATGTGTGTTACTTTTTCCACTGATTATACACCCAGATATCTCATCTTTTGAGAAAAGTCAGTTCTGCTATTTTCAAAATTGTGGCTCCAGCCACACTGGCACCCACAATTAATCCTTTATGAAACTCCGAGAGAGCCTTTCTTTTTCCCATTGTGATCAATCAACTCTGTTGACGATTACTGACCAGCAACATTCTTAAATAGTTGCCTAGAATATGTGGTGACGCATATGACCAACTATTTTGCATACGTTTAGGTACATCTCCCTAAAGGTTTCTAATTCAGTGGCTGGTTGTGTAGGTAAAGTACCTGTGGTGTCATGATTTAAAATCAATACCCAGATTGTCACACTTTATCGTTATGATTCGTTCCACTTCTCAGTGCCTCTGATTATCTGTGGCCTCCACATGGTCATTTCTTAATATATTTTAAAATTCGAATCCAGTCTTATATACAGAGATCATCAGGCATTAATTGTAACATATTTCTCTACTTCTAATACAAGATTTTTTAAATACGTTTCATAGTCAAATTATTACATAATAGGGGGAAAGAAAATATCAAAATTATATCTCAGATCAATGATTCTATTACATAAAGAAATAAAAGAGAGAAACTTTTGTCATGAGAACCAGAACTTGATTAGTGTCGCTGCTAATTTATAAAACTAGTGTTTTTAATTCTCACTCAGGAGTTACACTTTCGTTTCACAGTTGGTGGGAAAAGTTCAGTGTGTTATTCTCCTTATTGTGATGCTCTTGCAGCAGACGGCCTGAAGGTTGTAAACGGGTCAAATGCCTCTTCTGTCGAAGATTTTGTAATCCTGTGAAATTGTAGATACCCGTCCTTGGCTGTAATGAAGAAATAGTTTGCAGATTTGATTTGACCGATTGCGTACGTGGACAAGGTTAAAGTATTCATTTTCTATGTGCAAAAAGTCACAGATGAAACTTGCAGTTTTCCGAGAAGAGTAGATAATTTTTTTATTCACAAGATATTTGATATAAATGCACAAAAGGGGTTCAGGTTTGGTCATAAGAGGCATTTTTCTAATAACTGAATGATTTGAATTTGTGTAATATTGAAGGAGTGAGAAGGTCTTTGCACCACATACAGCATCCCGTGTGGTAGCTGTATCCCCCCCCCCCCTTTCTCTCTCTCTCTCTCTCTCTCTCTCAGAGTCTGTTGGTTAGGAATTTTAGAAAGTGCCATGCGACATTCGAAGGAACACTATCCTTTACACTCTCATGCCTGCTGCATGTAGGAAAGATACCCAAGTGATGTGGTTTGGTGTTTCTTGCCATTGTGTTGTGGAAGAGGAATTCGATAAGGATCTCAGGAAGTGAAGTTGTCTTCAGTGTGTGTGTGTGTGTGTGTGTGTGCGCGCGCGTGCGTGCCCGCGTGCTGTGGATTTAAGTTCTTCCATCTTTTAAGAGCATCTCTATAGAAATTTTCAAGATTTATTCGCACATGAGCGGTTGTTATTCTTAAAATTGTGGCTAGAGCAAGAGAGAGAGACCTCTAGTGGCAAAGGCAAAAATATATAAGGTGATAGATTATATGCCTTTCGTGTTGATAGACCATGGAATAAGATTCTGCTTTTGACTTTTGACGAGGACAGACGTATTATTTTAGACTGAGCCTGATTAGATTGCATACACGGTTTTTCAGGAATCTCACGTTGCACTGGCACTGACATAGTTTGATTCCTACTGTCCCCCCCTCTGCATGAAACATGCAAGAGGTCTAATGGCCGGCAGGCCCCACCCGCTATGAGGACCAGTGGTGAATTTAAGGTATTATAGGGAGATAGGCTTTCAATCTGTGGCCAAGTGAGATACTGACATTCCTTTCCCCATTTAGTAGGACGCTACAAGTCTAAATATTGCTAGTAGACCACCTTGTTCTACAGGATTTTTTGCTGGCAGGCCCCTAGCACTGCGGGATTAAATATTGCTAGTAGATCACCTTGGTCTACAGGATTTTTTGCTGGCAGACCCCTAGCCCTGCAGGATTATATATACTGCTCTCAAACAATTTCAGCCGGCAGGAGATCCCCGCTCCGATATGGAAAACATCAAGGAGCAGATCCAGATCCTTAATAAGGAGCAGTCCCTAGAGGCACTGAAGCTCATAATTGACAAGCTTGAATCTGACTGGCTGGGTTTTATAAAGCAGTACATTCAAACTAATGACCAGGATGGAGAGGAGGAGGAGAAGGAGATATCACAAGGAGAATTTATTACTGTTCTGTCACCAAACTCCCCCTGTCAAAACAACTCACACGGGGATCATTCTAACAAAAGACAGAACTACAGAGGACCAGATGGATGAAGACTCACCAACACCAGATGTCCCGAGGAACACTGAAAAGGTTCCACCTGTTATATTAAGGGACAAGGATAAAAGGACCACTGTCTCATCAGCCCTTAGGGAACATAAATTCTCATATTCCTGGGATAAAAACCAAGATGAAGGAGTCAAAATCCAGCCAGCCTCAGTCACTGACTACAGACAAATGACAAAGCTAATTGATAACAAAAGTCTTCCTAAGTATCTCAAGGTGGTACTTCGTGGGGTAACCGAAGGCGTCATCTCTGAGGAAATCACTGCAGACCTTATGAATCAGGGCCTGACCCCAGTGAAAGTGAGCAGGATGCTCAGCTCGGATAAACGGCCCATGCCACTGGTGCTAGTAGAGATTGACAAGACACAGAAAAAGATATATGAACTGACCGCTATCTGTGGCCTCAGGATTTCTACTGAGCCGCTAAGGAAAAAGACGTCAGCTGGGCAGTGCCATAGGTGCCAAAGGTTTGGCCATGCCCAAAAACTTTGCAAGGCAAATTTCAGGTGTTTAAAATGTGGCGAGGGCCACCAGATGATCATGTGCACCAAGCCAAGATCCATACCAGCTAAATGCGCCAACTGTGCAGTACCTCACCCTGCCAACTACAAGGGGTGAATTGCACACCCAAAGAACTGGGGGTCAGCACAAAAACTGCCCTTCCAAAATCCTACAGCGATACTCAAGGCAACCGTGAAGGTCGCATCCCGGTCCAAATAATCTCCAGTCCGACAATTCAGGAAAGAAAACAAGCTGCAGTAATGACCAAAACTTATGCCGAGGCAGCACGAACTAAGGCTGTTTCATCCCATGAACAATTAAGTTGTAATCTGACATCAGTATTAACTGCCTCACTAGCTACCATGTTACCAGAATTTGGCATGACAAATCCTTCGCCATCCTCCACGAAAAGATTCCTACAAGGTACCCACTCAATTTTGACAGCCCTCAATAATGAATATAAGAATTCCAGCATAACTCTCTCATGATCACAAAAAAACTACATGGAACTCAAATGGGCTGAGTAACAGAATTCTGGAATTGCAAGAGTTCACTCACAGACACAATCCTGATATAATATTAGTAAATGAAACACATCTCATTCCAGCTAATAACTCCAAATAGCGGAACTACATAATGTACAAAACAGACAGGCTCACCAGCAGTGGAGGAGGTACAGCCATATACATTAAAAACTACCTGAGCCACAATGTCCTGACCAATCCACAAATCAAGAACCTACAGATAACAGGCGTGGAAGTTCATACTAACAATGTTGGCAGTATCAAAATCTATGCTGTATACAATCCACTCAGCATTCCATTATTGGTATCTGACTTGGACTCCATTCTCAGCTTCACAGACTCCATCATCATGGATGGTAACTTTAATGCCAAGCATACA
This sequence comes from Typopeltis vanoorti, assembly GCF_054136105.1. Taxonomy (NCBI): domain Eukaryota; kingdom Metazoa; phylum Arthropoda; class Arachnida; order Uropygi; family Thelyphonidae; genus Typopeltis; species Typopeltis vanoorti. The sequence continues at coordinate 143,808,282 of NC_143549.1, forward strand.
GTCTGGTACAGCTCCACAATCAATGACAAAGGTTTTACTCAACGCAAAATTCTACTGTTATAGCCGGACCAACAGAGCAGCTCAGCTGGAAACTCAGATGTGCATGATATAGTCATCCTCAAAAACATCAGATACCAGTAAATGTTGGAAACATTAAATGAACCTTCTTCCGATCACAACCCAATTCTGCTTAAACTCGGTACATAAGAGCAATTCTCTCCTCCACACTCTTTCATATCTTGGGACAAGCTCTCCAGAATTCTCCCAGACCATATTGGCCCAGTCCCTGTTATTCACAATGAAGAGGAGATAGACCATACTGTAAACAACCTAAGCAGTAAAATCAAAAGAGCAACAAAGTCAGTCACACAAAAGTCTTTCACTCTAGTGGTTGGATTCCCAAGGAAATCATGAATCTAATCAGATTGAAAAACAAAACCAGAAAGAGGTACCATAACACAAGATCCCATAAGATAAAACAGCTCTGAATAATCTAAATAGACAAGTTCGTGAAGCTCTCCAAAAACATCAAAACCAAGATTGGGAATCCAAGCTGACGAAGCTAAACCCAGAAGATAACTCCATCTGGAAATTCTTGAGAACCCTTCGCACTAAAAGGCAACTTATACCTACAATTCAGACCAAGAAGGGAACAGCCCCATACTGACAAGGAAAAGAGAAAGGCTCTGGTAGACAGCTTGGAAACTAAATGTAATCCCTCTTATGAAAATTTGAACATTAATCTTATCTACAAGATTCATCGCCGAGTCAGGCAGGCCATAACACAAAAAAGGATGCCCAGAACTTATCACACTAACTTCTTCAGCAGAAGTTATTAATATCATAACCCATTTGAACAACAATAAAGCTCCAGGTCCAGATGGAATCACAAACAAAATAATCGAACTACTCCCCAGAAAATCCATTGTGCATCTAGTCAATATAATCAATGCCATCCTCATACTCGAGTATTTCCCCTTAACATGGAAGATGGCGGATATCATGCCAATCAAAAAGATTGGAAAGAACTCCCAGCTTCCCAAAAGCTACAGCCCTATCAGTCTTCTGTCCAGCCTTGGAAAGGTTGTGGAAAAAGTCATCCTTACAAGGTTTCAATCAACAACAGTTAATTAGGTATAATTCCAAATGAGCAGTTCGGATTCAGAGAAAAACCATAGCACCGTACAACAGATACACCGACAGGTTGAATTCATCAGCGAAGGCTTCAACTGGAACCTCCACACAGCTGCAGTCTTTATAGATGCTGAGAAGGATTTTGTAACGTGTAGCATCAGGGTCTTCTCTACAAGCTCATCACATTCAATATACTAACTAATCTAGTAAATATAATTCACTACCTCAAAGACAGATTCATGCAGATCAAAACAAATGAAACTGTGTCAACCAGACGCAAGATCCTGCCAGGTGTGCTGCAAGGCTCACTCCTTCCCCCCCCCCCGCTATTTTCTATCTACATAGCTGATATCCATCAAAACCCAAGTTCAACAATTACTGCGTTATATGCAGATGGTATACTGCATTATTAGCAAGATCTCTCAGCCTCAAACTAGCCATCAGAAGACTCCAAGGCAGTATTCATGCATTAGAGAAATGGTTGATAGACTGGAGGATCCAAGCAAACTCACATAAGAGTTCAGCCATACTGTTCACTAGAAAGAAGTTTCAGATCAAGGAAGACATACATCTGCTAGGAGTTAAGATTCCTTGGCAGAGCGAAGTCAAATATCTCGGCGTGATACTCGACAAAAAACTACAATTAGCCAGTCATATAAAGCACATAAGCTCGAAGACATCCAAAGTAATCGCACAGCTCTACCCCATGATCAACAGAAGAAGTAAACTGGATATCCGAGACAAATTACTCATATACAAGATGGTAATACGCCCAGTCATCAGTTACGCATCTCATGCATGGAGCCATACCTCGAATACAAATATTCAAAAGCTGCAGAGAATACAGAATAAATGCCTGAGAATGAGTTTGGATGCCTCATAGTTTATCAGAAACTCCCAGATTCATAGAGAAGTCAACATTCCCTACATCGTATCCCTCCTTCATGATCTAGCAGAAAAGTTCTTCACCAACACAAACAATCATCCGAACTCACTGATCAAGCAAGCTTCAGACTATAATGAAGCAGATTTCTGCAAATACAAGAGACCCAGATCAATTTTATGCTCAGCTGACAACTAATCTCACTGCCCTTTCAGGGCGAGCTTAAAGATCAATAATTCTCCCTTCAAAGAACTTCCTTTTCAGACAAAGGGGAATATGAAAAGCATTTATGCTTCGCCCATCAAATCAGTATCGTTCTGCGTTCTGCTGCTTTTCGTGTTATTGGGTGTTGAGGACGAGGGAGTACGGAATGTTGTTATCCTGTAGCCAATGTCAAGTTTTGAGTTTATTTTAAAGAAGGAGGCAAAACTGAGCTTAGAGTAGGGGGGAAAAAGCCATAAAAACAAAAACGGGAGATAGGGCCATAACTCGGACAGAATTCAGGAAACGTTTTAATATCAGCAATGCTATCGAAAGCATTCGTGAAATATGGATTGAAGCAAAGGTTAGCAATATGAGAACTGTTTTATCGCATTGTGGGAATGATTTCACTAATTTTGAATCGCCAATTAAAGCTGTTTTTGAAGACATCGTGCAGATTGGGAAGGATCTCAGATTTGAAAATTCAGATTCTGACAATTTACGCGAATGCCTTTCCAAAGAAAGACACGTTCAATTATCAGTAACCAAAATCTTTACTTTTTTTTCGTTTTATTTCAATTATTATAATGCATGCTCATCATAAATACTAATTAATTACATTAATCAGTATTTCAGATGAGAATGCAGTAAACAAATGATGCCTAATTATTACTTTTTCCCCAAATAATACTGTAATTGTCTATGTGGAATATGTTGCACTAGTACGGAATTTTTTTGACGCCCATTAACCGCACCATGCAAAGATATCACTGTATTGATATATTAGCATATTAAAACGCTAATTGGCATAATGTAAAAGTAATAGGATACTAGACGGCAGTAAGTGCGTTTAACATAACACTGTTGCATAGTATATAACTGTTGGAGCTAGACGATATTTTCCATCTTCGAATTCAAAGATTCAGATTATATACCCAAAGTATAAGACGACCTCATGTTTCAGTAATTGTTTACTTAACCTCAAATATCTTCTTACAGGCCTACATATATGGTGGTGGTGGTGGTGTGTGTGTGTGTGTGTGTGTGTGTGTGTGTGTGTGTGTGTGTGTGTGTGTGTGTGTGCGCGTGCGTGCGCGCGTGCCCACGCGCGCATGCGCCATACGCATTCTTAACCTTTGCAGTGTATCCTTAATGATGAATCAATAAAATTAACTATCTGTGCTTATATTTTCAAAATTCATCTTCTGATCAGATGTATTGCAGCTAAGAGCAAGAGAATAATCACACTTTATTTTCGAGAACAAAATAACGATTGGGCTCACCTTTCCTGCTTCATTTTAATGTGAAACATTTTGATTCGCATGAAGTTAAAATCCTCCTGAATGAAGATCTCATGTGCTGTTTTTAAAATTTGCAGTTCATAATCAAAGAGTAACAAGAAATATGAAAGAGAATAATGAAATCTTTGACTGGCAAATAAGTTCAATTCAGTCCTTATCTAAAGGCCTGGGAATCAACGAGATTTCATCATAAAATGTGAGATGTCCCTAAAGGTACAGTTTTCTATAGTTGAGATGGTTTTATATCTGAGTGGCTCAACTTTTCCAGATGTTTGATAAATGTTCTTGGGTATTGCTCCAGCTCTCTTTTGATAATTGGAACTGTTGTTGCTTTCTTGCTCCAAAGTCGTTGAATTAGATTCCAATGCTTGGTTCCGTTTTTGATGCACTTTTTCTTCTTCTTCTTCTTTACTATCCCCTGGTATTGCCATAGCAATAAACTGCAATGTTGTTGTTCGACTAAAGTGATTTCTGTTATATTATATTAAAGATGTCTGTTTGTCTTAATAGTAAATATAGTAAAATAAATTTTGGCAACACTTGCGTTCAGACGCGGCGGCGTCTGTTCTGCTGTAGAGTTAGTTTTTGTTTTGCCTGTATGCTAACTGGTGGCTTTGTTACTCAGTACCGGTGATTTATATTTCATCATTTTTAAAGTTTTAGATCTTATTTTTTAAAGCTTTAAGTCTATTCTTGCAATGTCAACGAGTCGAAACTGCAGTTTTAATGACTATCTCCAGAAAGAATTCAAATTTATTAAACTGGTGAAGCTGTGCAATGATAGAACAAAAGTGGTATGTCAACATTGCAATGTCCATTTTTCATTTTTGCTCATGGAAGCAGAAACACAAGGATGCTGAAAAGACTCTGCTTCAGTTTAAAACATCAGCTCGTTTATGGTGAGACGTGATGGTGATAGTGAAAGCGATAAAATTGTAGTAAGTGAAGCTCTTGTTGCTTATCATATTGTGCGTCACGGCCAAAGTTTTCGCGCAAATGAGTGCTTGTCGACACTGATCAATGAAATTTATGAATCAAAATTTTCTTCAGCACGTACCAGATCAGAAGCAATAATTACCAACGTCTTATCACTATACATATTGGACAAAGTAAAACTTTTTTATCGTCTTACTTTTTCATGAATAGAGAATATTACATAATCCCGTCCCGTTTTTGTCTCAAGGAAATACAGCCAGCCTACCCCTTATATCTTTCAAGTATTGACTATAGAGGACTTTATTTTTCCACCCTTTTTGCCATTTCTTTCTCCATGCATTGCTTTATCGAATCTACTACATTAAATAGATTTTCTTTGTAAGCTTCAATTAACATATTTTCTCTTCTTTTTCCTTGATGCCATCATTCAATGCTCACTTTTTTCTTCTACTGTTTACTTCACTTGCAAAAGACCAGGTTCTCCACTTTTCCTGGCGATGTATTACCGATCCACATTGCTACATGGATACAACACATAATTAACTGTCATTAATATTCGTATGTTACGATCAAGTGCATGTAAATCGGTTTGTGTACAATTTATTCATTATACCTGCTTATATTTTACACTGTATGGATTTCTCTTGCAGTATTGCTTCCATTCAGCTTGGACTTTAAAACTTTTCTGACTCTTTTCAGATATTCCCACACTGTCTTCTTTTTGACTTCTAAACTTAAAAAGCATCTGCTGAGAGAACTTTTGCATATTTATAGGATGCGTGCTGTCGCAAATTTTTAATTTTCCTCCATCTGAAAATCATTTGGTGCCTGTTATTTCCCCTCGAACTATAAAGAGTGTTGCACATTTCTCAAGTCCAAGGTTCTTACAAATGTCGTCACTGAAGATTCGGACTGTATTGAGCATTAAATCAATTTCCCGGGATGATTTTCCATATAGCTTGTGGTCATCCATTGATGTTTGATATCCAAAGCTAGTTTGCTTTAGAATTAATGTTAGAGGAATGAGTACCAGGATGAACAATAGAGGAGAGTGAGCCACCTTAAATTCCTCTCTTGATATTCACTGTATATTCCCAGGTTATCTCCACTAATTACTAATTGAGTTTTCCAAGTGGGCTCTTTGGAATATTTTTGATGTTTTCACTCATTCCAAAAACTTAAATAAATAAATCAGCTAATGCCTTTTATTCCCTTATAGGAAGTAGGCAAGGCCTTTTTACCTTATCTAGCTTTTGGAGACTGAGTGGTCAGTTCAATCTCCACCAATAGCCAATCAGAGATAGCTGGCCCATGTCTATCACTAACTATAGCATCCCCCGATGAAGAGGCTGGCAAACAAGTGCTGCCATCTCTTGGTACCTAACTCTAACAAGACATGTCACTGTCTGAAATGTGGGTACTATGGTCGATTTTCTTGAGTTTACGGGATGCAAAACTTGCTTGCCCGTGCCAGATATCGACTAACTCGGGGATCGGTCGAAGAAAGGCTTAGAAAAAGTTCTTCCAGTCGGCGGCTAGACTTGAACTTAAGTCAAACTTCGAGCGACCAAGGGCAGAGGATGCAAGCGCCACTTCCACTGAGCTACACTTTTACACATTTTAAAATCCAGCTATGCTGCAGAGTCGAATGCATTCTGGTAATCAATCCATGCCATACAGAAGTTGGCCTTTCATCTTTTGGAATTTTTTAAAATCGTTTTGTCAATTAACAATTTGCCTTTTGTTCCTCTGGATATTCGGCAACATCCCTTTTGTTCAATAGGCAGAAATTATTCTCTGATAACTATTGACTAATAGAAGTTAATAGAAGCCAATTGCGTAACTTAAATGTTGTTGGCAAGCAAGTTATTGACTAATAGAAGTTAATATTGACTAATAGAAGTTAATAGAAGTCAAGTGCATAACTTAAATGTTGGCAAGCAAGTTATTGGACAATTATTATTTGAATCAGCTCATTTTGGTTGGCTTTTCAAAATCAGAACCATCCTTCCTCTTGTCATCCACTCTTCAATTGAATCTATTTGCAATAGGTTGTTAAATTATTGAGCCAGTCGAGCATGAGCAGTGAGCAAGTATTTGAGTCAAAATCCTTGCAGTTCATCTTTGCCTATGGCATCCTAGTTCTTCATTTTTCTTTTGCTTGTCTTTGGAACATTTCTGTGGTATGACAAGATCTTCCATCTAAGTAAAAAAAAAAAATCAGCTAACGCCTTTTTATTCCCGTATACGGGAGTAGGCGAGGCCATTTAGCCCTATCTAACTTTTGAAGACTGAGTGGGCAGTTCAATCTCCACTGGTACCCAATCAGAGACAGATGGTCCAAGGCTATCACTAATTAAGCAGTACGCAGTGAAGAGAGACGGCTCAAATGTGCCGCCATCTCGTGGTCCCTAACCCTAACACAATATATTTAATGTCTGAAATAATGTGGGTTCTACGGTCGATTTTCTTGAGTTTACCGGATGAAAAACCCGAGTTTCCGGGAGGAAAAACCTGCTTGCCCGTGCCAGAGATCGACTAACTCGGGAACCGGTCGAAAAAAGGCTTAGAAAAATTTCAATTGTTTTTCAACATCTTTAATTCTGTTGGCATTTTTATTATGTTCTTTTGGATTATTCTGAAGCTGCTTCCAGATCTTGAGTGTTTATTTCGAGTTTAGACGTTTAACACTGTGTTTAGATTTCATATCGACATTTTGGAAAAAACTGATGCTGGTTAATTCTAAACTAAATCTTTTGATAGTATTGGATTATTTTGCTTTCTTAGCGATTAATCTATTTTGCTGTAGCCACAAAGCTTGGTTTTAATTCTTCCGATACTTCTATTATCGATTTTTTAAAGGTTGTATCTGTTTACTAAACTGCTTCTGATTTTTACTGCTTAAGGTTTCCTTATTTCAAGTTCTTTAAATTGCTAACATTTCCTCGAAGTTTTTTTACTTTAAAAAAAAAATCCGCTAACGCCTTTTTATTCTCGTTTATAGGGAGTAGGCAAGGCCATTTAGCACTATCTGCGGATTAGACATATCCGCAAAGGGGATGTGTTTTGCATTATGGGAGATACTGAGATAGGAGTGTTGGTAGCTTGCTGCACCTTTGCAAGGAGTGCCCTAGTGTTGTACCATCTTACCCAAGTCCTGAAGATACTTTCAGGTGCAAACTTTGTTTGCTCACACTTGGATAAAGGATTAAACTAAATTTATTATACTCTAACCAAGTGAAAAATAAACTTTCAAGCATCGAAGACTGTTGCATAAATTGAAGAATATAGGCGCGGATTATGGATAATAGCATGAATAAGAGTACGACTCACTGACAGACACCAAAAAAGTCGTGTATTGTAGTTTGCATCTGCACGATTCAAGAGAACAAGTTGTAAGCTCCAAGCATCAGTCCTTGGTCCATTGTCATTCAATCTGTACATTAACGATATTGGGAAGGATTTGAAATGCAACATACAGCAATTTTCTGCTAATGCAAAGATAGGTAAGGTAATCAGGAGTGCTGCTGATATACAGTACTTGCAGAATGATTTGAATAGGTTGGAATTGTAGGCATGTGAAAATGGCTATCAAATTCAATGTTAATAAATGTAAGGTCAGGTACTTCGGTGTGATTAGATATCCAACATATCACTCAGAACGATAAAAGGCAAAATTTTGCAGTAAGTGAATTATGTTTGAAGGAAAATCTTTTCGTGAAGGATTAACGTCGAAATCTTGGATATCTTGTAATGTCTCAAAGACTCCACCTAGAGATGATTTCACTTGGGGAAGAATTATTGGAAAGATCGTAGAAAGCCTCGGAATTACTGATATTGCCAGAGAGATTGGAATAGACCAGGCATTGGATAAAATAAGGAAACGCATTGCTACTCAGAATTCCCCTCCACAAAACAAACAAGACGCCTTGCTCTAAAGGAGGAGTAGGCTAGTCCTGAATCAACTCCTGAATCAACTGGTGCTAAGCATGGTACGACGTTGAAAGAGCATTGGTGGAGTGGGCATATTACATACATAAATGTCTCTCTGCATGGTTTTCTGTAACCACTGTATGTCACATCCTTAGGAAATTTGTAACTTTTTCCAAAGACGTATTGCAGTTTAATTTGTTCAAAATTTATAACATTTTTTGTGTAATATAATTTATTTGTATGCTTTGGCTGTAGTCATGAAATTTTTTTCATATAGAGGTAAAGATGTAGATCATCCTTAGCTTTTGGACATCAGCATATTATTACTAGAAATGCCCTGCATCCTTACTATAATTTATAATATTTATGACATTCTCCATCTGAACCTATGTTTGCTGAAACCAGCATAAACGGTAACTGTACCTGAATGGACTTTTAAAACTATATTTGCTTCCAGTACTCTAGATCGCACAAAGAAAGACCATCATAATTTCAATTCCAGTAGATGAACAGAGGGACATTTCTACGCTGTTTGCCAACAGTTTTTGACTTAATCAATAACAGCCACAGGCAAGTAGGTTGCTCTGCTTGAACCTCGAGTTTTTAACCATGCAGCTGTCAGAAATCAACTTTTGAAGTCCCCCTATTTCAGACATAATTCAAATTCACTTCTAAATATAACATATAGCAGATGTTTATGATATGTTTAATTTTTTGTAGATTCCACCCACAAAAGGTTATCGTAAGCCTAGAGTACTTCGTACTACAGTTGCAATAAAGAATTTCCCCTTGATATCTGCTAAAGCTTTTTATTGCTCTACAGGGAGCAGGTGGAACCTTTTAGCCCTATCTAACTTTTGAAGACTGAGGGGGGAAGTTCAGTCTTCAATGGTAGCCAATCAGAGAAAGCTGGCTCAAGAATATTTCTAATTATACACGACATCCGGTGAACAGAGAATGTTGACATGTGCCGCCACCTAATGGTCTTAATCCTAACAGTATATTTTCTGCCTGAAATCGTATGGGTTACAGTGTCGATTTATTCATTATTATTATTAACAGACTCCATGCAGTCAAAAGCCAATCACCAACCACTCTACATGCAAAAAATCTACTCCTCACCCCCCTTGCTCACCCACCATATACAGCTTCCAATGATGGCTTCTAATTCTTCTCTGTCTCCAGATATGTTATGAAAAATCTCATCCACGTTAATGTGATAATTAATCCCTTACCAAATTATATGTCTCATTTATGTTTTCCTCCTCTTCTTTCTATCCATTAAGCTTTGTAATTTGCATTTTCTCAACCTTTCCTGATATTCCACATTCCAGAGACCAGAAACCAACTTAGTCAATCGTCTCTGAACCCACTCCAACATCTCATCATCATTTTGAAAAACCTAATGACTAAATCTGTGCAAGTAATCCATATGTAGCCTGATCAAAGTTTTGCACAATGGAATCAAAAGATCTTTACATCTATGCGTCAATGTTCTCTGCATCATTCCCATAATCTGTTGTGTTGTCCTCATAATGTTAGCAAAATATCCGTGAAATTTCAAGTCTCTATCCACTATAACCACAAATCCTTCATCTCCTCCACCTATAGGCATATTGATTTTTTACCATGTCTAGAATTCCTTCTCTATAAACCAAATATGCAACTTTTTAAGCCACTTCAGATCTCCAATAAGCCTGTTTGTGGTCTCAACTAGCGATTGAATTTATTCCCTACCTAACGACAATCACAAACATCCATGCCCATGATGGGATTCGGAACTGGAGCCTGGATGGAAAGCGAGTAAACTAATTGTTTCTTAACCAGGCCATCTTTATTATACAAGGGTGAAAATATGATATATGACAAGTTTATTTATTTTTTCTGGTAGAAAAGTAAACATAAAAATCCACTAACTCCTGAATTCTTTATAGGGGTAGATGAAGTCATTTTATCCCTGTATAACTTGGCGAGACTGAGTAAGCAGTTTAATTTTAAGCAGTGTTAGTGAAGAGACGGCAGAGAAGTACCACCACTTCGTAGTCCCTAACCCTAACACAGTATGTTATTGTCTGAAATACTGTGAGTGTTATGGTCAATTTTCTTGAGTTTATGAGAAAAAATCCGAGTTTCCGAGAAAAAACCTTTATGCTGAAGATCGACAAACTAGGAAACTGGTCGAAGTAAAGCTTAGAAAAATTTCCTGTAGTGGGCGAGTAAAATTGAAAGTAGTCTTTCTTTGGGTGGCCTAGTGCTGTGGAAGCTAATGTCACTCTCACCGACTGTGTTTTTATAAAAATAAAGTAGTAACAAATCCTGGAAAATAGAAAATTCAGTAATATTCTTTTAGGTTTCAGAATCTACCATCTATTAACAACAATAAATAATTAAGTTCATAATTATGTACATCATTCTAGGATCACTATGAATAGATAAGAAAACTAAACAGAAACATAGTAGTAAAATTTTCACTTTGAGAAGACATAACTAGAAGTCATTGTGGATAAAAAAGAGAAAAAAGGAAGAAAGAAGAAATTTTTAAAACATGAAAGAAAAAATGCATGCGTTTTGAAATTCTTAAAATTCCATATGAGACATTAATTGTATAAATTAGAATACTTTGGCAGTAGCAGGTAAAGATCATAAGAAAGAAAGTTGACTTAAATTTTAGTGAAGGTAGTTGTAATTGCTGTATCTAGACTTTGCTACATCAGCGGGAAAAACAATAGATTCCATTCCAGCCAGTACAAAATACATTTTTCCATTCAGTCTGTGAGTTACTCTATCGTTGGAATTGTTTTGGTTTAATTTGAATGGGGTTGGTAGCAAACAGGCTACGATGCCATTCGTATCCATTTTTATAGTGTATCGTATCCATCTCTTGCGTCTGCAGGCAGGCTACTGGTGAAGTGCAGTTTAATTCATTTAGAAATAATAATAATAAAGCAAAGATGATTTATTTTATTTATGACTTAGTATTAATACTCTTGAGGTTATTAGTTAGAGGAACCCATTATTTGCATGTGTTCTTTTAGTCGTTTTCTACGACGAAAAAATACGAGTTTCCTGGTAGAGGTGTGCAATCATGTCACTTGTTGTTGTTGTCTTGTCCTTTGAAGAGTCTTAGATGTTTCCGTGCGCTCTTTGTACTGCTTTGGCTATGTCTGTGATTTTGTTTGTATAGAGCTGTTGTTCAGGATTAGGATCTATTTCTTGCAAGGCTGCTGTAATTGCTGGACAGGTAAAGATGTGAGTGGGTGTCAGTTCCGTATTGGGGCAGTTGTTGCAGTTTCTATATGTTCTCGTATCATCTGTATTGATCTTCATTCCTCTATAATGTCCTGTTCGTAGTCTTGCTATCGTAGTGGAGGTCCTTCTGTCAGCATTGATCTCGGGAATTTGATGTTGTATCACTGATTTCAATGGAATTAGTTTAGCTTTTGCTAGTGCATTGGCATCAGCAAGAGTTATCATATGAGTTTTTTGGTTGAGTTCTCTGGCCTCTTTTGCTAATTTATCAGCTGCTTCGTTGTGATCAATGCCTACATGAGCAGGAATCCATTGTAGAATGCAACTTTTACCTAAACACTTTAGATGATTTAAGAGTTTATGGATGTCTTGTGTGAGCTTGGTATTGCCATTTTTGATTGCCTCCATAGCTGATCTTGAGTCACTGTAAATTATAATTCCTTCAGATTGTTGAGATGATGATAGATTTAAGTAGGCTTCTAGTGCTTTAATTATTGCGTAGAGTTCGCTGGTAAAATTGGAAGCGATTCTCCCAGATCCAACTTTTATTGAAAGTTTTTCACCTTTCGGGAGTAGAAGGAGAACACCAGCGCCTCCATTAATCATATTGGTGTCTGATGATCCATCGGTATAACAAATAACCTGTTTGGAGGATGAAAGAAGGTTGATGGTATTTAGGCCTTTTTCTTTAAGCATTTCTTTTGGTTCTTTTTTTGTACAGAGTTTGGTAAGGTTTAGATTTATGAAGGTATTTGAAGGTAAAGGACTGGAAAATAGAGGTTCTTTGTTTATGTGGACATTTAGCTGATCAAGACCTATTTCTTTCCTGATAGTGTCATCATATTGTAAAGTCGATGATCTGTGAAGTCTGCAAATTTGGTTCCAATGTTCATAGGTTTTTAGGGAGACATGATCACTTTGGTAGCTTCTGATATTATTTATGAATTTTATGGTGGCAAATTTTCGTCTGTCCTCCAGCAGGTCAAGCCCACATTCCTGTTGGGCTCTGATGTTGTTAGTGGATGAGACTGCACCAATGATAATCTTGGATGCTTTTGCTTGTATTTTGTCTAGGTTTTTCTTTACCGATGAAGCCGAAGGTGACCAGATAGGTGCTGCATATTCCATTATTGGCCTTATTAGTGTAGTGTAAGTAGTTTTGAGGATTTTTGGCTTTGCACCCCAATTTGTTCCACAAAGCCTTTTCAGTATATTTAATTTTTTTAGAGCTCTGTTGGAAGTGTTAGAGATGTGTTGTGCAAAACGTAATTCCTGATCAAGCGTAATACCAAGGTATTTTGGATTTGTGACTTTTTCAATTAGCTTGTTATTGATCATGACTTTGGGATTGTAGGAATGTCTATTTTTCCTGTCTGTACTAAATGTACTTAGTTTTGTTTTGTCTGGGTTGATTTTAAGTTTGAGTTCGTTTGACCATTTTTCTAATCCTCTCATGGATTTGTTTAGAATTTCCTCTGATTCTTTGATTTTAGCACTAGTGTGCCAGATGGCTATATCATCTGCATAGCAAGTTACTTTTGTGTCTTCTGTAAGGTAGGGATGAATATTATTGACATATAGAAGGAATAGTAAGGGACTGAGTACTGAGCCCTGGGGAACACCAGCCCAGGTTCTCCGCTCATGTCACTTATAAAGGGTTTATCATTCTAGTAGATTCGAAACAAGGTCATTTTAATTAAAGGGAAACTTTGAGCTATGAACCACTGACTAAAAAATGAGGTTCCCTTTGCCAAGGTTACTAGTGAACTCTCTCTCTCTTTCTCTCTCTCTCTCTCTCTGAAGAAATTAGAACTTCGGTTACTTTGGAACTCGGAAAAATCGATTATAGAAATTACACGACATTTAATCATCAACAATACTTGTCAGGATTAGAACATTTTTATAGTGCATCGTATCCATCTCTTGCATCTGCAGGCAGGCTATTATTGGTGAAGTATTGTTTAATTCATTTAGAAATAATCAAAAAAAAATCAGCTAACACCTATGTTGTTTCCGTATAGGGAGTAGGCGGAGCCGTTTACCCTATCTAACTTTTGGAGACAGAGTGGGCAGTTCAATCTCCACTGGTAGCCAATCAGAGAGATAGCTGGCCCAAGGCTATCACTGATTCATCGGTACGCAGTGAAGAAGGTGGCAAGCTAGTGCCGCCATCTCGTGGTCTCTAACCATAACACAATATTTTTAATGTCTGAAAATAGTGTGGGTTCTACAGTCGATTTTCTTGAGTTTATGGGACGAAACACCCGAGTTTCTGGGAGAAAAAACCCGCTAGCCCGTGCCAGAGATCGACTAACTCGGGAATCGGCCGAAAAAAGGCTTAGAAAAAGTTCCTCCAGTCGGCGATTAGATTTGAACCACCAAATCCTTTCTTCACGCGGTCAAGCGCTGTAGAGTGCAAACGCCACTTCTACTGAGCTACACAGGCTCTTTCATTTAGAAATAATAATAATAATAATAAAAAAACATGATTTATTTTATTTATAACTTAGTATTAATCAGTGGCGGCCCGTACATAAGCGCTGCGACACTGCAGCACCCCCAGGGAAAAATGAAAAATTTTAAATTTGTTTGTGTTTATAAATAATAACAATGCTTATAACATTATATAAATGCAATACAACATGTTAATGGTTACAGCTTATGTTTTGACATTGATTGAATAGTTAATGGAATTGTTCGATTAACGCTTTAGATTACGAAACAAATACAGCTAACCCTCGTATAACGCGGATGTTAGGTTCCACAAAAATGCCGCGTTATATAAATCGCGTTATGCGAGACTCGGATAACATAGAAAAAGCAGAGTTATGTTCCGAAATCGTTTTTTTAAGATTATATAAACAACGACATATCCAAAAAAAAATATTTTTATTAAATTCATGTAAGATAAGAAAACATAAACTATGAAACAAATATATAGTATAAAATTATAAAAAAATAATTAATTGTACGTAATCTTCATTGCACATAATAAATAAATGTTTTAGTCAAAATAAAATTAAGCGTGTATTTTAATCGTAATCACTCTCTTCAAAACTAACATTTCGTAGATGTTCTTTATTTACTAGTGGCCGGAAGTCGTCATTGAAATCTCTTGGACATATCATTAGTATAATTCTCATTACATCAAGAAGTCAGTAATAAGACCTTGCTTACCACTTTGCTGCAATTTTTCATTAAGTTCATAATACGGAGCTAAACAAATTGTCTCGTTAATTTTCCGGAGCGCTCCATTGAAAGACCATTATCCATAAAATAACTTTCTTGCCAAGTCCAATCCTTTTGCTAATTTCTTTAAACTAAATTCTTTAACGGATTCATCACAATCTGAATCTTTGGCAGAACTTTCTCCGCCTTTTGGTTCGACGTCATCTATTAATTGTACCAGTTCCTCCTCATTTAAATCTATTTAATTCACTATTGAAGAGATTGGACCACTTATGAAGAAGTTCGCGAAGGTTGAGTCTCATGTGCTGATCGAAACCGAATGTATCTTTAGTCTTGTTCAATTGTTACCTTGGCAGTTTACGGTGGGTGGGTTTAACCCTAATGACCAATGCGTATATTGTAAAAGCGCTCTAAGTGGCAGTTACTATAAAAATATTTTTTTTACATAAAAAAAAAAGCATTACATATTGTATGTAACTCCAAAAAATAAAGTGCTCAGCTTGAGGTTAACAAACTTATGATTTTTAATGAGCTTTCCTGGCAGAAACGAAGACAACTTTCAACAATAAATACTTTATATGGTAAACAATTGATGTACATGCATGCTAAAGGATATTTTCCCTAATATAAATTCGCAACTTATAACCACATCCGCGATACGAGCGGACGCAAATTTAACGAAGAAAAATTTGATTTTTAAGTCGCGCGTTGAAAAATATATGAAAAGATAAAGGATTACTACAGTTTGTAGACCGTCTTATATCGAAACCGCGTTGTATAAGTACCGCGTTCAACAAGAATTACTACAATTTGTAGACGGCGTTATATCGAAACCGCGTTGTATAAGAACCGCGTTATACGAAGGGTTACCTGTACACTGCTATCTAACGCAGTGTCGATATTATAACGTTCACCAATCGTAGCCAGTCTCGCCGATATTCGTTTGCGCTTGTGATTGAACGTTACATGTCATTCCGACACTGCTCGTTTGTGCAGTGTATTGTATGCTTGCGCGCTTTATTTCTGTGAGATACGAAACTTTTATTATTAGTGTTTGTTTGTGGTGAGGGTGAAATATTTTTAATAAAGCAATATTTTAATATGTAAATTTATTTATTAATCAATATTAATAAATTGGTTACTGATTAGGAAAAAAAGAATTTTTTTAAATTTTTGTATATGTAGCACCACCTGCCGCCACTGGTATTAATACTCTCGAGGTTATTAGTTAAAGGAGCCCATTCGCAAAAATTTCATAAAATGAAGACATTTATGATACTTTAATGTGCATCATGAAGACATTTAAGGTTACATTATACAATTATACAACAGGACATATTATGAATTTAAATGACAATAACATGAAAATGAATAAAATAATTATAAATCTCTAAAGCGTTTTAATTGTTAAAAGTGAACAGATGGAACTCTGAAGAAACACCTTAAAGGATTTATCGTTATTTTATTAAGTTGCGAATACAAGTCGTGTTCCAATGTAACTTTTGAAATTGGCCAGCAGCCTGATTCCACCTTTTGTAATTGTCAGTAAGTCTGTGTTTATTTTTACAAACGCCTTTTAAACGAAAGGGTGATAACACAGCAGACAACTTCCATCATTTCATGTTACTAATTCCGCAAAAAAAAAAAAAAAAAATTAAGAAATCCCATGAGGAATAGGTGTTCAATAAATACCTCTAAGAGCCTAATATTTTGAAATAGCTGTCTCAAACTGTTTTGACACACTTTTTTTTTTTTAAATCAAAAATGTCAATGAAAGGTGAATGTACAAGCTTCTCTTTAGAGGTTGTTCTCTGTTTAATTATTGAAATACTAAGAGCAACTTCTCAATATGATCTCGGGTACTTTCAAAGCTTATTAAGTTTCAAAGACAACCGTGGCTTTGTTACTTGTCTATAAAACTAATGGATATTCAGCTTTGTTACTTCAAAATTTTATCTATTTATTTTTGCATTCGAATTTTATCATATGATAGTTGTTTTCCCTGCTTCCTGTGCGTCCAACACGTATAGGAAGAAGTTACGCAGGAGGTGTGGCCTATATTAATGTTGCGATGTTGTGTTTCAACGATTCATCATCTTAAATAATGTTTCCAAGACAGTGTAGAAGTGAATTGATTATATTATAAACATTTTAATAAATAGTAATAATGTGTTAAAGGAAAGCCGACAACCTGAAAATAATACAATGAAAAAGAAATACCAGTTGAGCTGTCAATCAATTGCCGTTTGCGATAACTCAACTGCACTCGACGCAATTACTTTATTTACCGTATGAAATTAACTATACTAACATTTGATGTTTGGATTACGTTTATGTGTACCCAAGCTTATTCTCAAAAACAAAACAAACAAAAAAAAACTACATTGCGGGCAAGTTTATTACAAGATTTCTCTTATCCTATGATTCCGTATTATTTTTTTTGAATTTCACTTTAGTCGTAGGAAAAGTAGTTCCCCCTGCTTAGTTGTAGTATTATGGCTACTGGAGCAAATACAACGCCATTAGGTCGTCTTAATCCAACACTTGTGAGTTCGAAATCAACATTAGGAAGCTCTTTATTAAAGCCAAGTTACATGAGTCCAACTGGCCAAATTATGTTAAAACGAGATCGAGATGATGATGAATATCGTAAGTATTATTTTTGTATTTCCGCAAAAATTATCGAAATCGCTACGTGTCCAGATGGGATTTCGTTCTGAGTTAAAACTCCATTACTAACAAAATGGCTGTATCTATGTGTGTGTGTGTATAGCAGATAACCAAGTTTCGCCGGTTATGCGAATTGAGTAGTTAGTGGAATTTGATATTAAATATTAAATATTCCGTCGGGAACACCGCTTAACGAACATATCTGTTAATATAAAAATTAAAATATCCCAAATCATTAAATTAAACTGATGTATGAGGAGTGCAATAATCAAAACATTCGAACCTACATAATGACTTGTTTTAGAATCTCGTTGCAAAATAAATTCCCTCTCTCTCTCTCTCTTTAGTATTTACTTGAAAAAACCAGTAATTTGTATTGTAGTGTAGGTATTAGTGCAGTATGTTAAGTGCATTTTTATTTAATATTTCATTATGTGAAATGGTTTTATTGGCATTATATATAACACTGGATTTACCTTACTTCGGCAAGATGTATAAAAATATCCGTGAGTTGGAACAGTATTCGCAAAAAAAAATTCCCCCCCCTTTGATAATACTTAGAATTTTCATATCTTTAGGTATTATGATTAAATTCCTAGCATTACAAATAATCAATGGTATAACTGTGACAGTTATAGTTCCGTTAGTGAATCTCCTTGAATTTCATGCACCCATAGCTCTCCCCCCACCCAAAATGCCGAAGTTTCGCAGTGTGCTGTACCGCCATTAACAGAATGATATATTCCAGTCATTTACACACCATATATCTGAAACTGTTGAGAAATATTAAAAATAAATGTTTTCATTAATAAAATTTAAATATTTGATTCTGTAAACAGAAGAAACGAAACTGTAATTATGAAATTCCCAGTAGACAAAGTAATTGGTTTTATACGGTGGTCGTAACGATAATTTAAAATCCATTTTGTAAATGATAATATAGTGAAGTAATGCAGGGCTACTATTTCTCCCCTATACTGCCCTAAATTTATTCCTGGAAGAAATTGGCTATTTAAAGGGTTGTTGAAAGCATCATGATCATTGGAGATAATTTAAACGTATTGCAATATTAGTATTAAATTTGGGCCTCCATGGTGTTAGTTGCCAGCCTAGTGCATTCCATTTATTCAGCACAGATGGTAGCTAAATATTAAGCTGATGTACCTCATGGTGTCACTCTTCTCTTACAGCCCATGCATAGGTTGTAACCAAGGCAAATTGCCTCCTGCTATACCAATAATAGTGCACCAGATGTCTCCTGTGATGGTTTTATGACAAGAAAAGACAAAGAATGCATCATGATCATGCCTCACTGAACATCTTAGATGTTCAAGTTTTCCAGTCCTGTATTACTATTATTACGGGCAACTCCAGAGAGTCATTAGACTCATCGAGGGAGGCCCCAAATCATATTCATCACAACTATTCGACATTCATACAGTATCTATCATACCTCGCCTTAAACTCATTCACTGTCACAGCATCCACCACAGACTCAGGGAGCGCATTCCACTCATTCACTATTCTAAAAGTAAAGAACCCAGCTCTAACACCTTTACTAACCACACTTTTGCCCACTTTCCATGGATGTCCCCTATGTCCCCTGTTCTTCAGCAACCAAGTGATTTGATGAGCTGATTTGGCCACTTTTGCAATGTGTCCCCTAAATTTCAATTCCTTATCCACCAACACTCCTAAATCTCGTGCCTCATCAATTTCCTGGAGCACGGTTCCATCAATGCAGTAAACTGCCATCAATCTTTTCACCCCAAAATGCATAACCTTACATTTTGCCCCATTAAATTGACATCCATTCTCCTTAGCCCAGACCTCCAATCTATCCAAATCATCCTGCAAAATTTCGACGTCATCTGCATTCACTATTGCCCTACCCAACTTCGCATCATCCGCAAACAAATGAACTGTTCCTCTCAGATCCTTTCCTATATCATTTATGAACAAATTAAACAGCACTGGTCCAAGAACAGATCCTTGGGCATACCACTAGTCACAGGCCGTCTTGTGGACTCTATTCCTGAGTAAACCACTCTCTGATATCTCTCCATCAACCACCCTCCTATCCATCTCACCAACCCTATGTCCATTCCCATATGCTGAAATTTCCTGATTAGAATTCCATGTGGTATCCTGTCAAAGGCCTTTGCAAGGTCCAGTAGAATCGCAGTAAACCCATTACCCTTATCCATTTCAGCCGTCACTGTGTTATAATACGTGAGCCAGTTACTGAGGCATGACCTACCCTTCACAAAACCATGCTGTCCCCGATACAGTATCCCATTTTCTTCTATCCAATCTTGTATTTTCCTCTTGACTATTTTCTCTAAGACCTTGATAATGATTCCTGTTATGCTGATTGGCCGGTAATTTTCAACAGCAGCCTTGGAGCCACCTTTGTGCAGTGGAACTATTTTCCCCTCTTTCCACCCCCTTGGGACTGATCCAGTCCTGAGGCTCAAATTAAACAAAATGGTCAAGGGTACTGACAATTCTTTGGCCGCTTCACGTACGACCCGAGCTGGTATACCATCCAATCCCACAGATGTATTGACATTGAGGTTCTGTAATAGACTAGTTACCTCTACTTCATTCATCACAATTCCAGTATAAGCTGTTGGTTCTTCCATTCCTGCAAAGTCACCACCTGGATGATATACTCTTGCAAAGTGCTCGCTCAGTAATTCCACAATATCGACTGATTCGGTTACCTCCCTACCCTCAGCATTTTTTAAGATCATTCTACCATGAGCATTTTTCCTTTTACTTGCAACATATTGAAAAAACTGTTTGGGATTCTCTTTAGCCTGCGTGGCCAATTTCCTTTCGTAATCTGCTTTTGCTTTTCTTACCACCCTTGTTACCATCCTGGCCTGAGCTTTATACTGTTCCTGCGCCTGATGGTCACCCTTCTCCTTAAATTCCCTCCACAATTGTTTTTTTTTTTTGCAGCTCAAGCTTAATAGTGTTATTCATCCATTTAACCCCTACTTGATTTATTATTCGGACTCTTGGTATACAGTCAACCATTGCCTCCTGCAAACAGTTCTTAACCACCTCCCATGCACTATCAACATCCAGCCCTTGCAGTTTTACATGCCATTGAGCCAAGCACACACCTAAGCTTGTCATACTTACCAGCCCGGTAATTCCACATGTACCCTGTCTTAATTGTAAATTCGACTCCTTTAGCCACCTCCCAAGTCATGACCTTATGGTCACTCTTACCAATTGGTGGCAACATGGTCATGTTCGTTACAGCCACATTCTCAGTTGCAATTACTAGGTCTAGCACTCTCTGCCCCCTGGTATTTTCCAATACATGTTGCCGTAGATAGTTGTCCCTTAATAACTGCATAAAATCCAATTCCTTCCTCCCATGTGCCTTCTCTTCTTTCCAGTCAATGTTACCATAATTGAAATCACCCATAATAATTACCCTCCTTCCACTCATTTCTTCTATTTGCTTATGCATACTATCCCCACTATCCACTCCATCACCCAGTCTATAGCAGCACCCAATTGTATATTTTGTTCTGCTAGATTCTATCTCTCACCAAACAGCCTCAAATGTGCTTTTTTCCCCATCCTGCAGTTCAACTTCTGTACTCCTTGGCTGAAGCTCATCAGCTATCATCAATAACACTCCTCCCCCCTTTTTATCCACCCTGTCACTCCTGAACACGCTATACCCGTCGCGTTCAATCCCACTAGCTTTATCATCTTCTGTCAGCCATGTTTCACTAATACCGACAACCTGTGGCCTGGAAGTGCCAACCATGGCCAAAAACTTTTCCTTCTTGTTCCTAATACTCCTGGCATTAGTGTACATGAATTGCAGAAGCCCATTTGTCCCATCCCTACTTTGATGCCTTATAATAACTATCCCATTCTGATTTGTTGTCCGTCATACTCTCTCTCTGGCATAATATACTCATTCATACACTTAACTGCCCCCCCTAAAGTCTGCATATCTACTCCCCCCCCCTCTTAATAAATCTAGTTTCCCTGAGTCTGTACATCCACTTCCACATCATTCATCAACACTCTTTCAAGTCTCCGTACACCAACTCCATTCAAATGTAACCCATCCATCTTATATAAGTCCTTTCGCCCATTGAACTCATTCCACACATCCACAAATTCCACACCACTCTCCATGCATAACCCACGCATAAAGTCATTGGCAATTATGGCCCTCCTTCTAAACACTTCGCTGTCATACCGTGGTAAGATACTCACCATCCTAACTCTCTCACTCTTCTCTTTTGCTACCTCAAACAACTCTCTCACATCCTCTATCATTTCCATTTTGTCCTCATTCAAATCATTCGTTCCTGCCTCGTTTATCATCTCTTTCACCCTCTGTTTTTGCGGTCGAATAGATTCGCTGACGTCCTTTATGTTCGCACCCGGCTGGTATGACTTCGTTAAACTCTCAATTATTACGCCTCTTAATAGCGAATCCCCATACAGCACTCGTTCCTTCATTTTATTGACGTTTACAAACATTCTATTATTTTCCATCACAGACTTCCGCCGGTTATTTGTCGGTACGTTCAACACACATTTTTCCATATGCTCCAGTTGTCTTTTAGCTCCGTGTATTCAAACGGGCAATTTCGCTACTCGCATTTATCTCACCATTTTCATTATTGATCAAATCATCCATTCTTTCTGTGTTTCTACCTTCATTTACACTTTTAATCGCTATATATCATCGCTATAATCTTTTATTGGATTGGGTTGCGATCAAACATATATCCAACCTGTTAAAAAAAAAAAAAAACTGACCACCATAATCTCTATTCTCTCTAAATAATGGAGAAAGTCATCAAAAGTCAATTTCTCCACTGCTTATAGGTCTGTGAGTTAATCAGTTACTACTAGTATGGATGTCATTACTCAGCTAGAAGTGATAAACAGTGATGCACGATCATGCTCGCAGTTACTGCAGATGGAAGAAAGTTGCCTCCATATGTCATATTCAAAACAAAAGCAATGCTGAAGGGGAAATTTCCCTCTGAAATTCATGCAGATTCAAGAAAAAGGATGGATGGACACTATGTTGGTTTCAGATTGAATTAGAACAATTTCGGACAAACGGCTAGGGGCCTTATTTTGATTCTCCACTCTCCTCATGTGGGATAACTTCTGTGGACACTTAGGACTTGAAATAATAAAACAATTTTGCAATATGAGGACCTGTGTGGCCATTATTCCTGGTGGTCTTACTCTACAGTCCTTGGATGTATCGGTCAGCAAACCATTCAAGTACTATGTACAAAAATTCTACATGGAGTTGAAAGTTTATTTTTCACTTGGTTAGAGTATAATAAATTTAGTTTAATCCCTTATCCAAGTGTGAGCAAACAAAGTTTGCACCTGAAAGTATCTTCAGCAGTGGCGCACCCAGAGGGGGGGGCAAGGGGCCCGGGCACCCCCCAAAGAAAAGGAAAAAACACTAGAAAAATTTCCAAAAATCTTTTCCTAATTAAAATTCATTTTTTTTTATTTATGTTGTGTGCTACTTATGAATTAGCGATCACTGCAGATGCTCAGTTATAGGTCGTATGCAATGTGCAGTGTGTATTCGCAAAATATCTACTCAACTCGGCCCTCCCCCAAAGGTTAAATCCTGAGCGCTCGGGCCCCCTCCAATATTAAATCCTGAGTGCGCCACTGATCTTCAGGACTGGGTTAAGGTGGTACAACACCAGGGCACTCCTTGCAAAGGTGGAGCAAGCTACCAACACTCCTATCTCAGTATCTCCCATAATGCAAAACGCATCTCCTTGCAGATATGTCTAATGTTATGCATTAAGGGAAGGGCCACAACCCAGACTAGTTTCGACCTTTCTTGAGGTCTCTTCAGTGGGAGCCTGGCTCCCACTGAAGAGACCTCAATATCCTGAAGATACTTTCAGGCACAAACTTTGTTTGCTCACACTTGGATAAAGGATTAAACTAAATTTATTATACTCTAACCAAGTGAAAAATAAACTTTCAACATCTTTCTCTAAATCCAGAGTAATTTATTAAAAAAAAGGGTGGCACACCATTTGGCAACTCCTATAGATAGAGATGACCTGCTAATGCTTCTGTCTGGTATCTCCACTTGGGCCTGGCTCCCACTGAAGAGACCTCAATAAAGGCCGAAACTAGTCTTGGTTGTGGCCCTTCCCTTAATGCATAACATTAGACATATCTGCAAGGAGATGTGTTTTGCATTATGGGAGATACTGAGATAGGAGTGTTTGGTAGCTTGCTCCACCTTTGCAAGGAGTGCCCTTGTGTTGTACCACCTTACCCCAGTCCTGAAGATACTTTCAGGTGCAAACTTTGTTTGCTCACACTTGGATAAAGGATTAAACTAAATTTATTCTACATGGAGTGGATGGCAGCTGGAGGTGTGAGCTGACTCAGGCAGGGAAGATTAAGAAACCATTATTAGAATTGTTATGCGATTGGATTTTGAGAGCTTAGGAAATGATTTCACCAGAAATAATTGCCAAGAGCTTTTTTAAAAAAAAACGCTGGCATCTGTAATGCCCTGGATGGGAGAGAAGATGACGCTTTGGATAGATGACTTTGACTGTGCACACAAGGAAACCACTCTCGAGGATGGAATTAGTGATAGCAAATAGGAGATTCTTGGTAAGTCATACCCATTTTCGGTTTTTTTCTTGAAAACTTTACTTTTTGAAAATCCCTGCATATATCTTGTGCCATAATTTTTTAACTTTTATTTTGGGGAAAAAAAAATGAAAGTCCTATTTGAGTAAATATGGTACTTATTTTATACCTTGAAATCCTTAACACTTCCAGCATTCAGATTATATTCAAATAATGTGTTCAATATATATCAGGTAGTGAGTAAAGCACTTACCCACTATTCTCTTTGAAGACTTTTTCATCACATCTTTTTCACAACTTCCAGAAAAATGGCCTCTTGTTCTTTGCTTATCATTTTCTGCTATTTTTTGTATAATCTTCTGTAATAATCCATTAAATTCCCTCACTAACTTAAAGGTCTTTATCATATCACCTATTTTTTTTTTGCCTCTCCACAAAACTGCAATTTACTTTCCTTTTTAACCTCTTTCCATAACCAACATTCCAGAGTTTTGAATTGCCATAGCCATTGGAGAGACTTCTCCAATATTTCTACATCACAATGAAAAGTAATGATTAAATCTGAGCATAATAATCCAAGTGTAGTATAATCAATATGCAGTGGCACAACCACCTCCTTACTTGTCAGTGTATGCTTATCATAGCAACATTGCAATGTGCACTCTCTGTAACACTTGCAGTTCCATGTGTAACATGGAAGAGCATAAGACTGTATTTTATATTAATAAGACTACTTTTATGATATAAATCTGAGAGTTGCATTAGAAATTGTTTTATCATCAGCAGTTCATATGCTGCATTTCTGTGAAGCCCCTTTGCAGCTCAATTGGTAATGACAGTGCCCTTTGATTGGAAAGACCTGGATTCAAATTCCATCCAGGACACAGAGAATTATAAGTGCATTTCAACAGAAGGTGGCAGAGAAATGAAAAAAAGTAGCAAGATGACCCTTCTCCTCCTCATCATGTAAAGCAGACAATCCAGTCAGGAATACATGCAATTAACAGACTTGCCTTTTGTGCTCAGTTGTTGCAGTCATAATTGCATACAATAATAACTACATTTCTGCATATTATTTTTTTCTTCTTGTATTTGTTTAAAGATATTTATTATATTGATGCTTGATATGTGTTATCTTGAAACTACTAGATATAAGCAGCTAGACATGTCAGGAATCTGGTTTGTATTAAATTGCTTGACAACAAATCCTAGTTATTGTAACACATTTCTGACATAAAATGTTTGAACAGAAGAAAGGAATTAAACTGTACCTTCAATGGCAAATCATGCATTGGATACTCTTTCACATATGGTTAAATGGAAGAAGGCTGTGATGGTACTGCATAAAACATAAGTTCTTAGAGACTATTTTCAGATTCACCATTGAAGCACTTGCTGAATCTCGATGAAGATGGCTATCATTTTGCGAAAATTTTTGAAGAATGTCATTTTAAGACCACCGTTGACCCAGTGACTATATCCAGCCTTAGAGATCAATAGGATATAGTCACAGAGCACAAAAACTTGTTAGATACCACAAGGCACAGACAATCAAGTAATTACAGAAACAATTCAGTACTAACAAGTTTTTTGTGCTCTGAGGAAGCTGATGTGAAATATCAGTAGCTTAACAAATCATTTTGTTTTTGTCAGTATTGTTATTTAATCAGTAATTATTTGATATCTTCAATAAGTATGTATTATATTAATGAAGTACACTTTGTCTTCAATTTTAAATTTATCTAAAGGAGATGTTAATGAGCTTTAGAAAAATCATAGAAAATTAGAATTTTCTATGATTTTAACTGATTTATTAATTGCTCTTTACAAAGAAATAATTGTATTTGCACTGTTCTCTACAATTTTTGGAGTTGCACAGGAGTGAAGAATGCTACTTATGAATGGTGGTGTTATGATCACTTGCCTGTTGAAAGTAGGGCTAATATTTGATTCCCACTTTTTAAACAGCAAAATTTTTTATCCCTCCTTTTCCAAGAAATATTTTCCCATAATTTTTTTTGTGAATCTTACCTTACTCATTAAAGTTGGTAAACTTATAGTACATTAATTAGTATGTTGGGTGAGCTGTGTTAAATAATCAGGCAACTGCCCTAGAGAGACCAAACAGCTGTGATCTTACATGTGGCAATGAATTCATCTAATTTTATACACAAACTATTCAGGCAATGCATTTTCAAACTCCATTTCCACAAATTACTGGTTGATATCAAGAATGGACATTGATATGAAATAAGAAAGAATGAAAATGTTTTACTTCTCATTTGATAAGAGGTGCTAATATTAGGAAAGCCAGAAATCAACTGTAAGAAAGTTGACATTTATATTTTTATTCAGGTCCAATTGTTATCTGATTAGCCTTTAGAACTTGGTTTTTAGTTGAAACTGTCTAGGTTTGATGACAAAATCATAAGTAGCAAAAGATACCTGCCATTTTATCATTACATCTATTATTAAGATTTCTGATAAAATTTCTAAAAATATTCAGGCAAATATTGCTGCATCTACAAATGATTAATGCCTGGAATCGATTTTGTAATTAACATTTTAGAATCTACCAACTGGCCTCCGGAATTACTTGACAAGAAAACGAAAAAGAAGAGAAGTAGATGGGGTGGAGATGATAAGGAAAAAGTCTTCATTCCAGGCATGCCAACTGTGTTACCCAATAATTTATCTGTTCAGCAGGAAAGAGCTTACTTGTGTAAGTATATATTGAATCCTGTCCATTTATATAGCCATTGATAGTAGTGAATGAATAAAGGAATATAATTAACATATATAAGAATAAGCCATATTGATTGAAATGGTAATTACTTTTATAAGCAAAACCTTGTCAGAGGTAACTGACATAAATTTGTATAAAATCTTACAGATTATATGTTTGAATGGTAAGTAGTGTTATATGGGAAGAGAGGGGGGGGAAACTGTCCTTAAATTTTTGGAGTATACTGTGCTTTTTTTTTATGATCATATATCTACACACATCATAATAATATGTGAATACTGAATTACTATTATTATTGCTATTTCACTTTTCACGGAAACCAACATTATCATAAAACTTTTTGACTGACATGAAAAAGGTAAGGTTCTGGTAAATCATAGATGGAAGAGCATCTTAAGTAGACCAAGTTTTATTTTTATTCTAATTTTCATTACAAAAGGCAAGTTTTCATTGAATTTTAAAATTGCATAAAATTTAAATGTTAAATATATTCATATTTCCTTGGAAATCACAGTAATACAATGAGAAATTCAATAGTTTTGTGATAGACAATTATAACCGAAAGATGTTTGTGATTTGGTGACTTAAGGATCAAAGTTAGGCAACTAACACAAGAATAGTTTATCCTATAAATTATACCAAAAATGGACTACGACTTTTGACACCTTTTTTAACATCTGATTTTCACCTTGCTTGTGCATCCCATTATAGTAAATATTTCTTGGTTACTTATTTAAAAAAGGAATGTAAGGCAGTAATTTGGGATTCATCTCACCAGATTGTTCTGTATGTTGACAGAACATTAAATTTGCTCATGGTAAATGTAATAAGAATGTTTATTGGACAAGACTTGAAGGAGAAGCAAACAGTAATTGCTATTATATGAAAACATGAATTGGGAAAGAAAGAAAGTTATGAGAAGAGCAGCACAAGTACTGTATTGATATAATTGATGCTATTGAGAAAGAAAAGATGTAAGATTCTTCTCAATAATAATTAAAATATTTTATGCTGGCAATAAGAACTAGTAAGAAGGAGATGTAGCCATACCATTTATTACATAAACATGAAGATAACTGCAAATTTGAATGGAAGCAACATTTTTAAGTGCACTATCACTTCCTGAAATTCCTGAGGCATGCAGAATACTGTTATATCTATCATAGTTAACATGCCATTTCATGTCAGTAGTTTTTTCTAGCAAATGTTTGATTATCTACTCAGTTTCTAATTTATCTGTCATTGCCCTTTTATCTTCAAAGTACTTCCAAAAATCTTCCAATCTTCCTCTGTTTTTCTTCAAAAAGCAGGTTTGCTAATCTTTCATCTCATATTCTATTTAAATAATCAAAACTATATTAGATTAATTCTACTCATATCTCCCTGAATGTTAATGCAAGTTCTTTTCTTTTTCATTAGAAAAGAATAATGAGGAATTCTTTATATTTCACGTATCTTTAAGTTATCTTAAACAAAGAGTAATAGTTTGCATGAAAGAAAAAAAAAAATTCACATTCCCAGAGCCTTCTAGATCCATTGAACTAATTTATCTCTTACTATCACCTCAGTGATGACTATTTTCATTTTCAAAGTGATATGCTCATTCTTACTGAAAAATTAACTTTCAGCTTCCTATCACTGCTCATTTCATGTTTTCCAGTTTGTATATGTTTGCTCCAGTAGCCATGTTAGAAAATGAACCTAGAATTTTCTTATTTTGATTTTTGCTACAAGTTTCTTTACCTCATTCTAATTAATTTTACTTGTATCTATTAGCCTTCCATTGCCACTAATAATTTGAATTTGATTTTTTTATCCCTTTAAATCTTATGTTTTTCCAAAGCATCTTTAATCTCAGGGGAAGATGATCTCAAAAGAAACTGACTTTAGTTTTCCAGCTACTGCATTTCAGCAGTTATATATTCTGAAATGTTTTCCATTATCAGTATTGCACAAATGACTATTACACATGCCTGCGAGAAATACCACTCTACCAATGTAATATTTTCATTGTCAGTAATTTTAAGTTTGTGTGTTAAATGTCTGTCCTGTAGGCAATTTAAGTTTACAACCTGGTGTTGGTTTTGTTTCCTTTGGAGTACCACATCCACCACATATGCAACATTCTCATGATATCTGACAAGAATGGGAACTGTGATTGCCTTTAATATTCAGTTTTCACTTCTTTAGGTGGACCATTGATCTGATTTTCAAACATTTCCATTGATTCTTCATAGACAGTTCTGTTAAAAAAGTTTTCCATTTCACTTGAAATTCTCATTCCATATTTAATCTATTTTTTTTTTTCCCAACAAATCAACTGTTAACTGGCTTTCCCCTTTTTTTTTTTTTTTGGTTTGTGTGCCGAAGCTCAGAATGACCACCAGCAAACCATCAGCATATTTAAAAGATCAGAAGAAGTAAAAACATCTACATGCCCAAATGGTAATTATTCTTTCTGATCTCTAGTTCAGAAAGTATTGTCTGCAATTCAACCTTACTTTTACCATCATTTGAAACTGGATGGTTTTATTGAAACATTACTGATAGAGGAACCATTGTTCTAGCATTTTCTTTCCACCATTCCAAAGATATCACATTTGATGTGCCTCTGGTTTTTCATCAGAAAAATGTTTGCTGAATGTAATATTGTCTGTGAAGATTTATGTCCAAAGTTGATTTTTGTGTTTGGCTTTTCAGATTTTTCTGCTTCACTGAAATGTTTTGAGCTTGGAAAACTAGGCATATTTTCCAAGCTCAACATGTTTAGCCTGTTTATTGAGAGGTGAGGTAAGTGTTTAATTAACTGTGAATTGCTATCAAGTTATGCTGTGTTTGATCCTTTCTAAAATAATAGTGAAATAATTGCCAGCCTCTTGATTAAATAATCACTGGTGGATCTTGCATGTCACTTATCTCTGGAGAAAAGTTTGGAAAGTGTTAAGAAATGTAAGTGGTTGATGAGATCTGCATAAAGGTCTCATGAATTATTTTTTATGGCTGTGTGCTACGATGTTTATGTTGAACCTATGCACAAGAGATAAAGAATCTATAGCACATCAGTATCATGTGTGGGACACAAATGATGGTTAAGAAAGAAGAAATTTATTGACCTATTTCTTGAATAGGTGAAGATTGCTGCTGTTGTTGGAGAACATTTAATGAAGAATACTGTTCCATTGGACAGAGATCTTCCAGAAATAGGAAGAGCAGTTCAGTATGTTTGTAGTTGTATACTAAAAAAGGTTGTTGGGCAGCAGCTGCTCTTGTATTAACAGTCCTAACAGAAAGGTCTCATCTTCAACTGTTCTTGAGGAAATAATTTAAATTACAGAAAAAAACCGAGTTTAACTGTTCTATTGGTACCACAGGCTCTGATTTTACTGTTCTTTCTTTTATCGAAAGGAAAAGAGCAGTCAGGACGTTCTTCACTGGCTTGAAAATCCAATCATCTTAACTATAATTAACGTTAGTAAAACTTGTTCCTGTCTTATTTCTTGTAAAATATATACATAGATAAATACAGTGCTTTTTTGGGACAGTATGCAACGGTACGGTGTACTACCTTTATATTAACATTGACAGTGATGTTTTGACATATGGTTACTCGGTAAATGTGTAATTTTTTCCATTTATATATATATATATATATTCCTCAACTTTTACCTTTCAGTAATAATAGCATTCACATCTCTAGACAAATTGAGATGTCTCTGCTTCAGATAATTGCAACCTCAAATCTTTCTTTCTTGGCATAAACATATTGCATGTATGACCTTGAGAAAAGTTGGGTTTCTTCTGTTCCAGCCATAACTTTTCCTCTGAAGCAGCATTATTATCGCCACCATCATTACTTCTTAACATATACTCTTATACAAAATATTGTGATAGTTCAACTTATTACTAGTTTATCCAACAAATTTCACCCAACTGCATCAATTTCTCCATACTTCCTTATCTTACTCATGTATTTTTAACTACCATTTTTGCAGATCCACAGGACCAAGAAAAAAGTATGTATGTATGTATGATAAAATTTTGCTATCGTGATGTAGCCTGAAAATGGATACTTCTGCATCTACATAAAATATTTTAATCTTTGAATATTTAAAGAGTGAACTAAAATCCTTGTCACCTTTTGAATATAAAGTTCAAAAGATTATGCACCTCTTAGGCTTCTCTCTTTCCATCCTAAACATTGCCCTCTAAAGTAGGATTGACAGGCTGAAAATTCTGCCTTGATCCTTGATTTATTGAAAAAAGAATTTTCTAGTTGAAATTCGTTTGAGTAACAATTATCATGACATGGTTAATTCTGTTCTTTCTCAGAGTCATGGCATGTTTGCATCTAACTGATATTTCCTGATGACCTTACATGACTGTCAATATCCATATGTAAGCTGAAACACTGAAACATTTACCTACAGTAGAGAAGAGACTATGTGGCTGCATTCTTCTGTTTATGTGAAGCTAACATGTTTGTTTGTTCAGCAAGTGCAGAGAAATATGGCTGTTGTTGTATGTTGTAATTGGACATTTCACATGTCACACACTCACAAATTAATTTCCTTTTGATTGTTAAAGAAATCAGCTTGGAACGGGAGCTATAACAGTGAAATCCTGATGTTAGAGAAGAGTGGTTCATGACCTGTATGGCATTTACATTTTCAGATCTGTGGCAAGGAGAACTCCTTTTATATGTTTCTTCAGGATCCCCCCCCTACACACACACACACACACACACACACTTCTGTGGTTGGTTTTGTCAGTGCATGAGGAATTGCAGTCATTTTGCACCATGTCAACAGCTTAAACATACATACATACTAGGTAAAATATCTTGCCTCTGGCACCTGCTGTACTGTATCAGAATCATATTAAAAAAAAAAAAATGCATTCTCTGCTCAATATCAAGACACTTTTGGAACAAGAAATTTATTATCTGCTAGTAAATGCAGTTAGAAATTGATTTTAAAACAGCATTGGTGCTGTGGAGCTTTATGAATATGTTTCGTTATGTAATAGCAAATCTGGTAGAGTAGTGGCTATAGCATGAATTAATTGTAAATTATAAATCAGAATGGAGTTCTTATATAGAGTGCATGCTCCTCCTCCTCTGATTTAAGCCACCTTCCTCTATACCTTTCAATTCTAATACTGCTACTCAGCTCTGTATTGCTATTTATGGTTCCATTTAATGTCTTTGATTCATCTTTAATTACATGTTAGGCCTAATGGTTTGTTATGGCTATGTAACTTGGCTTTCTTGAAACCTAATTAATATATGATAGGGGCAATTAATCCAGTGTTATATAGTCTGTCTGTCATTTGTATATATTCTCTGGCTAGTTTGTCTGTTTTGCAGGATAGGAAAAAAAAAAAAAAATTGGTGTATGAAAAGTAATTCACTGGGCTGTATGAAAAGTAATTAGGCTTTTCCTAATTCAATGTTATGCAGTAAGACCACGAATCCTATCATTGCCCAAAGTTTTTGAAATTGTGATCTCTCCTCCAATGGTTTGCTGTATCAAGAGACCAAGCAGTTGTAGTTAGACACTGTTATTTAAGAGATTTAACTTAAATCTCTTAAATAACAGTGTCTCTTGGACATTAATTCATTAATAAACAAATGTTTTTAAGTTTTGTATTTACCGAAGAATATACAAACATAAATCCCATATCTTAATTCTAAAATTATATTAATATAAATTAACTGCTGTAAATTAGGTTGTAAACTTAATACTAAGCATACTATTTCAGAAGCAACAGAATTAATTTATATCATATTTTATAAATTTTAACCACTTTCATATATGAAGTTTTAGGCACTACTAGAATTATGGTGTTTCAGTTTCTATTTTAAACACGTATTAACAATTACTATTCCTATTTTAAACATATTTTATTAATGAACATCTATGTAGCAAGTCTTCATTTAATTTCTGGTATTGAAACTGCATGTTTTTGAACATAAAATAGTTTTATTAAAATAAACTGTGTAACCCAAAAAGTTTTGTACGTCATTGGACTTACATCATCAGGTGTACAAAACTTGTTTAAAAAACTAGAAAAAAAGGAGTGATGTTACAAAGTTGCAACATTACTTCTTTATTACAACGTTAAAGTAGCTTTTTCATCATCATCATCATCAAATTCCTGCCATGTACCCACAAGGGGTGTACAGGATATGATAGTACTACATGAAAAAATTATATCATTACTAACTTCCTATCTACAATTTTCCTCCAAATCAGTCTGTTACTTGTCAAGACTCCAACATTATCAGATCTTATATTTCTATCGTAAAAAAAAAAAAAAAAAAAAAAGTGGCTTTTTTGACAATGTATTTTGAGGTATTCACATTCGCATCCTCCCATGAAAAAAATTCAGTGAATTTACAAAATTCACTGCTCTTGCAGCATTTGCTATGTTGGCCAGACAGGACAGTCTACATCTTTGAATATGTAAAAGATGTTGAGAAAAAAGGACAGCATGGATCAGAATTAGCCTTCCACACAACAAATACAGGCCACCAAGCAGTTTGGCAAAAAACAGAAATGCTGCCATATCTTGATTGTAATTGTTACAAGAATGTTTAAAGACACCTTAGAAATGCTCCATATCCCCACAATGTATTAAAAACTACGGTTTAATCTTACACTAGGTTTAGTCTGCTTTCATCAAAAATCTAACAACTTCAGACCTGCTATAGGATGTATATCATGTCACGGAATGCTACACCAACGATTAGCATTGTTATAATGCATATATGTTAATTAATATCCGTGCGTAGAGGCTTAAGTGCTGTCAGGACATCATGTTGGAGGCTTAATGGATTGTATATAGCACTCAGAAAAGATTAAAACAGAATTTAATTCTTCCTATATTTTGTCTCAGTCAATGAGACATCTTCAGGAATTACAAAAAAAATCTAATGTAACATATATACAAATAAACAATACTAAGCCCAACCACGTGGGTGACACTAAAGTCCCATCTAGGTAGAGCGCCCTCTAAAGGCGGTTGTAAGTGGCCTGGAATGTAAAGTGGGACCTCTGGTGATAAGCGTTTCCCAAATCTTAGGAAGCTTGATGCAACCATATTTGTTAAGATTTGGTTGATTCCTGAGAGCTGTTGCTGATTCTAAGAATAGTCTCTTTTTTTGAATTTGCTGTGGTGGAGCATGGTGGTTGTTTTCCATGAGATCCTGTGGGTTGTATCCAAGACATGGTCTTGGATACAATATGACTGACCATAGTCGTCATTGCAGATGTATGACGTATTCCTCCAGGTTCAAAGTATGCCAGTTTACTGGCATACTTTGAACTTATGTACTGTTGGACTTAGTATTGTTTGTTATTTGTATATATGATTAGTTTTTTTTTGTAATCCCTGAAGATGTCTCATTGACTGAGACGAAATATAGGAAGAATTAAATTCTGTTTTAATCTGTTCTGAGTGCTGTATACAATCCATTAAGCCTCCAACATGATGTTAATTAGTACATTTTTTCCTGATCACTTTTGTATACAAGTTCTGATAATAACTGCTATGTGTAATTAATTTTTTCTTGTCTTTTTTATGTTTTGTACCCTGATGATGCAATTCCGGCGATTTACTAAACTTATCAGGCTATGATGTTTATTTTAATAAACCTGTTTTATGTTTAGAAATGTGGCCTTAATCAGGCCTGTTTCTACATTTTGCGGGTCCCTGTGCGAAATGGAAAATTGGGCCCTTTGAAAGTTAGTGACATTTATGGAAATTTTAAATGGAAGAATATCTTGTTAATTAATTAAATCAAATATGAAAAATGTTTATGCACATAAACATCTTTCATATTTGATATATTGAAACAACATGATATATTGTTTTATTATGTAAGTACATATTACATATAAATATGCCAGAAGAATGATTTATTTAATAATATAAAATTATGAAAAAAAATCCATATTTACTATAAAGAATGAAATATACATATAACAACTTATAAGATTTAAAAGAAATCTTAATATATTAAATTTTATTTAACCGAATACGTTTATCAATAAAATCATTTATAATGCTATCAAAATTCAATTTTTTTGCAATTTCATGCTTTACAGATATTATTGCCAGGGACGACAAATGTTCTTGAGACATAGAAGATCGCAAATAGGTTTTTATTAATTTTAATTTGGAAAATGACCTTTCTGCTAATGCGACCCTAACTGGACTGGTCAATAATATTTTAAATGTCGTAGTAATATTTGGATATTATTTTAAAATATTAATGGGTGCATCTTCTGGAACAATATTTCTAAAAATAATTAATTCATTGTAAAATTCAGATTCATCAATATCTGTATTTAATTTTTGATACAGCTGTTGCAGCAAAATTATAATTCATTTTCTGTCATTTTTATTATTAATTTCATATCATAAAGAAATCCAAATGATTTTTCGTGAATGTCATACAATTGAAATATTTTTTTTGACAGATTCAGTATCTAAAATTACAAAAAAGAAATTTATCCTAAAGTTATCTTTATCACCTATACGTGATTCATCAGGCGTTTCATAATCAAAAAATACTTTTCTTCAACGTACTGGACTTTCTTTAAATTTAATTTCTATTTCTAATAGATTTGACAGTTCTTTAGAAATCTCAAAACAGCTATCAAATCCTGATATTCTCTGCTCTTCAAAGTACTGCACTAACTCTTTAATATGCTTAGTTGCTACGTCTATGGGAATTTTTGCATTTTGTAATGCTTTACTTGTTAAATTAACTTTTGACAAAAGCTCATACCATATTACAAGGCTTAGTATAAACTCAAATGAATCTATTTGTTCATATATTGAAACCACTTCTACTTTGATAGTATTATCTGATGCAGTTTTAAATAATTCTTTTAGTGCATTTAAAAATTCTGGAATTTGAAAACGTACAGCTCTAACTGATTCTATTCTACATTCCCATCTTGTATCACATAACGGTTTTGGAGTTAATTGTTTAACAAATTTCTTTAATATGTCCCAACGTGAAGTTGAAGCAGCAAATAATGTATGTATTTTTTATATAACATTAAAAAAATTTATTGCTATAATTGATGACTATTTATTGCGACATCCCCTGAAATCAAATTTAAATTATGACAGGCGCAAGGAGTATAAAATGCCTTTTCGTTTACATTTAAAATGCAAGCACGGACTCCCTTATATACTCCTTTCATATTCGCTCCATTATCATATCCTTGCCGTCTACAATCTGACAATTTAAGATTTAATTTATTCAAAAGTGATTTTATATTTTCATATATACCTTTACCAGTAGTGTCATCAGTTGTTAAAAACGTCAAAAAGCAGTCATGAATTTCAACATCTGCTTGAAATATATGTAAAAAGCTAAAAATTAACTGAAATTACTGAAATACAATCAAGAATTATTGAATAGTACTTTGCCTGTTGTATCATATTTACAATATTTTGTTGAATATTGGTTCCCATATCAACAATTAATTCATTTTGCAAAATGGTGATAGATACAAATTTTGTTTCTTACCTCTCATTTTTTTTCTCGAACATTGCATTAAATGATCTTTTAAAAGTGGATCAAATTCTGCAATTAATTCTATGATTTCAAAAAAAAATTACCATTATAGGCTGTGTACAAAGTATCATAATTACCTCTAAAAGCTAAATTACATTCGTATAAATAAAGAATTGCTGCTGCTATTCGTCTTAAAACATTTCTTAACCGTTCTGCTTCAAATTTTATGACATTTTGATTTATCTGATCAATTGTATTGTGATTTTTTAAATTGCATTCCATTTGTGTCTACATACATGAATACATACATGCATTTCATGTGCACTGGATTTCGTTCATGCGACTTTAATTTTTCACTTACATGTCGCCAGTCAGAAAAGCCATTATTAGATAAAAAATTATCATCAGAAGAAAATAATTTGCAACAAAAACAAAAAATAGAGTTGGAAGAATTTGAATATACAAGCCATCTTCTGTTTTGCTTCTCTCTGTTTGCAATTGTCCTAACATAGTGAGCTGCAGAAAAACACCTCTTGTTGTCATCTTTTGGAAAATCATTTGCAGTCGGAGGAGACGGTGGACCACATTGTACAATTTGTATTTGTGTTGCGGGATTTTGGGCTATGTTTGGGCTATGTTGCTGGATCATCAATAGTTAATGGTTCACATTCCTCTGGTGCCTCAGTTTTAGGATCTTCAGTACTCATTGTTTGATCAAACGCATCATGTTCTCTGCTTCCTTTGAGTATTTCAGAACTCTCATTATTAATTAATGTTGAAGCCGAAGAACCGTTTGTAGTTATTTCAGAACTACCGTTATCAACTGATATATCTGAACAAATATATGAGTTCAACTTCATAAATTTAAACAGTGAATTTCTTTGACGTTTCTCAGCTGCTTCTTTTTCTTATTTTCGCTTTCGTTTTCATGCCCACTTAGATATTTTCTTCCATAATCTCTGTCAAGACTAGTCATACACTAGAATTAAATATGATAGATTTAATTATAAAATAAATTAATAAATTAAAACAATTACTTACCTGATAAATAAAATATATCTAAAATAGATATTAGAAAATAAATAAATCTAATATAGATTGAAAACTGCTATTGAAGAAAAATTCTGATGTCAGATAACCTAAAACCAGTTTACAAAATATATTTTTTAAGATGTTTTGTAAGTAATGTCACATAAAAAAATAAAAAAACTCCTTAAATTTATTAAAAACACCTGTTTTAAAATGCACTTTTCCCTATTTAACACTATGTTGTACGATATTGTTATATATCTTAGAGTAGTTACAAATAGTACTGCTTTAGTGCTGTAATCTTATTTCGCTTACTATAACAAAAATAGTTGGTTGTAAAATTATATACATATATTTTTCTATATAATAATTTAAAACAATGATTTTACTATTGATTTTTTTTTTTTTTTTTTTTTTTTTTTTAAATAACGAAACCTGTGTTGCGTTCATAATTAGAAGAAACACGTATAAACCACAGTGAAAATTATTTAACTGTAAATATTTCATCCTAAGTATCTTAGGACATCATCAGTACAGTATTTAAACAAAATTGATGTTATTCCTAATTTTGTTTAAATACTGTACTGATGATGTCCTAAGATACTTAGGATGAAATATTTACAATTAAATAATTTTCACTGTGGTTTATACGTGTGTTTCTTCTAATTACTATTGAATTTATCTTTCTGGAGAAGGACAGAATGATAGCAGTGTGTTTTTTGCGCTTTGTGGGGCCCTGTGCCACCACACAGTTTGCACACCCATGAATACAGCCTTGGCCTTAATACTGGAAATTAAATGAATACTTTATTAATCACTATTCCCATTTTAAGCATACTTGATTATTAATTACAATTTTAGTTTTGAATGTTAACTGTGCAATACTGGCAAACTAAGGAGATTACAATTTTTTTTTTTTGTCCCCAGAGCAAAGAAGCATATAAGTCTTTATGTATTTTAAAATTATGCAAACAATAATTGTGATTAATCTTAGTTATTATATTATCTTATTCAAAATGCACATATATTAATTTATTACATTTAGATAAAATATAACAAATAACAAGTATTTATTTGTAGTTATTTGTGGTAATTCTTTAATGAACTGAATTGTGGAATATAGTAAAAATGTTCCTAAGATGAGAGTATCACTATCTGGTTTGGAAATGACTGCCAATGCCTTGACAGCTGCTATTTTAAGTATGCGCTCATAAATCCTTCCTAGGATGCTCAGAAATTTTTATTTTTGTTTTCTTGTTTATAAATTACTGCACTGGATTCATCAATTATAGGTTCAAACTTCTGACCAAATCTGAATTATGTAGTATATCTACTGTAATATGGATATTTCATATTTAAGCATTTTATGTCTAATATTATCTATGTAGCTGATTTCTATACATTTCAATATCTAATATCTTTCTGTTTGGTAACAAACTCATGTCTGTTGTCTTTATTTTATTTTCATTTAATAATTTTTTCAAAGTAATTGAATTCAGATTACATCATCTAAGTATGCTGAATTAAGGTGTTGATATCTTAGCTTTTTTATGCTATCATATTTCTGTCAGCTTGATTCATTTTGTGGTGATTTTTCCACTCATACATTTGTTTGGAACTTCAGATGCAATGCATCTATCATAATATGCAACAGAAATAGGCTTATATAGGGTAGTCAGTTTAACATGAATAGGAAAATAGAAATTAGTCAGACATGTAATATTAGATCAATAAAGTCAGACATAAGTAATATTACTTTAAAACATCTGAGCTTTTCTATAAGTGAAATAATAATTACAATTTTAATTTTGAATGTTAACTGTGCAATACTGGCAAACTGAGGAGATTACAATCAGGTAATTTTTTTTATATATATATTTTTTAATTGTACTGAGGCCAGTGTAACAATATTGCTAATAATTAGTCAGCTGCATGAGAGAAATATATTGGTAATTGAATACATGGACTAATACAATAATATACAGTTTTATATGACTGTATTCTTCTTAAACAGGTGACCACCAACTGTCAATCATATTATCTCAGTTATCTTTATCCAGTTGTGTCCAAAGACGTGTATTTCACAACTTGAATCAAATTTTGCTGTCCTATATTGTACTTGTAAGGACAGTGTGATGTCCCATATTTTAATGAAAAGATAAAATTATAAATATTATGTTAAGCAATTATAAGTTTCATTATTCTTTTCGAATAATCCAACTTAAATTGATTTGTAAGCCATAAAAACTGACCATTCAAGGAAATTAATTGTGCTTACAGTTTATAGTGGTGACAGTCCCTTTCATTGGTCACTTTTTATTTAGTATAAGCATTTTATTTATAATTCTATACAGATATATTGCATTTGCTTATTTTCAAACTGTTCTTATTTGGACGTTGCGCAACATTATATCGGTACAGTATGTGGATGTTATTTCAATAATTGTTAAAAAATAATATCTCGCTTTTTTAAATGTGCGATGTTTGGTTAATACATAAAATATATAATTAAAGATAGATTAATTTTCGTTATTAATTACATAAAGGTAAATTAAATTTTCTTTCCTTAAGCCTTTAATAATGCCAAAACAAAAGTTCGTTTTTAATGATGATTATTCGAAAGAATGGAATTTTATTGCAAAAGAAAAACATGAAGAAGTTGAATGCAAAATCTGCAGATAAACGTTTAGTATTGCACATGGGGGATGATCAGCTATTACACAACACATTAACACAAATTGAGAAACTCTCAGAAACACAAATTGAGCATTTCGAGTTCTATTTCCAAAAGTATTGTTACTTTTTTTTTAAAGCAAATACAAGTAACCCTCGTACAATGCGGTTTCGATATAACACGGTCTGCAAATTGTAGTAACCCTTTATCTTTTCATATATTTTTCACTGTGAGACTTAAAAATCAAATTTTATCTTCATTAAATTTGCATCTGCCCTTATTGCACATGTAATTATAAGTAGCGAATTTACATTACGGGAAATCCCCTTCAGCACGCGTGTATGTCAATTGTTTACAGTAAACGAAGACAACTGAAATTTTCTTCGTTTTCTGCCAGGAAAGCGCATTAAAAATCGTGTGTTAATCTCAAGCTGAGCACTTTATTTTCTGATGAGTTACATACAATATGTAATGCTTTTTTTTGTGTAAAAAAATTACTTTTATAGTAATGGCCACTTAGAGAGCTTTTGCAATATGGTTTGAAACGAAATTAGTAAATTAATTGATGGGGAAATAGATTTAAATGAGTAGGAAAACTGGTAGAATTAATAGCTGACGTTGAAATGAGGAAAGTTCTGCAGAAGATTCTGATTGTGATGAATCCATTAAAGAATTCAGTTTAAAGAAATTAGCAGAAGGATTGGACTTAGCAAGAAAGTTAGGAAGTTATTTTATGGATAATAATTCCTTAATGGAGCCCTCCGGAAAATTTATACTATGTATTTGTTTGATAGTTTATGTTTTCTTAACTTGCATGAATTATCTGAATTAAATAAAAATATATTTTTGTTGGGTATGTCATTGTTGTTTATATAATTTTTTATTTTTTTTAAAATTTCGAAACCTAACCGTACTTTTTCTGTGTGATCTGAGTCTCGCATAACGCGATTTATATAACACGGCATTTCTATGGAACCTAACATCCGTGTTATACGAGGGTTACCTGCAAAGAAAGAAAAGTTATTACTCGAAATAATTATTATGGCATTTCATGGCATAAAGCATCATAGTTCTTTTAATTCTAATCATTGCAGCAGTAAACTTGTTCCTACAATATTTTTCGACTAACCAGAATTGTCTTGCATTTGGTTTTCCAAAATCTAGCAACCCTATTTACGTGATGAGTCCTGTATACATGATTTATGACTCATTATTTTGATTTATCTTTTGAATGTAGTTAACAGTATACTGTTACAGACAGTATGTCAATATAACGCTGAGTGCAATATATGAGAGTTTTTGAATAAATTCTGTATAATTTTTGTTGCATATGCAAGCCATGAAACTTACTTAAATCTATTTTAATGTAATTTAGGAACAGAAATGTTATGTGTAAGAAGCAGTCAGCAGTAAGTGCAAAATTTGTGGCTATACAACAAGAATAACAAACATTTTGAAAAGAAATTTTGGGAGTTGTCTGATTTTACATCCAGTCTTATTCTACTTGATTATTAATGTAGTAGTGTAAAAAAAACTTATTGGTTTAATGTTTTCAATTTAACAGTGATATCACACAAGTAGCAGGCATCTTCTTATAAAACAGTATTTATTTCAGTTATGCTGCTCAGTTGTATGTTAAAATTGTATGAAATTATTTCATTACTGGTTGATTTAAATAGTATAATCTGTCCCTGATTGTTGGTTTCTTAAATTGCTTGTAATGCCTCTCTAGTGCAGTTGATAACATGTTAGGCATTTCTGTTGTAGACACCAAACTGAATGAATATACATTCTCATTAGCCTTTGCATAAATTTCTATTCTCCTATTTGCACCTTCTGTTTAAGACATTTTATTAATATTGGTATTATTTAATATTTTTCCTTGTCATTCATCGTTTATATATTCATAAAATGTTTTTCTTATTGATCTATGTTCCTTTTTAAACTTTCAACGAATTCTCTTTCATATAATTTTCAACTGTTGAAGTCGGTAATTTTTTTACTACTACTTAACTTTTTTTTTGTAAGGCTAACTATGAATAGATAAAACTAGTAAAGATTAAGATTCTGATATGAAATGGTAAGTGTTCTGGTTAATAATTCAGATATTGATTATTTTTTATTTTATTTATTTATATATTTTTTACACAGATTACTGATATCACAGCGAGAACTGTCGACTTTTCAGTTAGACATTTAAAGGATCCAATTCCATTTTTCATGTATTGCATTATTCTTAAGCAGCATAAATATATAATTGCAAATGAAAGTTGCTTCTTTGTTTTAATTTTTAAAGTGATAATCTTCTTTTATGTTTGTGTATACACATATTATTACTAGCAAATGATATAAGCCAAGACAGATGATTTTGATTGCTATTTTCTTCTGCTATATATTGCTACTTTGTAAAACAGACTCTTTGGTTAACATATATAACCTTGTGCATAGAGACAAATAATTCTCATTTACTAAATAGAAGAATATATGTGCAAGCTTAACCAATCATGATATTCTCCATAACATCAAGAATATAAATAGAAACAAAGGGACAAATCAGAGCTTGCCATGACATTTAGTAAGTCATTCACACACTTGCAAATATGTGGTACAGAACTCCTCAGCCAAACACTTCTTATTACTTTAAACAACCATTACTCAAATAAAATATTTCCAGGCAGCAGCAGCAGAAGAGTTTTATTCCTAATAACCGGTTTTTCCTCAGACTAATTTCCAAAGCAAGCCTGTGAATTCATGCATTTAGCAAGCATGTATGGGTATTGAGCCGACCAACTTTTTGAGATCGGGTTCAAGTTATTACATGAATATTATTACTTTGATTAGGTTAATATAAATGAATTTGAAGATGATGAAACACAGTTCTCAAAGCACAATGTTTTTACTGAGAGGATGTGCATGTGAGAGCATATTGATATAATAAACAGAATTTTATATTTTTTTATATAACAGTTGTTTAAGCAACATGTCTTGGCATATACATACTTTGCTAGCAGCATATCATTATTAGATAATATTGTTGGATCATCCTTCCTGTCTTTTGATCCGCCATCTTGCTTTAACGTTGTTCTTATTAAGGTTAATTAATTGTATGTTGATTACTAATCCAAATATAGGGAAATTTCTATTATACTGCACCACCCTATATTCAGATTAGTCTATGCAAAATAGTGTAACCAAATATTAATTAATTTTAGCAGTCTAATGTTTATATATAGGCCAAATTTTACATTAACAATGAGATTCCCGCTAGGTCTGATAATTTTATGAACGGTGCAGTGGAAAAGAAATTGAAATCAATAAAACAAAACATTTAATGCAAGGTTATATAATATATATATAAGCATACTTTGGATACAAGATAATGCAAAATTAACTCAGTTCAACTACACATAACATTCACTTAACTTTTGGTATTAAACACTGAGCTTCAAAATCTAATTTCTCCTTAATAAGCAAAGATGGTTCTAAAGTTCATTACCACTGAAATTCACAGCAAATATTTTAACAATTGTATTCTTTATATATCCCTTAGTCAGAAATCACATAGCTCAGTCAAGAGATAGCTATCACTTTAAGGGGGAAGACCATTAATCTTTTAGCTTCGGCTAATTTCAGCATAAACACCACAGTTAATGTTAGGATTTAACAGAAGGAGATAATTTCTTATAACTTCACTCTAAAATGCTATAAAGTACAGCTGTTCTTACCAGAATAAATCTTTGCACATATTATTCACTGAGGCACACTTAAAACTTAGATAATTATCACACTGGAGCTGCACATTTCAAAAGTAATCTTCTTTAAATTAACTTAATCTTTAACTTCAGCACATCACAAATGCAGACACACTTGCACTAGAAAATTCACTTATTCCTCATATACTACTTTACAATAGAATCAGCTTTCATTTATCTTCCTTGACAGCTCTGGAATACAACATTAACTTCAGAATTCCATATCAATATTCTGAGATGCCAATTTACATCTTGATCCTTCGTAATCTGATTACAGCACTTAATTCTTTGTACTACAGCCTCTTAACTCTGTGCTGCTAATAAATTATTTCCTCATCTCTATTGTACTGTTCTCAGTGCCGTTACTGTGCTGAGTGCTCCAATTGTACTCAGTCCCTAGTTCTAGTGCTGACTGGCGACCAACTGCTACTCACTGCTCTTGTTTACTCTCGCTTTCCGTTTATATATTTTTGCTCCGTTTTCCCGCCAAAACTTGTTCTCACCGTCTAGCTCATATCAATTCCATCTCACATCCATAATTCGTGCACTACTATGCTCGCACTTTCTATTTTTAACTCCGTCTCCATGACAACAATTAGAGCAGTACATAAGCATAAGCATTACATAACATTATAACCGCGCGGTTAGCCTAGTGGCTTTGCGCTTTGCAATCATATGCTTGGGGAAGGAGTGTCCCAGGTTCAATTCCCGTTGTAGACGTGAGGAATTTGAGGATCCTCAGGCATAGCCAAGTTAGCTGGTCTTGGGTGCGGTCAGTAGGGTTTTTTCTGCCAGTTTATCTGGCGTTTTTCATCCCGCAAACAGGCAAACCGGCCCATGAACATACGCCTCTACAGTCAAAAATATATCCCCCCAGCGGCAGACCAGGCGATGGGTCGGTTGGGAGTAGTACTAACAAAGAAGTCGCATCTAAAGTAACACGCGGACCCCTGCATGGGAAGCGGGAATAACGCGTAGAAGAAGAAAGAAAGAAGATTACATAACATTATACCTTTACATACAGAAACTAAATAAAAGGATATTTTTCAATTCAAATAATA
Organism: Typopeltis vanoorti; assembly: GCF_054136105.1. Classification (NCBI taxonomy): domain Eukaryota; kingdom Metazoa; phylum Arthropoda; class Arachnida; order Uropygi; family Thelyphonidae; genus Typopeltis; species Typopeltis vanoorti. Next base: position 143,853,226 of record NC_143549.1, read on the forward strand.
TACAATTAAATATGAACACAAATTCTTCTACTATTAATATAGGAATAATTAAAACAATCTGAACGTTATTTTTATACAGAGTCCTTTCTATTATTAATACATATCTTAGATTAAATAATTAAATAAAAAAAACTCAGATAATTATATGAATAATAGTTTATAACAAGAGATTTACATTATATTATCTACAAATGTAGCCTATGATATGATATGATGGATTATGTTGGATTCTGAAGGGATTATTAATAATTTTAATTTCTTTTTATTCTGAATCCAACAATATCACCTGAAATTGAAAATATCTTAAAATAATGTAATATAAATTAAATTTAATTTTAAATGAGATTCTGATTAGTAACAATATTATGAATCTTTTGGTTATGGATATTTACATATATGGTTGTGTGCAACTGTGATGAAACACAGTAGTAGTACAGTATTTGAGGTTTAATACTTTTCTGTCTTTCATCGACCAGTTCCCAAGTTTAGTTGATTTCTGGCATGGGTAAGGGGTTTTTTCCCCCCATGAAAAAAAGTCAGGTTTTTCATCCTGTAGACTCATGAAAATTGACTGCAGAACCCACACTATTTCAGACAACAATATAGTGTTAGGATTGGGGACCATGAGATGGTGGCATTAGTCAGCCTTCTCTTCATTGGATGTTGTTTATAACTCATGATAGCTCTGAGCCAGCTGTCTCTGATTGGCTATCAGTGGAGATTGAACCTCCCCCAGTCTACAAAAGTTAGATGGGGCTAAAATGGCCTCATCTATTAGGGGAATAAAAGGCATTAGTGGATTTTTTTACTTATACTTCAGATTTCCTATCACTTTAAAAAGGGAATGTGCTCTCTAGGCCTCTGTATTTATTACATACTCGTAGGAAAGCGAGCATTAATAATGAAGATGTAATCCTAGATCTATAGTAATACCAGCAGCATGGCAGTTCAGTTCAAACTCTCAAAAAAAAAAAAAAAAAAAAAATTTTGACTGCAATTGATCCAAAATTAATTTGCGAGTTACTTTTTTTTTTAAAAAAAAAAATCATCTGTATTATCCATTAGGAAATGATATTCTACAATGTTAGGAAAACTTTTTTTTTATTAAAGTTGCAGATGATTATTTGTAAGAAGAAACTTGACACCTATTCTTAATAATTCAACAACTTCATTCTGTTTAGTTGATGAATTTTGAGATCAAGATAGGATCCACATCCTCAGGTTGTTGTCTTTAACTGCTTTTATATATTGGGCATTAAGAGAGTCACCATCTATCTTATTACTGTCTAGTGTAAACTTCATATGATTAAGCTTTTTGTTTGCTAAGCTAGAGTATGTTAAACAACTTTGTTGGACTTTATTTCCCTGAACTCAGAAGACTCACTGTTTCAGCATATGAACCTATGTTAGTTGGATCAAACTGTTATTTTAACATACCCAGATTATTGATAATTAAGGAAGAAATACATTCACATAAATAGTATACATGTCATTCACGTGAACATGAAGTTAGTTTTATTTTATTTAACTATAAGAGAAATATTTCAGAAACAATTATTAATTGTAGATTTTTGAATTGTATGGGTAGGATTGACATAGAAAATATTTTTTCCCCTTACATATTTTTTTTGCATTAGAATCATTTTAATATTTGTTTGTATTATTCCATTTAAATCATTGGATATCTTTTTCTTTATCTTGTGATCTCAAATGTATGTTTTGTGAAATGTGCACTCAAATAAAATTGTAGCTTTTTGCTTTGTTTACAAGCATTTAATCAGGCTACTCATTGGGGTCTGTTCTCCTTATGGCATTTTAATTTTTGTTCTTCACTCTTATATACAGTTTTGATAACTACATTACTGATGAGTGTTCTGAAACACAGGAGGGAATCCTTGCACACATAAATTTTGCAACATTCATGATGCATTTTCTTTCTGTATGTTCTTAAGGAAAGTAGTTAAAAACACTTCTGTATTATCTGCTTTTTTAATGGTAGTTCATTATTTCCAACTTTTAAAGTTGTTAGGTGCCTCCTACTGCACTAAACTAATGAAAATAGTAATAACAATGTAAATTATCTTTTATTATAATACACTCCATGTTTCATTCTGCCCAGGACTTTTATTGGGTATGTTTATATACCATATTGTTATTGATCCAGATGGAACATATGAAGTATATAGAAATTTATTAATAAAATCACTGTTGAAATAAATATGAAGAATGTTCACTAAATGACAGTAGAATCCACATTTGGAAAATCCACTAGATTTAAAGATTCATATACCAAAGTGTATAATGTACCAATTAATTGAGCCAGTTTGACAAATTTTGTTGTGTTGAATTTTTATATTTGATGATAGCATATTGGAAGGTAATAGGTATGGGTAGCTCATTTTGAAAAAAGGCAGTGCCATCTCTTTAAGAAAATCAGAGCCCATTAACTCCCACCTTAGGAAAATTGTACATTACAATTTTCTAGTCCATGTCAATAGCATTATCATAAAGGTTCCAGTTTTAGTTCCGAGGACCAGTTAAATTCTGAACTTAATCACTAGTTCTTAAATACTTTTTAGTTCTCCTAATACTTTAAAATTAACTGCAGTTTAAAATATAGTGAAATTGGCACCTATAAGCAGTTTCTCCTTTGAAGTGGTATTTATCTTAAGATTACAGCTTTAAGATTAAAAAAAAATGTTAATTGTATCAAATGTTTTTTAGTAAGATTTCACTAAATCAAGAAAGTTAGTAGTGCTTCACATTTGAAGAGACAAGGTCTGTAGAAATTTTCATTGTTGGTGTTATATGTTGGTATATTTTCTTAATTATTTTGGTACCAAATCATATTTATTGGAACATAAGTTTACAAGAAACATAACTACATTTTTTTTTAATTTTGAGAGAAATATGTAATTTTTGTACAGAATACTATAATTATTTTCATAACTAGATTTTTTAATATTCACCCATTTAATCAGAACCTCTTAAATTCATCCCCAAAAAATTAAAGAATGGTGTATCCAGGCTGTCACTTAATTTGGCATCCTGTCTTAGGTCACTCTGCAAAAGAGTGATTTAAGATATGACTGATTAGGTCTATGCCTTAGACATCTTTTCAACAGCTGGATTAATTAATCTGGTTATAAGATCTGTGATTTATAAAACCAGGAATTATAATTAGTGGCAATCATTTGAATAGAAAGGATATGTGCAGTAAATGCAATTTCAAGTTCTTGGATGGGGATATGAATAATATATCAATAAACTAGGAATATCTGTGTTTTGCTGAGTTTAACATCAGAAGGAACTGTTTCCTCTAAGATGACAAAGAAAATAGTTCTAAATGTGCACACTATGCATTGTGAGATACAGTGATCCTATGTTGTAGGTATGTAAACAGTCCAATCTGTGTTAGAAAATTACCATTCAAAGCTCTTGAAAAAAATGCTAAAAAAAACCAAAAACTTGTCATTTAAAATTTCATATGTTAAATAATATGGATTATATTGCATATCCAACTATACTTCATTTTTATATGTGACTCATGAAAGATTAGAAACCCATATTACACGAGTACTGTGGATGGGTTAGATTTTTACACACACACACACACACACACACACACACACACAATAGGGGAATCTCACCCTCGCCCACCCCCTCCCCAGTTCCGGACTGGTAAGCTGGTTATTTTTGGATCAGATGCTTGGAGCTTGCTCCACCTTTGCCATGAGTTGCCTTGTTGTTGCACTACAGCTTTGTCTTATATAATTAAAAATATCTATAAAAATAATGCAACGTTTAATATTTTTCTATTAAAAAAATATATTATTTTCCTTAAATTTTTTATATAAAAATAATTACACTACTCACACCAATATGTTATATTATATGCCGGACAAAAAACGTGACATGAAAACGTTTCAAATTTTGGCTTATCTTTTTATATATAGAGTGGGTATATATATATATATATATATATATATATATATATATATATATAAATTTGTAATATTTTTTTATTTTTTTTTTAATCCAAAAACTGCTCCAAAGACTAAGCATAGAATTTTCAAGACACTTCAGGCTTTTAATAAGCAGAACTATGGTCTTACATCTCCCACCTAAACACAGCTATAAATATTCATACCCATGTCAAGATTTGAACCTTTTGGGTTGGATAATGGGCATGTTAATTACTTGGCCAACCAGGCCAGGCCTGGTTGGCCAAGTAATTAATATACTTGTTTAATGTAGCAGTGCAACCTGCTACTCAATGTAATATTTCCAATGTGACTATTAATTTATAGTTAAAGAACTTCAAAACAGCACCATTTTTTTTTTATTTCATTTCTGAAATTTAAAAAAATATTGTTAAACTACAAATATTGCTGATCCTCTCTGTACTATATTGCCAATTATAAATGGCTTGCAGATAACATGAATTAAAAAAAAAAAAAAAAAAAAAGCCTGCTACATGAAAACAAAGTTTGTGCAGTACCATAAATGAAAGTGAAACATGAGCCATGGTCAGATGGATCGTGTTTCAGATAATGTCATGAAATTCATCTTCTGGTCTGCTTATATAATTTTTCCAGCTGTGCAACTTCTGAAAAGTTTTAGGTGGGTGATATCCAGTGGTGAGCTATGGAAATTTTAACAAAGGGCTCGCATCGTTGAGCAAAAAAAAACAAAAAAAAAACTGATAGATGTTTTTATGACATGTTTGTGAACGCTAATGGATGTTCATAGGATATTTATAAACAAAATAAATTTGTTTTGTTTGCAATAGAAGTTTTTATGACAAACAATCTATAAATAATACATAAATATTATCTAAACACAATAATATTGAAATACGTTATATTTCTCTTTTGTTTTTATGCTTCAAGTGATAATCAATGGTACCAATCAAGGGACATTATTTTATAGTCCTATTTATTTATATGAGACTACCAAAAGTGAATTCTTATTTGTAAAATGGTAGTAACAGTAACTATGATATTTTAGTTAATAAAATCACTTTCAAAACTATGAGACGATTTTACGATATTAAAAAAAAAAAAAACTGTCTGGTGCACGTTTACCCACTCTCCTTTACAGGTTAACATTTACAAACAGTTACTTTAATGAAATACTTATGACAACCGCTGCCACACCTTATTTCCTCCTTCGTGTTCTTCTAGGAGGATCTATAGCAGATGATTTTCTAGAAAAGATTTGACATAGGGATTCGGATTAAATTCATTCAAAGGTTTCCCGTTTATACATATTGTCATTAAATCCGGAATATGTTATAGTGAGCGAAGATCTCTTCGTCGTTACGATGTTATTCATCACACTAAAAGCTCGTTCGGCTTCAGCGCTGCAAACTGCAATTGTTGTCATAATCGCTTTGGCTTTTTTTCCTTTGATGATAAAACAACTTTTTTCTCCTTCAACACTCGAGTTTTTATATTTTGAGCAAATACGACATCCTAATTTACCATTTTTAACTTCTAACCACTTATACTGCGTTTTGAAATACGATGCTTGCTTCTCTTTCCAGCAATCAGGTAAATGATTTTCTCTTTCTCCTCCAACCTGTTGCACATTCATTGAATCAATGTGCATATTAACTTCATCTTCGACTTCATTTTCAACAGCAGTAGAATCAGCAGAATCACTTTTCATTATTTTTTTTTTACCAAAAAAATTTAATATAAATTTCACTGTCCTTTCTGCAACTGCAATATTTTGAAAAAAGAAAATTGTCTTTTCTGCAAACCGGAATTGTTGCCATAATCACTTTGGCTTTTTTTCCTTTGATGATAAAACAACTTTTTTCTCCTTCAACACTCAAGTTTTTATATTTTGAGCAAACATGACATCCTAATTTACCATTTTTAACTTCTAACCACTTATAGTGCGTTTTGAAATACGATGCTTGCTTCTCTTTCCAGCAATCAGGTAAATGATTTTCTCTTGCTCCTCCAACTTGTTGCATATTCATTGAATCAATGTGCGTATTATCTTCAAACTTCATCTTCGACTTCATTTTCAACAACATTAGAATCAGCAGAATCACTTTTCATTATTTTTTTTACCAACAAAATTTAATATAATAAATTTCACTGTCTTTTCTTGTTTCACTGGTAAAAATACTTCTGCAATTATAAAAATAAAATTTGCTGAATCTACAGTTTTTAAATTATTATTATTTTTAAATTTTAAACACAAACAACTGTTATACATCAGTGTACTGACGAACACAGAACTAATGTCCAGTTTATAAACTTTCGTAATAGAGGAGTTGAAACAATAATTCCAAATAATCTATTCATTGCCGAATAGACTAATTTTTGTTAGGTTACTGAACGAGTTTGTGGCTTAATATATTTCAAAAAGTTATGTTGTTTTTTTTGTGTTTTTTTTTTAAATAAAAAGTAAAGAAGAAGAACAAGGGACTCGCAAATTTGAGAAAAATTTAACAAAGGGCTCGTGTGAGCCCCTCATAGCTCACCACTGGTGATATCTAGTATTGATACTGTATGATGTGATATTATATGACCATTCTCAGTATTACTGCAAACTAGTAATAAACAGTGTTTTTATGTGATTGAGCATTGTACTTTTTCCGAGGTAATGTCATTGTCTGTAGAACAGAAGTAAAAAAAAATGAGATGGCCCTTAGTTGCCCTCTTAGTCACTGGTATCTTTAGATGTATCAAACTTGTGCTTGGATGTTTATCCAAGCACAAGTTTGTGCTCCAAGTAGTGGAGCACAAGCTCCACTACTTGGAGCTGTAAGAATGTGAACATTTCTGCAATCCATTTCTCTAAGTTCTTTACAGAAAGCCAGGAGAATAAATAATTTTTCTAATTTTTGACTTGATTCTGGAATACATGAAAATAATAAATCACATTTCTTTGCATGGATAGAGTGACCGCTTTGCCCATTTCACATACAGCTGATTTGTTTTTCAGAATAAAATGATTTTAATGTTTTTGATAATCAAAGGGAGGGAAAATTTAATTCCCATAGGAACCTTCAGTATTATGTAACAACTTCATCTCAAATTTTGTTTAATTACCGAACAAGTTAAGTAATATTTTTATGCAATATTTTAGTTGCTAATATCACCTACAAGTATTTGGGAGGATATTCCAAAAATGATATCACTGAATTATGAATTAAGAGAGAAATTATGAATATACAGCTTGAATAGAGAGATGGAGAAAAGTAAGCAACTGTTGCATCTTTGACTGTAGAACTTGATTCTACAAAATTACATGTTCTTTTTGAAGTTATTTAGAAGTTATTTAGAAGTAGCAATGTAAAATAAGAATGCTAGAAATACAGTATAATGAAGGATACATGTTGTTAACATTATTCTCTTAGTATGTTGTATCTATATCCTACATTTGCTTTCAAAAGAAATGTTTGAGCTGTGTATGCTAAGTGGGTTTTCTGCTTTCAGATTGAATAATTCGGTGATCTGTTATTTTGATTGATGTGACTGACAGCTATTTTGACATAATTATTCTCTGTAGTCAGCCTGTAAAGACACATGGTCAGCCTATGGACATTTAATAAAATTTCACCAGGAAAACAACAGGAAAAATTCAGCTGCTGATTAGAGAATGCTTTTGTCAATGGGAAATACTCCACAGTTCATGACAGGCAAAATAATTGATGACAGAATTATTTGATTTGAAGTCTTTCACTGGAACAGCATCTTAAGCTCTAGGCTTATCTGATAAGATTTTATCATTCTCAATTATTATTTGTCTACATATGGTATACTGTTTGAGCCAGTGACTACTATTCATTTATCACACCAGCTGCAGTTTGTCTGAAGAGAATTATTACTGTTATAGAGAGATGTCTTCATGGAGTCAGAAGACTCATCATCTGAGATCAGCACAAACTATGATTCACACAATACCTATCATATCTCTCCTTAAACTTATTTACTGCCAGGGCACTTACAACTACCTCCAGCAGTCTATTCCAGTCATGCATCACTCTCCAAGCAAAAAATCTAGTTTGCACATCCATACTAACTGCAGTTTTATACAACTTCCATGGGCGACACCTAGTTCTCTCACTACTTATCATGTATTGAAAAATTTCTTTGGTGAGTCTTATAGAATTCTTTTAGTAACATAGAGTTTTTGTCATGTCCCTCCCTTTTACCTTTGTCAGCTAGACCCTGCAACTCACACCTTCACTCTATCCTCACAGGAAGTATTCCATGAACCTGTCACCAGCTTGGTCACTTGTCTCTGGATCCTCTCTACCACCTTCCCATTCCCAAGAAACCCAGATGACCTGTGCACAGTAGTCAAGATATATATATATATGTGTGTGTGTGTGTGTGTGTGTGTTAATTTGTATGAATGTGTGTATGTTTATTATTCAACATCAACAGGCCTCCATGGAGTCAGAAGACTCATCATGGGAGGTCCCATTCTCACATGCAAGGCTCATCATACCTCGGCTTAAATGCATTCACTGTTCTTGCACTCACCATACTCTCAAACAATGCATTCCAATTGCATACCACTCTCCATGTAAAAAATCTACTCCCCACTCCCTTGCCCACACTCACCTTATACAACTTCCAGGCATGGCCTGTCATTCTCTCCCTATCTCCAGATATTCTATGAAAAATCTCGTCCACACTAATCTGGTAATTACCCCTTACCAATTTATCAAAGTCTTGGACAATAGAATCAAAACATCCTTACTTCTACATTTTTATTACAATATTGGTGGATTATAGGAATGATTCAGAGAACACATTAGTGTTCTCTGAATTTCCCATAATCTTTTGTAGTGTCCTGACAATTTTAGGAAAATGTCCACGAAATTTCAAGACCCTATCCACTATCACTCCCAGATCTTTCATCTCCCCTACCTCTTCTAAAATATCCTTCCACCAATCTTATACCCTGCATCCCATCTTTGCTGCCCAAATTTTAAAACCTTATACTTTGCAGCATTAAACTGATATCCTCACACTTGTTCATTTAGACGGTCTCTATCTATTTAGTCTATTATTATAATATTATTATTATTTAGTCTATTTAGGTCCTCTTGCAAAGCATGACTTTAGTGACTTTTCTTTTGGGATGTCACTCTCCCATACACAACTTGCTGTTACATATCTGACAGCCAATCTCCAATCCCACCTGTTCCAATTTAACTACTATAGTGGCAATCTATGAAAAGCCTTTACAAAATCTAAATACACTACTGTATATGCATCTTCCTTGTCCAATGCATTTGTCACTTTGTTATAAGTCATCAGCTTGCTGAAACATGATCTTCCTTTAGCAAACCCATGCCATCCACCCAGTTCTGAATCCTTGTCCTCATTAGCTTCTTCAACACTTGACCACAACTCAGATAATCAGACTGGCCTATAATTCAAAGCCTTAGTCTGATCACTCCCTTTATGAATCAGAACAATTTTGTCATCTTTCCACTTCCTTGGAACCTGGGCTAATGTAAGATTCATGTTAAAAATAAATTTAAAGCTGTTGTTAATTCCCTGGAACATTCTTCCAAGACATGATGATATACCATAAAATACCATGGCCTCGTTGATATCAAGTTGACTCAATTCCTTATATACTTCTTGCTCACTCACCATCAGTGGTTCCTTCCCCATTGCCGCTGCTCTCAAGTTTTGCATTATGTTATATCACAAGGATGGAATGCTTGAGTCATTGTTTATCATTCTCCTTATCACTGACCAACATCATTCTTCCTTCTACTGGCCATATATCAAAAAAACTATTTCTTTTAGCATCATTTGCTGCTACTCTTGCTGCACTTTTGCTAGCCTTATTAAGTGAGTTGTCTTCCTTGCTTGCAATTTTATACACCTGATGTAACTTATTATCTCCACTCATCTTGTACTACTTCCACAATGGCTTTTTCTTCCAGATTGCACGCTTCACTCATCCATTTTACACTTACCTTATATAATCTCCTGACCTTTGGAATACACTCAGTCATTGCCTCTACGAGATACTTTTTTTGCCTTCTAGTTCCACATATAACCCTTTCTCACAAAAGTCCCAATATGGCTGGCCCCCACCCAAATGATCACTTGATGGTGACTTTGATCAGCTGGAGGAAGATTTGACACTTCATTTCCAACAACAATATCTTCTGATGAGATAATCAAATTCAAGACCCTTGATCCACGTGTGGCCTCTGTACATACTGTGTTTTATCCCTTAAAAACTCAAGAAATTCATTCTCTTTGGTTCCTGATACTGTATCTTCATCCCAGTCTATATTGTCATAATTTAAATTTCTTATTAGCCAGACCAGTTTGTTTGAATACTTCCTTCTTACTGCCTTCCACATTACCAGGTCTATAGCAATACCCTATTAAACATTTCATCCTGTCCACCACCACTTCACACCATACTGCTTCTAAACCACTGCTAGTATTTGCTTCTTGCTTCTCCACCCTAATGGTCACAACTCCTCCTCCCTTTCTATCTTTCTGTCTTCACAAATGACTACATATTCCTGTCAGAATGTCATCCTTGTTCAACCATGTCTTACCTATACAAATAATTTTATAGCAAATGAATTCTTTCAACACTAAAATTTCATTCCCCTTGTTTTGAATACTTCTAGCATTTGTTAACGTACACTAACTCATTTCTGTTTCTATGACAAGTCTCACTAACCCCTCACTTCTAGGATATGACTCCTTTACACTTTCCCTTGTCCATTCCTGTCTGTCATCACTGATGATAGACAGAGTGCACATAATATGATGTGCATTTTATTATGCTGCTCATGTTTTTGACCTTTTTTTAAAAAAAAAAATTATATTGATATTTCTAGATAAAGGTAAAAGCAATTTGTTGCTTTAAGTTCCACAGCTGAAGGCACTTGTTCACTTTCCCTGTGTTCTTCCATTTGCTTATGTATTAACCCTCTGATCCTACATGTTGTACATGAGTTTGTCAATAGTCATGGAAGTTCAAACATGCCACCAACAGAATATGAATACTTCGTGTATTAGTGTGTTTGTACACCCTTATACTACTATCAGCTAAAATTTTGCATGGGAGTATTGATTAAATTAATTCCAAATATTTGTACATATAATGATCATCATAGTTGAAAATTAAGCAATGAAGGTATATGGAGAATGGAATCTCTCCTTATAGTTGCGAGACAGCAGGGTAAAAACTGATGATATTAGGATCAAATGAGGTGTGTGTGTGTGTGTGATGATTTAATTGTTTACTTTTTTAAATTTCCAACTGTATTACATTGATGATTACATATGTGAATCAAAATATTTGTAGTTAACGTATCTTAATTAAATAATTCATCTGTGTAAATTAGTCTAACTACTAGAATATTACTTGGCATGTTTTGTAATTCGGCAAAATTTGAGATGTCTTTGGCAACACTGTCAGTTCTCTCATGAATTAGGTTATATTCTTTAATTTTTTGGGATATATATATATATGTGTGTGTGTGTGTGTGTGTGTGTGTGTGTGTGTGTGTGTTGTGTTTTGGTATATATTTATTTATTATGAAATGTATTACTTTCTGTTTTAATCATTTTATGTTGTTTATTAAATTGTAATATTTAAGATAAAGTTATGATGTGTTTAATTGTTACTGTTTTCAGAAATTTAATAATTTATTTCAGTAATAAACACTTTTTTAAGCCCTGAGTAGCAGCACTTTATTCTTTCATAGCATTAAGGTTATACCATCATTGGTATTATCTTAATGTCAGACATTATTCAGAGATGATTTAGGTCTTAATTAAAGAAAGCTGTTTATTAAACCAGGGCTCTTTTTATAAATAAATCTATATTTTAAAGCAGTTTGTTAATTTTGGGCTCTGCCCACTTTCTCTAACCCCATCTATTACAGTGCAACTGCAGATAGAGGAAATTAGTAGAAGGCTTCGTACGGGTGACCTGGGAATTCCTCCTAATCCTGAAGACAGGTTTGATTTACAGAGACCACCTACTAATGTTTTTATTTTTAGTTACAGCTTTAATACACTGTTTTTCATAGGTTCTAAATATGTAGCTAAACATGCAGGGAAGGATCTTTTTGAACATTAACACATAAAATAATTTTTTTCTTCAAAATTAATAAATTTAATATTTATATATATTATTTCTGTTTATCTAGAAGTGTTTTAAAATATATTTATTTTGATTAGTTGCTTTGGCTTAACATCTCATTTGTATGAATGTATATATTTCATAAAATAGAGAGAGAGAGTGAGAAAGAAAGAATCTTGGAATAGTGCTATTATTCTACTTCATCTGGATTAATATCCAACTTTGATGTTATTGTTAAACATTTTTACATTTTCTTGACATCTCTCAAAAAAATTTGTTTGCTAATTGTTTGGTTTTCTGTCATTTTTCTGATCATTTATAAATATATAATTAAATCCCATAATTGATCAATCAGGCAATGGTAGAAATATATTCATTGAAATTACTGGTTATCTCTGTTCTTGTCTGACATGCAGTAATTATAAGTTCATTACAAGAGATACTCTTTTATTGCAGGTTTTCTAAATGAACAAGAACTCTTTAAGCTGTTATTAGCCAATGTCAAAGTTTTCTAGCTTTAGTACATGGCTATCTAATGCTTAGTGTTTTCCATTCCAGGGAGAGAATAATTTATAACTTTTATTTTTATTTTTTTAATTTTTGTTATATATGCTGAACTCTATAGTGTAGTTTTAAAGAAATGTCAGTTTTATCCCAATAACAATTGCAGGCCACTACTTTTTTTGTCTAGTTTTAACTAGCAGTAGTGTGATCATATTTATATATGGTTTTTATTAACTGTTTTTTTCTTTTGTCTGACATCATTCAGGTGAAAATGAGAAAAAGGGCACCATCGCAATGGATGAAGAATTTTTGATAGATTTTCATTCATTTTAATTGTTTAAACTATTTATATTGTATGAAATTTTATGCAAATTCAAACTTTCTCTTTTATATGTTTTGATATTCATTTGAACATTTTCAGTGAGGATTGCTTGATCAGGTATTTGTAATTACTGAAGATCTATTTTTATGTGCTGATTGGAGAAGGGAAAAAAAAGAGGATGATTTGGGGTGCTCAGAATTTGCAATTCCTTGTTTAAAATATCTGTTATAAATACTTTTGTCTTTGTAGAAACAAATTCATGAAATATATACTCTGTAATGAGGTTGCATATATAAGCATTTCACTTAGTGGGATGTGGGATTTTTATCTGAGCCTTCTGTGTAGTTTTTAATTAAGTGCAAGTTAATATTTTCCTTGTGCTGGGGCTGGTATGGTATATTTTAGAAATTTACCTTCTAATGCTATTTTTCTGAAATTACATTTTCTTCTTGATTAAGAAAACTTAAAATTATTGGAATTACTGACTATAAATATTTTGTCAGGACAGTCATAATATTTGGTTTGTTCAGAGAATATAAGAAATGAATAATTTAGACATTGAATGATCTTATGTTTTTCGATTTCTTACGTTAGTTATTGAAATTTGATAACTGGAAAATAAAGAACTGCTTTCTAATTCTGGTATAAAATCTTGAAATATTATTCTTGTGATTGGAAAAATAGCAGAAATTCTTCTGCTCTCAGAGAATTCAGGGCGAACATTATACACTTGAGAATGGCAGCTATAAAAATGAAACGTATTTAAATGCTATTAAAATTTTTATCTTTCTGCTTGGTGCAGTAACTTGAAACAACACTGTCTATATCTTGGTACTTTTGTGTACTATGCATAAATAAAATGGGTCTCCTTTTAGCCAGCTAAGTTTTGCTCATCACATCTGCCTAAGATCAAAAGATTGTGCTTGCATTTGGAGGGGGGAAGAATGTTACAGAATAGAATTACATGGCTCAGTTGTGGTCAGGTTCTTGGAATGAAAGCATTGAAAACATAATTTTTCCAAAAATATAATAATAAATAATTAGCTTAATCACAAGCTTGTTTTGCTTAGGCTTATACTTACACAACAAGTATTGACTATTGCTGCTGTAGTTTCAAATTACTATACCAAACAGAAAATAAAATTCAAACATCTTGCTTCAATCACCAGATTATTGGCTATTACACTGTTTTGTTTCTTGCACTTAAATAAGTGAAATTTAAAAAGAAAGGGAGGGGGGGAAGGTCACCTTGGGCTGAGTTAACTTAAGATATCTTTCTGGATTTTCATTAATGAGATTCCAGCTTACAGAAGTGACTCTCTTAAAATGCTTTCACAGATAGTGTTTGCTGTTAGTATGGAAGCGGTCTTAAACATAATTTTCGTGCATAGACTAGCACAGATATAATTCCTGTCAGCATGCATATAATAATGCTAAATTATGGTTGCTTCATGATACATAATGAATATTCATTAATCTTAAAATATTTGAACTTTCAGGACAGTATTATAACTACCTTCAGAGGAAGAATGCTTTCTATGAAAATTATTGGTTGGCTGATTAAACCATAGTCTCTAAAGTAAAGATTTTTTTTGCCCTTGAACACTTGGTTGTTATGGAATATCAGAATTTAAAAAAAAATCTTCTTGTGGAAACCTGTAGTAATTTATATTATAAAAACTCTTTTGAATGTAAAGTCAGGTTGAAATGAAATACAAATTAGTTACCATATTTTTCTGCACAATTTCCTTGAATATACTATTCTAAAAATATGAGGATGAGGTGAACGAGTTTAGCTGATATAAAAGTAGACTGCTTCTTAATAGGCATTGAAATGAAATCTCCATTCTTATTGTTCTTGATTGCTACTGTTTTCATTTAGATAATTATGATATGAGTTTTTTGGGCAACTTCTGTTTCATAAATTAAAAGTGCTGTAATATAAAAATCACTAACTTACAACAGATGAAATTCAAGAAAACTCAATCTCAGAATTTTTTGGATGTGAAAAAGCTGGTATGATGGTACAGAGTTGGAAAGTGCTGTGCTTACTTTGACTACTGACATCAGTCATAAGTTCAGTTGCTGCTCTATTTATAAATAAAGCTAAAGCTGAAGTTATTTTATGATTAGTTCTGGGTTTGGACTCTAGCAAAGTGGTTGGTTTTCTCTGGAATTGCTTTGCTTTCTCTTCACTAACAGAAATGCAGCCATTTGTATATGCATGAAATCCAGCTGTTTATGTGCAAATATTAGTAAATGTATAACTGCATTAGGATATTTCCATAATTGGCTCATAGCTACTTTACATAAAGAACATCATTCACAGATCTAAGTCTTGTTATTGCTGACAACCAATCCAAAAAGGTGGGGGGATACATTAATTATTATATGAGATATGTTGCATACAGTATGTTTCATCATCCTGTATTGCATCCATGATAATAAAGTAAGTTGATCAGCTTTAAAAAAAAAATAAATAAATAAATAACCCGAACTGGACTATTTATTCTTTGTAAAGGGTGTAGTCACAAGTACGGTACATCATTTGCTTTTGGGTTGAAAAGACCTGGATTTGAATTCTGTTTAAATAAAACTTTATCAAGGCTTACAACTGAAGGTAAGTTAACAGGTCTCATACAGAGGTTGAAGGGTTTCTCCCTTCTGGAAACTTGGTTTTCATCATGCAAAACTGCTGGAGAATATGAAATGAACATATACTAGCTTCATGACTTTGCTTTGGCCTTAATTCCAACCAAACTTATTTTGTGATCTTCTGGAGGATGCTTTGAGAAATGTCAAATATTGAGATGAAAGCTATTTAGTTGCCTTACAAGTTTCAGGTCAGTTTTTGTATTTCTTTTATTCTCATTAAATTCATTCAGAGATATTTAAATATTGCAATTAATTCGGATTAATTTGGAGTTGTTCATTTTGAAATGATATTAAACCAATCAAGATATTTTTATATTTATTTAATGAGATTTAAGAAATATACACATGCACAACTTAAAAAAAAAAAAACTCATTCCTTGCTTGGAACATCTCTTTTCTACCTCTTTAAGAATGTACAATTGAATTTGAGAGAACTGATAGTATTTGGAATATTACATTTCATTAAAAATGGAATAAATCTGCAGAGATGAGTTTTTTTTTTTTTTTAAATAATTATTAAGATTAGTGCAAAGCAGTAATTCAGTGCTATTTTACACAGAGAGAGAGAGAGAGAGCTTGGTGAAAATCTGAATATAGGTAGACTTTTCATATCATAATGAAAGTATGATATCTAAGGAATTAAATACATTTTTTTTTATTGTTGTATTATCTATATTTTTCTGTTAATGTCATTCCCACCTATGAAGGATTGAATGTATCCACAATACATTCAGTACTGTAGCTATGCTAACGTAATGGTAAGATAATCTTGGGATGCTGCTCTAGAGAAAAAAAAAATATTTTTTCAGGCCTCAATAAGTAGGATGATTGTCTTATATTGACTGTGAAAATAGTATGTCATCTAAAAGATTTTCACATGCATCCACGTTGTCATAAAATTGAAACCTACATCCTGTTGGTGGAGAGAGAGAGAGAGAGAGAGGAACAAATGCCATCCACTTAGTCCACCAGCCTGAAATAGTAGATATAACTGTTACTTTTAAGATTTGAGCAGAATTACAGCCAGTATCGTAATGTTGTAGGTTTTATGACTGTTTCCTCTGTATTTCAAATATTTATTTTATTCAGTTATACAGATTTCTTCAATGACTATTTCAGTTAATTATTAAAGTTTTTTAAAAAAAAAAAAAAAAAACAGTACCAGATGAATGGAAGAAAATATTACAGTGCCAATTAAAAAAAAAAAAGAGATAAAATACATTCAAGTAATCAGAGAGGTTGATTTATCATCTACACTGATTTTTATAAATTAAGGAACAAAGAGAAAAATCACAATAACTCAGAAACTGTATGATGAATTTTTATGTAGTTCAGTGGAAAGTAGTACAATATAAGATATGAAAGAAACACTCACAAAAATTGTAAATAAATAGTTTAATTCAGTAACAAATGAATACACATAGACAATGGTCAAAAATGAGGTTAAAATGAGATTGTTGAAGTGTCTCCATAAGGAATGTGGTTACCACTCATAGCAATTCAATGTTTGCAATGTTTTATACTTTTTTATAATGGTGTCCAGGAGCTCCATTGGTAATGACCATCACTCCTGCACAACTCTCCTAAGTCTCTCGATGTTTTTTATTTGGTTGGGGGGGGGGTTGAAAGCATGTCTTCTTCTTAGAGCATCCCAGACATGCTCAATAGGATTAAGGTCAGGAGACCTGGGCCTGCCTGTCAGTCCATATATATAAGATAGTCTCTTTGAAGATATTGGTCCATGAGTTTTGCTTGATGAGGACAAGCATTGTTATCTTGTAGGATAAATGTCTCTCCTATTGCACCTGCATACAGATAAAGCATAAGGATCCAGAAACTTGTCTCTGTAAGTCGGAGCATACATGATTCTGCTAGGAAGCACATACATGTTCTTGCATCCACCCAACAAGATGCCTCCCAAAAAATCACACTACCTGCAACATAGGTGTCCCTTTCATAGTGGATATTAGAGGGATAATAACATGTCCCTGATTCTCTCCATATCTGAGTCCTCTTAGGTCTCACTGTGTCACTTTGTAGAGCAAATTAGGATTCATCCATAAACAATACTGACCCCCATTGGTCTTGGCTCCATTCGACATGGAGCCTGGCCTGTTTCAAATGTTCTCACCTGTGATACTAGTTGCCTAGCATAGATCATCTTCATGAAACCTTCTGCACAGAGTGGAAGCAGATGCTAATGTTCCTGTAGCTGTTTTGGAGTTGCACTCCTGTTTCAGCAAGCAGTTAAATGGAGATATCAGTCACCTGCTGCTGTCCATGGCCTTCCTTCACTGTATCTCCAGGATGCTTTTTGTGACTATTGGAATTGGTTTCAATCTGTGAACCACAGAACAACCCATATGACAGTTCATTGTTAGTAAGTGGAAAGTTAAGCACTTTGGCTTGATAAAAATTCCTGTGGCATATTACTTTGATGGGATTATGCTTGGAAAAACTGAAGCTAGAAATCTTGGAGTTATGTGGACTACTCCATCTGACGTTGGCTGGCCTTTGTCTTGGGATGTTTCACCTGAATTCATCGGTTAAATGTCATCTTGATACAAAATGGAAAACCACTCCAAACTGTCTGTTTTTATGACATGGTTATTTGCATATACAACTGACACAGTCACTCATTTTTATATGATAACCAGCCTCAGCATCACTTTATATAATATTCTTGACTTTCAAAGCCCCCCCCCCCCCTCCTCAAAAAAGTTATTACATTTTTTTTCTTTGTTCTTTAATTTATGGAAACCAGTGTACTTTGAAAATTTGTACAAAACTTATTCAAAAATTATAACCGAATCTGTTATTGCATGATGAACATAAGGTTTTGAAGCTGGGCAATCATGTATATAGATGAAATATTTGCAGTAAAACAGATAATAGAAAAATCATTGGGATATAGTATATACACAGCACTTTCAGAATGATTTGAATAGGCTGGAACTACGGGCAAATGATAATGGCTGTCAGTTCACTGTTAGTAAATGGAAAGTTAAGCATTTTGGCTTGATAAGAATTTGAGTGGCATATTACTTTGGGATTATGCTTGGAAAAACTGATGAGGCTAGGAATCTTGGAGTTATGTGGATAGGAATTTGAAGTTGTAAATACAGCTCAGAGGATAATTGTGGTGCTGAAACTCTACATTTATATCTCCTCCTGAGATTTTTATTTAATAAGGTTGAAACACCTTATGGTAACTTGTTCTGGTAAAATACTTATAAGCTCTGTATTACTAAAATCTTGGTATTTCTAGCCTGGCTCCCACTGATGAGACCTCAATAAAGGCCAAAACTGGTCTGGGTAGTAGCCCCTTGCCTTTAATACAAAGCATCATACATCTCCTTCAGGAGATGTGCTTTGCATTAAGGGTAAATATTAAGATTAGTGATCAGCGCTTATTCTACTTTTACCATGAGTTGCCTTGGTCTTGCACTACGTGCAAGGTCAGCTAGACTTGCAACACTTGCAGGTGCAAACTTGACTTGTTTGTCTGTTTGCTTACTTGGGATATGGAGTAAAACCAGGTTTAAAATAGCTTGGCATCTTTAACATTTTTTATACCCAAGGTAAAATACTTTCTACATGTGTGTGTGTGTGTGTGTGTGTGTGTGTGTGTGTGTGTGTGTGTGTGTGTGAAGGAAGTCATTTTGCCTCTCTTTACGTGGCTTGCTACAACCATGTCCTGTACTACTACTATGTTCATATTGGTCTCCTGGGTTCCATTGGGATAAAGAAGCTGTGGAAAAGGTGCAAAGAAGAATTACAAAGATGATATTGGGAGTATGGAATGTCGGTTATGAGGAGAGTTTGAGAGAAAGAGAAGTGATGCAATAGAAGTCTAACTTATAAATGAGTGTTATAGGATACTGGAAATTTTTTGGTATATGGAAGGTGGGAAGAGAACACAGAAGCATCCATGGAAGTTAAGTTTATGTGCAATTTAAAAAAAAAGGCTGAGCATTGAGATTTTTTTATTTTTTTTCCCCCCTCAGAGGGCAGTGGATGAATGAGTGAGTTTACTTATTGAAATGGGGTGGGAGCTCCAGTGTGAATGAGTTTAAAAGAAGGCGTGATAGCTTGTGTAGATATTGTATAGTCTGCCTTGGTGAGTGTTTGGCTCTCTGGAGGTCTCCGATAATAATAATCAGATTCCTTCTATGGCTCTGGAAACTTCCTTGAGTAAGAACCTCAAACATTGAATAGCTTCAAGCATTTGCCATCTTTGTGATATTTATCTTCTGTATATTTTGTGTTTCCTCCTTTTCTTTGCTTTTAGCTTATAAATATATCAACATAACATCTTTATGATATTTATCATCTGTATTTTTCCATGCTAAGTTTTGGATATATATTTTTATGCATAACTTAGTTTTCTTATATTTTTCTGTTTATTCTCTAAAGCCATGCTGACTTCTTTGCCAAGAACATTCAATATATTGTATTTACTCAAATATAACTCATCCTTGCGTATATCTTGCATCCCTGATTTTACTTTACAAATAAAAAGTTTTGCATATACCTTGCACACGAAAAAAGTTTATAACTTTAAGAAATAGATAGTTAATGTTGTTATGGCAGTTTCAGATATTTTGGAATTCAGTTGAGAGAATCAGCATTTCAACTCAACAGTCTTCGGCTTGCCTTTGTCGTTGAGTCATGCTATCATTTGTTAATATCGCACCAATCACATGCGAGACCGGAAGCAGCGATAGCGAATAGCAGATTCTTGGTAAGTTATGATTCAAAAATGATAAAAGGACAAGCAGTAATGAAACTTGTTTGAATTTAATGGCCTGGTTGGCATATCCGCTCTCCAGCCAAAAGGCTGCATGTTCGAATCCCGCCGTGGACATGATGTTTGTGATTGTCTGTGGAAATACTAGTGATGGTGGATGGTAGATGGCGTTGGTGAGGTGGAGACAGAGAGAGAGAGAGATGGTAGGTGGCCTCCCTCGATGAGTTTGTGGACTCCCTGGTGGTGTTGCATAATAATAATAATTAATTATTGAAGCTTTGTCGCTAAAGATTCAAATATATCACGTGATGTGAAGGTGAGAGGTCGGTTGCATAAATAGCGTTTAATTAAAATTTAAATTTAAATGCCTTCATTTTATAAATAATGCGAGCAATTATAAATTATAATGAATATTGAGAATTTAATTATAAACGTCAATTAAATTTTTTCTGAAAAACTTTTTTGGGGAAAAAAGTGAGAGTTATATTTGAGTAAATACGGAGTCATCTAATGTTTGTGCTTATAGTTGTGTTGGGGTGGGGTAGGAGCTGTAGCCTGCTGTTGGCCAAAAAAAAGTTTGAAGATAGTTAAGCTCTCTTGCTCTGCGAGTTACTATTTTAAATTCCATTCTTTTGGGTTCCATACTGTTGTGTTTGGATGATGATGTGGTTGTTTATGTAGATATCTTTCAGTGTGGGTTGGCTTTTTGTAAATAGAAAAAGATTGTAGGTATTATTTCTGGGAAAATTCCCATGTTACTTCTCTAAGTAAATTTATGGCTATTTAGCCCATTTTTATTTAGGAGCCCCCTTTTTTATAATGTCATTGGCTTTTTACTCAATTTTAAGACATTGCTGAAGTTTTATATAGATAGATATATGAAGAATATAAGAGGGAAAATTCGGGTATGCTGTTGTAGAATGTTACTGCTGTCTTCTTATTCAGCGGCATCCTGGCATGTGGCGACATACATTCATCTGCTGTTGACAGGAGGGGATTTGGAAAAATTGTGGGAGAATTATTGGTGAGGCAAGGGATATGTGAATTTTTTGAAAAACCCAGGTTTATATATATATATATATATATATATATATATATATATATATATATATATATATATTAAGGGTGGGCAGAGAATACTTTGGGAGGTGGGGAATGGAAACTATTTTTTGGAGAAGGGGAAGGATATGATGGGATAAGATCAGGAGTAGAAGTGAAGGGGGTGTGAGCTGTTTCAACAATGTGTCGTCTTCGGAGCTCGTGGAGGGGGGGGGTGGAGGCTATGTCATGTTAGCTTGGTGTTTCTGTCTTTGGTGTAGAAAAAGATTAGTCTGAAAGGTGAGTGACTAATGTATCAAAAAAAGCAGGCTGTTAAAGTGAGTTACAACAGAGTCCAGTAGGTTTGTTCATTGGGCTAAATGGGAAATATATGATTTGCATGGCTTACCCAGACTAAAGGTTTGAAAGTATGAGTAGCTGTGGTAAATGCATTTTAAGAACATCTTATGCTGCAGTAAGCATTTTAGCTTAAATAGCTTAGACACCTCCTCAATAACCGGAAACCATTGCATCTGGAACACTTTGAACGGCATTTTCTTAATATTATTATTCCATGTCTATCTTGTTGGTAAGCAAAATTTGCATTATATCTAGCTAGGAATGTTAAAATTAATCTGAAATATGGTTATAATCCATGAGCCAAACAATCAGGACTTGCAAAACATGCGCTCACCATCAGACACAGAATCCTTTTGAAAAAAATAAGGTTCTCATTAAAAATAATTTCTTAGATTGTTTATGCAAAGAAAACTCTGAAAACTTGCTACATAGTTCTTCTTTACAAGTTCCAGAATTAAATTTTATTTTTATTTATTTAATGAATTTTTATTTTATTTTTTAATCTCTTGTTAAAGTTATTTTTACTAGACCCTTAATGTATTTAGACCATGACACTCTACATCATGTATGTGCAGTTTGTGTTTTCATTTGTGTTTAATTTGAAAGTCATACTGAAGATATCCTTCATAGTAAAAAAAAAAATTATGCTAGTTAAATCCATATTATGCTTAATTTACATTTAGGTGAGGAGATGAATTTAATCTCCAATGTGAGATCATTGCCCTGCTTATTGGAGTGCCTGAAGTGGCTTGAAAAATTGATGTTTGATCTCTAAAGCATGGTTTTCTGGCAATGTAAAAAAAAATTGATAAAAATATATTTTAAAAAATCCTTAGGCCACTCACAGTAAAAAATGTACTACAGGTTTCCATATAACCTTTTGTGGGTGGGAACAACATAAAATAAAAAATCAACTAATTTTATTTCTAACCATCTTTCAGATCCATAAGTTAAAATTGGTTTGAACGCTGTTCCTGTATGCATCAACTTTGGTGTTTTGAATAATTTCTAATTCTATACAACTTTATTCAGGTTGACTTCCCACAATAACAGCTTTGAGTATTTTGTTGTCTATTGTCATATTTAATTTATATTTAACTAGCTAAAATGTTTTACTTGTTCTAGAATGCTTGTTCCTATTCAGAGTGCAGCTGATCTGTTACATGTTCCTGCCTGTTTTCATAGTTTGTCTTCTTTCTTTTTGTGCCAAATTAGTTAAAACATTTATTCAGTTCAGTTATGGAATCCTGAAGCATTGTACCAGATTTCTTTAAGAGGATAATATCTGCATAAAATCAAAAGCTGAGATTAACAGTCTCAGTTTTATCTGGTTTTAAAATCAGATAAAACTGAGATCCATGGTCCATGTTACTTATTTATCCTGTTTGTGCCTCATGGCACATAAAGCTGAGATCTGTTTCTTCCAAATACCTCTGTCCTGAGCCACCAGTTCAGCTTGTTTGCATTTCTGCATGCCAGCTATTCTTCTTTCCTTGTCTCTCATTTTCTGCCAAGTTAATTTAGGCCATCCCCTTTTTCGTATTTCTCTGTTGTATATTTTCAATATATGCCTAGTCCATTTGCATCTGCATAAAAAAAAAAAAAAAAAAAAAAAAAAATTATTTCATCAGTGATGCTCTTTTGCTCATTTAGCTTATATAAGTCACTGGGGGGGGGGGGGGGCTAAAATATATTACACAAACTTTTTTTTTTTTAAGCTTCATATTTTTTGGTCAGCTTTCAGTGTCTGATCCATATAATAATATGACCTTAACATTGCATTGAGCAGTTTTATTATGACATTTTGATGATTTCCACATATTATTTAATATTCTGAAAGCAGTATTAGAAATTAAAAGAAATTAAAAATATCTTGATTTTAATTTCTTTGTGGCATTTGCTGTTTACTTTAAGAACATTTGTTTTAGTCATATTTATTTTGACCAACCATTTCAGTTGCTTTGTACAAGTCTTCTGATTGTGTTTGAATGTCATATCATATTTTGATATCAAACTATGTCATCAGCATAATCTCGATCTGAGACATAAGTTCCATATAGATGTTGAATAACAGTGGAGACACCAAGCCATCTTTGTGTACCTCCTTCAGTACTGTTTTTCTTATTGAAATATAGATTATGTATTGCTTGATGTAGATTAGCCATATATTCAAAATACAACTATAAACCATATAGTTATATTTTGAACAGCTTTTCTCTTGGGACCTTATAATATCCTTTTCCAGATCAGCAAAACATCATTGCTAAATTCCCATGATTTCTTAACTATTTCTCTTAAAGTGAAAATCTAATCATAGTAACTTCTATTTGGTCTTGAATTTATCTTGTTCTTCAAGTTTCCCTTCCAAGTTTTTCTTAGCATCTGTTAAATATTCTTGCATGAATCTTATCTGGAACACCCAGTAGGGATATACCTCTAATACTGACATTCAGTTTTCTTTCTGTTTTTATAGATGAATACTATGAGAGCTATACTCTGGTCATCTGGAATTTGACCTTTTCAGGTCTTATGAATTATACAGTGTACCCATTATAAAACTTTCTTACCTCCATATTTGAGATTTCTAGTTGAATATAATCTATTTCAACAGACTTTTCAGATGTTTGATGCCTTTTTCTAAAGTGTTGATATGTAATCCTGATTACATTTCTCTAGAATATTTTCTACCACTATTCTGTTGCCACTTGTTTCACTTATCAATCATGAATCCTGACTCCAGGTTGTTTAATATGGACTGAAGGAAAGGGACATGCCAGCAATGACACAGTACCATTGATCTGTCATGCTTGGTTATAGCAGGACAGGGTGGTCGTGGTAGGGGGGGGATTATTTTCTTGGCACTGCTTAGGATCCTTGAGACCAATAGAGCAGGAGTTAAATGCTGCATCCACCTAAACATTTTTGCCAACCAGTAACACTCGTTTGAATGGGTGTACCTGGTTGGCATCTCACTGAGGGAACATTAAAGATGTTCAGCTTGAGTATCAGTGCTGTCAGGGTGGATATCTCTATTAAGCTGTTATCACTTGGTGTATATATTTCAAGAACATGAATTATACTTGCCTATAACTTTACAACAGTTATTTTAGTATCCTATAATGCAAAGTCACTTCCTTTTAGATATGCATTAGGTTATACATTAAGGGAGGGTCGCTTCCAGACCAGTTTCATACCTTTATTGAGATCTCATCAGTGAGAGCCAGAGCTAGGTAGATACCAAAGTTGAATTCAATTCAAAAGTCATTTATTTCTCTCATACATTATACTCATATCTCATATACAGTATTCTAATGGAACTCATTATAGGGCAAAAACTTGTCTGGACAGTGCCCTTCCCTAGATTTATTTTATGTTTTTTTTTTTTTTTTAATTAATTTCAAAGACAACAGGAAGTCTCAATATAACAAAGAGTGTGACAGTTAACAAAATTTGAGCAGCTGTCTCTGGAACTCTAATTTGTGCAATTAGATAGGGTCACTTCCAAGAGATTTTTCAGGATCATAAATGTTATCACAATTTTTTTTTTTTTTTTTTTTTTTTTTTTGGTGTGTGTGTGTGGGTGGGAGGGGGGGGGGGTGCTTCACTGAGATTGTCATTTAATAGTTCATGATAAATGTCAATAAATCACTATTTTTAGAACATTATAAAGTAGTTGTAACTTCACCTTAGCAGGGCTAGAACATATGAAGTTTTATATTCTAGATCTGTATGCCGTGCACTGCGAAGTTCAAATGCTATTAACATCGTGGAATAAGTAAGAATGATTCAATGCCATTGAGTTCATCATTTATGCATGCTGAAATGTGAAAGATGTGTTTATAGAGAGAATGAACAGGAGGTACGGATTTGTAGAAAGTGTGATGTTCTTTTAAGACTGAGTTATCGGAGAATGCAAAACAGACTGAAAGAGTGAAAGTTAGTGTAAATGTGAGGTGCAGAACACTGTGAATAATGGAATGAAAGCAAGTGAGACTGACGGAGTGAAGAAATGAATGAAGATATGGAAGTGAAAGTAAGTAGGAATGAGGAAATGGAAGAAAGGAATGGCAGAACAAGAGGAGCAACAAAGTGGATTGTTGAATGCATGATTTGAAAATCAAGTTGTTCAAAATGATAAATGAAATGAGGAATGTGTGAAGTGATATTTGGTAGAAAGAAATGAAAGAGAGCAAAAAAGATAGTAGGATGGAAAATCAAGAAAAAGAGGTGACTTGAGAATAGTCAAGTATTGGAATTCCATTATTAAAGCTATGGTTAATGCAAGAGTCCATAAGGGCTGCTTTCCAGGAGAGAGAATGAGCAAATTAATTCATGCTTTGGATATGAGAAGAAAATGAGCAAGAGAGTGAGTTGTGGGAACAAATGATTTGGTTGGACATAAGGAGAGCATAAGGATGGATATCAGGAGGTTATTGTGAGGAGAGTGAATGATAGCAGCATAAGTAGGAAATGTCAGTGTTGCCTAGATATGACAATGATGAGTTAAGATACAGAGTGAGAATCATGAATGATAATGGCAAAGTTGTTTGTGAGGAGGGAGTGCAGTTTGTTGAGATGTGGCATGTATTTAAGGAAAGGATGAATTTGTATAAAAGTAATGGATTGCATTTGTGAATGACTTAGGTGTGAGTTAACTGGATGGAAATAGAAGTAGTGTTAGTGATGAAAAGAGATTGTGAATTTAAGAGGAACAGGAAACATGGAGTCTAAGTGGGCAGGGGGGACTTGACTTAGGGAGAGTGGATGTTAGAAGTAGTAGTGAATGGAGATGATCAGTATAGAAACAGAATGGATGGGGGGGGGGAGATAGTTCAGACTGTGGAGATATATGGGATAAGTGGTGATAAAAGTGATTGGGAAGGTGTGTTGGGGACATCACAGTCAACATGTGGCTTGGATAAGACTGGTTATAGACCTAAAAGTGAACTGCTGATATGCCAGGAGCATCAGAAATAAGGGAGATGAAATTGTTTCACTGATTTACTCAAAATTATTAGCCCCAAAATTGTCAAAATAAGTGAAACATGGTGGAATAAGGATGATTATGCTAAATGGAATAGAAATGGAAAGATCCGTTGTTTTTTGTGAGGATAAAAAGTATAAGCAAGGAAAGAAGGGAGGGAGAGTGTTGCTCATAGCAGTGAGTTATGTCCGCATAAGGTAGACATTATGCAAGAGGTAAATAGTGCAATGTTTTTGAGGCAGTGTGGTGTTAGGTGCAGGTTGGCAAGAAGAGATATTTAGTTGGATATTGCTATATCCCGAGGAATGTGAAGGGTGGTTATGAAGAAATGTATAGCACTTCGGTTAGTAAACAAGGTAAGGGTGATCATTATGGATGATTTTAATTATGACAGTATAGATTGGAATAGAGAGAGAGAGAGAGAGAGAGAGAGAGAGAGAGCATTTGGGAATATGGAAAATGTTCTTGAGTTCATAAGAGACTACTATCTTAGATAATATGTATCGGAGGGCATATGAGGTGTGAGATCTGTTTTCATCAGAGGATGTTAAGTGGGGTGTTCCACTTCCCTCCATTTGATGAGAGTGATCATAAAATGATCACCTGGGCTGTGGTTAGCCACATGAAGACACTTCTGTGAGGAATGGATAGATATGGAATTAAAATTATGGATGGTGATTATAAAAAGCTTAGGAGATGGTTCAGAGCTATAGCATGGAATGAGGAGTTAAGTGGGGAAGAAATAAATGCTTGGGAACTGACAGATACTTAACACCATCAATGTGAGAACATATTCTGAAACTCAAAAGACTGAATAAGGTAGGTGCCAAATGGATGAGTAAGGAGATTTATGCATGAAATCTGGAAGAAGGCACTTTGGAGGCAGCACAAGATGAATAATGGTTACAATCGGTTGCATGGAGAGTATAAAGAGCAGAGCAGGGCAGGAGGGTGACTAGTTTAGTCTATAACCATTTAGTAATGACAGCAAAAGTATAGTACATGCAGAAATTAGCAGATCAGGTCAAGAAAAAAACCTTTGGGGATTTTTTTTAAATATGTGGCAAATAGAAAGAAGAATGATTATGGCAAGGTAATGTTAGTGGATGAAAGTGGTAGATTGGTAACTGCTGCAGAGGACATTTTTCATTTTATTCAGTGAGGAATTCATCAGGGTGTTTCGTTCTCAGTTGTAGAGACTGAAATGAGAGAAGGCTTACCACTGAGCGAGCAAAAGGTATACGAGGAGTTACATAAGTTAATATCAATAAGGCAGTAGGACTTGATGACATATCACTACATGTCTTAAGGGAATGTTCTATGGAGTTATTGTCAGTCTTGACTTACCTGTTTAATAAGTCTTGTAACATCACAACTCCCAAATGAATGGGAGGAAGGTAAAATTGTTTCACTTCACAAAGGTGGTGCTGTTACAAAATATAGGCTGATCTCAGTATCTGGAGTTGTAGTTAAGGTATTGGAGAGGTTGGTGAGAACTAGGCTACAAAATGGGTAATAACAGCTATCTCTGCGCTTGTCAGCATGGGTTTGTTAAAGAGAAGTCATGTTTTACCAACTTGCTTGTGTACTATAACAGGATGACGAATGCATTGGACAAAGGAAATGCATGTACAGTGGTACACTCAGATTTTTCAAAGGCTTTTGTTAGATTGCCACACCACAAGTTGGGTAACTAAACTGTAGCAGATGGGATTGGATGATGGATTAGTGAGTTAAATAATTGCTATTTAGCTTGTATCTTTTAATGATATTGGGATGGGTTTAACTGGAGATATACAACTGTTTGCAGATGATGCGAAACTGGGAAGAGTGATTAGGAATCAAGCAGGTGTTGTGGTCTTACAGGAGGACTTGAATAGGTTGTATGAGTGAGCAAATTTGTGTAACTATCAGTTTAATGTTGCAAAAGTATGAGGCTCTAAAATTTCGTAGGCAGCAATGGGATGTAAAATATACACTTGTTGTATACCAGCGCTTCCCAAACTGTGGGCTGCGACCCCCTTGGGGGCCATAAGTTTGGTTGAGGGGGAGGCATGAAATAATGAAAACAAATTTAAAATGTTTTAAGACTAAGTAGATTTTTTTTAATCTTAAAAGAAACGTATTTAATTTTTATTATTTATTATTTCTTTTTTGTTCTTTTTTATATTTTAATGGAAAAAATTGCACATTGGTTTGGCTCACAAATTTTGCTTCTTGCATATTTCGGCAATTAATGAATATTATCATCATCATCATGTCATCTTCCTTATACCCTCTTTTACCTTGCGGTGTCGAGGGTCCATTGATCATCAGACCTCACTCCGTTTACAGGATAAGGTGGTCAGCCTTATGCCCTGGTATATCCTATGGCCCGTAGTGTTGAGTTCTCAAGGCCAGTTTGCCTGCTTTGCGGGATGAAAAACCCCAGAATAAACTGGGGAAAAAACCCTGCTGTCCACGCCCAAGACTGGCTAACTTGGCTATGGCTGAGGAAGATCCTTCAAGCTCCTCACGTCACCGACGGGAATCGAACCTAGGACACTCCTTCCCCAGGCATATGGTTGCAAAGCACATAGCCACTAGGCTAACCGCGCGGATTTAATGAATATTATATAAGTTTCATTTCAAAGGTATTGATAAGAAACACAAAAAAGATTACAAATGCAAAATCTTGAATATAAATTGTATTGAATATAAATATTCTTACTAAATAGCTTAAGGAAATTACAACGTACAATAGAATATACATCAAAATAAATTTTAATACACTTCCAATATTTCGGCAACGTCACGTTGCCATTATCACAGGAACTTGAATACAACACACGTGTACACAAGCACAACACACAGTAAATGAGGAACAAAGCAGGAAGCCATTCTTTCTCGTAAAATGTTGGTATTCTTGGCCGATTGGGCTGAAGGTCTTCTGATGTAGGTTTCTCAAATTTGTAGCAGTCTCATGCAACCAAATTTGTTGAGGTTTGGATTGTTTCTTAGGGCTGAGGCTGATTATTCCATGAATAGCCTTTCGTATTTGAATTTACTATGGTGTATTATCGTGGTTTTCTTCCACTGTATTCGATGGCAGGTATCCAGCGCATGGTCTGCAAGACCAGAGTGGCTGTATTGGTAAAACCGGATGTAGTCTTTGTGTTCTGAAATTCTGATATTAGCTTTCCTGCCTGTTTGGCCAAAGTAGGACAGCTTACAGCTGCAAGGGACTTGGTATACACCAGGTAGGTCTGGGGGGAGGGGGGTTGGTCTTTAGTGGAGTGGATAAGGGATGCCAATTTTTATAAGGTCTGTAACAAGAAGTTAAGTCATATTTTTTTTAGGATTTTTGTAATTTTTCTGAGGTGCCTCGGATATAGGGAATGGTGATGGATTTAGAGTAATTCTTGTTTTGAAGGAGGGGATGGGGAGGGTTGTGGTTTATTGGTTTCAATATTTTTTGGATTTTTTTTGTGGGGGGGGAGTAGCCATTAGCTAAGAAAGTGTTGAGAATGTGGTTAGGGCATTGTCATTTGAACGCATAAGTTTAGCCCTGTTGTGTAGTGTCTTAATGACTCCATATTGTTGTAGGGGGGGGAGAGGGATTGTGGTGAATGTATCTGCCTGTATGGGTGGGTTTTCTATAAACTGAGAAAACCAAGGTTCCATCAGGCTGGCGGGTGACTAATGTGTCTAAGAAAGGAATGCAGTTGTTTTTTTCTTCTTCCAGGGTGAACTTGATTCTGGGGTGTTGGTTGTTTAAGTGTGTTAGGAAGGAGGAGTGCATCGGAGCAATGTGACCAAATAGCGAAAACATCAACATAGCGAAGCCATATGGTTGGTTTTTGTGGGCAGAGTTTAAGGCTTTCTCTTCAAAAGTCTCCATATACAAGTTGGCTAAGGGTGGGGAGAGTGGAGAACCCTTGAAGAGAATGCCTTAAACTCTGCCCCACAAAAACCATATGGCTTCGCTATGTTGATGATGTGTTCGTTATTTGGCCACATTGCTCAGATGCACTCCTCTCCTTCCTAACACACTTAAACAACTAACACTTCAGAATCAAGTTCATCCTGGAAGAAGAAAAAAACAACTGCCTTCCTATCTTAGATACACTAGTCACCTGCCAGCCTGATGGAACCTTCGTTTTCTCAGTTTATAGAAAACCCACCCATACAGGCAGATACATTCACCAACAACCCCCTGCAACAATATGGAGTCATTAAGACACTACAGGGCTAAACTTATGTGTTCAAATGACAATGCCCTAACCACAGAACTAAATCACATTCTCAACACTTTCTTAGCCAATGGCTACTCCCCCCCCACAAAAAAAATCCAAAAAATATTGAAACCAATAAACCACAATCCCCCCTTCACAACAAAGATTACTCTAAATCCATCACCATTCCCTATATTCGAGGCACCTCGTAAAAAATTACAAAAATTCTAAAAAAACATGACTTAACTTCTTGTTACAGACCTTATAAAAATTGGCATCCCTTATCCACTCCACTAAAGACCCCCCCCCCCAAGACCTACTTGGTGTATACCAAGTCGTTTGCTGCTGTAAGCTGTCCTACTTTGGCCAAACAAGCAGGACAGTTAATATCAGAATTTCAGAACACAAGGACTACATCCGGTTTCACCAGTACAGCCACTCTGGTCTTGCAGACCATGCACTGGATACCCGCCATAGAATACGGTGGAAGAAAGCCACGATGATGCACCATAGTAAATTCAAATACGAAATTCATGGAATCAGCCTCAGCCCTAAGAAACAATCCAAACCTCAACAAATTTGGTTGCATGAGACTGCCCCAAATTTGGGAAACCTACATCAGAAGACCTTCAGCCCAATCGGCCAAGAATACCAACATTGCCTGCTAGGGGGCACCACCATCAGGACTTTTAGGAGAAAGAATAGCTTCCTGCTTCATTCCTCATTTACTGTGTTGTGCTTGCGTGCACGTGTCTTGTATTTAAGTTCCTGTGATAATGGCAACGTGACGTTCCGAAATATTGGAAGTGTGTTAAAATTTATTTTAATATATATTCTGTTGCACGTTGTAATTTCCTTAAGCTATTTAGTAAGAATGCATAACCAACGTCTAAGCCTTTCCACGAGAATGAATATAAATACAATAAATATTATAATAATATATGTGTATATTACGATTTTTTTTTCGATGGGGTCCGTGAAATATTTTAATTTTTCCAAAAGGGGCCTTGGCATCCATAAGTTTGGGAAGCACTGGTGTATACTTTACATATAACTTTGGAGGAGATTGAGGAGACAGAAACCTTGGAGTGGTGGTGGTGGATAAGTAACTGAAGTCCAGAGATCACATTGCACAAGTCGAAGTCATCGTATCAGAATTATGGATTATGTGGAGGTCTTTAACATTCAGAATTAAAGAGAATATGATCCCATTGTACAGGGTGTTTCAAATTAAAGTTCCCTTATTCAAATCAATCTGTAGAGAGAACCAGTACACAAAATACCTTCAGACTTGGTAGAGAGAGAGATATTGACAATAAAAAAAATTAGTTCAAAAATGACCAATAGGGGAACTATGGCACTGTGATCTAGAAAATATAGTGAATTTGCATACTACATGAGCCGTAATGCAGTAAAATCTTGCACATGTGCAAAATCTTTCCAGAGATCAGTTTTGTATGTATTCCACTGTAAACAATACTGTATGGTGGTTTTAGCTATTGATCTTGCCAAAGGCTAACATATTGACTGTCACCTCCATTGATCATCCTGATCACCTTGACAGCTCCTTATAGCACATACAAATTAAAGTACTCTGAATAGGAGTTTTGAAACACTGTATAAGGGCTTGATCAGGCCTCATATGGGTTATTGTGCACAAATTTGGTCTCCTGATTTTTGGTGATTATAAGAATATATATTAAAAAGGGTCCACAGATGACTAAAGTGATAACTAGTCTTTGGGATGTGGTAAAGAAGACAGATTGAGGGAATGCAATTTGCAAAACCTTCTGAATAGGAGGAAGAGAGGGGATGTGATCAAAATATTTAAATTGGTAAGGGGTTATATGAGGTTAATGTGTGAAATTTTTGAGGGAAGAGGGGGGATGGAACAAGGGGACATCCCTAGAAACTTATAAGGAGGTCATGAGCTAGGGCATTAGGAGCAGTTTTATTTTTTATTTATTTTTTTCATGGGAAAGTGGTTGATGAGTGGAATGCATCATCAAACAGTGTGGTGAATGCAGATAGATACGTTAAAGTAATTCAAAGTACGGTTTGATGGAATTTGTGTGTGACAGCGTGTACCTCCCATGATAAGTTTTGACTCCATGGAGGTCTGGCATTAATAATAATAATTTTGTTTGCAATTATTGCCAGGTTGAGTATAGAAAAAGAAACTTGAGATTTTTTGATCCGGGCATTTTTGTTCTTGGACACCTTGAAAAATCGAGGTTCATGTTAGCAGTTTCCATGCTTTCATATGGATCAGTGTCCTAAATTGTATGAGTGATTGTAGCATTGCAATATAGTCCCTACTTTTAGCACTTGGCTGAATCATTATCATAAATTGTATTTAACAAATTATATTCTTGCTTTTATCCTTATTGCATCCAAGCATGAACAAACAAACATTTGTGCATGAAATGTCTTAATGGGATATATTTTAACATGAGTTTGCCACAGTCAGTATTAACAATGCTGTTAGGTTGGAAAGTTCAAATCTTACATGTGGCTGAGATTTATAAAGGGTGTGTTCAGTTGAATGTGAGTTTACTAGTCTCATTTGGTAGTGGCAAGACTTTTCATCCTGCAAAACAGGCAAACTGGTCAGAGCACAAAGTTAACAGGCATAATTGTGTATTCTCTGACCTCTTAGTTTCTCTTATTGTAATTTCAAGACAGCGAAAACATCAAGTTGCCATTGTATATCCCATTATGCATGGCTTTCTTGGGTGTGTATACAAGGCCAACTTCATGTGAGGGCAACTGCTTATTATACAAGTAGCCTGGTCATCAGGCAAATAAAGAAAAATCAGGCACAAACTTTTGTATACTCATGCTTGGATGGAATAAGGATGAGAAGAAGACTATAGCTTAGTATAATTTACTTTCTTTCTCAGTGAAAAAATTTCAACTTGTCCTCATAATTATTCACATGTTATTCAAATATTATTGCTCAACACTTAAAATAATAATGTTCACTGGATAGGCTTATATTCTATGTAATATACACTCAGCATAATTTCATCCTCTGAATTCCCACTGAAACATGACTGTGTGGAATACCTTATTTTGAAAGGTACTCTACTTTATGAAAATTTTATTTTCAAAATCAAAGAATTCAAATTCTTTGCAGCTAATGCCTCTTATTCTCTTATATGGAATAATCAAGGCATTTTTAACCATATCTAGCTTTTGGAGACTGAGTGGGTGGTTCAGTCGTTTTTCCAAGTGACATCAGTGTTTGTTATTCTACTCATTCACCCTGTCTCTCGTTTCCATTTGTAAATAGTCGATAAAAATGCTGATGCATTTGTAGTTTATATATTATTTCAACATATCCACAAAGCCTATCACAAATAAATGTCATGTGTAAACACGGAAATAATGGATTTTGCAACGAAGGGGAAGATACTTTTGGACATGGTTGCCCACACAGAGAGCAAACAATTATCTTGTCATGACATGGACTTGCTCGACCTGACTGAGAGGACTCATTGCTGACAGGTTTGGACCCATGTAGTATATGGTGGCCAGCCTGCAGCACCATATTTCTCCTTTTGCACACTTCAAATAGAAAAGGATAGTCTCTGAACATGTTTGACATGCTCTTAAAGGGTATACCACTTAAACTGCATGGAGAAGAGAGAGGGACAAAAACTGGAATTCTTGCTCTGGGGACCAAACATGGCATTCTCCATGTCAGGCTTGTAATAATCACAGTGATGGTGTTTTACTGGATGATGATGACCATCCGCTACCTAAACATTGATGTCTCTTGCGGGATTCAAACCTGCTACCTGTGGGGTGGATGGAGAGAAAGAGAGAGAATGTTAACTCTTCAGTCAGGCTGGCATGCCAGCTTATTCAGAACTATGTGACCCAGCCATTCACAGACTTCTTTAATAATTTATCTGATATTCATGTAGAATTATACTCGTGTTTAATGTTTCATCAATTCAAATCTTGATAATTTTAAATTAAATTTATTGTCATTAAAATTAGTGTATACATTTAAGCATTTGTTTCTACAGTATAATTTTATGCAGCTACATTAGCAGAAAAAGCTGTCATCCTCATCTGTGCACTCTCAAAAAAAAAAAAAAAAAAAAAAAAAAAAAATGCAAAGCCTGCATTTATACATACCCTCAAAAACGTTTTCTCTACTCCAGAGACAATGCAAATGATACAAGTTTATAGCATAAATTTTAGTGTAATGCATAGCTGAATGTTGATAAATAAATTCATTGTTTATTTTTAATCATATTTCATGGCTGTTCCTGTCCTATAGATCACCGTCTCCAGAACCAATATATAACAGTGAAGGTAAAAGATTGAATACCAGAGAATATCGAACAAGAAAAAGGCTAGAAGATGAACGCCATAGTCTTATTCAAGAAATGTTTCAGCATAATCCAGATTTCAAGCCTCCAGCAGATTACAAGTAAGTTTTTTAAATAATTTATTTAATTACCACAAGGATTATTCATCTTACTTAAATCATAGGATGAACAATTCTTGTGTGTTGCTGAAAGTAGAAAGCTTTTGTTTAGTTTAAAAGATATATAGGAAAACTGGAAAGGGGGAAATGCTTTGTTAGATACATAAACTTAACAGCATATTCTAGAAAAATTATAAAATTTGACTTTATGATAGGGTTCCCATAATATTTTACTAAAATCTGGGACATTCTGAAATTTTTACTTAAAAAACCCGGGACATTTTGTAAAAAAAAACGGGACATATTAAAAATTAAGAACGCCAAAAATAAAACTATTATATATGTTGCACTTTAAATTAAATACTGCTATAAACATACATTACATTAAATCCATTTAAAAAAGGATTATTAATCACAAACATATTTAATTAGAAAAATATTTATCAGATTTATGGACCTGTTCAAGAATTTTTTTTTTTTCTTTTGATATTTGATCATAGAACTCAGCATGAGAGAGTTCCTGGCAGTGCTAAACAAAAACTAGCTAGGCATTTAATACGCCCAGAATTTATATCCTGCTTTGTAAAATGAGCAAACATTTCACACCATTTATCACTGACACTTTGATCCTGCTGTTCACTCCACACTTCAAATTTGCTTTCACAATATTTTTTCACACATACAAACTCATCAAAT
The DNA here is from genome assembly GCF_054136105.1 of Typopeltis vanoorti. Lineage (NCBI taxonomy): Eukaryota > Metazoa > Arthropoda > Arachnida > Uropygi > Thelyphonidae > Typopeltis > Typopeltis vanoorti. The sequence goes on from NC_143549.1 coordinate 143,889,304, forward strand.
AAGTCCTCTTCATTCACAGTAAAGCTTGGTGACACTGTCTGCATGAATATGTAACTTTTTTGTATGTTCTTCCAAGTCACAGGATCGTTTCCCTTCAAATTAATCCCATCCATAGACTGAAGAGGTGTGAGAAATGGTGTACACCACTCCTGAATATATTCAATACAGCTGCAATAGAAATCTACTGCATAACTTTCAAACTTTTCAACTGTTATGTGTCCTTCTTTTTCTAATTCTTGCAACTGTTTTCTCACAGTAGTTATAAGAAACTTTTCTGCCTTCCTACAATTTAACCTTTCCACCAGTTTGTTTATTTCATCCTTCACTTCAATTACTGTTATATCTTGCTTTTCAATACTTTTAATGGTATCATAAAAGGTTTTTAACTGGCTGGCAAAGAATTGCAGGAGTGTAATTGAAAGTGGATTTTCAAAGAAATTTTTGAGACTGATAGGACATTTGTCAATAGAAAGAAATTATGACTTCAATGAAGGGAACATGTCAATAACCCTCTGGATTGCAGGCAAAAGAGAGCCATCTTGTCTTACTGCCACCCAAAAGTTTTATACTCTGTGTTTGTGAATTCACAAAACGATTTAAGTTCCTCAACTCATACACAATATATGTGGAAATATTGGTAAAGCTTGTTAATTATTAACTGAAGATCGATAGGTAAGCAGTCTGCACAGCATTATGTATCACATGTGCAGGGCAACCAATTCCAATTAATTGTTCACAGTGTTTTCTTGCATTTTGAAGTACAGACTATTTCTTTCCCTTTCGCTTCTTTCCACCAAAGTTTGTATTTGTATTATCTGCTAATATAGCAATAACCTTTTTCAGGAGATCTATCTTCTATGGTACTTCCAACACATTCACCTTCATGCCTTTTTCTGGATAATAGTATCTAATGAGGCACTAATTTCATGTCAAAGTGGTTTGATGAATCGGTAGACAAAGAGAAGTTGTCTCGCAACTTCTTAAAGGACAGGTGATACTCATCTCCTCTAAATAGAGTTTTTAGCTCTTCCTCAATCTGCTTTGTCGCTAATGGCACAATAACATTGGTTATTATTGCCTTGCACTTTGTTTGCGAACACCTGAATTTAACGTTGAAAATATTTTTCACGAAGGTTGTTGTGCATTCCATGGAGTTAAAGCTGTAGTTATGCACTGCTGTGTGATATGCAAAGGTTGCTTCCTGCACAGCCAGTGATAACTCTTTTTCCCTTACACTCTTCGTTTTCACAATTAAAAAATTACTTATACTGCTGCAGTTGGAAACCTTACTTCGAATAGCAGCTTTATGTTTTTTTGTTTTCATGTGGTTGACTACGTCTGACCGACCACCATGTGAAATGCAAAATTTACAGTTATATAAAGTACATTCCACATTTTCATCTACAAAATGTGGAATGTACACTTTTACTGAAAGGAAATCTACACTTTTAATGAAAGGAAATTCTCTTCTAATATTATCATTAATACTGCACTTACGTTTTGGCATTATAGGGGTAGAAAACGATAAAAAAAATTTTAAGTATTGATCAAGTAAGCTGAAGCATGGGAAAAAAGAACATTGCCATTAGTTATTAGTTAGTTATATTATTTATAATACTAATGATTATCATTATAAATAATAAATAAAATTTATTATTATCCACATTGTAATAGAAATTGATACTAAAAACAAGATAAAATCCGTTTATCCATTTTTTCCTGAAGGATACTTAAAGCGGGACTTTTGGAATTAACTTGGCACATTTTTATAAAAAAACGGGACGAATGGAAACCCTTCTTTATGACCACTGACTGCTTATGAGATGACTTGAATTGCCTTTTTTAGTCATCTTTGTAATGTTTTAACTTCCTGAACATAAAGTTAAGGATTTCAGTCGTGTTAATGATGAGAAATTTTATTCCCAGATTTAATTGTTGCATCAGCAGTTGGTGAGAAAACCAAAAATCATGACCATGTAGCTTTTCATCAGGAAATTCTGATTTTATTCCTACAAAGCGTCTCTGTGTTGATTAATTTGAAGGTATATATTAGAACACAGACTGAGAAGTAAATAATTATTTATTGACTTATTGCTGATATTTCGCTGGTACAACACAGAGTTTTTGTGTTATTGCTACAATTGTTCATGCTAGTCCCATGGTTACACCATATTGTTGTAGTCTCGCGTACTGTGACAAACTGTTTTTTGTGGTCTGAAGATGCTGGTTATAATACCAGCGAAATATCAGCAGTAAGTCAATAAATAATTATTTACTTATCAGTCTGTATTCTAATGTATACTGTCAAATTAATCAACATGTACAACAGACACATAAGCCATTCTACACATGAAAGTGTGTGTGCATGCATGTGCGCACACATTACATGAATTTCATCATCGTTATTATCATCAAATTCCTGACATGTATCCTCAAAGGAGTGTAAAGGATATGATAGTACTACATGAAAAACTTACATCATTACTAACTTCCTATCTACAATTTGCCTCCAAATCAATCTATTACCTTTCCAGACTCCAACATTATCAGATCTCATATTTTTGTCTTCTAAGGCACTTTGTACTATATCAATCCACCTATATCTTGGTCTTCCTCTGGTTCTTTTTCCTGCTAACCTGGCAAAGAACACTTATTTTGCTAATCTTTCCTCTCCTGTTCTGTTTAAGTGACCATACCACCTGAGATTAGCTCTGCTAACACATTCCTGGATGCTGTCATTCTCAAGTTCTTTTCTAATATCCTTGTTTTTAATATGATATTGCCATTGATGCAATTTGTTCATGCCCATAATCTCTATCTCATGATTCTCATCTTTGGTCAAGTGTTTTATTTCTAACCCAGCTCTCAAATCCATAAGTTAAAATTGGTTTGAACACTGTCCTGTTTACAGCTATAGTGATTTTATTAATTTCCCTTTTATTCCATATAAATTTATTCATTTGACTTTCTACCATACCAGCTTTGTTGATTCTGTTGTCAATTTCCATATTTAATTTACCATCTTCACTAAAAATTGTGCCTAGGTAGCTGTATTGTTTTACTTGTTCTATAGGTGTTCTCCATTCACAATGCAGTTGATAATTTCAGTGCTTCAGCCTATTTTCATTGTCTTTGTCTTATTATTACTGACATTCATACCAAATCTATTATAACAGTTATTCAATTTAGTCAGGGAATCTTGCTGACTTGTACTGGATTTATTTAGGAATATAATATGTGCATAAAGTAAAAAGCTGAGATTAACAAACCAGTTTTGATATCAGGATTAATACCACTTTCCTTCATAATGTGATCCATATACATAATGAATAACAGAGGGGATAATGTACATCCTTGTTTCACAGCAGATATAACATTAAACCATCTTCCTGCACTTCCTTCAATTCTAACTGCTGACTTACAGCTCAAATAAAGTAAGTATTGCTTGATATAATGCCCCATTGACACCATGTAACTGTAGTATTTTGAATAGCTTTTCTCTTGGCACCTTGTCATATGCCTTTTCCAGATCTACAAAACTTAAATTCAGATCTTTATATTCCCACGATTTCTCAATTATTTGTCATAAAGCGAAAATCTGATCCTGACTGCCTCTATTTAACCTAAATATAGCTTGTTCTTCCCCAAACTTTTCTTTCACAGTCCTTCTCAACCGTTTTTTTTTTTTTAAGTAAATCTTACCAGGAACACTCTGTAGGGAAATACATCTATAATTCTCATGTTCAGTTTTATTTCCCTTTTTATATATGGGTACTTTGAGAGCTCTGCTCCAATCATCTGGAATTCGTCCCTCTGTCCAGGCATTCTGAACTATTCAGTGCAGCCACTGTAAGACTTTTATACCACCATACTTCAGCATTTCTGGTCGAATATCATCTACTCCTGCGGCCTTTCCACATTTTAGACTTTTGATGATTTTTTTCTACTTCAAGTATGGATATGTATTCCTGATTGCATGCCTGTTGAGCCTTTTTTATCACTGTGCTATCATTGCTTGTTTCATTTAGCAATTTTTCAAAGTAATTACTCCATACATCAAGGATATTTTTCTCCACTTTTCATGTCACCTTTTTCAGAACTCTTTCCTCCATTTCTGAGCTTTTTCAACAGCCTCCAGAATATCTTGCCACCTTCCTGATAATGTTCCTGAAATTGTTCCAGTGCAGTTAATTATAGGATAACTTTGAATACTTTAATTTATCAATTAATATAATTTAAATAAATTAATTATAATAATTTAATTTAAAATATTTTAATTTAATTTAATTTAAAATATAAAATAATTTAAATTAATATAATTTTTAAATACAGCCACATAATGTGCACAGAAATCGGAAAAAGTAATCACTTGGGAAATTATTACTTTTTTCCGGACTGAACCAATGAAAAGCTGAAATTACCTGTTTTACTTATTTATACACAAGTTCCAACCTCCTTCAGCTATAACCAATCATACAATCTGCAAAAGCTCTGGCAGAAAATGAGACATTCAGGAGATCATCAACACTGTTTCCCATTTGTAAATATGGGCAAAAAAGTTATAAATTATTTATGGATAAAGGTTAATCTATATCAATTTAAATTAATATGAATTTTATTATAAATATAAATTAACCCTCTCATGCATGAATTTTTATATTCATTTATAAAAAATTATAATGATGATACAGTACCATTTAATCTTACAGTATTACCATGAATTCATTAATTTTGCTAAATTTGTGCCCTGTATATGTTCAAAATGATGTCCTCATCTGAGGACATCATTTTTATGTTTCCTCATATTAGGCCCTTATGCATGAGAGGGTTAATCTTGTCTTATATCGGAGTCCTAAATACGTCGGTTCACACTTCATGCACGTAAAACAGATGAAACTCAGAAAACAAAAACAGCAACTCGTGACAAATGATAAATTTGATTGGATGATGCAATAACTAATTGCAGCCACTGTTTTCTAGGTGCTATTGTCTCAGTACTCACCCTACCCCGCCTTCTGGGCGGTTTAAATGGAACACTAAGGATTTGACCTGCTGCGCCATCTGTACGTCTATTCAAATGGCTCAGAGGTATATGTATTTGTGACCACACAACCAGGTGGATGTCATGCAATGTTCACACATAGAAAAGTGTCCTCTTCATGAAGCATTAGTATTATCTCATCTCATCTTCCTTATACCCTCTTTTACCTTGCGGTGTTGAGGGTCCATTGATTATCGGACCTCCCTCCGTTTACAGGATAAGGTGGTCAGCCTTATGCCCCAGTGTATCCTATGGCCTGTAGTGTTGAGTTCTCAAGGCCAGTTTGCCTGCTTTGCGGGATGAAAAACCCCAGAATAAACTGGGGAAAAACCCTGCTGTCCACGCCCAAGACTGGCTAACTTGGCTATGGCTGAGGAAGATCCGTCAGCTCCTCACGTCACCGACGGGAATCGAACCTACGACACTCCTTCCCCAGGCATATGGTTGCGAAGCGCATAGCCACTAGGCTAACCACACGGACATTAGTATTATATTGTGTTTAATTTTAGGAATCACACTAAGCCAGGAAACAATTAAGGGAGGCTTTAATGAGAACATATATATAATATTGGTATTATTTCTATTCTGTGGATGTGCACTACACACCTAGCATACACCCAGAATATTCATCCCAGCTAACTACCTATGCAATTTTGGAGCTGGACCTTACTCTGCTGTTTACAAAGTATTTAAAAAAATGCTGTATAAGGTACTGCAAGCTGAAAATTGCTCACCAATCATGAAAATGGTAATCGGTTTTGCATTCACTATGATTATGTGCAAAATGATGGAAGAACAGTTTCAACAAACTTGTATTTTCAAGTGAAGCAAATAACAAAAAAAAAAAAAAAAAAGACAGTTACCACTTTCAAGTACTCTGAAAAAATGCGTTCCTAAAAGTTAATGCGTAGTGACTTCCAGAGGAATGCCAACTTTTTTTGCACAACAATTTTTGGATATATTAGAAAATTATATTCTTCCACAACTTGAGGACTAGTTTTTGATGCCCATGAAAGACCCATTTTCTGCCACTGCATAGTCTTGATATTACTCTTAATTTTTTTATTTATTTATTTTTTCTATGAGTTACATAAAAGATAATGTACACATTAGAATTGACCTCACGATAATAGTTAAAGGACAAAACTAGAAATTTTGTACCTACAGTCAAGAGCTGAGTTGAAGGTTGGATGTACTCCAAGAAACTCATATTGAAACTTGTTCACCCCCAAAACAAAGTTCAAATTGTCATTCATATTTGTTACTTCTGTATCATAATATTTCCATCAATATTTGTGTTATTTACTAAACACAATAACATAATTTTGTGGAAATTATGTTAGGTTAACCTATTACACTTTTGCTTTCTTATTTGGAATGGTATTACATGAAATTATCAGTGAGGTTGTCATATGAAAAACATTGATATTGTACTTGTTGAGGAAATTAAATGATATGAAGTTTGAGTGATTAAATTTCATATTTGCTCACTGTATGTTTCAACGTTGAGCTGTTATAAATTACTTCCTATAATGGGCCAAAATTTGGAATTAGCATGTAATATGAATTTCCCACCCCTGTGTCTGTGATAATTGCGTGATCTTTTGGAAAGAAATATCAAGGACAAAACATGGTTCAAGAGTTTATTTTAAATGATTACATTACATTATTTAAATTAAGCAGATATTAAATCCCACATTGTTTTAAAACCTAATAAGAAACTCAAAGATTGGAATCGGAGAGTTTCATGCCGAATATAGAATAATAAACTGTAAAAGTATCAGCAACTACTAGCGTGAGCAAATGCATGTACTCCTAGTATGTAGTACAAACTTGGGAAGCTCGTAGCAAAGGTGGCAATGTTCTGATTATATTACAGTTATTTTGCAGTTTTCAGATATATTTGAGCTGCTCTGACACAGAATTTCATCTAATTGGAATAGGATTTTCATCAAAATCAACACATTTTATTTTCAGTTTAAACTGAACATTTAAGCCAGATATATGTGCGAAGTATTGAAATGCTTAAATCATTTCCATACTTTAAAATAAGTCATGAAAGAAAATATATTGGTTTTAACCTCATTTCAGACCTCCAATGGTTAAAGTAAGTGAAAAGGTTATGATCCCACAGGAAGAACACCCTGATATCAACTTTGTAGGATTACTTATTGGACCTAGGGGAAATACACTAAAAGCTATGGAGAAAGAGGTTTGTAAAATTGTCTGTTCTGTTTGTTATGTTGGCTTGTAATGAAACATTCTGTAGTTTCTAAATGCAAGAACTTTTTATTGCTGTTATTTAGCCACCATTTTCAGTCTCGTGTATTCACAAGACAATAAAAAACTGTTTTATAAAAAACATAACTGTTTTATTATATTATTCACTAAATTTGAGTGCATTGTTAAGTTTTGATTTGTCACAGTTTGAATTATAACTTCATTTGGAGGGTGGAAATGGTATTTTTTTATTTTGGAATTGAATTAGTATTTGATTTATATTATAATAAGTATATTTAATTTTCAAGACTGGAGCAAAAATAATCATCCGAGGGAAAGGTTCTGTGAAAGAAGGCAAAGTTGGTAGAAAGGATGGTCAGCCACTTCCAGGAGAAGATGAGCCATTACATGCCTTTGTTACTGCAAATAGTCCTGAAAGTGTGAAAAAAGCTGTTGATAAGGTAATGCGCACGCACGCACGCGCACACACACACACACACACACACACACACACACACACACACACACACACACACTAAATATAAAGTTGTAGAATTTTGTTTCTGAAAAGCAGTTTAATTTCAAATGAAGATGACTAAATCATTTTGCAGCATACAATACATCCTAGTTCATTTTAAGCTGAATACATTGAATAACATTAAAATTTTAAAGAGTGCTACATTACATGTTGAGTCTGAGTTCATTTCAAAATCAGAATGTCTGTAAGACATTCTGATTTTGCGCAGAAATATATTAGTAATTCATATATATTTTTAATAATTTTTAATAAATATATTAGTAATTCATAGATATTTTTTTTGGAGCAGATAAATATCACTGACATCATAGGCTTTTTAAGAATTCTTCTTGCTCAGTACATGAGTGTTTTGCAAAATGTTATTCAGCTAATTGCATACAATGATGTCAAGATTTTACTTTCAAAAACTTGTTTTACCCCTGGCAAAAATAGACAAACTAGCCAGAGAATACATACATATGCAATTACATACATATGTTTGTATTAAGTGATAAAAATGCTAGACTTGCCTCCTTAGTTGCATTGTGTATAAACCTAATCAGTTTCATAATTCTCTTTGTGATTATTCTCAGGATCCTTTCTCAGAAAAAGGTGATATATACGATAAGGTAATATATACATACACACACACACACACACACACACACACACACACACACACACACACACACACACACACACACACACACACACTAAATATAAAGTTGTAGAATTTTGTTTCTGGAAAGCAGTTTAATTTCAAATGAAGATGACTAAATCATTTTGTCATGTCAAATCAAGTGAGACATTGTCTTCTGCATTTTGAGTGACAAATAAGAACAAATTTGCAATAGATAATTTCTATAATACTTTATGTAACAAACTGCCAAAAAATCCTATTCATGCCTCATTTTCAGTGAGGCATTGAATAAGACTTACAAGGAAAATTCATTATAGCAAATGCCCCACTATATAACAATTTTCATGGTGAGTTAACTGTCTCTTTAAGCTTACAAAATTAATATCCATATATATTTTTAATAATTATGCATATAAATAAAAAAAAGTTGTCATAAATAAAAAAACAGTTTGTCACAGTACACAAAACAATTTGACTGGAGCCATTGTTGGATTCTGATTATGTAGAGATTAGAGTAATTATTATTTGCTTCAGAATCCAACATGATCTTCCATCACATAGGCAAAACTTGTAAATATTATTTAATGTAAATCACTTATTTTACAATTAAATATTCATATAACTACCTTAATTTTGTCTAATATTAAATTGCTTAATCAAAGAAATGTTTTAATGGTAAATAATTCTGTATTAAATATTATTAAGCTGTTTTATTTATTATTTTGTCAATATTGTAAGAACTTATATTTGTAATTTAACTGCGTATTAATTGAAATGTAAATAGTCTCTATTTATTTCTGTTATAGAAGTTTAGAGTTATGCAATAGCTCAATTTTATTATATTTTTTTTGTTGTCATGGAGACGCACGAAGAAGCGAGCGCGAGTGGAACAGAGCATGAGCTAGGACAAGGATAATAAAAAAATTATATAGAGGTAACAAGAGAGAGTTGGAACGGAAATTTTGAAGTGAAAGGAGGCAAGGGTATAAACTAGAGAGGTGGAAGTAAATAAAAAGTTCTCAAGGGCGGGATAATAATTATAAGTGAAAAAAGACGAAGTGAATTTTATAGTTAGCTGAAAGTAAAGTCAGCAGTGATAATTAAAGGAATTTAATGAATAGTTCTCAAGGGCGGGATAATAATTATAAGTGAAAAAAGACGAAGTGAATTTTATAGTTAGCTGAAAGTAAAGTCAGCAGTGATAATTAAAGGAATTTAATGCCGCAATCAGATAATATGAAGAAACTGGACGTTCAGTGAAGAATTCTGATTAAACCCAGTTAATCTAGAATTGCGACTTAATTCTAAATCGCCCTAAGCAGAACTGCACAGTGTTTAATTATTTAATGAGTGGTAACAAGGATAATCAAAGTACCTTACAGTTGATATCCATAGTCGTGAAGCGTGATTAATAGTGTTTTAGTTATAACTTCGGAGAAGTCTTATAAATGTGTTCTTAAGTGCAACAAATATATTTTGAAAGTTATTCGCAACGTAATTGATGTACTAGGAACTGTTTCTGGTAAGCACTGACATATTGATAATTTTCAATGTATGAAGAATTGAATGTTAGTTACGCTACATTTAACCTAACTTTAACTGTGGAAATTCTTTACGAATGAGAATTTGAAAATAAGAATTGTTGAGAGATATTTACAGCAATTAGTGCCTGCGGTGTTCTTTAAGTGTATAGCATAGCTGAGAACTGTGTGGAAACCACTCAGATGGGAAGTTCTATTGTGTTTAATTAAGTGTAGGAATTTTGTGACTCAGAAACTGAGAAAGTGTATGTAATGTTTGGAAGATTGAACTAATGTGATTGACTTGACCTAATATTTAATTTTATTGTATTGTTTAAAATTAGAGGTAGAATTTATGTATGTGTCATATAGCTTATATTAAATGTTTTATTTTGTTAATCTAATTATTGTGTTTGCCTGAATTCCTTTTTATTGCACCGTTCATAAAAATTCGAATCTTGCGGGTGCCCCAAGTAGAATAATAATAAATGATTCGGCCTAATGAGAAGACTGCTAACTTAATTAAGAATTGATCCTACTATTTTATATAGACTAATCTAAAAATAGGGTGGCGCAGTATAATTATAAATTTCCCTACTTTTGGATCGGTGATCAATTCGCAATTAGTTATTTTATTTATAAGAGTGACTTGAAACTAGATGGTAAATTAGAACACAACATGAAAATAGAACGTCACGACACCATCAAGAAGATGATAATGAACCATCAAGAAGCCATGTGATTAGTGTTTCATTATCTTCTATGTATATAAACCCCCACACATACAGGAAGATATTTGCACAAACATTGACACCATCATCCAGCTCAATAATATGGTATATCTTAAAAACGCTAATTCAATCCACAGAGCTAGAGCTATCTGTTAATGATGATGCTCTTACCATTGAACTCACTCACTTGTGTCACAGTTTTTTTAGCCAACGGCTATAAATATAAATCTAGGAAGGGCAGACAGTCATTAGCTTCCTGTTCCATTGTTAAGTGGATTTTAGGCTGTTTAAATGCACTAAAAATGTATCCAGTGTGTCTGGACCATGTGGCCAAATTGCAAACACATCATCAACATAACATATCCAAACCACTGGTTTGGAAGTGGCTGTATTCATAACTAGGTTTTCCAAGTGCTCTGTGTAGAAATTGGAGAAGAGGGGGGGGAGCATCTAGTTGTTTGTATATCTTCCCTTTCCAAGCAAAATAACCTGCATGTACTTTAAATTTAAGTAGTTCAAATCTATCTTGAGGGAAATGTGTCTTTAGCAAATCAAGGGTTTCAATTAACGATACATTGCTGAATAGTGAAGTCATATCAAAACTAATCATTACATCTGAACTTTTTAAGATATGGTTTTCTAATATTCTCTTTAGATGAACAGCCTAAAGAGAATATTAGAAAGAATTTTGTGAAATTCTTTCTAATATTCTCTTTACAAAGGAGAAAGAATTATGTGAAAGGGGCTAGTAATTTAGCTAAATGTTTAGCAAGTTTGTACAGTATATAGGACTGTTTATACTATCAACAATTGACCATAGGGTGTGCCTTGTTTTTGAATTTTAGGTGCTTCATATATTCTGGGTGTTTTCTCCCCCTTTAGCTAATTTCTACATAGAACACTTGGAAAACTTAGCTCTGAATACAGCCACTCTCAAACCATTGGATTTGCTATGCTATGTTGATGATGTGTTTGCTATTTTGCCACATGGTCCAGACATATTTTAGTGCATTAAAATCCACTTCACAAATGGAACAGGCAGCTAATGACTGTCTGCCCTTCCTAGTTACACTGATCACACGCTTCCTGATGGTTTGTTATCTTTTTTGATTAGCATATCAGGAATCATTGTCAAGGTCTTAGAGAAAATAGTCAACAGGAAAATACAAGATTGGATAGAAGAAAATGGGATACTGTATCGGGGACAGCATGGTTTTGTGAAGGGTAGGTCATGCCTCAGTAACTTGCTCACGTATTATAACACAGTGACGGCTGAACTGGATAAGGGTAATGGGTTTACGGTGATTCTACTGGACCTTGCCAAGGCCTTTGACAGGATTCCACATGGAATTCTAATCAGTAAATTGCAGCATATGGGAATGGACATAGGGTTGGTGAGATGGATAGGAGGGTGGTTGACGGAGAGATATCAGAGAGTGGTTTACTCGGGAGTAGAGTCCACAAGACGGCCTGTGACTAGTGGTGTGCCACAAGGATCTGTTCTTGGACCACTGCTGTTTAATTTGTTCATAAATGATATAGGAAATGATCTGAGAGGAACAGTTCATTTGTTTGCGGACGATGCGAAGTTGGGTAGGGCAATAGTAAATGCAGATGACGTCAAAAAATTGCAGGATGATTTGGATAGATTGGAGGTCTGGGCTAAGGAAAATGGATGTCAGTTTAATGTGGCAAAATGTAAAGTTATGCATTTTGGGGTGAAAAGATTGGCGGCAGTTTACTGCATTGGTGGAACCTTGCACCAGGAAATTGATGAGGCACGAGATTTAGGAGTGTTGGTAGATAAGGAATTGAAATTTAGGGGACACGTTGCAAAAGTGACCAAAACAGCTCATCAAATCACTTGGTTGCTGAAGAATACGTTGACAAGCAGGTTATTGTTCCTCTGTATCGAGCCTTGATAAGACCCCATCTAAACTACTGTGCTCAGATTTGGTCACCTAGGTTTCTTCTTGATGGGGAGGAGGTGGAGAGGATACAGAGGCGAGTGACCAAGATGATAGCAGGTCTGTGGAATGAACCGTATGAGAACAGGTTGAGGATTTGTGGGATGCAAAAATTGGTTGATAGGCAGAGAAGGGGAGATATGATTGAGACATTCAAATTACTGAAGGGTTTCTATAAAATTAATTCAGAAGATATTTTTGAGAACAGAGCTGGTTGTGGGAGGACTAGGGGACATCCATGGAAACTGGGCAAAAGTGTGGTTAGTAAAGGTGTTAGAGCTGGGTTCTTTACTTTTAGAGTAGTGAATGAGTGGAATGCGCTCCCTGAGTCTGTGGTGGATGCTGTGAGTGAATGAATTTAAGGCGAGGTATGATAGATACTGTATGAATGTCAAATAGTTGTGATGAATATGATTTGGGGCCTCCCTCGATGAGTCTAATGACTCCCTGGAGTTGCCCGTAATAATAGTAATAATAATAATTTTTCTTGTTTATAGAAACCCCACACATACAAAGAGATATTTGCACAAACATTCACACCATCATCCAGCTCAACAGTATGGTATCCTAAAACCACAAATTCAATTCACAGAGCTAGAGCTATCTGTTCCAATGACAATGCTCTTACCTCTGAACTCACTTACTTGCATCACACTTTCTTAGCCAATGACTATAAGTCCCTCCACTGCCTATCACACAAGACTGCATCAAAACTGTTACAAATCCATACATTCAAGTTACATCTGAAAAGCACACATCTAGAGTGCTTAATAAATATTAGTTATGCACCATATTTAAACCATATGTCAAATTTGCAACTATCATCCATTCACCTAAGGGCAAACTAAACTCTCTTCTTATCACATCCAGGAGTTTATGAAGTGACCTGGTCTACTATGGACAGACAGGAAGAACTGTTGATATTTGCTTTGGTGAATATAAAGACATTTGCACTATTATTATGGCAAGTCTGGCCTAGCAGACCATGCCTTGGAAACCCTTTCACACAGGATCAAATGGAAGAAAAGTGTTACACAAAGGTAATAAGTCAGAGAGATTGCTTTTGGAATCAAGAAGAGCTTTAAAACGAACTCAACCTCAACAAGTATGACTGTATAAATTTATTAAAAATCTGGGAGTCACTCATTTTAAGATGTAATTAATACTTATTTTTTACTCTTTTTCTAGCATAGATGGTACCACTTAGGACTTAAGTTCCTTGTGTTGTCTGTTACAATTTTTTTTAAACTAATTCCACTGTTATACCAAAGTTTTGTGTACTGTTGTGCTTTGAAGATGCTGGATATAATACCAGCATCTACTGACAACACGTTTTTCCAGTCGATATAGGTATAGTGTAATGCAGAACTTTTATATATCAAGTTGTGATATGCTATCCTCACTGTATGTTTCTTGAATAATTACTTAAGACATCTTAGTATTCTTATCTCCAGATTTTATGTCACCTCTTCAATTACCCTTACTCATTTCTATAGCTTTCAGAACATTTTTCTGCCTACTGATATTTATCTTCGGTATTCTTCTCAAAATGTCTATAATGGAGATTATAGATTCTTGATTTATATGAAGTGAACAATGTAACTGAATCTATAAACTTTTCACTCTTTAATATAGAGAAGTTATTAGCCACCTTAATGGTGCCAAGATTTTCTTGAAACTAGGTCTTAACAATGGCTGCTTTTAAATATCATGAAAAAGGAACACAAACATTTTAGCATTCTCTACTCCTTGGTGTGAATTCAAATTAGCACAAATACCACAGATAGCAATGAATTCTACACAGTCCTTCTTAGCATTAGCAAACTTGGTTCTTTCTGATTTCTTAGGAAAGAGTACTTGTGTTTCAGGGCAGCTTACTGCTGCACTATTCTGAAACACATGCCAAACTTAACTTTTAATGCAGTAATTTAGAAGTTGCATGAGACCAACTGAAACTTCGTTTTACTTTCTCTGTGTCACTTTTTGCCATTTTCTTTATTACTGATATATATATATTTCTCTTGAGCACTGCAATTGTTTGTTTGATCCCTTAGCAATTTGAAACCCAAACTAGTCTTTAGTTGTCCCCACTCTGGGGGAGCACAACCAACCGTGGATTTTATCTGACAACACTGTTTTTCACCATGGCTCTACTATTGTTTAAATTGAACTATAAATAAATGCATTTCTGTTCATCAAGTGAAAATTTTGTAGCATGGATTTTGTATTTGCTAGTAAATTCATAATGAATTCTTTGAATGCTTATTAGATGCTTAAAACAGCATGTATATTGATTATAGTCGTGTTCACTATAGTGAGTGTCTTTATATAACAGGGGTGGCCACAATCCCTGTTATATGGCTGGAGCATATGGTTCGTGTCCAAGTGGCATGCTGCTCTTAATTTCTTTTTTGTTTTTCCTGTACCAGGAAAAAATAAACAAAAAGAGAAGAGAATACAGCAAAAAAAAGAGAAGAGTGAGAGAAAAACAGGGTTAATAAAACTTACTGCAATGAAAAGTTTAATTAGAAACGCATTAAATGAAGTTTACTTTGAACAATTAGAATAATTTTAATGTCTTAAAATAATTTTAGTAAATAATTTTAGTTAGTTATTTACTAGTATTGGCCTTCCTTGTATCCATTTTCTTAGTTAGCTCCTTAAAATTAGGTGTGTAATTAGTTAAAGCAGTTCTTACAGGCTCGTTCAAATGTTCATAATTTAAAACAGATCGATATTTAGATTTAATAAATTTAAGAGTCACATATAGCTCTTCACAGGAGTAAGTAGTCAGTTTTCTGGCATATTGCTTTAGTGTTGGATACCGTTGGTCCGGGACTTGCTTCCAAAACTCAATTACAGAACATCCACTTTGCTTCACTAGCTCCAGTCCTTCGTCCTCTTGAAGTTCCAAAAGCTCCAGTTCTGCAGCTGCAACATCTATCACAATTGGTTTTGAAATAGGAAAACTGTGCTCAAGCACGTTTGTGAGGAAAGGATTTTCCAAAAAAGAGAATGTTGGCTTAAATTCTCGAAGGTTGCAAAATCGATTGTTGAGTTCTTCAGCCAGATCGTTTAATTTGCTAACATAAGAACCCGTTTCTAATTCCACTCCTGGTGAATTTGTGAAAGTTTTATTTTCCAGGTCTCTCTCTCTGGAAAAGTTGTAGTTTGCTTTGGAAGCTTAGCACAGTCTGTGGGAGATCGATTATTAGTTTTTCTTTCCCCTTGAAGTGAAACATTTAATATCTGTAGATGTTGGAAAAGATTGGTGAAAAATGCCATTCTAACAACTATTGAGTGTCTTAGAGGTGAGGAAAAATTTCTCCTTCTGAGAAACTGCTTGATTGGGTCTAACAAAAAAAAATTGTTTAATACATTGCTAACTGAAAGCCACCTTACTAAGCAAAATCTTGATACGCCATTAGGAATCTCATCACATTTCAACTCATACAGAACTTTTGAATTGTTGATGTGTTTTAGCACTTGAACGAATAAAATTCACAATTCTTAGAACTACTTCCATTACATCTGGTTGCCAAGTGTCCAAATTTAAAACACTTGGCAACTAGATGTTCCCTGTGAATAATGCAATGTACAGTTAGGGAAGCAGGATGTGGTTCATCATTCTCAAGCAGCTCCATGAGCCCTTTAGTTTTACTCCTCATAGCTAGAGCACTATCAGTTGCAGTGCTGACAATTCTTTTGCGTGATACTGAGGCACTTTTGTAAGTGCAACATCGAGAGCTGCTTTGATGTCGGAACCAAATGTATCTTCCAATGTTATCAAGTCCAGTCGCTCTTCCTTAATGCCCAGATCATGAGACAAAGCGGACAAATGTAGCTAGTTGTGTTTGTCCTGAATATCTGTAGATTCATTCAAAGCCAGACTAAATGTAGCATAGTTTTTCAAGTTATGTTGTAAGTTATTATTTACAATGTCAGCACTGATAATGGAAATTCTCCTTAAAATTATATGCCTGGAGACTGGCATCTATTCAATCAGTTTGAGTAGTTTTTTTATTATCCAGGTCTAAAACTGACATTATTTATGCAATAAATCTTCTTGACAAATTCTCCTTTCATGTACAGACATTTTGTGCAATATTAAACGTTAAAATGAAACCAGCCTTGGTAGTAACATCACCTTGTTTAGTAAACATGGACATCAATTAACTCTGACCATAGAGTTATTCTTTCAAAGTTGAAAGTTAGTTCACCTCAGATCAGAGCCAAGAGGAAATTCGTGACTAAAAATTACTGTGACGTGTGTCATAATAACTCTTGAGATTGCTGGCTTTGAATTGCACAAGTGTTATTTGGTATATGGCAT
The DNA here is from genome assembly GCF_054136105.1 of Typopeltis vanoorti. Taxonomy (NCBI): domain Eukaryota; kingdom Metazoa; phylum Arthropoda; class Arachnida; order Uropygi; family Thelyphonidae; genus Typopeltis; species Typopeltis vanoorti. The sequence continues at coordinate 143,906,273 of NC_143549.1, forward strand.
ACATTGGTTTACTTTGTCGTTTCACAAAAAGAAACTCCTCTTCTTACTCTGGCCTAAAACTTCTCTGTTCTTCTTCATATTTATGTTTTTTATGCGATATTTCTAAGCACATGAGAAAGAGTTCAATGATAAAAAGCATTGTCAATGGACTTTTGCATCAATGTGTTGAACGATGCCGATAGACCGGCATTGGAAGTGTAACTAACGTGTTGTGGTGGGCAGGCATAGCTTCTGCATCTCCACCTCCCGCCTCACCATGTGCACACTCACTTACTCCCATACCATCGCATCAGTCAAAGGTTGAATGATGCCGATAGACCGGCATTGGAAGTGTAACTAACGTGTTGTGGTGAGCAGGCATAGCTCTGCATCTCCACCTCCCGCCTCACCATGTGCACACTCACTTACTTCCATACCATCGCATCAGTCAAAGGTTACAGCTGTTCTAAGTTTTACTGGAATTATTTTAGCTCCAAAAGGATGTGCAGTTGGCCAACCCTGATATATAACATTGTTTATTGGAATTCATTGTAAAGTTTTGTTTTAATTATTGCAACCAGAATTCACAACCAAAAGAAATTCTGAAAAACTGTCAGAAAAATTCATAGCAATGAATTATCACAGAATATTTAGGATAATCATGTGACATTGTTTATTAAACTTTAAAAGTTTTAAATTAATTCTTAAATTTGACATGAAATTTTTCACTAAAAAATTAATATTACTAATAGCTAACTTTTACACTGACATTTCATAATTTGGAAGTGAATCAAGCATATTATGAAATCTTTTATGAATATGAAGATAATTTTAAACTTAGAGATTGTTTATTAGAATTAAATGTTATTTTGCATAATGAAAATTATCAGCTGATAACTTCAGTATAAATGTTCTGAGATATGTCTAAGTTAAATATAGTATTCTTTCCTTTTTATAGATAAGAGAAATTATTCGTCAAGGAGTTGAAGTGCCAGAAGGACAAAATGATTTAAGAAGGATGCAGTTGCGTGAATTAGCTTTGCTGAATGGTACTTTGCGTGAAGGGGATGGGCCACGTTGTTCTAATTGTGGTGCAACTACACATAGGAGTTGGCAGTGTCCAGATAAACCAAATGTTACAAATAATGTGATTTGTGGTAATTGTGGAGGTGCAGGTCACATTGCTCGTGATTGTAGAGAACAGAAAAGTAGCACAGGAACATTTGCACCTACTGATAAATCCAAAATTGATGAGGAGGTAAGGAGCTGATTAATTCTGGTGTTTAGTATTGTTTAATAAGATGTAAACAGTGAAAAATTCAGTCCAAAAATTTACCTGTTGCAATTGTTCAAATATAGTTTTGCTATTTCTTATAATTGTAGTAGGAATACTTCTGGAAATTAGTTTGTCTTGTGATAATATAGTCAGGTTATGATTAAATTTTAATCATAACTTCACAATAGTTAAGAAATTACAGGAAAACCTCACTTAATGTGATTAATTAAGCCATTATCCACGCTAAGCAAAATCTCATTAAGCGAATGCAATAAACAATAGGAATAATTATAATTATTATTACAGTATAAGCTATAATAGAGGAATATAATTACAGTATAAGCTATAATAGAGGATAAAATCATCAAAGTTAATAAAAATAAATTGCTTAAATTTTTATTTAATGTCTAAATACAGTATTTGAGCTACTTTTTTTATAAAAAAAAGTAAGTAAAGATGCTTGAATCGTGCTCGACTTTTTCATCTTGTCATGCAATTTGTGATAGCTGGCAATCGCTTTATCAAGATTTCAGTGGACTTAGAACTTCGTTCCATATCAGGATCAGCATGAAACAAAATTTCCTTAGCATACTCGATGTGATTGAAAACTAGCTCAAGTTCTTTTGCAGTTTGCTTCTTAGTAGTAACATTCTCTTCTTGTTTGCCCTTCTTATCTTCTTCATATGCATGCTGTTCTTCTAGTTGAAGATCATTCTCGCTTAACTGTTCTGAATGGGAATTTCACATGTTTATTATCCAGTTCATTAAATCCAAGTTCTTTTCCAATTGTGCTGATTTCTTCAAAATGTTAGATCTTGGATTTTGCGCATGATAAACTAACACAGACTTGAGTTTAAAGTCGCCTTCTGCATTGCCTCCTAATACAAGCATATGACAAATTTTAGATACTTTGTATCCTAGTTGAGATACCTCAGTTTTAGCTAAGATAGTTTTTGTTGGCATATGCTTCGAAAAGAGACCAATTTCATGGGTGTTGAATATTTGCCGATCATCATAATCACCCTCTTGAATTATCCTTTGCAATTTTTCACAAAACTTGGCCACAGAATCTTTATCAGCACTAGCAAATTCCCCAGTTATTCTTATGCTATGCAGTCCAGTTCGATTTTTAAAATGGTTAAATCATCCTAAACTCGCAGTAAAGCTTTCACATTCCTCTTGAAATTTGGTCTCTTTCAATCAGGTAAAAATATAGAGAGCTTTTGCCTGATTATTCCCTGTACTAAGAGGTATTCTTTTTTTGGTTATAATCCTCAATCCAGAGTGATAGAAGATGCTCCATCTCGATCATTAAATGTCTTTATTTCGGGTAATCTGCATGCTTATAGAAGCAGTAGCAACTTTTCCTTGTTCTTTGTATACTTTGCTCTTATTTAATATAGTCGAAACTGTAGACGCACTGCATTCCAGGTCTGCCACAATCATTGTATTACTAGCACTACTTTCATGTTTGCTAATGACTTCCAGCTTTTCTGCTTGCTGCAGATAGGCAACAAAAAATTTCGCATAACGTAAAAAAATTTGCGTTAACTGATTAATCACTTCCTTAAAGCGGGAAATAGTATCATTTCACTCAATTCTGCTAACTGATTATTGCTCATATCAAATTAGTGTTAAGTGAGGTTTTTCTGTGATGTACTTCTAGTTTTTTTAATATTTTAATCCGTTTCATATTTGAATCACTCTTATGACATCAAGCTGATGTAGGCATAAGTCACAACCTGTGTTTGGTGATCTAGTAGCAGGGTCTAATCTACTAAATTTAATTTTTTTTATGAACTTTTAATATTTAATGAATATTGAATTTTATGAAATTCAAATTTGATTTACCACACTTCTAAAGCTCACCATTTGTTCATAGTATCAATGCTGTCTTAAAGAATTTACTTATAGCAAGTCTTTCATTTTAATAAACTGCTTTATTCCATTAATTCCTATGATGAGGGTTGACTGGAACATAATTAGCTCTTATAAGTTTTGTATCCATGAAGAATGCTATCAAGTTGTATTTTTCAGTGAAATCATCTTTACAGTTTTGTTCTTAAAAATTGTCATCAGTTTATTCTTTTTGACAAAATTTTAATCATTCCTGATAACTGAATTAAGAGTAACTTACTTCAGAAGGGGCAAATAAAATTCTGCTATTTAAAGTAACATTCATTCAAAAAGTGAAGTATGAATTAAGAAACTTTATTAATGTACAATTCTGTTTATCTTAGATATTTGAAAAGGCAAGATATGATGCCAAATATGGAAGAACTTCAGTACACTAAACCTTTGATGTTAATGAAATCATGGGTGGTGGATGATTTTTGTTGGCTGATGTTGTCACATTGTTTTACTTATTGGATTATTGAAATGACAGAAAAAAATCATATAGAAAATCATATTTGTGTGTTATGAATTCAGAATAGGCTGTGGTATAACCTATGATCCATCCACAATATTAATGTGGTGTAAGTTCCCAATCTTTCATAAATAGGAAACCTATTAAAAATATCAGTGGCATATGCAGCAATAACGGGATCCTGAAAGATCAGCATACACACGACCACACACAGACAAATGATGTGTGTGTGTGGGGGGGGGGGGCAATATGAATGTAATGAATAGTTTCTAAAGAAATTATAATTTATTTAACAATAGCTTTTATGTAGATTATTTCTTCATCTTTTTTGAACATTGTCATTTTTCAACAGTCTCAATTCTCTAGATCAGGGTTTCCCAAATGGTGTTCTGCGAGAAGTTCTCCTGAAATTTGTCATTTTAGTTTTCTAACCATTTTTCATGAATAAATATTTTATAGTGGAAATATTCTGAGAAGAATAATATTCGTCAATATGTCAAAAAGCTCAGACTCAGAACGCCTGATGACATCTGTGTAGCAAATGTTAATGACCAAGCCATGTATTTTTAAACGTGGAAGTATTCATGAATTATCGTTAATTTTCACACATCGAAACCTTTCAACATTTGGGAAAGGGAATACCACTGTTTATGACCGATTATAACAATTGCCTGCAAGTCGATTACAATAATGGGCTGCATATCCTCTGTTCTAGAAACTGAACGAAGTAACATCTGTGTTGCAAATGTTAGTGACCAATCAGCAAGGAAGTATAAAGAAAATTTTTCCACTGAAATTGAAGATCAAGGTAGTCTGTATCTTGTTCTCAAATCTAGTCATACTGAATACTTTCTTTGCAATCTCGTATTGTAGGGTGAAGGTGCTTGTTTCGAAACCGTAGTGCCGTGATTTTTTTAAAAGTAATAGGCCTACAGATTTAAATTTTAATATGAATAAGAGACAAGGGACTGTTTAATTTTGGTGTTAAGAAATCTCTTATTGAAGATGTTTGTGATGCAACAGATAGTGATTCATCCACCTCCAGCCTACAAAGCGATCTCCAGGATGTACAAAAGGAGGGGGAAACTACCAGCACATAGGAGAAAAAGTCTGCATTCACTCGTAAGTACTTATAATAATATTATAAATTTTTGGTGATCAGAATGGGATATGTCAATGAAAATCAGCACAAATTAATTTAATGATGTTGGCCTGAGGAAACTACAATATGCTACAAGATTTCATTAGTCCAGTAATTGATAACTGATTTAAACGTAATTTTATATTTGTCAATATGCCACACCATAATACATAACATACATAAGTGTACCAATACTCTTTATGATTATGCCATGATTAATTATTAATACATTACAAAATAACCAAGGTGGTCCGTGAAAATTTCAGGATTTGTGAGGTATTCTGTTGTAGGAAAAATCCGGGAAACGCTGCTCTAGATGATTGCTATCACTAAGTGAGGTGGTTTGTGCTGATTCTGTAAATGTTACTCTCCGAACATTGAGCTCTTGTGACCAGCTTGCTCACAAACTTGCTCCTTGGAAGGCCAAACAGGTAGCATTCTAGTTCTACTACAACACATGCTATAGTGGAACTAGACTACTGCTGTCCACTCTGTGATGTGTAAAGATTTCTGCTAACTTCTAGCCCATCACCTAAAAGTGCTCACATCAACAGTGTCTCCATGTATGTTTTTTTTTTTTTGTTTGTTTTGTTTTCCAGGATTAAACTTCCACTAGACTTGCATCTTTTTGACTGAATGCAGCACCACAGCTGTAGTGTGAAACTAGACCACAGCCATCTACTCTGTGATGTATAAAGATTTCTGCCGTGCTCACAAAAAAAAAAAAAAAATAGTATAGGGGTGTAATTATTTTGGTTGTCGTCATTATTATATTCATTTCTCGTTGCTGTTTGATGACACATTGGTAAGTAACAGAACCAAAAAGATTGTTTAGTAGATCTATACACTAAACACTCTTTACAGAAAGCAGATCTTATAAGATCTTTGTGTTAAAACAGGAGAGGTATACAAGTATTTTCAAAAAGTTCCTGCACATAATCTATTTAAAATATATACAAAGTTCAAGCTATTGGAACACATTCTCTTCAAAATATTTTCCTCCCACCTCATGTAGGAGTATTTATCCCCAGAAATGGAATGTGGCTAGGAAGCATATGAGATCCAAGTTCTTCTCATGGCATATAATGATATGTGCACGTATCACTCAAACATTCATATTAGGTTCTGGAGGAGCTGTCTATATCACCAATATACAGTGCAATACAGTTGTACTGTATTGTACTGTACTGTATAGTGTATTGTCATAATTGGGATTTTCCTAAGGGGATAGAAGCTTAACATTTTTTAACTTTTATTTGGCAAAACTAAATGTGTATTAAACTAATGTTTTGCTAGCTTAATATGATGTTTATCCATGCACTAGGATGCACCTGCCAGCTTGGTTATCTGAATAGGTAGTATACCTATTTTCCAATTCCAACCATCCAACAAGCTTGAATCTCCCAATGATCATGGAGGTTTATAAATGTCTTTAGGTGATAGATAAATCACACTTGGTGAGATGATTATACTATTCATTAGTGGACTCAAGTGGCTCAAATAAAGTTCATATTTGGTCTCTAAAGTTTCAGCCATTAGCTACAATATTATATTAACACACACAGTGGGTTTACAGCCTCTCATGGATGGGTTCACATAAACAATAAAAAGAAACCAATAGCTACATGCTTGTTGGCAGAAATAGGATAATTTTACTCCTTCTTGTGATCTTTGGACTGAACATTACCACAAAGAGTAAAATTTTTGCCCATCTGTACTAATAACAAATCACTACAAGGGGCTGTAGTGGTCTCACTTCTAGCCTAAGGTATGTGATATAGGCTGTTTTCCTTAGTTGTATGTGATTTGTGCATGTCTTTCAAGTGCCTAGATGAGTGGGCAAATCATTGGTTTCATTCCATCCTCTTCCCTTGCATGTAATTAGATTCAGCAGCCTGTCATGAACCAGTAACTGGCTTATTTTTTAAACTCATTTAATGCTCTGATAGAGTGGTTAATCCTATCTACATATGTATCATGACCATCATTTGGTTATGTACTTTTAGCCAGTTTGCCTATCTTGTGGAATCTGAAATAAGTTTCTGGAAAGAGAAACACTTCTGCCTCTATAGGACATTGGCTAATTTGCCTTCACTGGAAAAGTCATGATAAAGGTTTTTCACATCCTAGACGGCATTTGAATCCAGATATTTCCATTCAATGGGATTGTTAAAACCGAATGAGCTAACGAGGATCTATATTGGTTTCATATACCTAGTCCATCCATAAATACTGTTATAACTTGAATGACTCATAAACCTTTAATCTATCAGTAAATCATTTACAGCTTTCAGCACATACAAAGCACATGTATAACATGCATATAGCAGCACTAAATGTTCAAAATGTCATCCTTTGGCGTTCTCTCTCTCTCTCTCTCTCTCTCTCTCTCTCTCACACGTGCGCGCGCGAAGTCTGTGAGGGTACATATCAATGGTGGCACGTACAACATCCAACAGAAATGCTGCCACTATTCACTCCAAATCCACCTTCAGGCTGGCGATGCTGGGGTATTGTTTCTTGTGTGTTACTCCCTCATGCTCAAATCACAATTTGAATCCCAACAGATTCTGATCAGGACTTCCAGACCAGGCCAATTCGATGGTCATATGTGATCAGACACATGTGCCTCGAACCACTGTTGTGGTCCTTGCCTTGTGTTCAAGGGTGAGTCCTGTTGAAAGGTCCACTGCCTACAATGAAACAAGGTGTTGTTCAGGAGCCTTATCACAGATTCCAGTATGCTGTCTTGATACACTTTAGCAGAAGTTTTGACCCCTGTCTCACAGAAATGCAATTGTATACCTCACAAGACAGTTGCTGATGTGGGGTGATCACCTCTGTGAGCCAAAGATTCACAGCAAGTGCTATAGCACTTGCTGTGTGACCATTCAGGGCATATTATTATTAAGAGACCTCTAAGGAGCCAGAGACTCATTGAGGGAGGCCACATACTACACACACCAGCTATCATACTTGAATTCATTCACGCTTCTTACACTCACAACACCCAAAGGCAATCCATTCCAATGATGCACCACCCTCTGAGACAAAAATCTAGCCCTCGCACCCTTCTTGGTGGCCTTCGTTCTCAGCTTCCAAGGATGCCCATAAATTGAAAAATTCCATCAATTGAAATCTTCTATGATCCTTTCAGAAGTTTGTAATTCACATATCACCCTTCTTTCTCCTGTTTGCTAGTGTCTTCATAATCAGTATTCCTCAATCCTGATATCATTTTTAACACTCTCCTTTGTACCATTCTCCAATAAACCACAATGGAAACCAGAAGACCAGACCTGCACACAATAGTCCAAGTGCGGTCTTATCAAGGCCTTGTAAAGAGGCAAAATAACATCCTTATCTTTACATCTGAGCGTTTGTTTCAGCATTGTAATTATCTTTTGAGTTGTATTTGCAATCTTTGCCACATCTTCAACTTCCTATCTATTAACGCTCCAAGATTCCTGTAATCCCACCAATATAATATGACATTGGATATCTAATCATGCCGAAGTGAATGACTTGACATTTACTCACATGGAACTGACACCCATTTTCCCATGCACACAATCCCAGCTGATTTAAATCATTCTGCAAGTACTGCATATCAGCAGCATTACTGATTACCCTACCTATCTTTGCATCATCAGCAAATAGCTGTATGTCACTTGTCAAATCCTTCCCAATATCATTAATGTACAGATTGAATAACAGTGGACCAAGCGTCCTTGTGGTACACCAATTGTTACCTTAAACGCCTTCAGACTCAGATCCCCCATATATCACTTTTTGATATCCGTCAATCAGCCATCCTCTTATCCATGCTAATATTGTATAACCCAAACCCATTTTCTCAAATTTATGCAACAGTCTACCATGCTGTATTCTGTCAAAAGCCTTAGCAAAATCCAAAGGTATCATGGTGTATCCATTCCCCTTGTCTAGTTCAATGGTAACATTGTTATAGAATATGAGCAAGTTGCTAAGACATTGCCTTCCATAGTAAACCCATTTTTGAATGCGAACCCTAACCAATTTTTCCAAAATCTTCACCACCACTCCTAAGATACTGATTGGTTGATAGTTGGATACATCGGTCTTTGCACCACCCCTTGTGCAATGGAATTACCATACATTCCTACCATTCTTGCAGAATCTTCCTTGTTCTGAGACTCATTAAACAGCCTGGTCAAAGGAATGGCCAGTTCAGCTGAATGCTCTTTTAGCACATGTCCTGATATTCCATCAGTCCCTATTGCCGAATTCTTATTCAGTTTGTGCAACATCTCTAAAACCTCAGCCTCACATGCCTGCATTTCTTCATCTAGTGAAGAGGTAACAGTGAGCTCGATGTTGCGTTCACCAGGTTGGTAGCGTTTAACAAAATGGACACTCATTAACGGAACAACCTCTTCTGCATCTGTAATCCTCATGCCATCTGGATTTATAAGAGTTATTCTTTCTTTTACTTGCAGCATATCGATAGAATGCTTGTGGATTGTCTTTAGCACACAGAGCCAGTTTCTTTTCATACTCAGACCTTTGCTTTACGTACAACAGTTGTGACTATTCTAGCCTGCTGCTTATAACGTTCATAACAGATGTCAGTGTGATAATTTTTCCAGTTAAACAACTCTTCAATGGTGAATACCTTCTCATCTGTGAAGAGGGTGTCTATTGTTTGCACACTGGATACTAAAATCAAAGGTACCGTCTGATGGCAGAAGGTGCCTTTGATTTTATCAGCCTCTGCCACATAAGTTGTAGTGTTAGGTGTCCAGTAGTACAATGTGATAGGCTTTCACCGGCAGGTCATCAGTTAGTACACATGACATCGTTCTCTGCAAAATGTTCATCTCTCGTGCCTTCACAGCTCAAAAGCTGTTGATTCCTAATGCAGCATGGTCAACCCTGTTCTTTGGCAGTCAGATACATCTTCTGTATTGTTATAACAGTTAATAGTTGAATACACAAACATCCTGCTGATCCCAAGTGTTTTTGGCATGTTGAAAAAAGCAGGTGGCTGCATTCCAACCTTGTGAAGTGCTATTACAGCTACATGGTTTTTCATAATCTTTCCACTGCATTTTAACCTGTACAGATAGACAGCTGCTTCTCTCTAGCTACAGTACTTATAAACACGCGAATGGTGGCAGGACCGGATTTAGACTTGCTGAGGCCCTAAGCTGTACAAAACCCAGAGGCCTCCTACAGTTTTAAATTACATCAGCTGGTCTTTTTGTTTTTTTATTTGAGGCCCTAAGCTGTAGCTTTTTAGCTTATATGTAAATCCGGCACTGAATGGTGGCTGCACACAGCACCATTAATGGAACCGGGCTCACGTAATTCTGTGTGTGGAAGTTGTAACGGTATTTATGGCAAGGCTGCATACATAAAATATTGTCAGCTCTATTTCCTGTATAGCTTCCCTCAAAAAAAAAAAAAAAAAAAGATAAAGAAAAGATAAGACATGAATATAACTACATAACCATGAATTTTTTGTATATCCACATTTATAAAGAGTGATGTGTGACTTATAATGATGTACTGTGTAGTCATGGATATGCAATGACATATCCACAGTATTTTCATTTGATGTACAGGCAGTCCCTAGCTTACGAACGAGATATGTTCCTAATGAACAGTGCATATGCGGTAATAATAACAACAATACTATAATTGCTCATATATGGCAATAATAATACAGTGTAATACTGTAATAATACAGAAACTATTCTGCTCCTACTTTTAATTTAAACAAACAGAACATAAAAACTAACTCATACAAAAAGTTTAGATAGGAGAAATTTCAAGAAAGAATATCAAAGGTTGCATCAGTGTCTTGCTTACTGGAAGGGGCATTTTTGAGGCAAGAAGGGTAGGCTAACATTAATTGGAAGATGATATGAGTATGGATCTGGTGCTGGAGAATCAGGATTTGATTCTGTTTCTGGAGGAGGGGAGCTTACCACTGAAGTCAGTCATCACATCATCTTCCGTAGCCCTGAATGCTTGCAGAAATGTATGCAGTAAGTAATAAGCTTAAATGCAGAAATGACTCCCTGGTCCATTGGCTGTAGTAATGATGTAGTGTTGGGTAGTAAAAATACGACCTTTACATTAGGGTGAAGGTCATCTAAAGATGTTGGATATCCAGGAGCATTTTCTAGCACAAGCAGAATTTTAAAGGTTTATTTATTTATTTATTTATTTTATTTTATTTTATTATTATTTTTTTTTGTGAAAGAAACTCGTTCCCAAATTATTAATTTAATTATTATCCTTATGGGAATCCTTGGGAGCCCATTCATAAGTATGGAATGCCGTAAGTCGGGTCATCCATAACCCAGGGACTGCCTTTATTTATGTAGTTAAGTTTCTTGTGAACAGAATTTAAGAGTGTAGAAGTGGAAATGAGGTTTTTTTTTTCTGTCCAATGTTGTTTAACATTAATACCATTTTTTTCATGAACCTTGCTGCAGTTTCTAAAATTTTTATTCCAGTACATGTCTCTGATGGCAGAATTAGGAGAAGGTCCGCCACCCCCACCTAAAACAGGAACAACTAGTACACCATCTGTTTCTGCTCCTACTCCACTGGCTGCACCACAAGGTCCTCCTCGGGCTATTATGCCACCACCTGGACCACCACAACAATTCCAACAGGCTCTGGTAAGTATTATTAGATTTGGTAAATATTTAAATAAATGCATTTTTGTCATCATCATCAAATTCCTGACATTTACCCTCAAGGGGTGTACTTGATATGATAATACCACGTGAAAAATTTACATCATTACTAACTTCCTGCCGACAATTTTCTGCCAAATCAATCTGTTACCTGTCAAAGCTACAACATTGTCAGATCTTATATTTATATATCTATCTTCTAAGGCACTTTTTACCGTATCAATCCACCTATATATATCTTGGTCTTCCTCTTGGTCTTTTTCCTACCAACCTGACAGAGAACACTTGTTTGGCAAATCTTTCCTTGCCCATTCTGTTTAAGTGACCATATCACCTGAGATTAGCTCTGCTAACGCATTCCTGGATGCTGACAATGTCAAGTTCTTTCCTAATATCCTCGTTTTTTATATGATATTGCCATTGATACCATCTGTTCACACCCCTAATCTTTCTCAGGACTCTCATATCTGCGGTCTCTAGTCTCTGGTCAAGTGTTTTACTTCTGACCCAGCTCTCAAGATCCGTAAGTTAAAATTGGTTTGAACACTGTCTTGTATATACAGCTAATTTAGTGTTTTGACTAATTTCTCTCTTATTCCATATAAATTTATTCAGTTGACTTCCTACCTTACCAGCTTTGTTGATTCTGTTGTCTATTTCCATATTTAATTTACCATCTTCACTAAAAATCGTGCTTAAGTAGCTGAAATGTTTTACTTGTATATAGGCTCTCCATTCACAATGCAGTTGACATTTTCAATGCTTCTGCCTATTTTCATTATCTTTGTCTTGTTATTGCTGACCTTCATACCATATCTATCACAACAGTTATTCAATTTAGTCAGGGAATCTTGCAGACTTGTAGCGGATTTATTTAGAAGTATAACATCATCCGCATATAGCAAGGAGCTGACATTAACATCTCTAATTTTGATATCAGGTTTAATACCATTTTTCCTTCATAATATAATCCATATAGGTAATGAGTAGCAGAGCTGATGATGTACATCCTTTCTGACACCAGATTTAACATTAACCCATCTCCCTGTACTGCCTTCAATTCTAACTGCTGACTTACAACCTCAGATAAAGACTACGTATTGCTTGATATAATGATCCACTGACACAATACAAATGTAGTGTTTTGAATAGCTTCTCTCTTGGCATCTTGTCATATACTTTTTCCAGATCTTCAAAACTTAAATACAGATCTTTGCTATATTCCCATGCTTTCTCAACTATTTGTCATAAAGTGAATATCTGATCCTGACAGCCTCTATTTGGCCTGAATCTAGCTTGTTCCTCACCAAGCTTCTCTTCACAATCCTTCTGTCAGTAAAGAACTTGTCATTAACCCTTTGATGAGTAGAGTAGTATGTATACATCAGCTCGCTTCTATCCTCTTTTTTGAAATAGACTAAATGACTGCATATGTTAAAATTTTAACTCAGTAAAACCTTAAATTTATGTCAGCTTTTGAGTTTTTGTAGCAAGTGCTGGAATCTCTTTGGACCCGCCCCCCTCCTTTTTTTTTATCTAATTATGTGCCAGAGAAGGTGAAATTTTTAATTCACTCCTCAAAGGATTAACATTCAAGAATGTGTAAGCAGAGCTAATCTAAGATGGGGTCACTTGAAAAATCAAAATGTAAAGTTAAAGATTTTCAGAACATGTCTACCAGTGAAAGACAAAGATATAAAGTAAATTGATGCAGTTAGGATTGCATTTAGAAGTATAAAATGTAAGAACTGATCAAATCACATAGCTTACAAGATCAGTTTAAAAGAAAGCTGATAATCAGGAGCTAGTCACAAACTTTTAATTTAAATTGTGAATATCTAGTATATTCCTTTGAGGATATACACCAGAAAATTTTAGCATGTGCCAAAAGGATATTCAGATTGTGACTTTTCATGACAGTATGTTATGTTTAGTAAAATTTTATGCAATAATTGAAAGATACATGCACAATACTACATGCTTTTGGCACCAACAGTGTTGGTGGATTCACTTGTTTATGCTGGAGGTTTTTGTCTTTTATTTATATATTTATATAATGTAATAATTAAAGATACCAAGAAATTATATTCTTGGTTTAATCCAATCTTGGTTCAAAATGTTATCTTCTTCTTCTGCAGCTTCTCCCACTTAAATGGGGTCACTGCACATCCTCCTGTCTTGGGCTGTCACCACATCCAAGTTCTTCATCCTCAAGTCCTCTTCTACCAGCTTCCTCCATCTCTTCTTTGGCTGCCCACGCTTCCTCCTTCCATGCAAATCCATCTGCATGACCCTTCTTCCCACATATTCGTCCTCCCTCCTCATCACATGACCAAACCATCTCAACAGTATTATGGTTCAAAATGTAATAATTAACTAAATTACTTTGATAAGTATGTATATCGTAGGGATGCACTGAATATTTGGTTTTGCTTCAGCATTTGGCCACTTCAACATATTTTTCAAATATTCAGCTTTGGCTGAATCAGCGGGAAGATTCGTTATTTGGCCAGTCAAAGCAGAAGAATTCCTTACATGTATCATAACCAAGTTGAGTTTTCAAGGCTAATGAGTAAACTTATTCCACAATACAGTTTCTCAGAAATTTCTTTTGGCACTAACTCTACTAGCCTATTCCTTGAATTTCTTTCAAAAGTCAAATATTTATGAAGAAGCCAGACATGCTACTCCAAAAAAATTTAGAAAAAACTCATTTTCCTATGTCTTAATTTATCATGAATTCATTTTGATTATTAAATCCATAATTATTCTCTGTTGTGTGGAAAGGGAAACTGCGACCCTAGCACTTATTCTAGCAGAAGACATTGCCAAAACCATGTGAGATATGGCAGTGATCATACCATACAGCATCTACAGACATTAAATGTGAAATTTTTTTAATATTTTTGTTATTTGAATGAACAAGCACAATATTTTGTTCTGGTTTTTATACTGTATTGTGTTTTAAGCACAATGTTCTTTATGAAATTAAATAATAGTTTTATTATGCTAAAATGGAGGATATTATAGATCCTTATATATTTCATAGCCAAATGTACATGCACAATACTACATGCTGTTGCTACCAGCAGTGTTGGTGGATCCAGCGAGCTTATGAGAATGAGACCAGAATCACAGTTGCTTCACTTAGTCACATTGGATTATTACCCATTTTTTAATCGTTCTTCATTCTGCAGTTTGGCCAAAGCATAATTAAATTAATTAAATTTTAGAATTTGCAAATTAAATTTTATAAACATTTTTGAACAAAAAAAAAATTTATCAATTTTTAATGAGTATTTAAAAAAACGCATGTTTCTAAAATTTAATAATCAGCATGCTTCAGTTGAAGATTTGGTTCTCTAACCATAATCCTGCAATGGTTCATCTCTAGTATATACTATATTGTATGAGTGGTTTCCGAAGAGTAAGGTAACACATTTTTTTTCTTCTAATAATGGTGAAAGGAAATGAGATAAAACACAGTGGACAGATAGCAGTGTGGTGCTACTTTTGCCTCAGCTAATTCCATTTGCAAGATGGTATCTATTTAGTGAGTGTTGAAGGTGTCTGTGACGTTATTTGTTTTTTTGCAAGTAAAAGGGTCTTCAAGTGACATTTGCCATAAACTGATTGCTGTGTATGGCAAAAAGGTGTTGTGAAAGAAGGAAGTGTGTTTATGGGCAATGAATTTAAAGCAGGCCGTGGTGACCTCGAAGATTGACATTGGGCATGCAGGCCTTTGTCAAGCAAGACAGAAGACAACATTTCACGCATTAAGGACATCATTCTTGAAAACTGGTGAGTGAAACTGCATGAAATTATACAAGTGCTGAAATTGATTAAGTTCACTGTTTATGAAAGCGTTCGTGATGTCCTTGCATTTTGAACGGTGTATTCTCACTGGGTGTCCCGACAGTTATCAGAGGAGCACAAAGAAACATGCATGGAGATGTGTCTGTAGAATCTGTTGCGATGTAGCAACAAAGGCAAAGATTTTCTCGCTCACAAAACATGGGTTCTTCAACTCGCCCCAAAGAGTAAACAAGACTTCATGACCTGGAAACATCCACAGTCTCCGGTGTGCAAAAAATGTAAAAGAAAAAAAAAGTCATGGCCACAATGTTCTGGGATCGCCAAGGTGTTCTGCTAGTGGACTTCTTGCTGAAAGGAGAAACAATCAAATGCAGAGCTTTACTGTGCAATGTTGGGCAAACTGAAAGTCGACATTTGACATAAATTACCAAGACTTCTGATGGGAGTGTGATTTTGGTGTGCCATAACGCCACCCCACACACTGTGCACACCACTCGTGAGCGGTTTGCTGTAATTTTTGGGAAACTGCCAGATCCCCCCCCCCCCTCCCCCAATACACAGCCCAGACTTAGCGCCTTCAGACTTCCATTTGTTCAACCTCCTCAAGTGTAGTAAAATACCTTTCCGAAAGGTATTTTACTACATAGAAGAAGTTGATTAGGTAGTGTGATGTTGGTTATTGGGTGTGGGCACAGACTTCTCTTCAGTACTGGTATTGATAAACTGATCTATCATTGGGACAGGTGCATCAATAAATATGGAGACTTTGTGAAAAAGTGGTGCTTGTTCACTTATTTCTTGGTGTATAATTTCAAGTTCCTATTATTAAACATCCTCAAGAAGAAAAAAAAAAGGGTTTTCCTTGCTTTTCAGAAACCCTTTGTATATATGTACATAATGTAAAAGTATATACAGTAGTGTATAAAAGCTAAGGACGAACTGCATTTTTACCTGTATATGAAAAAGTTTCCTTACTACAGCCAAATGTGGAAGTGATTTATTGCTAGCATACTAATAAATTATATTACACAAAAAAGTGTTATAAATTTCCTAAGGACGTAGTTAAGGTATTAATTTACATAGCAGAAAACTCTACAGAGAGACATTTCAGTATGGAATATGTCCAACCCAAACTGCGATGCTGCTCTCACGTTGTACCATGCTTAGCACCAAGTGATTCAGGAGTTTTTGAGGTAAACTGGTCCACTTCTCCTTCAGAGCAAAAATAAGGCCTCTGTTTTCGATAAATTTCAAGCAGCAGTGCTTCTCCCTATTGCATCCCAACCATGTTTCATTGGGTTGAGATCTGGGAGCATGCTGGCTACTCGATTTGATTAATATCCTTGGTCTCCAGAAGTATCTCCATTGCTCATGTACAGTATGGTATGCCATTGTCATCCATAAAAATGAATTCTTCATCTACATAACCGCAGAACAGTCGAAAATGAAGTTGACTTGTAGCTCGTTGAGCCCATTAAGCATAACGCCTCATCACACCATTACCCAAGCACCACCATATCTGTCCCTTTCTAGAACATTCTTGCGATGGCAAGCAGTACCACTTTCATGCAAGATCAAACCCGGTCATTCTCTATTTTTCCAGTACTTGTGGTTCGGTGCGTCCATTAAACATAATGTTTCCCCACACCATGACCTCATCATCACCGTATTTGTCCCTTTCAAGAACATTCTCACAATGGTAAGTAAGCAGCACCACTTTCATGCATGATCAAGTGTCATCTAGAATCAGAGAAAAGACTAAAATGACTCTCATCTGTAAAGAGTACATTAGCCCATTGGTGTCTTGTCCAATTTTTATGGATACAACACCACCAAAAACATGCTCTGTGATGAGCTATGGATTAATTGCTTTGAGACATTATAAGATATCCAAGTAATTGGATATCTTGTAACTTCTTTCCTTCAAACACAATTCTCTTAGTGCAGCCTTTTGCATTTTATCCTGTTGAGTACTGTCACATGACCCCTTTGTGTGCAATTCGAAAATTTGAATGTGTACTTGAATGCGAAATCATCAGTTGTACAAGTTACCACAAGTGGATTTATCTGAATTTGCTGTTGTAATCTTCAGAAATAGTGTTCACCCATAGGTTTTAAACACCAGTGCTTTTGTGTATATATATAGATTTTTTGTGTATCTTATTAATGTACTTTTTTCTTTCACTTTTGTTGCATTACAAGATTATAACTGAAGTTCTGTTGCTTAGATATGGAAATATGAGAGAGAGAGAGAGAGAGAGAGAGAGAGAGAGAACAAAAGCAAAGAGGAAAATCTGTTTGAATCCCATACTATATTATTTTATATGTTTGGTATGATCAAAGAAAAAAATGGTGCAGTAAACATATTAGTTAGGATAGTTACACACGTGTGGTTATTTTCTTATCATGGTTTTATTTATTTTTATCTTTTAGAGTGCTCCTCCTCCATGGACTGGTAGTATACAAACGAAGCCAGTACCGATGATAAGACCTGGGCCTCTTCCTGGTCCAGTCATGCAGCCTCCAGCTCCTCCTATGCTTCACTCAATTCCCACAACAACTCAGACTACTGCTACTTCTGTACCACAAGCTCAGCAAACTCTACCACCTTGGCAACAGGGCCAACCCCAGATTCAGCAGTCAGCCTCAGTAGCATCAACCGTTGTTTCTACAGCACAGGTGATTCTAGATTTATTTGACAAATGTGAATGAGTAATGTCAAAGTCTTTAATTACTTTGTTTGGAAAGTTTGACACTACTTCCACCCCTTCCTTTCATGTTGTGCTCAGTGGCCTATCACACTTGAGTAACTTGGCTTCTTAGGAACCTGATTACTGCTTATAATAGAGCTAATATGCGCATTATCTGCTATGATTGTATGGGATTGGAATCCTGTGGTCTGTTCCAACATCTAAGGATTCTTCAACAGACTGCAGGATTTCAATCCTTTATATTTCTGGTATGTCTGATCCTATTGGTAAAATTTTGAAGAAGCATCACCTTATTTTCACATACTTTCCTATCAACAAAATTTCTCACTATCTACAAAAGACAAATTGTCATCTCTGTAGTTAGCTGGTGTTTATCAAATTCCTTGTGAATGTGATTTTTCATACTCTTGCTGTGGTAAAATAGAATTAATGAACATCAAATATGGGAAACCTCAAACGTTTGGTCTGACACAACATAGTATTGACACTAAACACAGTATCTGGTGGGATGAAGCTCATCTCCGTAGAAGCACTTTTAAATATAAGGTTGCGAAGCCTTTTTACTTTGGCCTAACCTGAATTGGAATGATTGTCTCTCTCTCTCTCTCTCCCCCCCCAAAAGTTTGAGAGATTCTCATTTTATATAAACAACAAAAATAGTTTTAATATTATTTATTAATATATTAATTTCTAGCTCATAGCAACTGTTTTAATTGGTGAATCAATTGTTTTATGTACCTTGTATTCCTGTTTTTTGATTTGCTTGTTTCTACACACTGCTGTACTGTTATTTTCAGTAAGGAATATCTGTACTTTCATTAAAGTTAATTACTGTGGTTATTGTGTAATTTGTTGTTCACCATGAAGTATGGATTTTTCTATCCTTGTAGGTAACTTAACCATGTACCTCTCTGACTAATCACTCACATTTTCTTTTGATTTTGTCAAAGGTTCTCTGAAATCATTCTGGTTTTCAAACATTTTCATTTCTCCAGTGATATTTCAATCTGTAGTTTATGTCTGAAAGGTTCTTAACTTTTTTTATGATAGTCATTTTTATCTTTCTAAAAACTAGATGCTGATTACTACCACTTTCAGATCATTATTCTCTAGTATCTTCTGCCAATCTGAAGATATCGCTGTTGACGTTGACATTAACATAACAAGAAAAGTCTTGCTATATACAAGGAGAGATCTGGAAAGTTCTGATAACACCTAGAACAAAAATGATACTAAAGCAACTGATATAACCACAAAAAAGAACATATTAGTAGTAGAGTTATGAAGATAACTTATGTTCTCTTCTACTTCCTTTCCAGGCTTATAAGCCAAGTGGCCTGTTTTCCAGATGCAATTCCATCTTTTTAAGTCTTCCTCTGCATTCTGCTTCTATTCATTCTCAGTACATATTCTTCTCACTTTTCTCTAGAGCAAATAACTGTTTCATTTAGGGAGTTTGTAATTCCAAGTTTATTTCTGATTTCGCTGCTTGTCATTTTATCCATCATTGTGACTCCTTCAGTTCTGTGCACAAATTTCATTTCAGATGATTCAATTCTTCATTCATCTGCTTTTTTTTTTTTTTTTTTTTTTTTTATTGTCCATCATATCTGACTGCCATAAAGTAAGGTAGGTTTAGCTGCTGTATTGTAGATTCTTATTTATCTGTGTTTTTGTACATAATTGGGTTAGAAAATTTTATAATACCTGTTACTTTTAAAAAGTTTGATAGCTTCGGTTCTATATCAGCTTCATTTTCATATGACATTTTGCATCCTAAATATTTGAATGTATTTACTTGTTCTATTATTTTGTTGTTTATTACTATTTTGTTCTTATTGGATTAGCACCTTTTAAGGCCATGGCATTTGTTTTTTCTGTTGATATTTCCATACCACATGTTTTTCTCAGATTATTTAGACTGCATAATGATTTTTGTAGTTCATCTTCATTGTTTCCACGGATTATTTGGTCATCAGCAAAAAGTAGAGTAACTGATCTGTGGTTGTGGTTTATCTTGAATCCTCCTTCATTAGTTATCTTCTATTCTTTTATCATTTCATCTATGTATATATTAAATGCCTGTGTAGCTCAGTGGATGTGGCGTTTACACACCACGGCGCTTGGCCGCACGAAGGAAGACTTGGTTTCAAGTCTAGCCGGCGACTAGAGGAAATTTTTCTAAGCCTTTTCGACCGGTTCCCGAGTTAGTCGATCTCTGGCATGGGCAAGTGGGTTTTTCGTCCCGTAAACTCAAGAAAATCGACCGTAGAACCCACATTATTTCAGACATTAAATATATTGTGTTAGGGTTAGGGACCACGAGATGGCGGCACATTTGAGCCGTCTCTCTTCACTGTGTACCGCTTAATTAGTGATAGCCTTGGGCCATCTATCTCTGATTGGTACCAGTGGAGATTGAACTGCCCACTCAGTCTCCAAAAGTTAGATAGGGCTAAATGGCCTCGCCTACTCCCCGTATACGGGAATAAAAAGGCGTTAGATGATTTTTTTTTAATATATATTAAATAAAACCGGTGAGAGGGGGCAATTCTGACGTACTCCTCTATTTATTGGTTTCCAGCTTGAAACCAATAAATTTTAGTGGTATCAAAATATTGACATCAATATTTTATTATCTTGATATATATTAAATAAGGCTCTTGTTAGATCCTGAATGAAGGATTCTTGCAAAGAAATCATTCATTCAGGGTCTAATATACTAAACAACACAGACAAAGAGAAATACCTGCACATCAGCTGAAATTAAAGTGAAACTTCTTCACATATGTATAAATTTGCATTAATTTTATGTATCATTTACTTTAATTTATTGTGATCATACCAAGATCGAATTAGAGAATGTCTTAAAAGAGGAATTTGTTAATATTATTTAAGCCTCACTTTAGCTGTATAGTATGATTGTGAGTCACCAGATAGATATTAAGTAACAATTCATAGAAGGTATACAACCACATGTGTCCAGCGTAAAGCCAGAGGCAGTAGCTTATGCGGAAGGTACGTCGATGTGAATACAAGAGTATAACAGCAAAGGGGAGAGCAAGGGATGAACCCAAGGGGAGAAAAGAAATAGATCGTGTGCAAAGGGGACGCTGAAAAAGGGGGCGCTCGAATGAAGAATATAAGGGAATGAGTGCCATATCGGCTTTCTCTTGTATTATCGTCTTCCTGGTTCGGGAGTTAGCCGGTGGTTCGAGTAAGGGGGATGAAGCGTTAGTGCTACGTTGTCAGACGGCGAGCTTTCCTGAGAATGTTGTAGGATTCCACGCAGAGCTGAAGGTGAAATTTCCAGCCCTTGCTGAAAAGTCCCATCGAGAGGAATAGAGATGTATTCTGAGATGCAAAGAATTGAGTCCATGATCAGCAGTATTTATGAAGATAGCGTAGCCCCTATGCTGGTGTAAGGACAGCCTATAGACAAGGGGTAACTGGACATGCACGTGGTGCTGAAAGACGTCAGGTAAAGTTCGGTAAAGTAGAATTACTCTATTTTGTGTTTAGAATTCCATAGAAGAGAAAATTAATTGTGAATGTAAATTATGAACATTATTCTGAAGAACTTTGTGGACAGACTCTAATTAAAAAGTTAGCCTCTTTTTGAGAATAAGAAGAATTGTTTAGAAGAGATCTTTTGTGTTGTATGTGATTGATTTAACATAACGAGATCAAGATTGTAGATTTATAATAACTGAATAACATTAGAATGTTTGTTATATTATCTTATGAATTGCTTCCGGAAAGGAATTTTAGCTTAATACCATATCATTTGCTATCTTTCCAAATTGTCAGTTACTATGTTTTACATGCATTATAACCTTTGATTTAAATTTAAAGTGTGTTGATCTTTTAGCTCGAGTTTCCTTATTTAGTATTGAGATAAATTGAATGCATGAATTTCTTTAGTGTACTTTGCTTTGATATTCCCATAAACATGATTTATTTGCCTAAACCTGAGTCATGCCTGACTACGATTCCGAATTACCACTTATAAAAGTAGAACCTCTTTTGGCGGGAAGGAATTAGAAAGTCTATATAATCATAGATTTAGGTCACGACTGCAGACTGAATCTATACAGCCGTATTAAAGAAAAATATTGTGTAAGAACCCCTCAGAATCTAGTATCGTCTCCCTGAGTAAGGATCTTTTCTGCTATAGAATACTGGCTGGTGCAGCATAATATAAATTTGCCAGTATCTGAAGAGGAAACAGTCCTAGATGTAAGCATATTAGGCCAGATATCTGATGAAGTAAAATAACGATTGAAAGATAGAAAGGGGAAGATACAAATCAGAAAAACAATGACATAACACTCTAAAGAGTTAGTTTGGTTTTCATATTCTTCCAGGATTTCCCATGGTTTTTATCTGATAATTTTATCAAATGCTTTGGTGTAATCTATAAAAGCTATGTGTGTGTGTTTCTGTGTTTTATAATTAGTAATTTTAACTTAAATGCAGAGTATTCAAGACCTGCCTTTTCTAAATCCATTTTGTTTTTCTATTAATTTTGGGTGCACTAAGTAAGCCGATGCCACGATAATTGTTACAATCAGATTTGTGGGCATTTTCCTTCTTTCGAAATCATATTATAAATGTTAAGTAACCTGAGTGAGAATTAGAGTCCTGCAAATTTGATGAGTTCCGAGTTTATATTGTCTTCTCCTGGAGCTTTTCCTGTTTTTCTTTGGGTTAATGCTTCTGTTAATTCTTCTAGAGTGATGTTTTCCAGGTTATCCGAGTTGTTTACGAAGGGTGATTTTCTGTTTTGACTGTTTTCATCATATCACAGATCTTGGGTAGTAATTTTGCCATGTTTCTATTTTAATGGTATTAATATCTACTCTTTCTCTAGTTTCATTATTTAGATCTTTAAGGATTTTGTGTCTTAGGTCTTTTGAGAGTACAGTCTCTCTCTCTCTCTCTCTAATTTTGTTACAAAATTGTCTCATCTGTTTGTTGATTCTCCTGCATGCTGCTTTTGCTGTTACTCTTTTTCTGCTGTATTCAATTTTTGATTCTATTATCTTCAGATTGAGCCAGTTTTTATATGCGTTTTTCTTTTCTTCAACAATGCATTTAATTTCATCATTCCAGTCCCTAAGGCCTCTTTTTCACTTTTTCTTTGTTCTTTCTTTTGCAGCTTTTGTCATTGTGATTTTTAAGTTTGACCATTCTTCTTCTATGTTCTGATTTTCTTTTATATTTATCATCCAGTTCTTTATTATTATTTTTTTTTTGGGGGGGGGTACACATCTTTAGTGCTATTGTCGTCTAGAAGTCTAACCTTGAAGGATTCAAAGTTTCTATTTTCCTAATGCTGTTATGTTGTTTTCCATCTTGGTTCCCATTTTATTTTTCCAATTAAGAGGTAATGATATGATTCTATTTCATATCCTCTGTATACTATACCATTGCTGATTATGTAATCGATTCTTGTGTGCCTTGCTTCCCAGGTGTATCTGTAGATGTCTTTATGTTAGAAGGTGGTGTTCGTTATTTTAAGGTTACTGTTTATGGTAAAATCTCTTAATCTATTTCCATTCCTATTACAGTTAATCTCTCCTATGTTTGGTTTATGTGGTTTATTGCCAATTATTGCATTAAGATCGCCTATTACAAAGATGTGATCCCTAGGATTGGTCTTATTTGAACTGTTCTGCAGTTGTACATAAGTTCCAATTATTGTCATATAGCCTCTGTCTATTTTAATTCTCATTTCTATTATTCTATTGCTCCAAAAGTTGAATGGATTGTATTGTTTCTAAGAGATTTAGCTTTCTCTTCTGTTTTTACCCCACTGTATATATATACCTATATATAGATGTCATTTTCAGTTTCGTCTGTTTCTCTCTGCTTTTTTTTAGATTCTGTAATTACTGCTATTTTTACATTTCTTTCTTCTAATGCCCAGTTCTATGATTTTGTGGTGGATACTTCTCACATTCCAGGTAGCTATATTCAATAGGTGTATTTCTGCTTTTCTTTTGTTTTCGATAGTCTTCTTCTCAAATCCTTATTCCAAGCAGTTTGTTACTGAAAAAAAAGTCTCTCAGTTTACTATCTTCACGAGTCTTTTTAGTGAATTAAAATTTCGATCGAGAAGGTTACTGGCCATCTGAAGTCTAGCTTGGTGATGGGGCTGCCTTCTTGAGGTCTTCAAGCTTGCCTAAAAATGGTTGGAGGAAATTATAAAGAGAAGGCAGAGAGATATATTAGAGATAGAAATAGAATGACTCATAGCCCTCGAATACTCTAATAGCATTAGGATCATGAGTTGGCTGAGGAATGCCATATAGGAAAGGTTAAAGAGCAAGGGGGTTCTATCTCAAAGAAGAGAGACCCAGCTAGGGGACCATGGGAAAGCCACTTCCCTTGGTAGCCCTGCCACCCAGAAGACTTGCTCTTTAGAAGTTACAGGATCCTCAGAGAGAACTTATATTCTTATATCCTTGTATGTTCTTTCTATGTGAATTTATGTCCATCTGTATCTTGGAAAATGATATTAGTAATGACTAGTCTATGTCCTGAACAAAAGTCCAGTAGTCATTTATCACTGTTAATCCTCATTGCTCTTTTTGAACTGACCTGTCTTCATGCTTTGTATGCTTCAATTGAAAAAACTTAATTATTATGTAGAATTTTCAACTTGATTTTGTTTTCATCTTGGTAACACCAGTTATTCCAATGTAGAGACTTAATGATATTTAAATTCAGAATTTCACACAGCTTTGGCATGAACAATTTGTTATTCAATACAAGTTAGAACAGTGTAATAAGACTTCATATTCTCTCCTTATATAGACATTCATGCTTAAAATTGCTTCTATGGATGAACTTAGTGTTGTTAAAGAACAAACATAAACTAACACAATGATTGGTTTACTTTTGTGGGGGGGGGGAGAAGCTGGTGAGCCATTGAAATTCACATGTAAGTTGGCATGTGTATATTCCCTCATACCTTAACTCTCCAATCCTATTTCTTCTTATTATTATTTTTTGCTTTCATACATGATGTTTATACACAAGTACATAATATCAGCATGTTTAACATTGTCAGATTAGATAATCATTGCACATAAATTTTAATTATCTTATCTCCTATCCTCCAACCACAATTTATTTTTCTTTAAGTTACATAAATTCACAGTCACTTCTGTAACCTACTGCTGAAAGTGATTTCACATTAACAATAAAATACGAACTTTGTATATTTGTTCTTGCTCTTTTCACTGTCTTTATCATGTGCCTGTTAGATAAGCCAATTCAGCTAAGTACAATAATCTCCTACTGCCCATCTTATACATGATCTGAATGTACTTAAAAACTTCTGTCTCTCTCATATTAGATAATTAATTTCATTTGATGCGTATTATTTATTTATTTATTTTTATGTGGATTCCATCTCATAATAGATTGTAAACCTGTAATAAATTGCTCCATCATGCAGAATAATAGTCTTGCATGGGCTGATGATATTATTCTACTGCTTAAGGACATATACAGACATCCTTGCTCACACCAGGATTCGAACCCACAGTTGTTTGGAGAGTGACAATACTATCTGCTCAAACACAACGTACACTTCAGGCTTTTTATATGTCATGTTTTATTTAAACTAATTCTGTGCCATTCATAAAGTACGGATAGTGTGGTGGTGTTTGTTTCAAAATGCATGTAAGACAGTGGATTCGGAAATAGGAAATTCCTCTAAGGAGAATGCCTGTTTGTTCCTTTAATTCTTTCTAGTAGATACTGTTTGTCCATTTTATTTATGTGAATAAATATTAGTGTGTTTGAATACTGCTTGCTGAATAATTATTTAGTAAGAATACTATTACATTGAGTATGCCTGTATATATAGCTTGCTAAAATTTTATTTTTAATTTGTTTTTAATTTTATGTTTTTGTTTAATTTATTTTTAATTTTATTTTTAACTTGCAAATAGGGTGGCCTTACCCTTCACAGCATTGCTCCAACTCCTACAATGCTTACTGCACCTCCTCCACCTCCCCCTCCACCAGTTAGCAGCCAGTCTGCTCAACCACCTGCACCTGTTCCAGCTGGAATGCCATGGATGTCAACTCCTCAAACAATTGTTTCACAAGGTAAATGCTCATTTTTATATTTCTTAAAAATGACTGATGATCATAATTTTATTGTGCAAATTATTATTATTTCATTTTATGTGTGATTATTATTACTTTTATTTGTATGTGTATAAGCAGATAAGTTTGCCTTTGTATGTGTTCATGTTGCTCTTCATGGTTTTTTTATATATTCATGCTAAAAGGGCAGTCTTCCACATTAGTAAAATCACATTTCTAAATTTCAAATAAAATTTTTAATTTACTAATTTAAAAACATTAATTGAATTTATTTATCAGCATCATTTTGCAACATAGTGTTAAAAATTCACTACATACTGTTTCAAGTTGATGCTCAGCTCATTACTAAATAGAATTAGTTAATAAATTTACATTTAAAATAGTAGATACATATCTTTTTTTTTTTTCCCCGTAGACAGCTTATACGTTGGTTATGCATTTCTAAATCACTTAAGGAATTGAACAATGTAGATCCGAATATAAATTAAATTACACTTTAATAAATATTTCCAATATTTCGGCATCACGTTGCCATTTTCAAAAGGAACTTACAAAAAGGAACATGCACGCAGGCACTACAACACAGTAACTGAGAATGAAGAGATGAACCTATTGTTCTCCTAGAAGTCCTGATGGTGCCCTGTAGCAGGCTAAGTAGGTGTTCTTGGCCGTTGGGCTGAAGGTCTGCTGATGTATGCCTCCCAAATTTGGGGCAGCCGCATACAACCAAATTTGTTGAGGTTTGGAGAGTTTCTTAGGGCTGAGGCTGATTCCATAAATAGTCTTTCGAATTTGTATTTGCTATGGTTTATTACTGTAGCTTTCTTCCACCGTATTCTGTCAAATCAATCATCAAATTCCTGCCATGTACCCTCAAGGGGTGTACAGAATATGATAGTACTACATGAAAAAACTCCAACATTATCAGATCTTATACAGGGTGTTCCAAAATTCATGCAAGAAGTAAATTTGATAGAAAACACAGGTTTTTAATTAAAAATTGTAATTTCTTATTGATTCATAAAGTATACAGTATAGGATTATGCATGGAATAGCATATCGGGTAAATGGCCTTCACTGCTTTGCTGGCACGTATGCACTCATTTCGTCGAAATTTTCCATGACTGTTTTGCATAAATGTGGCTGAATTTCGTTGATACAGTGCTCAATTTCCATCTTCAAGGCATGGGTGGTTGTGGGCTTGTTGGCATAAACTTTAGACTTCAAAAAACCCCAAAGAAAAAAGTCCAATGGCGTTAAGTCACATGATCTGGGCGGCCAATTCTGATCACCAAAACGGGAAATTACATGACCAGGAAATGACTTATGCAGTAATTGAATTGTTTCTCGGGCTGTATGGTATGTGGCACCGTCTTGTTGAAACCACATGTCGTCCACATCCATATCTTGCAATTAAAGCACAAAAAGCTGGATTATCATGTCGCGATAGCGAGCACCATTAACTGTTATTGCTTTACCAGCCGCATTTTTGAAGAAGAATGGACCGATGATGCCTCCAGCCCAAAATCCACACCAAACAGTGACACGTTGTGGATGCATTTGTTTCTCAACAATCACTCGTGGGTTTTCTGAACCCCAAATGCGACAATTTTGTCGATTAATGAAGCTATCAAGATGAAAATGAGCCTCATCGCTGAAGGTGATTTTGTTCAAAAATAAGCATCCATTCAACGAACTCTCTTCGCTGTGTGTGGTCAGTAGGCTTCAGTTCTTGAGTCAATTGAACTTTGTAGGCATAAAGATGCAAATCTTTCGTGAGAATATACACTGTAGAGAGCTTCTTGAAATGCCCAATTCAAGACCACGGTGTCGAATTGATGTTCCTGGAGTCTCAGCAACACTCTCACGAACTGCTTCGATGTTTTCTGTTGAACGACTTGTTGAAGGACGGCCAGAGTGTATAAGATCACTAATTGATCCAGTTTCCTTGAATTTTTTAATTAATCTTTTCACAGTTGATGAAGTTAAATCACTATTCCGACCATATTTTGTACGAAAATTGCGAACTGTAGCTGCCAAACCTTCATTATTTTTAAAATTTTGCTCAACAATGAAAATGCGTTATTCTTTCGTATAGTGCTCCATTTTTAACAACCCTGAACTGTCAGCTGTCACGCTGTCTTTTTTTTTCTCGTTGGCAACACTTTACTTCACAAATGGCACTAAATTTAAATCTTGCGTGAATTTTGGGACACCCTTTATTTCTATCGTCTAAGGCACTTTGCACCGTATCAATCCACCTATATCTTGGTCTTCCTCTGGGTCGTTTTCCTGCCAACCTGGCAGAGAACACTTGTTTTGCTAATCTTTCCTCTCCCATTCTATTTAAGTGACCATACTACCTGAGATTACCTCTGCTAATGCATTCCTGGATGCTGACAATGTCAAGTTCTTTCCTAATATCCTCATTTTTAATATGATATTGCCATTGATGCCATTTATTCACGCCTCTAATCTTTCTCAGGACTCTCATATCTGCGGTCTCTAGTCTTTGGTCAAGCGTTTTACTTCTGAACCAGCTCCCAGGTCCATAAGTTAAAACTGGTTTGAATACTGTCTTGTGTACAGCTAATTTAGTGTTCCGACTAATTTCTCTCTTATTCCATATGAATTTATTCAATTGACTTCCCACCATACCAGCTTTGCTGATTCTGTTGTCTATTTCTATATTTAATTTACCGTCTTCAGTAAAAATCGTGCTTAAGTAGCTGAAATGTTTTACTTGTTCCACAGGTTCTCCATTCACAACACAGTTGACATTTTCAATGATTCTGCCTATTTTCATTGCCTTTGTCTTTTTTTGCTGACCTTCATACCATATCTATTACAACAGTTATTCAATTTAGTCAGAGAATCTTGCAGACTTGTAGCGGATTTATTTAGAAGTATAACATCATCTGCATAAAGCAAAGAGCTGACATTAACATCTCCAATTTTGATACTGTGTTTAATACCACTTTCCTTCATAATGTGATCCATATAGATAATGAACAACAAAGGGGATAATGTACATCCTTGTCTTACACCAGATTTAACATTAAACCATCTTCCTGTACTTCCTTCAATTCTAACTGCTGACTTACAACTCAAATAAAGACTAAGTATTGCTTGATATAATGCCCCATTGACACCATATAACTGTAGCGTATTGAATATCTTCTCTCTTTGGCACCTTTTCATATGCCTTTTCTGAATCGACAAAACTTAAATACAGATCTTTGTTATATTCCCATGCTTTCTCGACTATTTGTCGTAAAGTGAAGATCTGATCCTGACAGCTTCTATTTGGCCTGAATCCAGCTTGTACTTCACCCAGCTTTTCTTCCACAATTCTTCTCGACCGTTTCTCAAGTATACTTGCATAGATCTTGCCAGGAACGCTTAGTAGGGAAATATCTCTGTAATTCTCACATTCAGTTTTATTTCCCTTTTTATATATGGGTACTACGAGAGCTCTGCTCCAATCATCGGGAATTCATTCCTCTGTCCAGCCTTTCTGAACTATGCAGTGCAGCCACTGTAAGACTTTTATACCACCATACTTCAGCATTTCTGGTCAAATATCATCTACTCCTGCTGCCTTTCCACATTTCAAGCCTTTGATGGCTTTTTCTACTTCAAGTATGGATATGTATTCCTGACTGCATGCCTGGTCAGTGTTTTTTATCACTGTGCTGTCATCACTGCTTGTTTCATTTAGCAGTTTTTCAAAGTAATTACTCCATACTTCAAGGATATCTTTTTCTTCCATTTTCATGTCACCTTTACCATCTCTAACTCCTTTTACAGGACTCTTTCCTCCATTCCTAAGCTTCTTCAACAACCTCCAGAATATTTTGCCACCATCTTGATATTTATGTTCTATATTCTTGCCAAAGTCCTCCCATGACTTTTGTTTTACTAGTTTTACACAGTGTTTAGCATTCTTGCATTTGTCTCTGCATTCTCTAAGAGCACTTAGAGAATGCAGAGAAGCTTACTTATTTGCCAGGAACTTTTCATATGCTTTCTTCTTTTCCTTTACTGCCTCTTTAACTTCCTGTGTCCACCATGGAGTTCTAATTTTTCTATCCTTGCAGACAACTTCACCACATGTCTCTCTAGCTGAGTCAATCAGGGCTTTCTTCAAGGCTTGCCACTGAATCTCCAAGGTTTGATTCCTGTTCTCAAACTCTTTCATTTTTTCTTCAATAATATTTCTGTATTTTAGTCTACAGTTCACATCTGAGAGCTGTTCAACTTTTATTCACTTTAAAACTTTCTTACATGTTGTTCTTTTCAATATGAAATTCAATTTTATCCTGCTCAAGACTAAATAGTGATCACTTCCAATTTCAAATCCTCTGTACACTCTGGTGTCCTGCACCAAGGAGAAAACATCACTATCAACAATAACATAGTCAATGAGACTTTTCTTATTCCTAGCCTCTTCTCTCCATGTGAATTTGTGCACATTTTTATGTTGGAAAATGGTGTTAGTAATAACCAGTCCATGTCCTGAGCAGAAATCCAACAGATATTTGCCATTATTATTAGCTTTGCTCTTTTCTCCAAATTTTCCCAAAATATTTTTGTATGTCTCACAATCATTTCCTACTCTGCTATTTAGATCTCCAACAAGGACCAACTTTTCCTTTTTCATTGTGTCAGTTGCTTTTTCTAAAGCATCAAAAAAATTCCTCCACTTCTACCTTAGTAGAATCTTCTGTGGGACCATAGGCACAAATAAGTCTCATTGTCTGGTTCCCCATTCTCATATTTGCCCACATTACTCTACTTGAGACTGTCTGCCATTCAAGAAGATTAGCCTCGTATTTTGTGTTGAATACTATGGCTACTCCTTCTTTTCCTTGATTGTCATTGCCTGAATGTAACATTTTGTATTTATTGCTCAGAAAGGTCTCGCCAGTTTTTGTCTTTTTTGTTTCAGTCACCCCTATTATGTCAATCTAGTACTTATCTAATTCCTCAGCTAGCTCCATTTCTTTGCCATTCAGGCTTCTTATGTTGATAGTACCGATCTTTAACTCTGGTGATGTTGAGTTGGAGCGTGTTTTCAGATTTGTTCCAGTAACTGACTTTTCGCTGTTTGCCATGGTTCCCTGGCGAAAACAACGGGGGCCTTGTTTAACCGGGCGACGCCCCAGCCGGCATGAAATTTTGTCATGTTGTACTATCATTTTTTATTTTGGTTTAACCAATAAAAATACAATTTGGTCGGCTAAATCCCAAATTGCCAGCTCATCCTCGTTCATTCAGTATCAAAGTAGATGCCCAACAGAGTGCACCACGAGAAGGTGAGGATTGGACATTAGGTTAGAAGCCCTGGTTGGTTCTCCGGATTCCTTTAAAGGCTATGTGGAGGTCTTCTCTCAGTTATACAGCTTTGACCTTTAAGCAACACCATATTCTGTGGCTATAGTAAATACATAATTTTTAAGTTAAGGGATATTATCCCATATTGTTTCTTAGCCGAATAAAAAACTCAAAGAGTTTCATGCCGAATATAGAAACTATATAAAGTTCAGCGATTCCAAATGTAAGCAAATACCTGGATAGTGCAGTAACTGACCCTTGAAGCAGTTACTGCACTGCACCTTAGTGCAAGCTGAGGCAACTCATAGGAAGGGTGGAGCAAGCTCCGATCACTATTCTTGATATTTACCCATAATGTGAACTTAACTCCTAGGAGCTGTATTATTGTTCAACATTATGAGAGAAGGTCACTACCCAGACCGTTTTCGACCTTTTTTGAGGTCTCATCAGTGAATAGGTAGACCTAGTTAATACCAAGTTTGTAGCGAACAGAACTTACATCCCTTCTATGAGAATTGTCAAGAGGTGTCCTATTAAATTACTAATTATAATGAAGAGCCAAAGGCTTCATTTCGGCGACATGAACATATTTAAGTTAAGAGATATTATCCCATATTGTTTCTTAGCCGAATAAGAAACTCAAAGAGTTTCATGCTGAATATAGAAACTATATAAAGTTTGGCGATTCCAAGTGTAAGCAAATACCTGGATAGTATAGCAACTGACACTTGAAGGTAGTGCAAGCTGAGGCGACTGATAGGAAGGGTGGAGCAAGCTCCGATCACTGTTCTTGATATTTACCCATAATGTGAGCTTAACTCCTAGGAGCTGTATTATTGCTCAATATTATGAGAGAAGGTCCCTTCTCTCATAATTACATCCCTTCTCTTAGAAGGGATGTAAGTTCTGTTCGCTATAAACTTGGTATTAACTAGGCCTACCTACTCACTGATGAGATCTCAAAAAAAGGTTGAAACTAGTCTGGGTAGTAACCTTCTCTCATAATGTTGAACAATAATACAGCTCCTAGGAGTTAAGTTCACATTATGGGTAAATATCAAGAATAGTGATCGGATCTTGCTCCACCCTTCCTATGAGTTGCCTCAGCTTGCACTACCTTCAAGGGTAAGTTTCTGCACTATCCAGATATTTGCTTACGCTTGGAATCGCCGAACGTTATATAGTTTCTATATTCGGCATGAAACTTTTTGAGTTTCTTATTCGGCTAAGAAACAATATGGGATAATATCCCTTAACTTAAATATGTTCATGTCGCCGAATTGAAGCCTTTGGTTCTTCATTATAAATACATAAATTTTATTTTTTGATGACTGAAACTGTAATTATTACCCCTCTTCTCGATAATAGCATTTAAAATTTATAAATGGTGATTTGCACTAATTTTGTTCTATGAAACTGTCTAAAGTAGCATGTTGACACTTGCAATTTGTGGCATTCACTTATCTTTGGAATTAAAGTTTTAGATTCCTGCTTATATTTTAAACGAAGTACATTTGAAATTTTAACTTAAATATCAGAGATATTGTATGTACTTGACTATGGCTCTGCTGCTAGTCATGTAAATGAAGTTATTTGGGCATTACTCTTCATTTCCTTTTTATTTATTATTTGTTTTATTTTTTATGTAGATCTGCATATTTTGGAAATGCTCCATCCCCAGCTGGAAACCACTGCCCTGACTCATGGCAGAAGTGGTCCAAACCTTAATCTATAACTTTGGTTTCATTGCACAGATTTATTTTCCAAGACTTGGTTTTAAAAAAAGAAATAGTTTTATATGTATACAGCATTTTTTCTGAAATTTCATCTACCACCTAACATTCACAAATAACTATTGTAAAATTCTAATCCACAGCCTCTTGGTTATGGAATATGCTTTCTCTGCTTGTCATTCATGATTTTTTGTTTTCATGGATTGCAAAAAAAATTTTTTTTGTAAATTCCACCCAAGTGATTTTTAACTTAGTACATTATTACAATACAATGGTCAGGTTAAAAGTTAGATATAGGAATCCTTCTCAACAAACCTTGGAATGGATTTAGGCTTCCGTAAGCAAAGTGGTGATGGTCTCGCATGGACAATACTAGCAGTAAAAGGAGTAGCCATAGTATTCAACACTAAATGCGAGGCTAATCTTCTTGAATGGCATGCAATTTTAAGTAGTGATGTGGGCAAATATCAGAATGGTGAACTGGATAATGAGACTTATTTGTACCTATGGTCCCACAGAAAGTTCTAGAGTAGAAGTGGAGGAATTTTTTGAGACTTTAGATAAAGCAACTGACACAATGAAAAAGGAAAAGTAGGTCCTTGTTGGGGATCTAAATAGCAGAGTAGAAAATGATTGTCAGACATATATATTGGAAAAATTTGGAGAAAAGAGCAAAGCTAATAATAATGGCAAATATCTGTTGGATTTCTGTTCAGGACATGGACTGGTTATTACTAACACCACATTCCAACATAAAAATGTGCACCAATTCACATGGAGAGAAGAGGCAAGGAATAAGAAAAGTCTCATTGACTATGTTATTGTTGATAGTGATGTTTTCAACCTTGTGCAGGACATGCGAGTGTACAGAGGATTTGAAATTGGAAGGGATCACCATTTAGTTTTGAGCAGGATAAAATTGAATTTCATATTGAAAAGAAGAACATGTAAGAAAGTTTTAAAGTGAATAAAAGTTGAGCAGCTCTCAGATGTGAACTGTTGACCAAAATACACAAACATCATTCAAGAAAAATATGAAAGAGTTTGAGAACAGGAACCAAACTTTGGAGATTCAGTGGCAAGCCCTGAAGAAAACATTGATTGATTCAGCCAGAGAGAGGCATATGGTGAGGTTGTCTGTAAGGATAGAAAAATCAGTACTCCGTGGTGGACACAGGAAGTTAAAGAGGCACTGAAAGAAAAAAAAGAAAGCATATCAAAAGTTCCTGCCAAATAAGTCAGCTTGTGCTCTTAGAGAATATAGAGACAAATATAAGAAAGCTGAGCACTTAAAAATTTAGACTTTTTGTGGTTATGAGACCATAGGTTCTTTACTTAATACATATATTAGTATAATCCCGCCTACTAGTTTTGCTAGCAGCTGTCTAGCTTTGTCAAGGCTCGAACGGCACACACAAGAAAATATGAGAGAATACAGAAACGTTGCTAACTGTTATGCAGTTAAGTTTGAACATATGTGTGACAATGCGTGCATGTGTTGAGAAGCTTCAGGCAGTATCGTGGATACGTGTTGTGTTACACACGTTACATGATTTTTTGCATATTGTAGTTCCGTTAAACTGAGTGAGTTGATTAAGTTTTTCCATATATCTTTCAGTATGGCACCCTGATTTCTGTTGAGGTTGTTACCTGTTCTTAATACCACTGCTGCTTCCTTGAAAATTCTGTAACCATAATCATCATCTAAGTATGGCATAGAGCTATTTTCCCAGTCAATTGCATGGTTGGAAGTAGAAAAGTGATGTGCTAAGCCTGAGGAGACTGTCCTGTTGTGATTGACATCCCCAACATGCTCCTTCTGTCTGATTTCCAGGCTTCTTGAAGTTTGCCCAATATATGAAAGATCGCACGTACATGGAATTCTATAAACACCTGGATATTTGAAAAATGGTACGCTGTCTTTAGGAGATCTTAATACTTCTCTGATGGTAGTAGTTGGCTTAAATACCACTCTGATGTTGTGAGATTTTAACATTCTCGCTAATCTTGACGAGACTGAATCAACGTAAGGGATGACTACTGTTGAAGCGTACTGGGCAACTGTTTCTTGTTGTTGGAAGTTGTCTTTATAAAGGAATTTGTTGATGATGTTTGTAGGAAAACCATTCTGCGATAGTGTTATAGCAATTTGAGAAAGTTCTGTCTGTACCTCTTCTTTGTCTGAAATAAACTTTTTTGGCTCTGTTCCGTAACATGTGAATGATGCTATGTTTTTGTGATCTATGATGGTTGGAAGAATAATGTAAATAACGTCCAGTATCTGTAGGTTTTCTGTATATGGAAAGTTTAAAATTATTCTCCTGCCTTTTCACCAGTATGTCTAGGAAGGAGTGTTGTCTGTTTTTTTTTTCAACTTCTAGAGTAAATTTAATTTTGTTGTGAAGTGAGTTTATTCTCTCTAAAAACACCTGTAGGTTTTCCATGTTTTCATTCCAAATGATGAAAATATCATCAACGTATCTCCACCATATCGATGGTTTAGGTGTAATTTTGGTAAAAAATTTAATTTTCCAACTTTTCCATTAATAGGTCTGCACAAGGTGTTGACAGTGGACTACCCATTGCTAGGCCTTCCAGTTGTTGGTAAACTGTGTTGTTTATTTTGAAGAAATCTGATTTCAGGCAGTGATTGAACAACTGTGTAATGTCTGTAGGGAAGAGATCTTTAAAGTTAATGACCTCCTCCACTGGAACATTTGTAAATAAGGAAACTACATCCAGGCTGGCCATTATGTCCATTTGTGATGTCTTAACGTACTTCAGTTTCTCTACAAATTGTTGAGAATTCTTAATATAGGACTCTGTTTGTCTAATTTTTCCTTTTAGTAAGTTGGCCAGGTGTTTAGCCAGTAGGGGGAGGATCTGCCATCCACATTTGGACACAGTGAAACACCCTCCTTATGCACTTTGGGTGTACCATAAAGGCGAGGAGTTATGGGAGTGCAGATTTGAGTTTTCTTTTTAATTCCTCAGGCCAACCGGTTACA
This sequence comes from Typopeltis vanoorti, assembly GCF_054136105.1. Taxonomy (NCBI): domain Eukaryota; kingdom Metazoa; phylum Arthropoda; class Arachnida; order Uropygi; family Thelyphonidae; genus Typopeltis; species Typopeltis vanoorti. Next base: position 143,942,461 of record NC_143549.1, read on the forward strand.
TTTCTGATCAGCAGGTTTGTTTCGTGGTGATTTGTCATGATTGGATTTTTCTTTAGTATTTTATACGTGGAACTGTCTGACAGGAGATTGTTTATCTTAGTGAACTAGTCTTTTGAGGTTAAGAATGACTGTGGAGTTCCCCTTGTCAGCCTTAGTAATGATTATCTCTTTTTTGTTTCGTAAGTTACGAGTGGTGTTCTGTTTGGATTGTTGTGCTGTTGCAAGGATAATCGTGGTCTGGAATCTAATATCGTTAGCTGTAGTTTCTGGGAAAGGACGGAGACCTTTTTCAATTTTACAAATGAAGTCCATTTTTGGAATGAAATTAGGGGTGATGGAGAAGTTGAAACCTTTCTTTAGGATGTCGGATTCCTGTTTGGTAAGGCCGTGATCTGACATGTTGAAAATCACTTTGTCATCTGGGAGGTTGTTATAAGAATGGTATTTTTTCTTATACAGTTCTTCAAATTTTTTAATTTGGTTCACCTTGCTTAACTGGAAAGTTTTCTCATAGCTAAATTGTAACATGTGGTCTATAGTGTTCCAGACTACAAGTCTAAACTGTTTGAAATATCGTCAAAATGATTCCGGCAATTAAAGTCAATAATATTCAGTTCATACCTGATGTGTTGTATCCTTTCCCGAATTAGCACCAAAGAAGCTTTGTTGTAGATACTTTTGGCTCGTTTAGATTGAATATATCCTTTAATTATTAAGAACTTCGGGATGATTGAAAAATCTCTGCATCTCTTAAGAAATGTAAAGTGGTTCAATAACTTAGCCTTCCTACATTTCTCTTTTTCGAGGCACCGTACTATGTTTCATCTGTCTATTTAAATTATACATATTTGGTCATAAAATACTTAAAAAAATGAGATTTTTTTCTGGTTATGAGACCATTAGTTCTTTACTTAATACATATATTAGTATAATCCCGCCTACTAGTTTCGCTAGCGACTGTCTAGCTTTGTCAAGACTCAAATGGTACACTCAAGAAAATATGAGTGAATACAGAAACGTTGCTAACTGTTAGGTGAAGCTAGTAGGCAGGATTTTACTAATATATGTATTAAGTAAAGAACCTATGGTCACATAACCACAAAAAGTCGTTTTTTTTAAGTATTTTATGACCAAATATGTATAATTTAAAGTAAGCACTGTGTAAAACTAGCTGAACAAAAGTTGTGGGAAGACTTTGGTAAGAACATAGAAAATAAATATCAAGAAGGTAGCAAGATATTCTGAAGATGGTTGAAGAAGCTCAGAAATGGAGGAAAGAGTGCTGTAAAAGGAATTAGAGATGAAAAAGGTGACTTGAAAACAGGAGAAATAGATATGCTTGAAGTATGGAGTAATTACTTCGAAAAATTGCTGAATGAAACAAGCAGTGATGACAGCACAGTGGTAAAATAAACTCAACAGACATGCAGTCAGCAATACATATCCAGACTTGAAGTAGAAAAAGCAATCAAAAGCCTAAAATGTGGAAAGGCAGCAGAAGTAGATGATATTCGACCAGACAGCTCAAATATGAAGGTATAGAAGTCTTATAGTGGATGCACTGCATAGAAGGCCTGGACAGAGAGATGAATTCCTGATGATTGGAGTAGAGTTCTCATATTACCCATATATAAAAATGGAAATAAAAACTGAATGTGAGAATTAGAGGTATTTCCTTACTAAGTATTCCTGGTAATGTATATGCAAGTATACTTGAAAAACGGTTGAGAAGAATTGTGGAAGAAAAGCTTGGTGAAGAACAAGCTGGATTCAGGCCAAATAGAGGCTGTCAGGATCAGATCTTCACTTCACGACAAATAGTCGAGAAAGCATGGGAATATAACGGAGATCTGTATTTAAGTTTTGTCGATTTGGAAAAGGCATATAACAAGGTGCCAAGAGAGAAGCTATTCAATACGCTACAGTACATTGTAGTATATAATGCCCCATTGTAATGCTACAATGGGGCATTATATCAAGCAATATTTAGTCTTTATTTGAGTTGTAAGCCACAGTTAGAATTGAAGGAAGTACAAGAAGATGGTTTAATGTTAAATCTGGTGTCAGACAAGGATGTACATTATCCCCTCTATTATTCATTATCTATATGGATCACATTATTAAACCTGATATCAAAATCGGAGATTTTAATCTCAACTCTTTGCTTTATGTGGATGATGTTATACTTCTAAATAAATCTACTACAAGTCTGCAAGAATCCCTGACTAAAGTGAATAACTGTTGTAATAGATATGGTATGAGGATCAGCAATAACAAGACAAAGACAATGAAAATAGGCAGAAACATTGAAAATATCAACTGCATTGTGAATGGTGAGCCTATAGAACAAGTAAAACATTTCAGCTACTTAGGCATGATTTTTAGTGAAGATGGTAAATTAACTATGGAAATAGACAACAGAATCAACAAAGCTGGTATGGTAAGAACTCAACTGAATAAATTTATATGGAATAAGAGAGAAATTAGTCAAAACACTAAATTAGCTGTATAAAGACAGTATTCAAGCCAATTTTAACTTATGGATCTAAGAGCTCGATCAGAAGTAAAACACTTGACCAAGGACTAGAAACTGCAGATATGAGAGTCCTGAGAAAGATTAGGGGCATGAACAGATGGCATCAATGGCAATATCATATTAAAAACAAGGATATTAAGAAAGAACTTGACATTGTCAATATCCAGAAATGCATTAGCAGAGCTAATCTCAGGTGGTATGGTCACTTAAATAGAATGCAAGAGGAAAGATTAGCAAAACAAGTGTTCTGTGCTCAGTTGGATGGAAAATGATCCAGAGGAAGACCAAGATATAGCTGGATTGATGCAGTGAAAAGTGTCTTAGAAGACTGAAATATAAGGTCTGATAATGTTGGAGTCTTGACAGGTAATAGATAGATTTGGAGGAAAATTGAGGTACATATCAGGAATTTGAAATTGATAATACAGTAAACCCTCAATTTAATAGAGACTTAACGGACGAAATTTCTTCCATATGTCACACTTGAAAATTAACTCCCTGTTAATTTTAAAATGCTTTTAACCAAGATTTGCTTATAATTAAATTAACAGGTTATTTTTTTGTTATTAATTTCCTGTTATTTTTAACAAATTTTAGCGAATAAGCCATCATATGTTGGAAAAATACTAGTAATTTAGCCGACATCAATGAATCACTGCTCATAAAACATGTTAGGCTAATGATTAGCATGTGATCACACCAATCGAGCTGTAATTGGTTCTTTTGTCACGTTGTGTGGCTTTCTGCAGCAGTTTTAACGCGAGTTTGCTGATGTGTTTCAGAAAATCTGTTATATAATGGACTTTCAGATTTAACGGACACCCCATCGCCCGAATTTGTCCTTTATATCGAGGTTTTACTCGTATATAGTTATTTCTTGTAGAAGTGTAATGATCATGTGTACAAAATTTTCCTGAAAATCAGAGCTGCAAGGTCACTGCTGTTGACATACAAAATGCACCTAGTTTCAAAGGGTTCTTGTCATTTGGGGGGGGGAAATAGGGAGTGTATTATAGGGGTAACAGCAATGACTGGGGATTGGTCTGCATCTCGTACAGATTACAAGGAAAGCTTGAAGAAGAGATTTTTTGCTTAGACACTTTAATAGAAGCAGATCTCAATTCCCTGCCAACTGAATCTTTTTTTTTCAGTTGGCAGGGAATTGACTTTCTGACTTTTTTTTTTTTTTTTAATAATTTGTAGTTTACAATTAGAGAAGAAGAAACTTTCTCCTTGATTTTCCTTTTGCCATTTTAAACATTATAAATTAAAGATACCAAGAAATTATATTCTTGATTTAATCCTTTTTCCAAGTGTAAGCAAACAGTTTGAACCTGAAGTATCATCAGGACTGGGCAACGTATATAAAGGCTTCACATCTCTTGTCTTAGTATCCCATAATGCAAAGCATGTATCCTTATGAACATGTATATTGCTCTGCATCATGGAAGGGTCGTCATCTAGACCAAGGTTTCTCAAACTTTTATGTTGGAACACTTCACAAATCCTGAAATTTTAACGGAACACCTTGGTTAGAGTCGAGTATAATCGGTCTCATATTCAATGTAAAGCTAACTTGTATAGGTAAATGTGACTTTTCCATTACTTCCACCTTAGTATCACCACCTCTGGGTCTGGCTCTCACTGATGAGACCTCAATAAAGGTCAAAAACGGCGAGTAGTGGCCCTTCCCTATATGCAAAAGCATTTATACATGTCCGCAAGGAGATGTGCTTTGCGTTATGTGGGATACTAAAGCAAGTGATGAGAACTTGCACCACCACCTTTACCACGAGTTGCCCCAGTCCTGAAAGTACTTCAGGCACAAACTTTGTTTGCTAACACTTGGATAAAGGATAAAACCCAATACATAATTAGTAGCATAGCTAAGTGAAAAGACTTCCATAAACTTATCTCTAATCCAGAGAATTTTAATAATAGGGTGTTGACACCCTTTGGCAACTCATATAGGTAAATATGACTTTTCCATTGCTCCCACTGATGAGACCTCAATAAAGTTCGTAAGCGGTCTGGGTAGTGGCCCTTCCCGTAATGCATAGCATTATGCATGTCTGCAAGGCGATGTACTTTGCATTATGGGAGATACTAAGGCAAGTGATGAGAACTTATACCACTTTTACCACTAGTTGTCCCAATCCTGAAAGTACTTGAGACGCAAACTTTGTTTACTAACACTTTGGATAAAGGACAAAACCCAATAAATAATTCTTTCAAGTAGTTTGTTTTATACAGCTGTCTGAAGCAAAAGTGTTGTCTGTATCCCTTGAGGATAAAATTGAGTATCGTGTGGTTATAATATTCTTTGCAAAAGAAGGTTTAACGACAAAAGAAATTCATTCGATGCCCATAAAAGTTTATGGACACTCTTCTTCATTTCTGACAATTAAGAAATGGGTGCCGAGTTTAAACGTGGCCTTGAAGATGATCCACGTGAAGGACATCCAAAAAGTGTAACAACACCAGAAATCATTGATCAAGTGCATGATATGGTAAAAAACACACTCACATGAAAATCTCTGAACAGTGCTTGGAGCATTTTAACAAGAATAAAACTGATTTTGTGCATTGGTTTATTACTATGGATGAGACTTGGATTCACCATTACATACCAGGATCCAAACAGCAGTCAAAACAGTGGACAGAAGCCAGTTGTTCACTACCAAAGAAGACAAAGTCGGTTGCATCAGCATTGAAAGGTCGTGGCATCGGTGTTTTGGGATGCTAAAGGCATTTTGTTTATTAATGATTTCAAAAATGGTAAAACAAATAACCTGGGAATATTATTCTTATCTTTTAACCAGACTAGACAAAAAAAATTTGTGAGAAAAGACCCGGTTTGGAGAAGAAAAAATCATCTTTCATCAGGACAATGACTTGCCCACAAAGGCCTTACTTTCTCCCTTTTGGAAATAAAAGGCATTAGTGAATATATTTTTTTATCAGCTGTACCTGGGAAAAAAAGAAATGGTGGTTTTATCTTCATGATGTCTAATATAACTATGAACACATCACTCTTATTTGCATGCTGGAAAAAATGGAGTAAAAGGAAACTTAGTCTTTATTCTGAAGTCCAAATGGTTTTTTGGCTACTTCAAGCTTTTAGCAAGATATGTGGTGATATTACACCAGGTGACGAGACTTGACCGTTCCTAATAGTCCACTCCTAGATATTTCCCCCAGTTGAATGATTTAATGCTTGTTGGCAAGGATACTAACAGGCCAACCAACATGGTGTAGACAAAGAACTTGGATTTCTGTATACTGACCAGGCTTCATCAAAGTTCAGCATATTGAACATTGCAGTCATGCAATCTTCATTGGTTCTTTCAAAAAAAATGTCAGAATATCTTCAGTTCCCTTTCTGTTTTTAGGCCCTAATATGCAGTATCTTATAGCTTTGTCACATCAGAATTTCATACAGATGTAACATTCTTTTGTTAAACTCAAAAAAATAGCAAAGCAGAATACTTGCAAGATATTATTATACTCATCCACGTCAAAACATTGGGGGAGAAAGGGGGGGTGGGGGAGACCTCTCTATTTAGTGGAATGGTATAAAAGCATGGCATATTATGAAACTATCTGATTGGAAGAGAAAGACCAGTACTGCAGATATTAGGCAGCTGCTTTGGTTCTCATTGACTGACACACAGATATGATGTTACACTTTTTAGACCACTTTTTGTCTTTGCAATTTCTACTTCTCAAACAGTATTCTAATATCAAAGATGGATGTCATCTAATCTGGCATCCAAAATTGTTTCAAGATTATTTTCACTTTGTATTGCAAAAATGCTGAAATAAAAAATTCTGAATGTGACTATCAACTGTCACTTTGGGCAAGGACTAATTTGCATTGCTAATATGGAGAATAGTTTGCAAATGTTTTGATAGGTCTTTGTATTTTTAAGTATTAATTGCGTTATTCACATACTCATAGCCAAAGAGTTGAAATTAACATTGTCAAATAGAATCACCATTTCATTTTTTGTTTTAAAGAAACACGTACACATATAAAGTGAGTAAATCTCTTTGTATATGTTTTATATGTTTAGTTGCTTTAAGATGGTTAATTTATTAATTCTATTGTTTACCAATTAGGTATATCATTGCTACTAATTTGAATCTGCACTTTGCAAAACAAGTTTACTGTAAAATGTGTTCAGGTTATTCAGTCATCATTGTGTAGTAATTTCTGTAATTCTTTCTCTCCTCCTTAGCTGCAACTGTGGGTGCTGCAGTTCCACCAGTCCCATGGCAACAACCTATACAGTATCAGCAGCAACCAGCAGGTTCAGTGCCACTTCCTGTTCCACCACCTCCAGTTGCTGCTCTCCCTCCCCCTCCTTCTTTGGCTCCCATGTTTCCATGGACCGCTTTTATGGGTTGTCCACCACCACCGCCTTCTCAACCACCTTTGCCTCCAAGTCTAGCAGCAGCACCTCCACCTCCACCACCACCTCCCCCTACAGGAGGTACAGTTCAGACAGTCAACACAACTACAGCTGCTACACAAGGTGCAGATTTGTCAGTTCTTCCTCTTCCTAATTTATTAACTGCTCCACCACCACCACCACCAAGCTAAATGTATTTTAACCATTGAAATCGGAATACGTGCACACTCTTGAAAATGTCAGTGCTATTTCATCCTTTTGATAAGCATAAACACATATTTTGACATTTGTAAAGTGGATTGTAAGATGCATTTAAAAAAAGAAAAAAATCGCATTTTAAGAAATTTAATTATCTTGTATTTTAATAAACTGAATAGAAGTCCTTGAAATGTGATAAATAAATTTCTATGTGTAAAGATAAGAGAAAACTGTTTTCTGGGATAATTTCATTAACAGAACATCATGACTTTATTTACTATCATTGATTTTTTTTTTTTCCTCATTGAAAAGTTTCTGCATAGTTTTATTATTTTCACTATACCGAAAAGAAAATAAATCTTCATGTTATCCACTTCCTGGAAGTATGTAATTATTTTTAAGTGTATTTTTGTGTCATAGGCATATAATGTTGATAAAAATTGAACTCTTTAAAGTTAATAGTTCTTCATAGTCTACAAACTTTTTAAATGCTGTTTAAGTAAATGTTGATTTCAATGTATTGTACAAATTGTTGTGTATTGTAAATTTATGGCATTTAAGCCAGAAGCAGAACACGTACAGAATTTACAATAAAATATGAACAGTAAGTATTGCCTGAGATTTAAACAGACTGTCTGATTGTGCATTTATATTTTTGATTTTCTAAGTGGACATACACTATCTACCAATAATTTTCTGGACACTTTGCAATTTACAGTTGTGATACCAGCAGGAGAACCCTAATATCGGCTATGTCCACCTTTGGCTTTGATCACCTCCTGCACCCTTTGAAGGAGACTTTCCACCAATGTGCCCAGGCATCAGGTGGAATTGGTCTCCATTCCTCCTTCAAAGCAGCACTGAGTTCAGCGACAGATAGAGGACATGCTGCTCTGGCCCTCAATCACTGCTTCAATTCATCCCACATGGAGTTGAGGTCAGGACTCTGCACAGACCAGGGCAGTTGTTTAACACCCATCTCTTCATACCATTCCATAACAGCTGCAGCTTTATGGTATAGGGTAATAATACAGGTCTGTTCCATAAAAACCCAACAGTGTAGGCAGCACCTGATTATCCAGAATATCAAGGTATTTAGCTGCCTTCATGGAACAACGGACAACCACCAGTGGTCCCACTCCAAACCAGCTGAATGCATCCCACACCATTACTCCTCCACCACCAAACTTTACCATGGGTGCAGCATACACTTTAAAGAGTGTGCTGCATCAGACCGGAAACAGGTGAACCTTGATTCATCGTTCCAAAGTATTGTTTTCCACTAGTCAACTGTCCAATTCACATGCTCTTTGCAATAGGAGAGACAAGCTGCCTTGTCCACTGCTCTTCCATGGAAACTCAGTAAATGGAGTTCTTTTCATACAGTATTAGTGCTCACCATGGAGTTACTCACACTCTGGGACTCATCACGAATGGTCTGTGCCTATTGTAGTCGGATTTTTCATATCACCTGTTTTAACATACTCCTGTCCCTGTCAGTCATTTTTGGTGTTTGTGCTGGGTGTTTTTTTGGCATTAGTGCTGCCAGAATGTCTCCATTTGTTGATCACATCACCAACCATTGATTTTGGATGCTTCAGTTGAGCGGCAATGGCATGTATGGACATGCCACCAGTGTGACAGCCCTGGATGATGACTCTCTCGAAGTTATTGAGTTCACATCGTGTTTCCACAGCACCTATATTCAACTGCTACAATGAAATGCTGCCTCCTGCTATCTGTACAGGCTTGCACCATCATGTGTGGAATGTTTTGTTTGAAGCCCCTCAGTTTTTTTTTTCACAATATTGTGAGCATCTTCCATATAGAATTTATTTTGGTAATAATTTTTATTTTAACACAGTTCTTTTCTCATCATAAATGGTTCTCAAAATATAAAATCAGATGTGGATCTACCTAGAGTCTGTTATGGTTATAGAGACCTTGAATCCTTTAAATCTTTTTTTATCTACTGTTTGTTGATTTCATATGAAAGTATAAGAATTATTTCTTCCACAAAACAGAAATCATCTAGTAAATAACATACCTAATTATATTAGGCATCAGCTTAGGTGATACCGCATCCCATCCTTTACGAATTAGCAGGGGAAGGAGATGATAGCATTCTTCCATGTCTGTTGCTATGGCAGTACTCTTTTCCTTTCTGCTAAAGCTATGTTGCCCAGCATCCAAAAATGCATCTGCTAGCCTCACTGGAATAATTGGTAAAGCTGCCACTTGCAAATATTTGTTGTGAAATATAATGATGATGATGATGATGATGATGCCCTGTGGTTGGAAAGACCTGGCTTTGCAACCTATCAGGTATGTAAAAAAAAAATAGGGCTTTTCAACTGGCACTTGGCCAGTCTCAGCAACAGGCAAACTAGCCATAACATACAGTTCATAGGCATATACTGACCTCATAGCTTTAGTTGCTTCAGCTGTAATTAATTTAAATCTTGCACACGCTGTATTTCTTTTTAATTAAACGTGAAGAGCAAATACTTCTTTACTCATCAAAATTTTACAAATGGAATCGGGAATATTTTATATAATAAACAGTTGCTACTCAGTCACAGTTGGATTATTACCAAACTTATTTTATTAAATTATATTACTGTTAGGTGGATGTTCCTAACATTCACCTAAAAACGCATTGGTCCACCTCTCTGTGCAATCACAGCTCGCAGATGCCTAGGAACAGATTCCACAAGGTGTCAAACATCCTCCAAGTGTAACTTGACCCATGTCTGCTGCAGCAATTCTGTCAGTTCACGCTTATTCCTTGGAGTAGGATCAGCAGTTCTAGTATATCCCACACATGTTCAGTTAGATTACAGTCAGGGAAGTTTGGTGACCCAAGGCACTATGGCTAATTTGTTGTCATGTTCCTCCAACCACCCAGTAGTCATATGAGCCAATGACTAGGTACATTGTCCTGTTGAAATATGGCACTGTGGTTGGAGTTGACCTGCAGATAGGGATGGAGATGGTCTGCTAACAGGTCTCTGTAGCATACAGTGTTTGTGGGATGATAACCAACAGACCTAGGGCATGCCAGGACAAAGCTCCCCAGACCATAACACCACCTCCACCAGCCTGTTGAATCCCACCTGTGCAACCAAGGAATAGGGCTTCATGCTGTTTATACCAAATGCAAACCAGGCCATCAGCATGGTGCAGCAGGAAACCAGAATCATCACTCCATCTGTTGAGGGTCCATTGCCGATATTCCTTGGCCCAAGCAACATCTTACTATATTTTGTTCAATTTTAGCTGCTGACTGACAACTTAAATATAGAATATGTATTGCTGTATAAAGAAGGGCTCACTTTCGTCAGCTATGTGTGGGCGATCCTATAGGTGAGCATTGGGTGTCACAACAAGTATCTCAGCAATGATGTGCAGCAGTCAAACAGCTAACGCACCAGTACAACAGTGATGCAGTTTGATTCATTTCCACATGCACTGTCATACCTTGCTTTGCCTGGGATTCCACAGCCAAAGACCATCAATCATAGGTACGCTTGTTGGTCTTTGGCTGTGGAACCCCAGGCAAAGCAAGGTATGACACGTTGCATGTGGAAATGAATCAAACTGCATCGCTGTTGTACTGGTGCATTAGCTGTTTGACTGCTGCACATCATTGCTGAGATACTAGTTGTGACACCCAATGCTCATCTAAGGGATCGACCACACATAGCTGACGAAAGTGAGCCCTTCTTCTATATACAGCAATACATAGTCTATATTTAAGTTGTCAGTCAGCAGTTAAAATTGAACAAAATACAGGAAGATGATTTGATGTAAAATCAGGGGTAAGATAAAGATGAACATTATCTTCACACTTTAAATCTGGAGATAGACAATGGAATAAGCAAAGCTGGTATGGTTGTAGCCAGCTGAATAAATTTATATGGAATTAGAGAGACATTAGCCAAACTAGCTTGTATGCAAAACAGTGTTCAAACTAGTTTTAGGTTATGGATCTGAGAAATAAGGCACTTGATCAAAGACTAGAGACCACATATAGGAAAATTCGGAGAAAGATTACATGAATGAACAGAAGGCATCAATGGCAGAATCATATTAAAAATGAAGATATTAGAAAGAACTTGACATTATTAGCATTTAGGAATGTGTCAGTAGAGCTAATCTGAGGTGGTATGGCCACTTAAATACAATGGGTGAGGAAAGTTAGCAGAACAGGTGTTTGATGCCAAGATGGCAGAAAAGAGGCCCAGAGGATGACCAAGATTTAGGTGTATTGATTCAGTCACAAGTGCCTTAGAAGAACTAAATGTTAGCTATGACAATACTGGAGTGCTCACAAGTAATAGATTGAGGAAAATTGTTGATAGGAGATTAATAATAATGTAAACTTAATCATGTAGTGCTGTCATAGTAACCTGAACACCCACCCCTTGGGGGTACATATCAGGAAATTGATGATTAAATAAAATTAATAAAAAACACATTTAATAAAAATTTACCATATTTGCCGGCATATAAGACCCCCCCCCTTTTGTGTACACATTTTTAGGAAAAAAACTTGATCACTGAATATCATAATGAATTTGCGATATTTCAAATATAAAGTAATAAGTAGGTCTACTTTCAAATTCTGATTTAGAAGAGGTTTCAAGTGTCTCTTCATTTAGCTCTGGAGATGAATTTCTGGGCTAAATGAAACCTCTTCTAAATCAGGATCTTAGTCCTCATACAACAAATTGTCCTCTGTACCATCCAGTGCATTACTAATGCCACACTTCTTAAATGATTTAACCCCTGTCTCAGTTTTTACACCATCTCATGAAGCTTTGATAGGAGATTAACAATAATGTAAACTTAATCGTGTAGTGCTGTCATAGTAACCTGAACATTCACTTGCAAACTTGAGAAATGCTAGGCCTCTTCCTTCTTTCTGATGATGTAACCTCAAAATCTGAAGACCGCATCCACTTCTCCTTCATAAATCCCTTAAATAGTTTATTAATACAGACATCTAAAGGTTGGAAATTACTAGTTGCCCTGGAATTACAGCTAACTGAGTTTTCAATTCCTTGAGTTTATTTTTAACATCTTCTGTTCTGTGAGAACGAAACTGATCCCATACCAGCAGGGCAGGCCACAGAAAAGCAGCTTTTCTGATGTCTAAAATCCACTGCTTTTCTGATGTCTAAAATCCAAGTATTCAGTTCTGGCTATTTTCAGTTCCACTTCGTGGGTTATATTTATTCAGAGTTGCTTTTTTTTTTTATCCTCTTTCTGATTCCGCCACGTTCTTATCATTTTATCAGTTGTGGATGACTTGAAATGTCTCTGCAGCCATGTTTCCATGTTCTTTAGCATACGTAATGGCATGTAGCTTGTATGCAATATTGTAGCAATGCTGACGTTTTTCAGCCATAATTTGCCAAGAAATTTAGAGAACACTTAACGACAGATCTGTGATTTAACAGCTGTGATCGTCGATGACAGCGCATGCGCATCCACTGAACTCTACGTAACTAGAATGCTCTCACACACCACAAGGAAGCAAGAAAGAAATCGTGTAACTCGGAACAGAAAATTTTCAGAAATGAAAGTAATAAAAAACTGAGTATCAGCGTATAAGATGCACTCTCTTTTTCAGACCTATTTTCAAAGGAAAAAAGTGCGTCTCATACGGTAAATAAAGCATTTCATCATTATCAGTATTCCTGATGAATACTCGAGACTTTCCACTAGCTACTTAGTGCATTCCCAAGTGTTGGATACAAAAAATCCTGACTTCCATCTGTTTGGTTATAAGGGCAGTTTTGAATATTTGAATATAATACTGTGGACTGCTGGTTTTTGGACTGGTAATCCCAGAGACTATTGGCATTCATCCATTGACAGTGAGCTATCATGGATGAATTGCAGCCCAAACTTCCATGGTGGATCAGATAGTAATATGATCCTCATATCCCGGTGACCAAATCGTTACCAGTTATAGCAGCAAGCAGTTAAACATGAAGGCACATGGTACAAAGAATCCTCAGGTAATCAGATCATGCTGCCATTGGAAACTAGACCATGGAACTTTGAATTGCAGAACTCTTAGCAGTGAAGCATAAAGAAACTCCAAGAAGAGTGAAAAGCAACTGGGGTGAGATATTCTTGGTTTGTGTGAAAATATAATAGAGAGGAAATTCAATTCAGTTCAAAAATGCAGACATTGTACTGTGGATGCCAGGATAAGTAAAAATAAGCAGAGTTGAGTTCTTAATCAACAAAGAAATCATATAATTTAACAGTATGTTTGATTGTGATTACTAAGTATTGTCCAGGTCTCAGAAAGATACTCTTGTGTTCATCCAAATTTATGTACCACCATCAATTTCTTGATATATACCTCCCAAGGGATGTTCAGGTTACTATGACAGCACTACATGATTAAGTTTACATCATTATTAATCTCCTATCCACAATTTTCCTCCAAATTAGTCTATTACTTGTGAGCACTCTAGTATTGTCATATCTAACATTTCATACTTCTGAACTGAATCAAGCCACTTAGACCTTGGTCATATTCTGAGTCTCTTTCTTGGCATCAAACACCTGTTTTGCTAACCTTTCCTCACCCATTCTATTTAAGTGGCTATACCACCTTACATTACCTCTGCTTACACATTCTTGAATGCTAATAAGTTCCTTTATAATATAACATCTTCATTTTTAATATGATTCTGCCATTGATGCCCTAATTTTTCTCAAAACCCTCATCTATGGTCTCTAATCTTTCATTAAATGCTTTATTTCTAACTCAGGTCCAAAACTTAAAACTGGTTTGAACACTGTTTGTTTTGGCTAATTTCTCTTATTCCATATACGTTTAATCAGCTGACTACCCACCATAACAGCTTTGCTTATTCTGCTGTCTGTTTCCAGATTTAACCTGCCATCATCACTAAAAATTGTGTGTAAATAGCTGAAATATTTTATTTGTTCTATAAGATCTCCATTCAGAATGCGCCTGAAGTTTTCTATGTTTCTGCCTATTTTCATGGTTTTGGTTTTTTTATTGCTAATTTTCACGAGGAATCTGTCACAGCTATTATTCAATTCAGTTAGTGAATCCTGGAAACTTGCACTAGATGTGCTTGGCAGTACATCATCTGCATAAAACAAAGAGCTAAGTTTGACATTTCCAATTCTAATATATTTTTGCCACGTTCTTTCATAATATGATCCATGTAGATTGAATAAGAGTGGAGATAATGTGCATCTTGTTTTACCCCTAATTTTACATCAAACCATCTTTCTGTATTTTCTTCAATTTTAACTGCTGATTGACAAATATAGCCTAGGTATTGCTCTGTATAATATTCCTTTTGCCCCATGTAATTGTGATGTTTTGAAAGCTTTTCTTTTCTCTCTGGGCACCTTGTCATATGCCTTTTCCAGATCTACAAAACTAAGTACAGATCCTTGTCATATTTCCATGATTTCTCAACTATTTGTCTGGAAGTGAAAGTCTGATCTTGACAACCTCTATTTGTCCTGAACCTAGCTTGTTGTTCTCTAAGCTTATCTTCCACAATCTTTCTTAACCTCTTTTTACATGTTATAAATCTTACCTGGAACACTTAGTAGAGAAATTCCTCTGTTATTCTCATATTGAACTTTATTCCCTTTTTGAATAGATGTGTACTATGAGAGCTCTACTCCAATCATTGGAATTCGATCTTCTGTCCAGGCCCTCTGAATTATGCAGTGTAGCCACTGCAAAACTTTTATACCTCTATACTTAAACATTTCTGGTTGAATTTCACCTATTTCAGTTGCCTTTCCACATGTCAAAAACTTGAAAACTATTTCTACCTAAAGTATTGATATGTACTCCTCTTTGCATTCCTTTTGAAAATTTTCTAGTGCAGTTCTGTTACTGTTTGGTTTGTTTAACAATCTTTCAAAGTAATTGCTCCATTTCTAAGCTTCTTTAAATAGCCAAACGTTTTGCCACTTTCTTGATATTCATCCTGAAAGTTTTCCCATGACTTTTAACAACTTTTACACATAGCTTGCTTACATTTTCTCTGTATTCTTTTAGGGCATCTGCTGACTTATTTGCTTTCTTCTTTTTCAGGACTGCTTCTTTAACTTCTTGCATCTACCATGCCGTTTTTATTCTTCTATCCTTGCAGACAACTTCACCACATATCTCCCTAGCTCAATCAATGTCTTCTTCAAAGTTTGCCAAGGAGTCTCCAATGTTGATTCCTGTTTTCAAACTGCTTCAAATTTTCTACAATAACGTTTGCATATTTGAGTCTACAATTTACTTGAAAGCTGCTCAACTTTAATTATTTTAAAACTTTCTTACATACTGTTCTTTTTCAGTGTGATATCTATTTTTATCCTACTTAGTACTAAGTAATGGTCACTTCCAATTTCGAATCCTCTGTACACTCATGTATCCTTAACCAACATTATATCATTATCAGCAATGATGTAGTCAATGAGTCTTTAAAATCTTTTATTTCTTGTGTCTTCCCTCATGTGAACTTGTGCACATCTTTTTGTGAAAGATGGTGTTAGTAATGACTAGTCTGTAAGTCCAGTATGCTAATTGAAGTTGGAATATTGAGTTTGTATACATTTGTTTTTTTGTTTTGCTACTCTGAACATTTATCCTCTTTCTTTTTGGCAGCATACGATGGTCACATCTAATGCTGAAAGTGCCAATAATTTCCATCTAGGAAAAATAACATTGGAAGTCCATAAAGATAAAGAAATCGAATTGTTATCATGAATCACAACTTTAGAAAAAGACAAACATTTCACACTTTCACTGGGATTTTATACTAGAATTAGTACACAAGTATCAGATGAAAGCTTGGTGAGAAATTTGGATATGGCACAATAGATTTTCATTTCATTTCGTATGGTGATTCAATGGCCGTGAGCCCCTTTTACGGGGAGGCACTATCTCATTCTCCCCAGATTTTTATCCGAGCTCGGGACCGGCATAGCTGACAATTCAGACCTATGGCTGGAGGGATTGTCTTAAGTATTCCTGAGCACAACAAAGGAGCAAGACTTAAAGAATGTGCAGAAAAAGGAAGGAAACCTCTAAATGATGTTTTGCAGGGGGGTTTTTCTGAAAAAAAAAAAAGAATAGGACATGGAAAAAAAGTGAATGAAATTTGACTATCTTCAGTAAAAGAAAAAAACATTTCAAGACTGTTTGATTGTTGGCACCTTCAACATTAGAAATTACCATCCTATGCTGCCAAAAAGAGAGGATAAATGTTTAGAAGATCAAAACAAATGTATACAAACTCAACATTAAAAAATAAATATTCCAACTTGAACTAGCACATTTACCATTGTCGTATAAATTGAGATTTATAATAATATAATCTATCAGAAAATAATGACATTACCTAGATAATTTTGCAATTTTCTTTAGCTTACCGAACTTCTGAGGTTCTTTGCAGCAAATACCAACTTCCGTTTTGAGCTTTTCCCATCCAATCCCAGATTGCCATTTCAGCTGTCTTTTTTGGATGTTACCCTCCCACCAGTGACATGGTTTTCCTCTAGGTCACTTCATTCATGAATCCTCATCTTGAATGCTTGTTGAGCCATTTCAATCTGTAAGTTTTGATTTCATCAGTTAGTAGTGAGGATCTGTAGGGTTCATATAGGTCTTGATTATGTCGTCTTCTCCATTCACCTGCTGTGTTATCCCTTACTGGTCCAAAGATTTTTCTGAGGATTTCATTTTCAAAAATCTGAAAAGTTTTAGTAACTTGATCTCTTATATTTCCAGATTTCTGCTCTATATAAAACTATATGTTTAATGATTGTTTTGTGTATTTCTATTTTAATCTCTTCTTGACAGTATTTTGGAAGATAGTAAATAACGTAGTGAATGACAAGATCTATTGGAGGAATTTATTCTAGCTTATATTATCTTCTGTTTCTCTGATTTTATCATCTTTAGTAATCGCTGTTTGAAAACGTTTAATGGAAGTGGCATTTTTAGGTTTTGATGGTAAAGTGGTCATTTTCCCCCTTAGTTGTTTCTAAATTTTCTCAGTTGCTTTATGCTTTCTACTTTGGGTAGTGAAAGTTTAAATATTTCTGGGTGAAAGTATAAGGTTTTTTATTTTTTTTGTTCAAAACCTCTACTGGTTCATTGCAGTTCAGATGTTTGTTAAATTACACCCTCCACTTGTTTGCCATTTCATCTCTAATAGCTCATGTTTGTCTATTACTATTATTGTTTATACGAGTGCACTTTTTTTTTTTTCATGGCATTAAAATTTTTCTTTCATTATTATTTAACATATTGTTTCTGGATTTCTTTCAGTCTGTTCATGTAAAAATTTTCTTTTCTGGTTATTTTATTGGTTTTCTTGCTGTTCACTTTGTATCTCCAAACACCATAAATATTAGATGGATTTTGAAATATCTGGTACAGAAAAACAAAACCCTTAATACAAAAACCAAGAAGTTCAAAATGCTAACATACTGAATAAACTATTATGCAAAACAATTGGGAAACGTTTCAAGGAAAAAATACTAAAATTTAATTGTAAACTTTGTGTAATAAATGATGCAAAAGTATTGGTAGCCTATATAAAATGCTGAATGATTGCAAACTACAAGATGGGAGTATAACCAGAGATAGATATGCTATACCAAAAAAGAATTTTACTGAATATTATATCAAGACAAAATTGATGAAAAAGACAAGTGTGAATTGAAGTTCCACGAATTCTGTTGGAAGAAGTTATGTGAAGTAGTATGGGAAATGAAAAAGCCAGGAGAGAATGTAGTTATAGCTGAACTGCTAAAAGCATGTGGGAAAGTGATTGAGAATATCTTGACACTTTTTGTCCTAATGTCTGAAAAAAACATTTACCAAGAACATGGGAAAAGGCTTATTATTTTGATGCACAAAAAATAAAAAAAATCAAAGAACTATGAACCCATCGGTCTATTATTAATGATATACAAAGTCTAGGCTCATAGACATTGTGTACTCTAGGCCCCACACAGCTAAAAGAATGTACCATCTTTAGAAGTGGCTTTGGCATGGACCATATTCAATTTGTATAACATGATGGGGAGTTGATATTCATTGCACCAATGAAATGTCTTAGTTTTATTCATGAGACTTGATTTGGTAAAAACGTTTACAATACTTATGGTACCTCCACTTGTTGATTTAATAGTGTCTTGTGGAAGTAATGCAACAGCAACAATTCATTTTAATGGAAACACTGAAAACCCAAGCTTTACACATCAACAGAAAAAAAAAAAAAATCCCCAAAGCAATTCACAACACATTTAGAAATATTCAAATTTCTTGACCCTAGAGAAAAAGATCTGAACTTAAATAGGAGATATTTAAGGCATTTAAACTTTGCAGGTGAGAGTTATCTGTACTTAAATTTTGGACAAACTACAGACCAATTGGGCTTCTCATAATATGTGAAACCCAGGGCCAGTTTTATCATTAGGCGAACCCAGGTAATCGCCTATGGTCGCCAAGACTGGGGCAGCAGATTTTGCTACATATAAAACTAAGTATTCCATAAAATTCATGTATGTAAGCGTACCATTTCTTTACTGGACTTATATACACGTCCAGCAAACCTGGATAATATTCTGTCTACCTGCTGAAAGAACATGGATAAGAAGGGTAGTTTGACAGTCATGTCCATTAGAAGGGGCAATAATCCTTCACGCTGAAAAGAACGCTTAACTGGATTACTTGGCATATGTAGTAGCTATGTTCAGTTGCCTACAGCAAGAAACGCAGTTGCTTGCCGTTTGCTCGGTAACCGGAATCTAAGTTATATCAGACTAAATACCTATGAGTTATATTCATTTTGCTGCTTGTTTTTATCGTATAATTATAGTTTTTAATGCCAGTGCAAAATAAGAAATCCTTTCATACTTTCTTCACTTCATATTGTATCACTATGGAAGATCAATGTCACTATCAATTTTTTGGCTAATTATTTTAATCACCAATACATTTTAAAATTCTCCCAGAACTTGATTGAAGATAATTATTTTTGTCAAACAATTATTTCAAAAATTCATGAAAATCCGAATCTAAAAATGAATACAGCCTCCGTCTGTTCCAAATTAAGTTTTCTTTTTTATTCATAATCTTAGTTCAAAGGTTAGTTCATAGATTGCGCGAAGGTTCGCACTTTTAAATTTTGCTTTATAGAGAATCATATGTAAATCTTGAATCATATCATGTAATGCATAATTTTTATGGACGTAATCTGTATTTCAACTTTCTTGGTTTCTCCCAATCACTCCCTACAAATCGAAATAAACGGCAGTTATGAATTCAACTGTTATGTATATTTTTGATATTATGCTGCAGTTTTGAAGTAGCGATATTTTCCCTACACTTTATCCTCCGAAACATGTGTAGGTACATGCGTCAAAATGAAATTTTATTTCCAAAATTTTCATAACAGAATTAATTCGCCTTTAATGGCTAACTTCCCCCTCCTCCCAAAATTATCATCACACACACACAATACTGCTAGATAACATATATGCACTTTCTTTTTGTTTGTTTGAATTCGTTATTTTTCCAAAGTAATTGTACTGTTGCAGTTTTAAGCAAAAGACAAAGGCAAAGAATATCTGATGAAATACCATTGGCTATAAATTTTTTGATATTAAAAAGACTCACAATCGGAAACCCCGAGTAATGCAGTTTAACATCATTGCTTGTTCATTTAAAAAAAAAATCGTTCCTAAAATTGAAATGTGCGACCCATATAATTTTATTTTGCAAGGAAAGAAAGCAAAATGTCATATTTATTTCAATAAATGTTATTTAAAAAATATAAATATTTGACATATTTCCAATGTAAACAAACGTTTTGATTATTTATTTTCGCACATGTGAAATTCTTTTTTATTTGGGAAGAGATAATAAATAAATTGTGCAGCAAAAAAGGGTCAAATATCATAGGATAGTAAAGAAATTCCAAGTAATACAGTGCACATAAAGACAATAATCCGTTAACGCGGGGAGGGGATAATTACATTTTAACAGATAGAATGCTGATGAAGTTTCATCAGCATTCTACACATTCTACATTTTTATGAAGTCAAAGGGATTTTGAGTATATTTGCAAAGAGATATATTCAACATAACTTAGTCAGTTTTGTTGTAAAAAGTGCTGCATTTCAAGAAAGGGTAAAATAATAAAATCGCAAAATTCATAATGCTCGAGAATAACTTGATAATATCAAACAAGATGACTGACACACATCTGCAGAAATCTATTATTATTATTAGAGTCCTTTTAATCATGAACTCTATAAAGATATATTTAATAAATTGGTTGTATTATAGTGTTTTTAATTACGGTAAATAAACTAGTTTCATTTTGTCACAGATGGTTTTCGCTTCTGAACTACCAGGAATTTCAATCTCCTCTGGAAATTTTCTCTTACTAAATGTTTGACTTGTGTTGACTAATCACTGACTTAGCAGTTTAATCCAGAGATTAAATATATGGTGGGTTTAATACATAACGTTCTTAAGAATATTTCACCCTGTGATTTCCAAGAATCCTGTTAGGAAAGAACAGATCGCTGAGTATTGAACTTGCGATCATTTTGAAACACGTTTCTGAGACAAAAAAGTTTTTGTGTGTGTGTGCTACTGCTATTTGTATTAATCAGTGGGTAAGACCAGTTTCTATATCACATAAACAGAGCATTTGATTTTCAAGTTTATTATTATTTATGTTTTATTATTAGGAGTTTTATTATTTCAAGTTTATTATTAGGAGCCTGTGTAGCTCAGTGGATGTGGCGTTTACACACCAGCGCGCTTGGCCGCACAAAGGTTTCGAGTCTAGTCGGCGACTAGAGGAAATTTTTCTAAGCCTTTTTTCGACCGGTTCCCAAGTTAGTCGATCTCTGGCACGGGCAAGCAGGTTTTTCCTGCCGGAAACTCGGGTTTTTCGTCCTGTAAACTCAAGAAAATCGACCGTAGAACCCACATTATTTCAGACATTAAATATATTGTGTTAAGGTTAGGGACCACGAGATGGCGGCACATTTGAGCCGTCTCTCTTCACTGCGTACCGCTTAATTAGTGATAGCCTTGGGCCATCTGTCTCTGATTCGGTACCAGTGGAGATTGAACTGCCCACTCAGTCTCCAAGTTAGATAGGGCTAAATGGCCTCGCCTACTCCCGTATACGGGAATAAAAAGGCATTAGCTGATTTTTTTTTACATTATTATTTATAAATTAAATCGATTTTTCAGTTCATTTTTTTGTGCATCAAGATTCTGGTTATTTTAGGGTAAAATGTCGAGTGAAAAAGTGGATGGTAGCGAGCATAGCAAGTTATCGTTACTATTGATTGCCTCTACGTTTTAACTAAAGCTGGAATTATTATGGAATTATAAATAATAAAGGAATTATTATGCTTATTACTGCAACTTAAAAAAATCAATTGAAGGAAGTATAGGAAGATGGTTTAATGCTAAATCTGGTGTGACAAGGATGTACATTATCCCATCTGTTATTCATTATCTATATGGATCACATTATGAAGGAAAGTGGTATTAAACATGATATCAAAATTGGAGATGTTAATGTCAGCTCTTTGCTTTATGCAGATGATGTTATACTTCTAAATAAATCCGCTACAAGTCTGCAAGATTCTCTGACTAAATTGAATAACTGTTGTAATAGATATGGTATGAAGGTCAGGAATAAAAAGACAGTTGAAAATGTCAATTGTGTTGTGAATGGAGAACCTGTGGAACAAGTAAAACATTTCAGCTACTTAGGCACGATTTTTAGTGAAGATGGTAAATTAAATATAGAAATAGATAACAGAATCAGTAAAGTTGGTATGGTGGGAAGTCAATTGAATAAATTCATATGGAATAAGAGAGAAATTAGTCGGAACACTAAATTAGCTGTATACAAGACAGTATTCAAACCAGTTTTAACTTATGGATCTGAGAGCTGAGTCAGAAGTAAAACACTTGACCAAAGACCAGAGACCGCAGATATGAAAGTCCTGAGAAAGATTAGCAGCGTGAACAGATGGCATCAATGGCAATATCATATTAAAAACGAGGATATTAGGAAAGAACTTGACATTGTCAGCATCCAGGAATGCATTAGCAGAGGTAATCTCAGGTAGTATGGTCACTTAAACAGAATGGGCGAGGAAAGATAAGCAAAACAAGTGTTCTCTGCCAGGTTGGCAGGAAAACGACCTACCAACCTGGCAGAGAACACTTGTTTTGCTAATCTTTCCTCGCCCATTCTGTTTAAGTGACCATACCACCTGAGATTAGCTCTGCTAATGCATTCCTGGATGCTGACAATGTCAAGTTCTTTCTTAATATCCTCGAGAAGACCAAGATATAGGGTGGATGATACGGTACAAAGTGCCTTAGACGATAGAAATATAAGATCTGATAATGTTGGAGTCTCGACAAGTAACAGACTGATTTGGAGGAAAATTGTAGATAGGAAGTTAGTAATGATGTAAATTTTTCATGTAGTAGTATCATATCCTGTACACCCCTTGAGGGTACATGGCAGGAATTTGATGATGAAGATGATATTATATGCTTTTTATGTGAATCCCAGGCCTTCAGTAAGTAAGGTAGTCTCGCACTAGGCGACAAAATTTACCTTTCACCTAAAGTTGGGTGGTTGGAAAGCAGATACGTAACCATTCTGTCAACCAGGGAGGCATACTGTGCATGTTACTGCAAACTGAAACGATTTATATTTAGATTCATGTTGTAATTCCATAAATATAATGATTTTTCTACAATTTTTATTACCGTAAAGACAAAATTTTATTTTTAATGAGAATATCTGAACTTTACAGTTGATGAATTTCCTATTTTTACCTTGATTAGCAAGCTTAATTTGATTGCATTTAAATTCTTTTCTTTCTTTCTTTATTTTTTTTTAAACTTTTATCCTTATACAATTATTTAAGAAGCAACTTGCACCAAAATGTAACAAGTGACCTGTCGTTGTTATGCATTGAATCAGATATAATGGACTAGATTAATAATGACGACATTATAGATATATTTGCTAAAACCATAGCCAGAAAAAAAAATTTTAGTTATTGATTTTTTTAATTTAAATGTGAACTAATTTATATTTATACTTTTTTTTTAAATGCAAATATATGTATACCAGTGTTGTATTGTGCAATTAAAATTAGTTATTCATATAAATGTTGAATTTTATTTTCAATATACTAAAAAAGTGCTTATTTTTGAGGCCTCAATGATGTTGGCCTTGGGTCTCCAAAAGTATAAATGCAGCAATGGATACTGCCTGTTTGTAATGCTAGCAGTGAAAGCTCATTTTCTGTACTTAAACGCGTTAAAAATATTTACGCAATTTGTTAAGTCAGATGCATTTGAGAAATTTGTCAATTATGTTCATAGAAAACGATATTGTTGAATTATTAGATTATAAATGTATGAATAGATAAGTTATATAGTTATAACTTATAAGGTATATATAATTGATAAATACTTCATTGAGTAAATGTATAAAAATTTATTTGTGAATTACTGAATAGTTTAAATTCCATATTTTTTATAATTAAGTTTATTTTTATTTATAAATATTTCAGTTACTGGATTTTGGAAATTGATAAAAAGAAATCGGGTTTTCAATATCGCAAACGTAAAGCGGAAAAGGAAGAAATTTTGAAAAAACAAGAAGGTGCATTTTTAAAATATCTTTGCCGAGAAGATCGTAATCGCATACAAGAAGAAAATCTTCAAGATTATTCGTTGGATAATTTGTCTCTAGTTTCGATTAATGAATTGGAGGAGAATTCTACAGATACCAAAAATTGGATTAAAACATCGAAGGAGAAATCTACAGATTATGTGAGTATTGTTGATTCTGAAGCTGGTTGTTCTACAGATCCAATCATAAAAGGATTTGATTTTACCAATTTAAATTATAATGATCCAGCAACTTGGTGTCCTGTAAAATTTTCCAATATCAATCAATTACGTCAACTATTAGTTGAACATGAACATGAACAGATTCATAATTTTGATTTTTGGAAAGATAACAATAATAGAACATTATTTAAATTAAGGGGATATTAAATCCCACATTGTTTTAAAACCGAATAAGAAACTCAAAGATTGGAATCAGAGAGTTTCATGCCGAATATAGTAAACTATAAAAGTATCGGCGATTACTAGCGTGAGCTAATGCAAGTAGTCCTAGTACAAACTCGGGCAACTCGCAGCAAAGGTGGTAAAGTTCTGATCGCTATTCTTGGTATTTTTCATAATGTAAAAACACATTTCCTAGGAAATGTATGCTGTTATTACATTATGGTGGGAGGTCACTACCCAGACCAGTTTCAAATAATAGAACATTTTCAATGACTCATTATACTCGAAGTCTATTTAACGGCGAGTCAATGCAGCGTTTGTGGTTATTGTATTCAAAATCCACGGATTCTGTATTTTGCTTCTGCTGTTTATTATTTGATCAATGGCGGATTAGGCTTGCTGATTCTGGATTGAGGGACTAGAAAAATTCTTTTATTTTAGCTGCGCATGAAAAAAGTCAAAGACACGTTGAAAGTTACCATAAGTGGAAAGAATTAGAAATTCGAATAAAAGAAAAGAAAACCATCGATGAAGAGAACTTGCTAGTTATTAGAAAAGAGGAGAAACTTTGGGTGCAAGTATTAGAACGACTCTTTGCTTTAGTTCAGACGTTAGCTATTCAAAATTTATCATTTCGAGGAGCAAATGAGACATGGTTTTCGCATGGAAACGGAATTTTTTTTAAATTTGTCGAATTTCTAGCCAAGTTTGATCCAATAATGAATGAACATCTTCGAAGAATAAAAGATAACGATGCATATTGTGCATTATCTTTGAAAATATATTCAAAATGAAATAATAAACATCTTCGCCAATGCGATAAAAAAAAAGAAAATTTTAGAATCTGTTGTTGCCGCAAAATATTTTTCCGTAATTATTGACTGTACGTCCGACATTGGTCACACGGGACAAATGAGCATAGTACTTCGATTCGTAGACACTAATAATAGCACGGTTTCAATAAACCGTGCTATTATTAGTGTCTAGCGTGTACGAAAAATATTATACGCCGCCGATTGTTATAATCCGCTTGCAGGCAATTTTTAGACCGATCATAAACAGCGGTATTCTCTTTCCCAAATGTTGAAAGGTTTCGATGTGTGAAAATTAACGATACACAAATGTTATTAGGCGTTCTGGGTCCGAGCTTTTCGACATATTCTCGAATATTATTCTCCTCAGAATATTTCCACTATAAAATATTTATTCATAAAAAATGCTTAGAAAACTTAAATGACAAATTCCAGGATCTTCTCGCGGAACACAGTTTGGGAAACCCTAGTATACATAGTGTACATGGAAGTAGCGTAGTATGCCATTAAAAATAACTTTGTAAAATGTTTTAAATCGGTAACTAAATTATTTCATTCTGGTGAGTGATTTTTTAAAATAGTTAGGCATAAAAATGTATAGACAGAAATTTTTAAAATCTGTAACATTTATTTTTAAGATGTATGTAGGCGCACTAATCGGATTTGGGTATCGAAAAAAAAATGACGCACTAACTACTACATAGAGACATTGTACAGGGGCGCCTAAATTTTCTTTGCCTAGTGGCATCAGATACTCTCGCACCGGCCCTGGTGAAGCCCAAATTGTTAGCAAAACAGCTGGCTTAGGCAGTTGTTTTGCTACATAAATTATGCTCGAAAGTGCAACCAGAAATAATAAATTGAACAAGTAATGAACTTTCCAATGGATATTAGTAGATTGAGAATCGTGAAAGAAGTCAGTGTTGGGTTGGAAAGCATTTGAAAAACTTCAAAAACCGAGTACCACTGTGCCTAAACAGGGTTTTTAACCAGTGCATTCTTGCTGTATTGACAGATTGATTTAAATGTAAAGGAAACTCAAAAACTAAAAACCATAATTTAGCATAAAAAGACATGTTCTTGGTGTTTCAAGACAGGATAACAATAGTATACTTGGCTAAGAAGTAAAACCCAACTCTGACATAGAAAGAACAAGACAAGTGACAATGGGCTGTGCATGTTGCTCGAAGATAAGACCACCAAAAGAAGTACTGGATTAGGTTCTACAGATTTCGGTCAACACCAGTCAAATGACTGGTGTTGACCGAAATCACAATGGATTGATGATCATCAGATTTGGAAGAGAGAGACTGGAAAGGAAAGCCATTGGCAGTCAGTGTCAGCTTGGAAAGGCTTTCATCCAGCAGTAGACTAATGAGGGCAATCAAGTAAATTATAAATTTACTTGAGTGCCCTCATATAAATTATATTTTAGTCTTGGCTATGAAAGCAGCATATTATGTCTGATAAGACCTAATGGCCTGTTTTGGTCTCATTCCATTTTTTCCCCTTTGTCCTTAACTTCTATGTCCTCCAACTGGATGATATCGTTATTTTGGGATAGTCTTGAACTATCAATTTTTTCAATATGTTCAATCCACTTCTTTTGGTATTCATATACTTTGTCCAATACGGAATTTATTCCAATATCGAGTTCATATTCCTGTGCTTTTTTTTTTTTTTTTGGTCCTGGAAAGCCTGCTATCCTTCATAGGAATTTCATTTCTCTAGTTTCTATTTTTCTTCTGAGTTTTTATCCATTTCTGTACAGCAGTGAAAGTCTTACCAAACTTTATAAACTCCTTGTGTACTTTTGAACTTGATTAGGTTTGAAAATTTTATAAATCATCCCTATTGTCTTTGAAAAGTTTGAAATTTTAATATTAATATTAGCTTCTTTTGCATAAATACAGCTCATCCATGGTATTTGAAGCAGTTAATTTGCCCATAAGTTTTAATTTCAGCGACGATTTGACTTCTGACTGGAGATAGTCCTTTAAAAGCCATGATTTTTGTTTTGTCAGTTGATATTTGCATTCCAAATTCTTCCGCAATTATGTTTAAGGGGTATGTTGATCTCTGAAGTTCATCTTCACTTCTTGCTATAACGATCTGGTCATCTGCATACAAAAGTATATTAAGTATAGTTCGATACAGTTTAAATGCTGGTTTTATATTTTTCTTCCATTTCTTTACTATTTCATCGATATAGATATTAAAGAGTGCTACCATTGGGTCATTGACGGATTCCTCTGTTTATTGAATTTTTTTCAATAATCGCGAATTCTGGAGAGTTCCCTAGTTTGCAGGTTATATATATATATATAAAAAAAACGGAGGTATCCAAGAAAGGAAAATTCCCTGCTACATCTGAATGACACTTGCTAAACTCACCTTCAGTTGAAAAGTCCTTTAAAGAAATTATTCACATCCTAGACGGGATGCCTTTTAAATCAACGGTATCATAATTACTGACAAGTATAGAGATTTTCTTAAAAGCACTTCCACAAATGTCTTGGCATAGTGGTACCGAAGTTCGAAGAACAAACCTAGATGAATTCCTTGAACAGTTTTCCATTCCAGTACCTTTCTGCTTGTAGATGATCCTCAAATAATTTTTAATACTTCAACTCATTTGACTTGATGGGAAAAATACATAGCCTCTTTTAGCATCTAACCTATTTTTTGTTTTTATAATTTGATCTTTTCCCCCAATCCCAACACTTAATGAGATCAGAAATGCTAGTTCAGCTGCGTGTTGATCCCTTATTTGAAGTTTGAAATTAGTAGTAATCTCACTTTCATCACAGGCAGTTCATTTGATGAGATAAGAAGAGGAAAACAACAGATATGCACTCTCCAGTTGTAGAAGACAGGTTCGATTCTCATCATAATGAGAGGAATTTTTAAATGGAGTTTTCAGTTGAAGGTGAGTTAACCATTCTTATACACAGCAGGATTTTCTCTTGGAAACTTGGATTTTTGCTTCTGCAGAACAGGTAGACTAGTTTGAGAATACAAGCAATTAACAGAAAATTGTGTGCATAGTGTTAGGCACAGAAATGTTTTAATATGTCATTTGAAAATCGTTGGAAGCTCACTTTCACTCGTGATTGCACAAATTCATTTTCTAGTGATGATGATTTGAGATGACAAAGGTACAAGACCAAACTGAAGCCATCCCATGTTGTTAATCTAACTCATCCTGTTATGCAAAACTGCGAATTGTTCAATTAACTCTTACTTGCCTGTGGCATTAGGTAACTTTAGAAATGGCTGGGAGAATAAAATCCTAGGAAAAGTTGATTAAAATAATTATAAATTTCTCCATGTTGTTTTGAATTGTGGTTGAAGAACTGCTAACTCCATCTCTGGCCAGATGGAATTTAATAAAATTTAGGATATATGATATACAAAACATATATTTTTAAGTGGACTGTGGTTTCCATTCAATCATTTTAGTGCCAAATTTAGCACACGACTCAAATTAAACAAGTCCGATATTACCTTTTACTCTTCAATTGGAGCAGGTGAAGCCATATTAGCTTTATCTAAGCATTGGACAATAAATAGCAGGTCAGTCTTCAGCCTCAAGCAATTAAAGATAGCTTGCCCAAACTATCAGTTATTTTTAAATCGCACCAGTGAAGAGAATACAGAATACAACTGTCAGTCTCCTGATCCCTAATGGAATATACTAGTGTAAAATAGCGTGGTTTCTAGGGTCAATTTCTTGAACTGCAGGATCAAAAACGTGTTCCCAGGAGAAAAATAAACCATACTTGTTCATGCCAAACATTAACTAACTAGGGAACGGGTTGCAGAAATGCTTAGAAAAAAGTCTATTATGACAAATGGAATCGAATTTAGCAGACTCTTGGCATCCATAACGGTTGGTCGCTGTGGATGCAGAGGTCATTTCCACAGGTCGATTCGAATTGAGATTAAAAATTCTACACTAACCGAATGCAATTTAGTAAAATTAGAAAGAAATTTGAGAAATGTCACTTTCTTTTTTTAAATTTTGGTTTTAATTAGATCTTTCATGATTCGAGTCAAACAAAATTATATCTCTAGAATACATAAATCAAACCTGAACCGATATATTAAATTCGCTATATTTTACAAAAACATGGAAATCAATATTGGGAAACCAAGCTGAACAATCTGAACACAGAGGATAACTCCATCTAGAAATTCTTGAGAACTCTCTGCACTAAAAGGCAACTCATACCCCCAATTCAGACTAAGAAAGGAGCAGCTCACACTGACCAAGAAAAAGCAGAAGCTTTGGTTGACAATTTGGAAGCTCAGTGTAACCCCTCTTACGAGAATTTAAACATCAATCTAATCTACAAGATTCACCGCAGAGTCAGGCAGGTCATAATAGAACAAAAGGAGAAGGCAGAACTAATCACACCCACCTCTCCAGCAGAAGTTATAAATATCATAACCCACTTGAATATCAACAAGGCTCCAGGTCCAGACTGAATCACAAACAGAACAATCAAACTACTCCCCAGAAAAGCCATTGTGCACCTAGTCAATATTATCAATGCTATCCTCAGATTTCAATATTTTCCCTTAGCATGGAAAATGGCTGACATCACACCAATCAAAAAGATTGGAAAACCCTCAACTCCCCGAAAGCTGCAGACTTATCAGCCTACTGTCCAGTCTAGGTAAGGTTCCAGAAAAAGTCATCCTTACAAGGCTTCAATCAGCATAAACTAGGTATTATCCGTAATGAGCAGTTCATATTCAGAAAAAACCATAGCACAACACATCAGATACACCGACTGGTTAAATTTATCACCACAGGTTTCAACTAGAAACTCCACACTGCTGCGATCTTTATAGATGCTGTGAAGGCTTTTGACAAGGTGTGGCACCAGGGTCTTCTCTACAAGCTCATCAAATTTAACATGCCAACTAATCTAATAAAAATCATAGATAGTTTTTACCTTAAAGACAGATTCATGCAAGTAAAAATAAATGAAACCTTATTAACCAGAAGCAAAATCCTGGCAGGTGTGCCACAGGGTTCTCTTCTGGCTCCCCTGTTGTTTTCTATCTACATAGCTGATATTCCACAAAATCCAATTTCAACAATCACAACATTATATGTGGATGATACCGCTTTATTAGCAAGATTTCTCAGTCCCAAACTAGCTATCAAAAGACTCCAAAACAGTATTCACACATTGGAGAAATGGCTGATGGACTGGAGGATCCAAACAAACCCACTGAAGAGTTCAGCCATCCTGTTCACCAAAAAGAAGTTTCCGATCGAGGAAGACATACACCTGCTAGGTGTCAAGATCTCATGGCAGAGTGAAGTCAAATACCTCGGTGTCATGCTTGACAAAAAACTCCAATTCACCAATCATATAAAACACATAAGCTTGAAGACATCCAAAGCAATCGCCCAGCTCTACCCCATGATCAACAGAAGAAGTAAACTGGATATCCGGGACAAACTACTCATATACAAGATGGTAATACGCCCAGTCATCACTTACGCTTCTCCTACATGGAGCCACACCTCGAATACAAATATTCAAAAACTGCACAGGATATAGAACAAATGCCTGAGAATGATTCTGGATGTCCCATGGTTTATCAGAAACTCCCAGATTCATAGAGAAGTCAACATTCCCTACATCGTATCCCTCCTTCATGATCTAGCAGAAAAGTTCTTCACCAACACAAACAATCATCCGAACCCACTGATCAAGCAAGCTTCAGACTATAATGAAGCAGATTTCTGCAAATACAAGAGACCCAAGTCAATTTTATGCTCAGATGATCACAACTAATCTCACTGCCCTTCCTGGGCTTAACGCTCAATAACTCTCCACTCAAAGAACTCCCCCATTCCTCCTCAGACAAAAGGGAATATGAAAAGCATTTATGCTTCACCCAACAAATCAGCAACGTTCTGTGTGTGTGTGTGTGTGTGTGTGTGTGTGTGTGTGTGTGTGTGTGTGTGTGTGTGTGTGTGTGTGTGTGTGTGTGTTATCGCTGTTCTTAAATTTATATATTTATCTAAAAACCCTAATTTTCTTATTTGTAATGCAATACTGCTGGATAATTTTTTTATATAATTCATTTTGTATCAATAGTTGTATTTTGCAATAGTCAACGTGCTGTGCGGGCTAGGGCTAGTATCAGTACTGGCTAGTATATTCAATACTGGAGCTGCATTCAATGCAGACCACACCAAACCGTTACCTAGTGGGGGTTACGCGTTATTTACGTGCAATTTGGGCTGGTAGCATTGCAGCCCAAAATACGTTGCCACACCACAAGTACAAACAACACAAATTAACGTCGTTGTCGTAAATAAATACTGTGGAGTTTTTCTTTTTTTTTTTTAATTTAATTCTGGCATTTAATTTATATCTTTGTAGGAATGAATGAAGAGAAGAATTCTGTTAAATATTGTTAAATTCTGTTATATTTTAGTTTTATTAATGATATAATTTTTTCAAATCCATATTTATTATTATTATTATTATTTTTTACTTTTATTGCTGCAGACCCACCATTACAAATTCTTACGAGTCGCCACTGATCACTAATTATAGCCACATCGATGAAGAGATGAGCAAAGAAGCCTAACCCTAATAGGAAATGTTACTGTCTTAAATGATATGAGTTCTACGGCTAATTTTCTTGAATTTACGGGTTGAAAAACCCGAGTTTCCGGGGAAAAAAACCCGCTTGCCCGTGCCAGAGATCGACTAACTCGGGAATAGGTTGAAGAAAGGCTTATAAAAAAGGTTCCTCCAGGCAGCGACTAGACTCGAACTTAAATCTATTTTCGTGCGGCCAAGCGCAGAGGATGCAAGCCACTAAGCTACACAGTGGAAATTGGGATTTACATCACAATTTGATGTAAATCCCAATAGTGCTAGGTCACTTATTTTTTAATGATACAGACCTGTACAGCTCAGTGGAATTGCATCCGCTACGATAGTCCCCAAGAAGATGGACTTAAGTTGAAGTCTGGTCGCCGACTAGATGAACTTTTTCTAAGTCTTTCTTCGACCGGTTTCCGAGTTAGCTGATCTCTGTCATTGGCAAGCGGATTTTTTCTCGAACTCTGTTTTTTAGCCCCTACTCAATAAAATCGACCATAGAACCCACATTATTTCAGACAAAAATATATTCTGTTAGGGTTAGGTACCAAGAGATGGCAACACTAGTTTCTGGTCTCTTCATCGGTGACCGCCTATAATTAGTGATACACATGGGCCAGTTATCTCTGATAGAAGTTCCAAGTGATATTCAAATGATTACTAATGCTCTATCGTGGTAGCAGAATGTGTGTGTGTGTGTGTGTGTGTGTGTGTGTGTGTGTGTGTGTGTGTGTGTGTGTGTGTGTGTGTGTGTGTGTGTGTGTGTGTGTGTGTGTGTGTGTGTGTGTGTGTGTGTGTGTGACCCATTCATTCAAAGAAGGAAAAGTAAATAATGATAAGATTAGAAAAAACTGTGAAAAACCACGTTGATTTTATTGTAAAAATATAATTCATTATCTTAATTTTTTTTTACTATAATGGCTCTTTATATTATGTAAGTTATTCTGTTTTGTTAAAATTAAATTATTTAGAAGTTTTTTTTTTTTTTTTTTTTTTTTGCTCAATCTGCAGCTGCAAAATCTACTCGATACATGCGAGTAGGGGAGCGAGTTTGTCGAGTGCTGTGTATAGGGTTAATAGTTGTTCAGAGGTAATAACGTTATCCTTCAATAAAAGAGAAATTATAATTTTTTGGGTTCCGAGGAAACAATAATTATGTGCTTATGTTAAGATAGGTTTGATTATAGAATAATCCCAAGCGAGAGAAAGATATAGAGAGAGATCTCCTCTGGTCTAAACGTTTTGTTGTGTCAAGAGTAAGGCTGAAAAAAAAAACAACAACACTGTTTTCTTTCTTTTTGTGTGCATGTGTGTGAAACAGAAGGCAAAAATTTGTTTTGCTGTTGAAACTGAGGTTGTTATCCAAATCCCCCCCCCCCATCATCGAAGAATGATTTGGAAATTAGAATTTAAAGGAATAGAGATTGTTGTTCTGGTGAAGCAAAAAAAAATTCTGGGATATGAGGAGCCTAGTGTCCTTTCATCAACAAAGCTGTATATTAGATTGTTGGTCAACTGGAGTACATCATTGATATGTAGAAGGAAGAGGATTGGTGAAAAAACAGAGCTCTGCAAAACCTCAACATGCGTTTCTTATCTTAAAGATAAGGAACCTGCAACCATGATGCGTAGCGTGTCAATCAGAAAGTCGGCAATCCAGTTGCAAGTCGCAGAACAGATCAGATGATGGGAGCATCCTTAACAGATCCTTGTACCAGATCCGCTCGAAAGTCTTGGAGATATTAAGTGCAACCACCTGACACACCAAAATTTTCCATGGCATTTGTCCCGCGATTGGTGACATAGACAAACAGAATCCTTGTTAAACGAGAGTAGCAGAATCTAGATTGCGAATTATAATTCGCAATCTGGATCCGCAATCACTTAATTATAAATCCAGATTTATAATTAAGCATCTTCAAGAAAATGTTGATGGTATTCTCCGTTACTTTAGACAGCACCGAGGAGAGAGAAACTGAAAAACTGAGAAACTATTTGATGGTAAGGATTTTTCACTTTTCTTAGGAATGGGTTGTATATGGTCTAATTTCCACGCTGCATTGAAATATGAAAGCATAAAAAGACAACGACATAGACGGGAGTTGACTCTGGTGCACACGTAAACCTTTAAGACGATTGGAGAAATACCATCAAGACTAGGGTGATCTTTTGATATATAATTTGAATATGATTCTTCCAGAAAGAGATTAGAAGATTTAGAATCGAATCTCGAATTCGGGATCGTATTAGTGTTGAGAGTGGTGGAATGCGCCATAGTCAACTGTATAGGAGTTAGAGATTAAATAAGAAATCAGGATATTCGGTTTTTTGTAGATGATGACAATAAAACCATCCAATTGTATCACAGTGGTGGGAACAAGGAAGGAAGGATTGAAATTATTACAGATCAATGGCAAGGATTACTTTTTGGACAGGTTACAAGTTTCCTGGTTTTGCTCTATCATCCGATTTGGATGATCGACAGTTTTCTTGCAGCTATTCCTCAATATATAAAACAAAAGGTGTAACAATTTATCTATATTTATGCACGGTTTTATTCGTAATTCATTGAAATACACTCCCCCCTCTCTCTTTGGAAGCGTGTCAAATGCTTTGATATCATCTAAATAAAATTCCCTACTGATCAGTCTCCCTTATAGGATATGCGTATACTTTTTTGTCTTGAACACGTTCATATTTGTATCCGTCTTTTCGTTCAAGGACGTTGCCAACGTTTAGCATTAACAGACAGACAGACGGCATTCTACTTCTTTTTTGAACTTGTAAACCTGTGAAATGTTTAAGTTTTGCTCATTGTTTCCTCATTAAAGCAGACTTTCGGTATTTTTTATGAAACAAAAATTGCATAGCGCAACACACTGCAACCTTGAAATAAGCGGCAATTAACCAGCATTTTATACTCTAATCTACCCCCCCCCCCACGGAGGGCACTCCACACACACATACACACTACTTAATTCACCATCGATACACTTACACAATCGGCCAACCCACTGCGCCACCTACCGCCCGCTAATAGTATTCTTGTCTGTTGATTGCGCGTATTCTATAATTTTATAAAACAAATGAATATTTAAAAATTTTATAACAGTTTTTATTTGAATTATTCACAGGAGAATTATTGGTTTCTTATTTTAATTTTTATTGGATCCTCATTATGTGATAATATGCATATATCATAGCACTATAATATATATTTTTCAAATAGTCAGGTTCATGATTAATGGAAGGTTGTTTTGCTTGCGGTTTGTGACTTCAGGAAGGCCTGAAAATAATGCTATAAATAAATAATATCTGATTTTCTGTTAATAAAACAAGAGATAATGATTAATTATACTGCACAAAATTATACATGAAAGAATCTTTTGGAGGTATCAAGAAGTAGTAGTAGTAGTAGTAGTAATAATAATAATAATAATAAGAAGAAGAATAATAAGAACAACAACAACAATAAATAGAAGAAAAATAAGAAAACATTCGACTCCTTGCCGCATACTTGTTTTTGTAAATGTCAAGAAATTTTTGGAGTAAGTAAAAACATCAGAAAATTCATAACAGCTACCATGATCACGTGGAAAACTCAACTGTCAATGGAGGCAATACGAATATCAAAGGAATTTTCTAAGGTGAGTGACTCACTGTCATCTCTATTGTTTATCGTAGCACTGATTCCGTTAACATTAATTCTAAAGAAAAGTAGCCTCGGATATCAAACATCAGAGAAAGCAGGAAAAACGCATCCGTTTTTCCAGCTTTGTTATGATCTTACTATACGGAAAATTATCCAAAGAAACTGAGTCAGTACAGTTCAAATCTTCTGCGAAGACATTTGTTGGAATTTGGACCTGATAAATGTGCAATAGTCTCCATAATTCAAAGAAAAATAACAGCAAAATGCAAAATTTTTTCCGAGAATGAAGCCTATAAATACCTAGAAATTATTGAGAAGACGATATCTTGTGTTCAGAAGTCAAAATGAAAACATTTGAATACTTAAAGAGTCGGGAAAATTTTGAAGTCCAAACTGAATGAAGGAAACAACATTGTAACAGCAGTCAATACACGGGCCATCTCTGTAATCAGATACACAGCAAGGTTAATTGACTGGACACAAGCCGATTTGGATGTACTTGATTGTAAAACTAATGATGATGCCATGCATCTACGCAGTGATGGGGATCGATTATACATTGTCAGGAAAAGTGGAGGACGTAGTCTTTTATAAGTAAAGAAGACATTAGAAGAAGAAAAGCGAACCTTGATCATGATAAACATAGAAAAGGTGCTAGTTGAAGTTTACAAAAAAAAAAAAAGTAATGAATGTAGTAGTTAAAAAAAAAGTGATAAAGAAATGGCAGAACGATCAGAACGTTGTAAAAATGAGACATTCCATGGTCAGTATTTGAAAGATATTGAAAGGAAAGTTGACCATCATCACTTAACTTGGCAATTGCTTCAGTAGTGCGTCAAGAAAGAGGGAGAAGATCCGATACTAGCTGCTCAAGAACAAGAGATTGAAAAGATTCGTGACGACAGCAAATACAGACTGCACAGAGATAAAGAAAATGCAGTGGACCATCTAATTGGTTATTGCAGCAAGATTATTCATAAAGACCATAAACAAAGGTAAGATCTGGCTATAAAAGCTGTGTAGGAAATATGGTTTCCCAATTTGAAAACCTCTTGGGAATACGCAGTTTAAAAAAGTTATTGAGAATGAAAAATGCAAAGATATTATGAACTTTAAAATTTAGACAGGTAGATATCTGGGGGAAAAAAAAATGTTTAACATCACTATTGTCGAACAATATATGTGATTTTATCGATGTGGCAATACCAGAGGATAGTAGTGTAAAAGAAAAAAAATGCATGAAAAATTAACAAAGTGTAGAGATCTTGGGATTGAACTTCAACAACTCTGGAACAAAATGGCAAGAAGGAGCGATACCAAGAACATTTATGAAACATCTGAAAAAGGTGGGGCTACCAGATATAACATAATCTCCACACCAGAATACGACACTCTAATTACATGTCCCATTTTACAGCGATATCTTGTCGATTCCCAGGCCTCAGAAAATGACCGGTATTTGTCTCATCTGTCACTTGAAAATCTGATAATGATTTTTTACCTTATGATACTCTTCGACTGTGAACGCTGTTAATTGAATATAGAATATAATGATAATAATAATGAGTATCATTATTGTTATCATAAGTAATCATCATCATCATCATCATTTTTGCTATTTTTTCATAGCAAATACACTTAGATATTTGAAGCATTCTGTTTTACGTGCATTTAATTAGGGTGCCCATCCGTACTGTATTCACAAAAATTGTCCGGAGCTTTTAGAACCGTTTTTAATATCCAGTTTCCAAGATGACATGTTTTCATGTTATTTATAGAACAACAGCCTCCGTAAGTCATTCGTTATAGACGAACCCCTTTTGGTCGGAAAGACCAGGGTTCGATTCCCGTGAGGAACCTTTATCTGGTTTCTTTCGACGAAAGGTGAGTTAGTTGGTCTCATACAGGAGAAGGTTGTTGTTTTGCTTTGTTTTTAACCCGGAAACTCGGGTTTTTCGTCCCGGGACGAAAGTCATATGTGGATTTATTTTTATCACAGGAGTGTTAGATTTTTTTTTTTCTTTCCTGTAGTTTGCTAACAAGCTCACAATAAAAAACATTTCTTTTCTGAATATGAAAACCATTGATGAATATTATTCTGACACTGAAGGCAGTGTGAAAATAAATACAAAACTTCTACTGAAGCAAATGTCAAATTTACTTCATCAGAAAGTTTTCTCTTTATTGAAATTATGATGGAGCAAGAGGAAATAATCGATCGCATATTGACACAGTAAAATCAATGAGAATATAAAAACTTATTTCAAAGGAATGAAGTGCGATCATCTTCATGAGTTCAGGCGTAAAGAAAAACAATATTTAGAAGGATATATTCTTTTGAAAAGTTTATAAAAGCAAGCTACATCAGCCAGAACAAAATTCTTAGAAACAGAAATTACTGCGAAGTCTAACGGCAGTTTACTTATTTTTTACTTATTTAAAGGAAAATAATTTGGTATTGTACTTTAAATTTCACTTTCTTATTATTAAAAAAAAATGCTAACTTAATATATAACTTTATTTACTATTTATCATTTTTTATTTATTATTACTTAATTAGCTGCTACAAACACAAAAGTACCTTAAAATATCGTAACAGACGAATAAAGATACTTTTTTTAAATACCAATTTTCTTTCAATTTGCATTAATAGTATTTGTAGTCAAAATAGTGAACTTTAGGTAGCTGAAATAATGTTTTAATTTTTCTATGAAGAAATCTCGAACCTCCACCAATGTCCCATTTTTTTTTTTTTTTTTTTTTTTTTTT
This sequence comes from Typopeltis vanoorti, assembly GCF_054136105.1. NCBI lineage: Eukaryota > Metazoa > Arthropoda > Arachnida > Uropygi > Thelyphonidae > Typopeltis > Typopeltis vanoorti. The sequence continues at coordinate 143,980,657 of NC_143549.1, forward strand.
TGCGCCCAGGCTTAAGGTCGACAGATCTTTAGTTTTTCTAGTCGTGAATTTGAATATTAAAAACATATATTTTTGAATACAAAATTCCAATACTGATGCTAGAAATGATGGCTGGATTTTTTACGATTTATTAATAGGCTTTCTATCCAGACAAAAAAAAAAAAAAAAAAAACTTCGTATTAGTATTTTTAAGTAGAAATAGTCATCTGTTCACATTTCAAATGAAGCAACAAACATCCATTTCCTTCATTTTTTTTTTTTAATTGAAACGCACGTATAGAATTAGTAGGTCAATGACAGACATTTGGTCTCTAGAATGGCAGGGACAATCAGGTAAAAGTACCTACTGCCTTTTTTTTTTCCCCTCTGTGCCTTCGGGCCGATGACAGCAAAGAAGATGGTCATGGTTGTTGACAAAAGAGGGAAGATGCATCTGACAACAATGACTGAAACCGTAATGAATCTTGAAGGCTTATCTTCATTCCGCGCGATCGAACTTGTTCTTGAAAGAACAACAAGAGAAGCGACGACGAACTCCGCCTTCCTGCGAATTGTCTCAGACGTGAGAAGGGTCACAACACAGGATGTTAATTCCTAACGACCTACTGCAGCGTGGACTATTTTACTGCAACCTGTCCTGGCTTAATTAATCGTTAGGTCAACAACAGATCGGACGAAACATTCCATCCTCCAGCAACAAGTAGCATCAATTAGAGGGTTGGTGGGTTCTCAGCCGAACCGAACACTTCACGGCTGATGGAGACAAAAAGGTCATTCCAAAGTCAACGACCGGCTTTCTTCTTGACGGGATGAAATAGGCGTCGGTTTTTCACGGGAATACCGACCTACCACATGTTTTTCAGTCGCTATCTGGCCATTGTTTAGTGGTCGGTGAAAATATTTAAACTGGAACGTTCTTGGCGGTTCCTCTAACTTGTCATGCGCAAGCACGTGTCATGTAGGTGTAGAGCTGTGGCGAGGCAGTTATTGCGTATCGTGCCGTTCACCAGGTATTCACGCTGGGCCATACTGTTCGAGTTTACCTGGCCAAAGTCTAGAGCTTTAGTCTTATCTACGAGCCTACACAGCATACGATGTGGTGCCTTGATAAAGTGGCTCTTTCGATGACTGTCAGCAATTATCTGACGTTTCTTTCCGACGATTGCAAGTGGAGCGCTACAGAGTTGATTTGAGCCCGGTTCGCGCCAAGTTTGTCTGTGTGGCTGCCTGCAGATGGACGACATCCGCGCTTTACATTTAGAAGTAGTCGAGTTCACGCATCCGTGCCCCGGCGCATTCAAGTGCCGTCGGTGTCACGCGGTCAAGACAGCCCTCTTTCGGGCACGTTGTGGTCACGGCTTCTGCTCCCGCTGCATCACTTCTACTACTGAAAAGACAGCCACTTTCCGCTGCCCTGTTGACCTGCAGACCGTTGACAAGAGCGAAGTAAGTTCCTTTCTACTCATCTCGCTTTCTTACTGTTGGATATATGGAAGGGGAAAGCATCACCCTTAGGAATTGGGAGGGTAGAGTGTACACTTTATTGGCAAGTAATCCTTCTCCTCCTTTACAGCATCCGACCAAGAGGGAAATATCTTCTTTCATCCCTCTACAATAGGATCTTAGTAACGATCTTTGTATTAAATGATATAGGCCTATCTTTTTACGCGTGCACATGAATCTATTTTAGAGTTTAAATGCGAGAAAAGATTTATTTCGTTTAAGAACGTTTTCATTATTACGTTTATTTAATTTGCTTCCATTAAATACATATTTTAATGACAAAGTCTTAATATTAATCTAAACTGAATATATTAATACAGTTTAGGAACTAACGTTTTATAAAGATAATTACACGAGAATAATGCATAAAATTAATACATCTCGTAACCCTAATAATTTAATAATGTGATTTATATTTTAAACAAATACGAATATTGCGGATGGATGGCTTTCACCTCCAAGGTTTCTCATATCGCAGTGTTCGTAATTTGATAATTAACACAAATCTACAAATTAACAACATGGTATTTGGTCATTGTACTGAGATGCAATGTAACTGAAGTGTTAATTCGACATCGCTTGGCTTCTCCATGGAAAACTAATATTCGAAATCTACACCAAACTTAAACCATTTTCACATTCTAAAATATTAACTTTTAAATAGCATATTCATCCTGTTATTTGCATACACTTCGTTTCGAATTTCGCTAAACAAGGCTATAATCTTTCACACAGGTATGCAATAAATGACGTAATTTATGGTTAGTGGTCGGTAACACGGGGGGGGGGTCGCGCAGTTGTATTTCGTAAGCTGAAAAATAAACTAGGAAATAGGCGTATTTGCATGTTATAAATTTGTAATTATTTTTATTTTTATAGCCTTTGATTATTATTACCAAACGTCCCCCCCCCCTTGAATGGATCCAGTGGGAAATCGTTTTCAATCTCGCAAGCTAGATGGTTCATTTGAATTTTGTAGCTAGTTTCGTTTAATTCCAAACAGCGAATCCGTATAAGCACCTGAATTTGACTATCTTAAATTTATGCTGACAATAGGAAAGAACACAATGAGAACTTCTCGTAATTATATACTTAGCAGTTATATCTCGTTAAAAAATGTAAATAGTAAGTACTTGGGAAGTAGGAGAAGACTGGCTGCAATTTAGAAGAGGCTGCTTTACTGACATTATTTTTAATAATTATTGTTATTGCTGAAATTTCAAACTGGAATTTATATTCGATAATTAATGTCAACAGTGATACATTGGGGGATGTTTCTCGCTATTTTGAAAGTGCTCCGTTTTTTTTTTTTCTTTTTTCGTTTAAATTGGAATTAAAGCTTCAAATTTGGCACGCTGTATAGGTGGAATACCTGTGTCGAGTGAAAGTGACGAGTGGAACAATATTAAACTTAGAACAGGTGCTGCAACAGTTCGAATATTTCGATTTACTCGCCACAGCACCTGGTTTAGAGTTACTACTGGCTCTTAATGAACAGTGAATTGTTACTGCTGTTAGGACCTTGCTTCAAAGTGGAATTTACATTGTTAACAAATAAAAAAAATAGTCAAGTAATTAAATTGCTCAATTTTTTTATATACAAGATTTTTAATACGAACCGAGTAAAACAATCGAAGAATAATTAGTCCAAATAAGTTGATCAATGTGAACAAAGGGAGTGGGTCTGGTTAAAAGCGATAATGCCATAGACATTGATCCGATTCTGCTGAAATTATTAGCGTGCATTAAGTAGTCTACGGGAAAATAACATTCCGAATTTAGTTTAAATTATTGAAAGATGCGAAGGAAGCGATCCTTGCAGATTGCACTGCAAGGATCGCTTTTGATTGCTTTTTGAGCAGATTGAGATCTGTTGAGAAATTCAGTCCGATCACATTAAAATGAGAACTAAATTTCTGAGAGGGACCCTGTCATCACGTTTTCGGGTTTGGTCATATTCAGATAAATATGTTTTAGAGGTTAGATAAGTAATGTTTAGTTCATTCTAAGCTGAATATCATCACAGTAGCTCAATAAGTCCAATCAGGGTACAACAGGGTTCTTGGAATAAAAGTAGTCTGTAGTTCATTGCTATACTTAAGTCACTGCCATGACTCTTCAACGATCTATCCATTTCAGAGGTGGGGGGGGGGTAGGCCTGGTGAAACGACTTCATTAGCTGTATCCTGTCCTGCGATTATAACTGGTAATAATCATAGAAGCTTTGGTTAATTTTCACCCATGGGGAAATACATATGTCCGTCAAGAGTAATCAGCAATTCAGACTTATATTAATCGCTTCATAATCTACTATCCAACACCCCCCCCCCCTTCAATTTTGAAGTGAGAAATGTTCAGATTTGAAATAACAGTACTTTCGTTTCCACCATGTACTGAAGACATTTGAAAAGTCGGACTAGCACAGGATAAAAGCTCTTAATAATAATTTCTTAATAAAACTTAAAACGCTACAATAAAAAGAAAATGGAATTAGTATTATTACATATAAGTTTATCTTTGTGAAACCGAATTCATTTTTTGTTTATCATCGCATTTTTTGATCAAAGATGGAATATTCTAGCGAATGTTAGCAACCAAAGTCATGAGATTGCCACGGCCGATAAAATCAATTTCAGATATATATTATAACGCTCTTACACGAATGGATGTCTGCTAGTTCATGTATATATTGCATGGAGGAGAAGGGGGGGAATTATTATGGGAATTCAATAAGAGTGATGGTCATACACGTGATTTCATCGTAAGTAAAAGTACATCTTCCCCAGAGCTCGAAACTTGTGAAGGAAATAACCATATTATATAGAGATAACTGATCCATAATATTTATTTAATTTCCATCCTAAATTTTTCGAAATTGGTAGGCGGCCTATCTGCATCTTTCACCATTGAAGTCCAGTGCATTTCCACCTGTCTACCAGAACACACTTGCAGAACATTACAGCAATCGATATTGCTGAGTTTGTTCAAGGCAATATTATGATATGCATGTTTACGATAGTTGGTCGTAGTATACAGGGCCGTTTCTACATTTTGCAGGGCCCCTGAAAGTTAGTAACATTTATGGAAATTTTAAATGGAAGAATATCTTATTTGATTAAATAAATCAAATATGAAAAATATTTATGCACATAAATAAACAAGTATGCTCTTTAGCATCAATTTAAGTAAAGGAAAAAAAATTAGTTAAAAAAGAAATGTTTGTATGTACATGATATATTATTTTTTTATGTAAGTACACATTATCGTATAAATACGCTAGAACAATGATTTATTTAATAATATAAATAATAATATAAAAATATGAAAAAATATCCATTTTTACTATAAAGAATCAAATATACGTATAACAACTTATAAGATTTAAAAGAAATCTTAATATATTATATTTTATTTAACCTAATTATCAATAAAATTATCAATAACGCTTATCAATAAAATATCAATAAAATCATTTATAACGCTATCAAAATTGAAATTTTTTGCAATTTCATGCTCTATAGATATTATTGTCAGGGACGACAAACGTTCTTGAGACATAGAAGATTGCAAATAGGTTTTTATTAATTTTAATTTGGAAAATGACCTTTCTGCTGATGCGACCCTAACTGGACTGATCAATAATATTTTAAACGTCATAGTAATATTTGGATATTATTTTAAAATATTTGCAATTATGAATTTTAAAATATTATTGGGTGCATCTTCTGGAACAATATTTCTAAAAATAATGAATTCATTGTAAAATTCAGATTCATCAATATCTGTATTTAATTTTTGATACAGCTGTTTGAAGCAAAATTTTAATTCATTTTCTGTCATTTTTCTTATTAATTTCATATCATAAAGAAATCCAAATGATTTTTGGTGAATTTTACACAATTCAAATCTTTTTTTTGACGGACTGTAGAGCAGTATCTAAAATTACAAAAAAAAATTTATCCTAAAATTATCTTTGTTATCACCTATGTGTTTCATAATCAAAATTCAACATCAGGCGTTTCATAATCAAAAAATACTTTTCGACGTACTCGACTTTCTTTAAATTTAATTTCTATTTCTAATAGATTTGACAGTTCTTTAGCGATCTCAAACCAGCTATCAAATCCTGATATTCTCTGCTCTTCAAAGTACTGCACTAATTCTTTAATATGCTTAGTTGCTACGTCTATGGGAATTTTTGCATTTTGTAATACTTTGCTTCCTAAATTAACTTTTGACAAAAGCTCATACCAAATTTGACTTAGTATAAACTCAAATGAATCTATTTGTTCATATATTGAAACCACTTCTACTTTGATAGTATTATCTGATGCAGTTATAAATAATTCTTTTAGTGCTTTAAAAATTCTGGAATTTGAAAACGTACAGCTCTAAATGATTCTATTCTACATTCCCATTTTGTATCACATAACGGTTTTGGAGTTAATCGTTTCACAAATTTCTTTAATATGTCCCAACGTGAAGTTGAGGCAGCAAATAATGTATATGTATTTTTTGTATAACATTAAAAAATTTTATTGCTATAATTGATTTTGCGACATCCTCTAAAACCAAATTTAAATTATGATTTAATTTATTCAAAAGTGATTTTATATTTTCATATATACATTTTACCAGTAGTGTCATTAGTTGTTAAAGACGTCAAAAAGTGTTTACGAATTTCAATATCTGCTTCAAATATACGTAAAAATCTAGAAATTACTGAAATTTGCTCCTGACGACTAACATCAGGAGTACAATCGAGAATTATTGAATAGTATTTTGCCTGTCGTATCATATTTACAATATTTTGTTGAATTTTGGTTCCATTATCAACAATTATTGATTTTGCACAATGGGTGATAGATACGAATTTTGTTTCTCACCTATAATTTTTTTTTCAGAACATCGCATTAAATGATCTTTTAAAAGTGGATCAAATTCTGCAATTAATTCTATGATTCCAAACAAATTACCATTATAGGCTGTGTACAAAGTATCATAATTACTTCTAAAAGCTAAATTATGTTCGGATAAATAAAGAATTGCTGCTACTATTCGTCTTAAAACATTTCTTAACCGTTCTGCTTCAAATTTTATGACATTTTGATTTGGCTGATCAATTGTATTGTGATTTAATCTAACAGATAAGCTTAGGCGTTGATGGTTATTCATGACTTATTTTTCACGGCATTAACAACACCACAAACACTTTTATCAACAAAGATGTTTTATTAACGCTAATATTTCGCTGATTTTCAACTCAGCATCATCAGAGCACAACACACATGTAAACGCGACAGTGAGTGAGTGAAACAATATAATTGCAAAAGACAAAAGATCTAAAGTCCTATTTTTGGCGCCCTCTAACGAAAAAAAAAAAACAGCAGTTATCCAGGAGTTTTTCTTAGGATAACCGTCTCCCAAATTTTTGGCAAATTAATGCAACCATATTTGTTAAGGTTGGGAGAATTCTTCAAAGCCATTGCTGACTCAAAAAATAATCTTTCAGATCTATGACGACTCCTAAATAGCACATTCGTTTTCCTCCATCTAATCCTGTGTGAAGGAGTGTCCAAAGCGTGGTCTGCCAGTCCCGACTTGCCATAGTAATAGTAGCGAATGTATCTTTCATGTTCTTCCAGGCGGATGTTCACTGATCTTCCTGTTTGCCCATAATAGGCCAAGTCACAGTCACATGGAACTTCATACACTCCTGGGTGTGCTAAAGGGTGAAGGTTATCCTTTGGCGAGCGGATCAGAGTTGCCAGCTTGACATGAGGTTTGAAGGTGGTGTGAAGGCCATGTTTCAACAATACTTTGGCTATCTTTTCCGATGTACCTCTGATATAGGGAATAGAAATGGTCATGTTGTATTCTTGTGTATTAGGGGAGGGCCGAGTAATGGGCCTATGTAGTATTTTATCTATTTTGTAGGGATTGTAGCCGTTGGCTAAGAACGTATGGCACAGGTAGTGGAGTTCAGTGGTCAGAGCTGTATCGTTAGAACAAATGGCTCTGGCTCTGTGTGTAAGTGTTTTTAAAATGCCGTACTATTGGACTGGATGATGATGTGATTGTTTATGTAGGTATCTTCCAGTGTGTGTGGGCTTTCTGTAAATAGAAAAAGATAGTGATCCATCTGAAAGGCGGGTGACTAATGTGTCAAGAAATGGTAAACAGTTATTTGATTATTTTTCTACTGTGAAGTGAATTTTGGGGTGTTGGCTGTTTAGGTAGGTGACAAAAGCATCCAAAGTGTCTTGTCCATGGGGCCAGATGGCAAACACATCATCTACATAGCGCAACCACACTTGTGGCTTGTAAGTAGCTGTGGTAAGTACTTTGTTTTCAAAGCGTTCCATGTAAAAATTTGCTAACGGGGGAGAGAGAGGGGGGAACCCATAGCAGTACCATTAATCTGTTTGTAGAATCCCCCCCCCCCATGTAAAGTAACCTGCATTCATGGTAAATTGAAATAATTCAAAAATATCTGGGGGAAATTTAGACTTGATTAAATCAAGAGTGTCTATAAGTGGTACATTGGTAAATAGGGAGGTGACATCGAAACTAACCATTATGTCTGAATTTTTTAGGATTAGATTTTTAACCAGTGTTTTGAAATGGATTGAATTTTTTTACAAAAGTAGAGGAGTTGCCAGTAGAGGGGCAAGCGACTTAGCTAAATGCCGGGCCAGTTTATATGTGGGGGAGGAAAACGAATGTGCTATTTAGGAGTCGTTATAGATCTGAAAGATTATTTTTTTGAGTCAGCAATGGCTTTGAAGAATTCTCCCAACCTTAACAAATATGGTTGCATTAATTTCCCAAAAATTTGGGAGACGGTTATCCTAAGAAAAACTCCTGGATAACTGCTTTTTTTTTTTTTTTTCGTTAGAGGGCGCCAAAAATAGGACTTTAGATCTTTTGTCTTTTGCAAATTATATTGTTTCACTCACTCACTGTCGCGTTTACATGTGTGTTGTGCTCTGATGATGCTGAGTTGAAAATCAGCGAAATATTAACGTTAATAAAACATCTTTGTTGATAAAAGTGTTTGTGGTGTTGTTAATACCGTGAAAAATAAGCCATGCATTGTGATTTTTTAAATTCCATTCGATTTGTGTCCATTAATACATGCATTTCATGTGTACTGAATTTCGTTCGTGCGACTTTAATCTTCTACTTACATGTCGCCAGTCAGAAAAGCCATTATTAGATAAAAAAATTATCATCGGAAGAAAATAATTTGCAACAAAAACAAAAAATAGAGTTGGAAAAGTTTGAATATACAAGCCATCTTCTGTTTTGCTTCTCTCTTTTGCAATTGTCCTAACATACCGAGCTGTGTAAAAACACCTTTTTGTCATCTTTTGGAAAATCATTTTCAGTCGGAGGAGACGGTGGACCACGTTGTACAATTTGTGTTAGTGTTGCGTTGTTCAAAATTTTGGTCACGTTGCTGGATCATCAATAGTAAATAGTTCACCTTCCCCTGGTGTCTCAGTTTTAGGATCTTCAATATTCATTGTTTGACCAAACGTCTCAAGTTCTCCGCTTCCTTGGAGTATTTCAGAACTCTCATTATTAATTAATGTTGAAGCTGAAGAACTGTTTGTAGTTATTTCAGAACTCCCGTTATCAACTGATATATCTGAACAAATATATGAGTTCAACTTCATAAATTTAAATAGTGAATTTCTTTGACGTTCCTCATTTTCTTGCTTTCGCTTTCGTTTTTCATGCCCACTTGGGTATTTTCTTCCATAATAATCTCTCTCACGACTAGTCATACTCTAGAATTAAATATGATAGATTTAATTATAAAATAAATTAATAAATTAAAACAAAATTACTTACCTGATAAAATATATATAAAATAGATAATATCAGAAAATAAATAATTCTAATATAGATTGAAAACTCCTATTGAAGAAAAATTCTGATGTCGGATAACCTAAAACCAGTTTACAAAATATTTTTTTAAAGATGTTTTGCAAGTAATGTCACATAAGAAAATTGCCATGACAGTACGTGTATATACTTACTTGTTCATAAAATAATAAACTAAAATAAAAAAACTCCTTAAAATTATTAAAAACACCTGTTTTAAAATGCACTTTTCCCTATTTAACACTATGTTGTACGATATTGTTATATATCTTAGAGTAGTTTCAAATACTACCGCTCTAGCGCTACGATCTTATTTCGCTTACTATAACAACAATAGTTGGTTGTAAAATTATATACATATATTTTTATATATAATAATATTTTTATATAATAATTACAATATTAATTTATATAATAATTTAAATTGATTTTCTTTTTTCAATTTTTTGCGCTTTGCGGGGCCCTGTGCCACCGCACAGTTCGCACACCCATGAATACGGCCTTGGTAGTATAACTGTCATTCCTTTAAATTATGTGCATCTTGTTGCGAAAATGTGCTTCGCTGTCTGACAAGCTTTCAGGGATGCATTAGGAACGGATAGTAGCGGGATATCCCAAGCTATATGTTTTTAAAAAACTGGGATTACTTTCCGTATTACTTTAGATAGCACAGTATATCCGAAGTATTATAGCAATGTATTCATGTCTACTAAGTTTTCTGGCTCTGTAGCCTTGCTTTCTCAGTATAAACTAACATATATATGTATATCATTAAAAATGTTACTCATTTAGTTCATTAATTGTCGTTAAAAAGGGAAAAATTACTAGCTTTTATCTTGAAAATGGTATTTTTATTATTATTTTTTTTTTAATTTTTATTTTTAGGAAGCAGCCTGCGAAACTACTAAATATAAATACATATTTATTCTACTGTGGATTTGTTTTTTTAAAATATTAGTCCCTCATACAAGAGGTCCCTTGCCTACACACGACAGTGCTGTATGTGGTTTAGAAAGAAGAAAGGAATTTGATGTGGATGGACCGAGTCTTTTGTGTAATATGAAATACAAGGTCTGGGTTTTGAATTCTGTGAAAAATTGGAGGAAGTTTTTTTTTTTTTTTCCTGTTTACTTTCTTGGAAATTTTCACTGTGACGTAAGCGATCTCAGGCAGTACTGTCCATAGTATTTCCAGTTAAAAAAAATTTTTTTTTTCGAGCAAACGAACCAATCTTATAGGGCATTCGATTTTCATATATAGAAAAACCTGTGGAATATTCATAACTATAAATTCACACTTATGCCACATATTATTCGATTTTCAGACATAGCAGACAGCACTTCGTTACCCAATCCAATTTACCATTATTAAAAGCTTTGAAGAAGAGTATCATTTGATTTGAAAGACCAGTTCGATACACCCCAGAACTAGATGAAGTTGTATTCGGGTATTTTTCTCTAATACAAATTCGAATTTTTCCTTCCGTGACAGTAGCGTAATCAGTACGACAATGTCCTTTGATAAGACAGATCAGGATTAAAATGCTGAGGATACGAGAGAAAGTTTTATGAAGACTTTTTTAGTTTGATATGAAGCCAGCCAATCTCATGAATGCTTCGTATTAAGACGCTGAGGTTTTCCTCACAGAAGCTAGTGTATTTCCTGGGGGGGGGGGGGGGGGGGGGAGAGAAAAAAACAGCCGAAGAATGCACGCATTCTTCTTAGCTATGATTTTCTACCATTCCAACCCAGGAATCCTGGGGGGCGGGAAGAACCGGCTGAAGAACTTATTTAATTGAATTATTAAAAAATGGGAATGTCACTGGAATAACTATTTGATATGGAGATATTCAGAATATTGAAGTTTTTCATGTGCCAATGCTCTTTCGCACATTCAAATTTTTCTGTCCATCTTGATGAAATTTTATAAGTGGAAATGTTAATGAAGGGAGTTTCTTCTTGTGGGTTAACAAATATAATTTTCAGGTGGAATTTAAAACTAACAAAATTTAGGTTTTGAATTTTACGATCTTGAAATCGTTTTTATTAGTGGTAGTTGTATTATCTTGGTTTGTTTAAAGATTATATTTACTTTTTGATCTAATTTGGGTCGAAAGTAACTGGAGTGGGGGAGTGTCCACAAACCGTTAAAACATACTGCGCTATTACTTAGGCTGCAATATATCTCAATATCGCTCCTTCTTCCTAAAAGAAAACAAAAGAAAAATTTGTTGGAAGCGACGCAAGTATATGACTCGTTGATAAGTTCCTCACAGGAGGGCAATATACCATTTTTTTTTCTTCTCTTCAATACTCCTCTCCTTACAAGATTGCCGTAGAGGTGGATGACTCATGAAAGATGTAGATAAATCCTTTTTCGGAATAGGATTACATGACCTTGTCTACCATCTTGTACATTAAAGAAAACAAATTAATTAGAAATCCTGAATAAGGGTGGGTCATTAAAAATAAGAAATGCATATACTTAAGATCTTTTTATTCGAAGGAAAACAGAAGGGAGGAAAGGGCGTATTCTTGTAAAGCCACTTTCACAATTACTGAGCAGAGTAATTTGACTGCATAACAAGTGCTGCTGATGAAATTCTCGCTGGCTTCACTGATGAATGCTTGAAACGAATAGTCACACCTGGACTGTCTGCAAAGAGAAGATTATTTTTAAAACCATTTGAACAATTCTTCTGGTGAGTACCAAATAACTTCGATCATTAATTTGATGCAAAAGTTAGCTTAATGATGCAGGCTAGTGATGAAACTTGTGTGTGTGTGGGGGGGTGAAGCCTCATAATGTGGCTGCCTCATTTGAATGGACTCCATTGAGCTCTTACAGACATATAATAAAGGTTTTTTAAGGTTGTTGACTAACTTAATACGAAACTTCTTTTTTCTTTTTCTTTTTCTTTTTTTGTTCATGCTTGAAAAATATCAATATACATATAAACACTTCTACGTTTATAGACATTATTTGTAAGCGTACAATTAAATACATTTAATAATTTATACTTAAACTGTATATAATGAAAAAATGCTTAATTAAATACTGAATGAATTAATTTTATTTCAAAACGGGTTCGCTTACTCATTTCTTAACATTCAGCACAGAAAGGAATGCTGCTTTAGATGAGTTGTTCGAGCAAGTGTGAAATATGAAACCCAGTATATTAGGCTTTTTCGTGACGTGTGTTGTTCTCTTGGCCGGTTTCCCTGCTTTGGGGTGAAAAATGCGAGTTTTAGGAAGGAAAAAACCCTGCCATCTAGGTTCGTATCATAATCTTCTCTAAAATGATACACACTACTCTCAAACATGATCTGAAAGTAGTTCTTTGTTCGGTACGTTGATTAAATGCATTGCTGTACAAATGGGTTAAACGTATTTATAGTTGGAAACTGAACCATCTTCTAGTAATGCGGAAATACACACTTACCAATGATAGTAACTAATACGACTGGCGAAGAAAACGTAATGTTTTATCTTAGGAAAGTTCCGGTACATTTTCAGCATCGAAATATCCTCTTAGTAATTTTATCTCCACTATATGATAACTTGAAAAATACAGTCATTTCAGTGACTCATCCAAACACCATTTGAGACGTTAAATAAATAGCACACTTCAGTGACTTGTATTACCAAGATAAGAAAGCTACCCTGACAAAACACGAGTTATCTTTAATACATGACTATCTTGGATACTTGAATTGTTGTCAAACCATGACAGTAGATGAAGAGAGAAAGACATCTGCTTTTTTTTTTCATTCCTCAGTCGAAGAGTTTCAGTCAACAATGACTTTGTTTAATATCACATGACTGAAGTTACTCAATGGTGTGTTAAAATAGGTAAATTCTTCAGCATTAGACATTTCCAAAAAATGTTCCGGCTTATTTCTTTTATGTTTGATTAAAAATTTAGTTGTAAGTTGCAAAGACCTAGGTTCGTATCATATTTAGGAAATATGATACGACGAACCTTCATAAAGGTGAGTTAGAGGATGTGAACATAGCAGGGTTTTTCAGCAGGATAATTGTTTTCACCAGAGCTTTTAGCCACCACTAACTACCAATTATATACTTGGTTTAATCCTTTATCCAAGTGTAAGCAAACAAAGTTTGCGCCTGAAGTATTTTCAGGACTAGGGCAACTCGTGGTAAAGGTGGTATAACTTCTCATCACTTGCCTTAATATCCCATAATGCAAAACACATCTCCTTGTGGACATGTATAATGCTATGCATTAAGGGAAGGGTCACTACCCAGACCGGTTTCCCTGTATTATGTGAGGAGTTACCTCTCTAAAAAAAACTCGTGACCCCCAACAATGAGCGACCCGAAGGATCAAAACTCAACGTTGTTCTCCTCAGTAACAGGCTCATCCTGTCACTGAGAAGAACTCTCAGCGTTTGGCTCTACCCAGTGGCAGGCTCACCGAGCAGAACCACTCGTATTTCATCTGAGGAGCAACAGCCGAGCCTCAGTTAGAACTTCATTGGCTACAGCATTGCCATCCACCATCCAAACTTCCAACCGGTTTCGGCCCATAGGGGTCTCGTCAGTGGAAGTCAGACCCAGAAGTAGTGATACTAAGGTGAAAGTAATGGAGATGTCATATTTCCATATACGAGTTGCCAAAAGGTGTCGCACTTTATTATTAAAATTCTCTGGATTAGAAATAGTTGATGGGAGTTTTTTCACTTGGCTATGCTACCAATTATATATTTGGTTTAATCCTTTATCCAAGTGTAAGCAAACTTCAGGCGCAAACTTTGTTTGCTTACACTTGGATAAAGGATTAAACCAAATATATAATTGGTAGCATAGCCAAGTGAAAAAAAAAACTTCCATCATTACTAACTAGTTAATTTTCTAATTATATTAATTTTATTGTACTTTTTTTAAATGTTTCGAAACCGGTAGTCCAATATCAAATTTTCGTCAAAATGTTTTCCACTTGTGACGCTGTTAATATGCACGCACACGAACAAATACTGGTTCACTGGCTAAGTGATTCTGTAACGCTATCGCATTGCTGTGAAACACGCCTAAAAACATTACTCAAAGAACAGACTGCGTGGTTATCTACCGTTTGTGATAAGCTTTCAGATTATTTACAAAATACAAACAACACGTGCTCTCATTTCTCCTCTACTCTACCACGCACGGGAAAAAAAAAATGTATTCTAAGAGAGAAAGGAAATTGTTATCCCTGAACATAATAAAATAATACATTTTTCTCGCCCTGCGTAAAGCTTTTAATGTGCTAACGTTTTATGTCCTAGGCGTTGCTGTAATATGTGAATGCATTTGAACAGTCTGTTGCTAATGAAATAATCATAAGCCATCCACCCTACACTGCTTTGGAATAATTTATTCATAATAAGAGAACAGGGATTGTTTTACAACCTACTACTGAGAATTGAGCAGTAGCGATTGTGTGTGTCGATTTGAAATTTGAAGCCAACTGTACGGTTTTCCAATGATTCTGCTATTTGCCATTCGCTTCGTTTTGAGTGCTTATTCATTGCACTGCAAAAGATTTTCAGTGAATTATTACAGGTGTTTTCCTTGAGCAAAAGCAAGAAATGCGACGGCAGAGACCGATTTGAGTGTTGTGACCTCAGTCTCGTTTATCATCCAGCAAAATAATTATCAATGGAATTTATACGTAAAGAAGGTTGCGCTCATTATTTGTTCACCACTTGCAAATAATCGTTTTTTTCTTCGAGACAAGTCCTTTTTAAATACAGCCGTCCGATAACAAAAAAAAGTAATGAAAAATAAAACAAATAAAAAAAAAATGGAGCAATTACTACGAAATCCTTACAAAGGATGTATTCCTTAGGAATACATCCTTTGTAAGGATGTATTCCTAAGGAATACATCCTTACAAATACAGTACTCAGATATATCACACATACGCGCACACAGATATATTTCACTGCCAGAATTAAAATGACAGCCTCAGATTGACCACGAAAATTGCAAATGGTTATAATCAAAAAGGCTCCTTTTAGGTCTAGGGAACCGACTCGATTCTAGAGAAACTCTTCCTAGGCCTTTTTTGCAGTTCCCGAGTTAGTTCATTGGCGTATGCAAATAGTTTTTCCCCCCATTCAGGAAACTCCTGTTTTTAATCCTGCATTGCAGAAAATTCAATCATAGAACTCGAACTATTTCCGACAGTAGAACGAGTTAGGGTTAAGGATAACGACATCAGCTGTCTGTCGTACTCTCGTCCTAAAGCGTTTAAAATAATCAGTACCCATGGACTCGGATATTGGTGATGACCAAGTGTGGAGATCTGCTTCCCACCGACTTCTTAACGTTTAGCTAGGGCTAAAGGAGTTTTTTTTTTTTTTTTTTTTTTTTTTTTTAACTTCCTTTCGAAAAAAATTTAGTTCATAATTTTTATTTATTTATTTATTTTTAGTTCATAATTTAATTTATTAAATAATTACTGATACTGTAATTGTATTAAATTTGTTTTACTTTATATTATGGAACCAGCATATTAAAATATTTATTTTTATGAAACATTTGTTCATTTGAATGGGAAAGAGAATTTTTTTTTTTACAAGGCAAGCTAATGTACTTCCTTGGATACTGAAACTGAAACCCATATTTTTACCTCTTTTTTTTATTGGATGGGGTTATTTTATGTGATGGTTTGTAACAAAGGGGAAGATGTTACTTATTTTAAGAATGCACCCCGAAGACATTTGGCTCCCAAACTGAACGAAGCTGTCGAATTTACGAAGAATATCAACTTTTCATATACAGCGAAACGAATTGTTGCACACAGAAAACCATCTCTTTATCTCTTAATAGAATGTTAATTCATGTATGCACTAAATTTTAAAACTTCATTTAAAATGTACGCAGTTAAATGAAGTATTATGAACTCTGAACTAAGATATTTACATCTTTCAGAGATACCCTTTATTTACAAAAGTCCCTGAAAAGTAGTACCTGCTGACTTCACAATTCCCTCTTCAATTAACAGTCGATTGATTGTTAAATGCCTATTTTTCTCTCCGGTTGGTCCCAGACCTAGTCACTACCGACCTATTAGTATTTCTGGTGTGGTAGTGAAGATTTTAGAGAAGTTAGTAAGAACTCGCATACAGAAATGGGTAGACAATCATTCTATACTCTGCAGGGAACAGCATGGGTTTACTAAAGGAAGGTCATGTTTTAGCCATTTGCTCATATTTTATAACAATGTTACGGCCGAGTTGGATAAAGGAAATGGATGCACTGTGATAATGTTGGATTTTTCAAAGGCATTGGATAGGATACCACACGAGAGGCTGTTGCGTAAATTGGAGAATATGAGATTGGAATATAATATATTGACTTGGATCAGGGGATGGTTGACAGACAGATATCAAAAAGTGGTATACAGTGTGAATCTGCCAGATTTAAGGTAACCAGTGGTGTACCTCAGGGTTCAATCCTTGGGCCGTTATTGTTCAATCTATACATTAATGACTTCAAGCAGGGTCAATCATCAGATTTGCAATTGTTTGCTGATGATGCGAAGATAGGCAGGGCAATCAGGGATGCTACTGATATTCAGCAATTACAAAATGATTTCAATAGGCTGGAAACCTGGGCAAACAAAAATGGCTCTCAGTTTAATGTTAGTAAGTGTAAAGTTATGCACTTTGGCGTGATTAGAGATCCAGCGGCATATTATATTAGCGGAGTTATGCTACAAGAAACTGAAGAGGCAAGGGATCTTGGTGTATTAGTGGATAAGAATTTAAAGTTCAAAGGTCACATAGCAAAAGTTGCAAATACAACTCAGAAGATAATTTCTATGCTGAAGCGAACCTTGACATGTAAGGATAAGGAAGTAATTTTGCCTCTTTATAAGACTTGGATAAGACCACACTTGGATTACTGTGCGCAGATTTGGTCTCCCGGGTTCCAAGGGGATAAAGAAACTGGAAAGGGTGCAAAGAAAAGTTACAAAGATTATATCCGGATTATGGGATTTAGATTATGAGGACAGATTGCGAGTATGTGGATTACAGACTCTGGTTAACAGGAGAAAGAGAGGTGATATGATAGAGGTCTATAAACTTTGAAATTTTTCGTTTTATATGGAAGGCGAGGAGAGAACACGGGGCACCCATGGAAGTTAAGGTTGTTCTCAGTCAAGAAAGGGGTAAGAGCTAGGTTTTTCTCTCAGAGAGCAGTGAGTGAGTGGAATAATTTGCCCTTAGGGGTAGTGAATGCATCTAGTGTAAATTAATTTAAGGGAAGGTATGATAGCTGGGTTGGGTAATTTACAGCCTCCCTCGATGAGTCCTTGACTACTTGGAGGTCTCAGATAATAATAATAATAATAAAACAGAGGATATTTTCGGAAATCGCTTTTTTTTTTTCAGTCTGTAAGGCGAAAGTCTAAACTGAAAGATAGAGAGAGGGGAGGGAACGGAAATTCTAAAGTTTTTCTGGTAACTCACCTGAACAGATTCTGTTATTGCTAAAAATGACTTTTTTATTTTTTTACGCGAAGTAACCTGCCTTCCAAAACCTCGGAATCCATTAATCATCCGATAGTCGCGTATTCCAAGTTCGTGACTGGAGTTTGCACACGTAAGCACAATCTGTCGTCACTGGGAAAGGAAGTAAAGCATCGGAGAATCGAAAATATGAACGAATAGGGAATGCCTTTGGCGAAAAAAGTTTCCGAATTAAAAAAAAAAAAAAATCCCCTCTTTCCCATTCCTGAAGAATACAGCCGATTAGTTAGTAATTAGTCCGCTATATAGAATACTGATGACCTGCCAACGATTTCTAATAATCATGGGCTTGCGTGATTCCAACTGAGAGTGTTCCAACACCCCGTCTCATTTTCAGCTTTTCGTGATTCGTCAAAGCAGGGATACGAGCACTTAGAGGATTAATGAAAATTCTCTTTACCAGTCAGAAACAACTGCGACATTATGTATTAAAGAATATAATTTTGTCGTTCGCATTGTTGAAGTTCTGTTGTAGCAGAAGGAATAATTCCAGCATCTATTTAATGCTATTTTTCAGACATATGTAGATAATGTCCTATCCAAAAGTCACGGGACATTCCTCCGATTGTATAAACACAGGTGACTGCAAATTTTTTTGCGTATAAAGAAGATCGATCATTGCTTCAATTGCAAGTCATTTCGATCTTATATGTCGAACGATGAGTCCCTAAAGAGTTAAGAGTGTCGTCATTCGGGAAAATCATACGTGTTATTGCTCAACACAAATTTAAAAGAAATAAATTACACAAGGAGACAGTTCACCGAAAATGGTGAGACGGAATTTGATACTCCTTGAGAAAGCTAATTATACGATGTATATAATCTTGTTATTTCAGACTCTAGAAAACTAGGAGTTGGAAATGCGAGCAGCTACAAGCAATTTCGTAAGTGCTTCCAACACTTAAATAGCTCCGTGCTATACCAAACAGCTGTAGCTCTGCAGTCGTTGACAGTAACCATTAGCATGGACCAAAGCACACAGGACTTGGATCATAAAACAACGGGTCACATTACATGCTCTTCCAATATCTGCTGCAAGTATACTGTGTGGAAGATGCCTGGAGAACGCTTTAAAAATAAACCCTGATCGCGTCGTCCGAACAGTGAAGTTTGGAGATAGCGTGATTGATTCTTGTGGTTCCATTAGATCTATCGGTCGCGATGTGTGGAATCATAATTGGTCCAAGAGTGATTTCTCGAAAACTGTACGTGCCTTACATTATGCAAGTTTTTTTTTTTTTTTTTTACCATGCATTGAAGCAGTTGTTAAATGTGAAAGGCAGGTTACCTGATCTCAGTAGATAAAACCGTTTTTTTTTTTTTTTAATCTACTCATGTTCTCATGATGGGATAGTGTATTTTGGAGGATTACACACACACACACACACACACACACACACACACACACACACACACACACACACACACACACACACACACACACACACACACACACTTGTTAACAACCGGCTCGCTTTAAAAAAAAAAAAGTATAAATTTTACTGATTTACAACAATTGTAAGTCAGCTATATATCCATCATGACATGAAACGATTAATCATGTTACGCCGATCGAATGGGTGTGGTGGATGCCCGAGAAATGCCTTGTCTGCATAAATCATCCCAACTGTGAAGACTAACATAATATCGTGAGACTAGATCCCCTGATATTGACTCACACTTTGTCAATACTAGTGCCTAGAAGGATTAATATATATCAACCACACACACACACACACACACACACACACACACACACACACACACACACACACACACACGAGAAGTTCCAAGATAACAATTCTGGGAATGTGCAATGCTTCCTACATTATGGTCATTCTACGAACAGATTCTTATTTCTTTCACCACGTCATATTTTGAGGAAAAATGATTTTTTAAAAATTCTTGGCCGGCCTGCAGAATTATTATCTCAACAGAAGAATACTTCTTGTACGAGTTAGAACTTTAGCTGCAAATTAGACGACTACATTCAGCAATGGTAGCTGGAATGGTATAAAATACCTGACTTATTATCAGACACTGTTGTGGATGTGCCTAAAATGGTGGACAGTACAGGAAGGTGCTTATGCTGATGCGTATGATCAGTTTAGTTTTTTTTCTTAGTGCTCTACCAGTACTTATTTCAAAATATTTTCAGTGTAATGTTTGAATTTCAAAGATAACACGTTGCATTCAATAAGTGGTTAAACATTTGCCCGGGTACCAGAAATTTGAATATTTGACTGAATTTATTTATTTCCATGTTTATTTGCTTCTTCTGTATGATATCAAGACATGGTAAATGTTGTATTCAGCTTCAATTTTACTGGATTGAAAAATTTTCAGCAGATTAACCAGGATAAAGTGAGAGATTCCAATATACATAAAACGCCACGATATGACGATAGGATTCATGAAGAACAATTATAGGCTGTAAATGGAAAGTCTGAAATATTATGTATTGCGATAACTGTGTACCCCATGTTGATAATAAACACCTGAGGTAACACGAATTGCTGCTTAATTTAGTGATTCGGATATACAGTATATGAATAAAGTGATTTGTCAGATAATGATATCATCAAAGAATCTTGCATTGGTAACAGAAGTGATTATGAACGATTGGGAACAAAAAGTGTGTATCCTACGAAATCGAATATCTTTTAAAATGAAACCTCCCAGACTAGTGCTAATTTTTGCTATATATATAAAAAAAAAAAAATTAATCAGCACATAGATGTCGCGTGTTCCTATATCCTCCTGGAAGAAGATAATTTTAACAAGATAGTTTTCATCGTAAAAATATTATATGCAGATTATACAAAGCTGATATATATATATATATATATATATATATATATATATATATATATATATAAAACCTATTTTGATAACAATTAAGATCTGATCATATTTGGGAAACAGTACATCATTTTTCAAAATTTTGTTCGGAAGAATTTATTCGGAAAGTGCATCTAAAGAGAGGGGGAAATGCATGAAGTAGAGGAAAAAAAGAAAGCTTTCTGGTCAATAAGCGCTAAAATAAAACTAATGCAGTAATAATATACTTGTAGACTTCCTTGAAGATAATGTTTTAAAACCAACGTTAATTCTACGAAACCATTCTGAAACGAAATGGCTTAGCGAAATAGCAAAAGAGGGAAAGGCAGAGATGAGCGAAAATAGTAACTCGAATCCTTAATATTTTAATAAGAGATGTAATAGTAATGCAATACGGGATTTTCATAAAATAACGAATTTACATATATTCGTTATACACAAATTTTAATTAATCTATCCAACCAGTCACAACAATCATTTTTTTTCTTGAAGTTACATAAATTCAGTCTATAACTAGTTAGTGAATATTGCACGCCACGTATTTTCAGTCTGTCCCGCACTACTTTTTTTTTTCCTGAATATTCAGAGAAAATTCACTAAATCATTCAAATTCCGAGACTAACTTTATTTAAGTGGACTTAAATTCTGACTAAAATGATAATCTACAGCAAAATTTCAGCATTATTTTGTCGAAGCTGAACATATACTATGCATTCTCTGAAGGGTTTGTAACCTTTAATTGCTTTCTAAGCTTGCCAACTGTATTTATTTGTCGTGTACGATCTCTTCTCAGAAATTTGAAGCACTCTTTCGAAATGGCTGTGAACGCCCTTGAAGGAATGAGAATACTGACATTGTCACGAGAGAAAAGACGTCGAGAACGTTAGGATATGCTTTGTGAATGAACAATGAGGCACCTCAAGGTAAACTCCGCTGGTAGGAGAGGAAAGTAAACAAATAGATTAAAAAAAAAAAGAATAAAAAATTCCTACACGTCTGTGGACCTGTAGGAATATTGAACTAAAGGTACAAAGGGAAATTGGTGATAGCGTCGTTATATCAAAAGATGCGAAGGAAATAAAACTAAATATAATCGCTTTAATTACGACCATAAACAGATGGAATGTAAGCATGCTGTAAATTCTCTCTCTCTTTCTTTTTTAACACAGATCTACTCATTGTTCTCTTTCGCCACTGCATGCTACAACTAATAGGTGAACCGTGAGCTAGAGACGAGCTCTTTGGTTGGAAAAAATCTGTGGTCGAACCCCGTCTGTGATGTGAGAAACCTTTATCGGTATTTTCAATCAAATGGTGACTTCGCTGGTCTCAACGGAGGTTTTTTTTTTTTTTTTTTTTTTTTCCCCTTAAAAACAAGTAAACCAGCCCGTGAGCACACAGAACACAGACATAAATACTTCCCCTTATGGAATGCGGCAGAGAAGTGGTGTTCCGGCTGCATCGATTCGCCATGATCCCTACAGGGGGTTTCTACCCATCCTAAGGGACGGATTGGTTGAAGAATAAGGTCTATTTTGATACAATAATTTCATAAGACCGTATTGAATCTTTCAGGTATGCGAAATCTTGACGACTTTCAACCATAAATTAGAAAGATGACAACACGAATATAATAAACCATATTAACTGCCAGATTTTACCTACCTACCTTTCTTTTATATTTCCCATCAATACCCTATAAAATGCGGCAAGTGGGAGAAGTCCCAATTACATTCCTGGCACACAAAAGAGATATTTACGACCTTTCCAGTAACTGGTACCTCTACGTTCTCTTTATACAACTAAAAATGAACGGGTGACCTAATAACTGGCTTTAGCTTTACTGTCGATTTAGTTGCACCCCCACCTGTCGCAGCAGTGCACGAAAAGGCTTATAGGCACGTGCTTTCTATAACCTTTTACTACCAACAGCTGCCGTTTTCTCCCCATGAAGGAGATGATTGCAGGAAGTTGTTATGGACGGCCATCAATCCGTAGTTCCTTGTATTACGAACAGTTGAGCGATGATTTAGCCTCTCCCATCCCTCTTCTTCAGACTCATATTGTAGAAAAATGTGCTTTCTGTTCAGTAAAGAAAACGCCTACTCGTAAGAGGAGACTTTTAGAAACGAGGTAATCATAAGAGCATGAAGGTTATTCAGGATAACGTTAAACCAAAGGTGACGCCTTTTCTATCATTAACAGCAGATGGCGTCGTTACGCTCTCAATATCAATCTAGTAAACACACTTCCTCTGTTAATGAGCACGTAGATTTCAAGGTTGGTGAAGGGTGACCACCATTGTAGTCTTCAGCAACCACAATTGATAATTTTAAATGTTAGTTATGTAAGGGTCAGTGTCTTGTCACGCTACCTTACTGTGAACTACACAGAGAACCCCCAGAAGTAGGGAGGGACAGAGGAAGAATTAATACTGACTACCAACGCTATCAGTTTTCTTCTACGTAATTATTAGAATCATGATCATAAAAGTAATGTTGAGACTGCAGGAAGGACATTTTGTTTCGCTTCGATAACGAATGATAATGTTTGAAGAATGCGATCGTAGTTATCGCTGGATGGTTAATGGCAGACCTTTGCTGTTATTAAAGCAATTGTTATCTAATTGGGATGCATATGCACGACAAAATCCAATTTAAATCTTTCGATTCCCATCAGTTTGTTTTTTTCGAATAGCCTTTTTATAGCGGTCTGCAATACTTCTTTATCTCATGATCTTGTTTTCTTTTTTCCAATTCAGTTCTTTAAAAAGGACGTTTACAAAAAGTACTTCCCATTATGTCACAACCACTGAGAATGTAATTTTAACTTATTTGTTGCTCAAGGTCGATTTTCATCCAGCCAGTTATTACATAACCTCAAACCATTCTAAATTTAAATTTCTCTGTAATCGTTTCTCGCGTATTCTAAGCAGATAATCTCCATGAGGCTTTCCAGGCTGTTGATTTTTATGTCAGTGTTTCATGGAATTTGTCTGAGTTGTGATCCGAAAGTAATTGGATCGTTCGAATATCTCAGGAATTCATCCTTGCTCTTACATTTATTGTTGCCCATCCCTTGAATTGTATGGGAATAATTGGTCATTGTCTTAAATCGCTTGTGCTGTTATGGGTCAATTGTTAGATTAGAATCAGTTCATTGACAAAATGTTGGTTCACTGCCCGTGAAGTTTTCTAATATTCATTGAATGGTTTTAAGAAATATTCTGCTGCATTCAAAAAACAGGACTTCCGATCGACTGCATTTTGAAAAAAATATGAAAATATTTTTGCAGCTCAAAACCATTTAAGTGGGAGTGTTCGTGTCCTTGGAAATGAAAGTAATACATTATTTCTCTGTTGGTATTTCTATGCCCTATTTCCATTTCACTGAATCAATAAGGAGTTTCGTTTAATTATAAGTCTTCCTCTCGCCCATTACACGCAAATCATTAGAGAGAAAAACACTGACCAATATCAGGAAACACAAGAAAGAGAAAAAAATACATAAATAGCACTTAAATCAGATCGTATGACAATTAACATTAATATAATTATCAGTAAATTAATGAACTATTACTTTAACTATTACAGCTTCACTAGCTCATTCGGTAAGAAAAATGTGCGTTCGAATTCCTTCTAAGAATATAAGAACTTTATAACCCCTTTTCACAAGTGTTATAAAGGTTTTTCACCTTCAGGTGAAAAGCCCTTACAAAGGGTTTTTCACCTGAAGGTAAATTAGCAAGTTTCATATGAAGGCAGCAGGTTCTCCTCTTTCTTAGAAACTCGGGTTTTTCATTTCACAAAAGCAGACAGACTTCCCACAGAATAATATGTATAATGCAGTATAATAACTATTGATATAATATTATCATAATATGACTAATTAATTGTAATTAGGTTTCTATGAAGCCAAGTTAGTTACTCGATATAAGCCATTGAGCCTAATACATTTTTTTAAATAGCAACGATAATATTTGTCAAGACTTGGTCGAAGATTGTAAAAATAGGTATGAGATGTATTTATGTGGAGTGTGTTGTGTTATTAGCACTGTTTCTTTTATAAGGAGGAAAAGAATCGTAATGTCAAGGTGGACTAAATGACATTTAGCAGGAAACAACCGCTGTCACTAAATAGTTTGTTCATAATCCAAGTATTTTACAACGTGATATAGAGCTACTTGAAAATGTATTTTTAAATTTTTGCCCGAATTTTTAAATTTGGGCAAAAATCTTGTCAATTTAATATTAATTTGACTTAATTTGTAATTAAATGCAATTGAGATCATAAGAAACGGAAAATAAGACTGAAGATAACAAACCGATCTGGAATAAAACATGTTTCAATAGGGATGGATACCAGTTGGTTAAACTCGTGACTCTGAGTTGACCAACGCTAGTTGAAGAGAGAATATGAAATAACAGGTGCTATTTCTAAACTTTTCTTGTAAATAATAATTTATGGACAAAAGAAGTACCTAATTAGATATAGTCAGTTATTACATTATTTGAACGTTTTTTTGTATTTCTGGCACTTTTTTATTTTGTATTTCAATAAAAAATGATATTCAGATTTTTTTTGCTATATTGATTAGCAGACCGTGGAGATAATAAAACCACACGCAAATGAACCATGGATACCAAGTGAGATTAATTTCTAGTAACAGTGACACTGGTTGGCTGAGCAGTTAGCGTGTCCCTTCTCCAACCAAAAGGCTGCGGGTTCGAATGCCGCTGTGGGAATGGGTGTTTGTAAGTATCTTTAGATGTGAAACCCTCCCGGTTTACTTGAGGCCTAAAGTGACTTGAGTTTCATGTTTTGGTCTCTAGGGCTCTATGAGACTATGCAAAAAATAAATAAAAATATAAAAAATGTTTAAAAATTCACAGTACGAATGTACTAGAGATTTACATAAACCTTTCACAGTTGGGAGCTATATAAAAAATTACTGTAATTGTACAGTAATTTTGAGAATACTGTAAGTAACAGTATTCTCATGGTTTATAGTATGACTGTATTAAAAAGATCGCGACTTCACAACTTTTGTAACTCTCAAGCAGAAACACCTAATTTATGTAGTTTTATTTAACACTTTTTGGGTAATAACAGGTACCAGATAGGTATGCATTATACAGAAAACATAAAACACACCTGTTTTGACCTTCCGAAAATAAGGTCAATTCATATAATTTAATTTATTTACTCAGTGTTTCTTACTTAAGATGCACCCATGTCTGCAGGTCAATATATATCTTTCGAAGTTTTTTCTCAGTATTATAAAACTGCCTGCTATTTAACTCTGCATGCAGAAAGTTAAAAAAAGGAGTTTTTGTGTAAAACCCACCAGAGAATAGTTGTAAACCTGCTTAGTACAATTAGTATTAGTACCACTGGTGAGTTAGATAATCCGTAAACTCTGTTTTCGAAACCAAACACACACAAGGAACTTTTTCATGACACCCTAAGTCAGTCTCCAGTAAGCGAAAGACATTCATTAACTATTCTTGTCCTCGTCGAAATATGACTATCCACTCGACCTACCATGCCGGCTGAAAGCGGACTTTACTTGCCACAACTGCTTTACTTCTTTCTCATTATCTTTGAAGTGTAGTTGGCGACGACATCGTTTTAGATGGAAAGATGAGATTTTCATCTGAAGATGGTTTTTTTTGCGTGTGTGTGTGTGTCATATGAAGCAGGCAAACCTGCCAGAGAAACAAGCACTTTAACAACCATAGAAGACTATAGAAATACGATAAGACAATGCATTATTACCGAAGTTAAGTTCATGTTATGTGTGGATAACGCTACTGTATATATTCTATACCATATTGGTAAAACATTCATTAGAACGGGAAAGAAACGATGATTTTTTTCTCTACTTTCAAAATCTTCTAATTTCTTTCATTAATTGGATCTGATGCTTGAAAAAAATGTATCAGTAAATATGCATTGCGAAACTAGAGTTGCAGGAAGTTTAATTTAGTTTTTAATGGTGCTTATAAATTTCTTGCGACTTATTATCTATTTACGTATTAACATAAGTATGATGATACAATAGGAAGATAGTTGAATAAATTAATGTGGAACGAGAGAAAAAAATCAGACAAAACACCAAGCTAGGTGTTTCAAACAAGACCGTGTTTGAACTAGTTTAGACATTTGGATTTGAGTTAGAAAGAAAACAGATGGTCATGATTGGAGACCATAGATAGATTTGCAGAAAATTAGAGAGTGAACAGATGGCATGAATGACAGAAGCATATTAAACACGAGGTTATCAGGAAATAACTTGACATATAATATTCCAAAAAGTAAGAGGCGGAACCAAATATCTAAGACAGTATGGTTTCCTAAACAGAATAATGAAAGAATAGCAAAACAGGTGTACCAAATAAGAATTGCACAAAAGTGACTAAGGGTAGCAGCACAATATAGGATGCTACTGTTAGGAGATCGAAATATAAGACGTGATCAAATGAAGGGTATAACGAATAATGATCAGTTTGGAAGTAAGTTGCTAGTCTGAAACTGGTCAATTATTACAGTCTAGCATAATACATCCCGGGAAGTGATACTAATATAATAACAATGTCAGAATCAATGCTGTGACTCGATTTATAAAATTAATGGTAAAATTTTTTTGATATCTGAAACATGTCCTCTTCTAATTACTCTTGTCAATCATATTTGTAAATAACTTCTCGCTGTTGAATTATCTTTTATTAGGAATCAATCTTACGTACAACTAAATGAAATATTTGAAGATTATAATGTCTGTTAACGATAATTCGGTTTGGGGGGGGGAATGAATATTTTATGTAAAACGTAGTTTGAATTAAATGGTGTCAATCGATTTGCACATATTTAAATAAACGTACTTTATTAGGGGCAAAAGTTCTCTCGCCAAACTGATTCGTATATTATAGGAGTGGTCTTTAGAACAGGTTTCGCTAGATTTAATGTATTCTATGATTTGTATATTCACAGGAAGTCCTGGAGGACAGTTGTATATAAATGGTTGTAACTGATGACAGCTGACAGGAAATTATTCAACAAGCGGCTGCAATCAAAACGCGATACTCTAGTAGGATAAGAAAAGCGCCCCCGTCTGTCAAATATACCTCGTGCAAGGTGAATGTTGTAAATCGTCATGGGCAATGAAAGCGGATTAAGAGTAACATTTTAAGCAGCAAATCGCGTGCAAATAGAATTAAAAAAAAAAAAAAAAAGCTAATGCCATTCAACTTTTCCTGTTCCCAACTTAACAGTCTATCGTTTTGTTTATTTAGTTTTTGAATACGATACGAACTGAAAACAGATTACATATCGCAACTTCTTCCGTTTCCTTGAACTATTCTTTGTCAACACATTTACTACTATCAAAGAAAACACCTACTTACGGAAAATACTTGAATGTCATTCTTATTGCACAAACATGAAATGACAAGTTTGCGTAGTGACGAATGCAGCTCATTCACTGCGATATCAGAATCTTCGAACGTCAAATTTGTTTCAAAACCAACAGCACTGAGAACAAATCAGTTCCATAGGACCTCACCCACTCATAAGGATTACGTTAATGAAAACCTTGCGAAGAGCCGATAAAAGATTATGTAAGCAAGCATGAAAATATTCAGAAGCAATAATAAAAACGAGCTTTCACAATTCATATATAGCGACATCATTTATTGGTATAACAATCGAGCCTACGGCTATCTTAGGTGCATTGTCTACAAATTCTTGGGACCTGGATGGACAGATTTTTATCAAAATTTAAATTTGAAATCTTTACAAAATTCAGTCGATCATCTCAGTTTTTGTTTCCATTGGATCATTTACAGGGGAAAAAAATAAAATTATGTATACAGTAAGCCAGTGGCGCACTCATGGGGGGGGGGGGAGGTTTGAGAATACACACTACACATCGCATACGACCTACGACTGAGTATCTGTAATGATCGCCAATACATGACACCCGTGATCTTCTCTGGCGCGACTCGAGCAAACGATGTATCGCTCGGTCCGCCCGAGCACTACTTCGTTCGCGGTTGTGTTCACAGCGGCCGTGATTCCCGAGAGCTATAGGGTATTCCCACCTTACGTGACCGCTAATTCATAAGTAGTATAGAAATAGAAAATACGACACAACATAAATAAAAAAAAAAAAAAAATGAATTTTAGTTAGGAAAAGATTTTTGGAAATTTTTCTAGTGTTTTTTTCTTTTTCTTTGGGGGTGCCAGGACCCCCCCCCCCCGGGTGCGCCAAAAATGGCTCCAGGGTCAGTTGTTGCCATAATGATAAATGCTCTCGCTGTGCAATAATGTTGAAGGGCTCTTTTTTTTTTTTTTTTAATCTGTCCACGATCATTTCCTTATTTCTTGGCCTAATTATGTACTCTAGACATAATTTTGCTTTGCTTAATTTTGTTACTAAAAATAAGCTGTTTGAAACCAAATATCAGTGCATTCCATTCTGCCAAAGCAGAGTTATTACTGCGTATGATTTAGAGATGTTTAGTCAGTTTTTGTTTCTACTAGGACAGTCCAATGATTTAATCAAAATTGGAGATGGATCTACAGTCTTGAATACGTAATTGATCCGAAATGCTGAATTTCAATAAAGATCTTTTTCGTTCAGCCGGAGCCTAGGAATAACTTGCGTAGTGACGAATGCAGAGCTCATCAATTTAAAAAATTTTTTTTTCCTCACTCACGAGGATCAAGACGCGCTTTATATTTAAAGTCTACAAAGGGAGAACATGGTTGACAAGTGTTTTCTTAGAGTAAGGTGATTTATTGTCTTTATTTATTCTTCTGAAGTTCTTTATAAATTTCCTTTATAGATCTTATGGGCTTCTCTCTTGTAAGTGGTCCTTTTTTATAGATTATTAAATATCCAGATGAATGCTATAAATATAAAAATCGATGTAAAATTAATAGTGAGAACTGTGTTGAACAGATTCAAGAATAGCACCAAAGGCGTAGTCAAGGGTTACCGAAGAGCATCGTCGTTATCGACTGAGTGTCCCCTCGAGTCCAGACCTGTATCCAGGCCTGGACTCGAGTCTAGAACTGTCGTGATTTTTGTTTATATCCAATGTATTAACAAGCAAGTAAAATCTGAGGGGAAAACTGAATGTTTAATTTTTTTATAAGTAATTTCTTACGTTTCTTCATTTGAAATGAAATACAGTTAAGGTATTTAAACTTATTTCATAGACACACACGGCGCGAAATGAAACAAACACAGACGCACATCGACGAGGGAGAAAATTTTGATTCCTCAATTTTTTTTTTCGTGTCAAGTAAATCATTATCGGTCGTAGTTGACTGTAATGCCATGTGGGTTATTCCAAACTTCCGGTTAAAGTAAGAAAACGTGATATTTGCTGTAGCTTTATTTATTTATTTATTTTTATGTCAGTCCTATATTTTCAAATCACTCTCGGGGTATTCCCAAGGACCTAATTATTCTCTTCCTCCAGGGGAGTAATTAAGAAAAACGCAAGCTCTTTTTCTCGACCCCCATCTGTCGATATATCAATTGCGAGTCGCCTTTGGCGGGGCAAGTTTCTGCATACTGTGCTACTGATCGTAAACTGGATTCCAGTATCATATCCACACATCCATCTCAGCCAATCCCAGTATGTGAAACTGTCTAAAAATTGCGTGTCTACCAGTGTTTTTTTTTTCCTTTTACAGATAAAAAGCTACATCGATCTCACGTTCCATTGAGACTTGCTAACTCAAAATTCGTCAGTTTTAGCTGCCTAGTAGAGGAAACAGTTGAAACTAGCTATAAAGTTAGCTAAATCAAAAAGTTAAAAACAAGCAAAACAGAAACTTAATGCTGTTCTGAACAACTTCTAAATCAACTCGGCAATCTATAACAGAAGTTTGCGATGTCAAAACTCACAAAGATAAACAATAAATCGAGATAGCAAAGTCATGAGAAAACACTGCTTTTCTATATCTGATTCCAACCCTGCAGACATGAATGTTTATGAATATCTTTAGGTGGTATACGAATATAATTTGTAAGATCACCTGCTTAGTAGAGGCCAAAACCCGGCGAGCTTGAAAAGTTTGTAGAAGTAATAGCATTCATGTAAAAATGTCTATTCCTTATATCCCTTTGAATATGTTTAATATATATAAGCACGCATTTCTGGTACTTCTTGCAATCTGACCTGCTGATTGATATTTAGAAATTTTAATGGCTGTTAGAAATTTTACGTCTCTAGTCCTGGTCTGAGCGCTGATCCAAGTATTGCGCTTTCTATCTTGAATAGTAATACCGACGTGATATTTCCATCTCTTATTCTGGGTAGTCCACTTGTCGGTCAATTGTTTAGTCAAAGTCCATGTTTCACTCCATATATTATGACCTGATGTATACGACTGTCGAATATTTCTCTTTTAAGGCAGAGTGGGATCTCTATTGAGTGCTTCACGGTGTTTTCCAAAGACTACCCAACCAAGTTAAATGCTTCGTATAACATCTTTCTCACAGTTTCCCTTATATTGCGATCTTTTGTCCTAGGGGTAACATAAGTTATGGTATCAATTTCCCAGTGTTTCATAGCAACTAGCTTTGGGGGGGAGGGGGTATGTATTAAACGGAATGCGCTATCCCCCCCAAATAAAAACAGTACAGAACTTCAACACCCCCTTCAGTACGCGCGCTGTGAGATATGCCGGTCGACTGCATGCACATTAATAGAGTACGTGTAGAGTCTACGACGTTACATTTAGCTGTAGCAATTGTGTTGACGTTGGAAATAGACGTTTATTGTTGAGCATGATTTTCGTTCATACGGAGTTGGTAGAGCAAATGGTCCAAGCCTACAACATGTTTGTGAGCAGTTTCTTCGTCTCGTTTCCGTAAGCGTGCCCAAAGCAATAGTGTCATCATTGCTTTAATCGAGAGGTTCTGACGTAGCGGGAGTGTTCTGCCGCAATATAAAGGACACTCAGGGAGACCACGAACTGATAACACAAATGGGAATCACGGGCGTGTGCTGGAGTTAGTGTCTGAAATGCAGTCAACGTCGAACAGCGGTAAAACTTGGGATACCGAGGCGGTCACTACAGAGAATCCTTCAGGAGTCCTTCGAACGTCATTCAGGTGGGTCAGTGTTTAACAGCAACGGATTATGCTGCACGGCAGGAATACTGTGCACGCATGCTGGCCAATGTCTAGGAAGATCCATCCTTCCTCCATAATGTCTGGTTCTCGGACGAAGCGTATTTCCATCTAAGCAGTCATGTAAACAGGCGAACCTACAGGTTTCTTGGTTTCCAAGAAACCAAAACACCTACAATTTACACTACCCTCTTCATTGAAGAGAGTGATGTAACTGTCACCTTGAATAGCGAGTACTATATCCAGAATGTTTGGTTCCATTCACCCAGATTAGTAGGGGTGGCACTTTGAACCAGATCAAGATAAGATGAGGGTTCGTGATGTCATTCGCTGATAAGATCAGTGACGTTATTGTGTGATCAGATAAGTGACGTCATGAGTATGGAATGCTTGGAGTTTTGCTGGGGGACACATCTGTCTGTGATGTCACGTTGTGTCTTTTGGTTCGAGCATGGAATTCTGGGTAATTGTTCGCATATTGAATTGTGGGTGATGGTTAGAGATAAGATAGAGTATGGAATCCTTGGAATTTCTCTGAGTGACACATCTGTCAATGAAGTCACGTTGTGTCTTTGGTTCGAGTATGGAATTGTGGGTAATGGTCAGAGTGTGGAATTCTGGGATGTAGTCGTATTTGTCAGTGACATGAGATGAGTTTTTTGTTCGCGTGTAGCATTATGGGTAATGATTAGAAATTGGAATTATGGGAAAATATTTGTCAATGCATAGCAATAGACATTTTCTAAAATAATTAACTACTGGATATCAGTGGTATCCCTGCACCCCCCCCCTCGAAAACACACACATTTTTGTCCATGTCCATATTTTCTAAAATAATTAATTACTGGAATCTCAGTTTTACTGCTTCTATGTCATGTTTAAGATTCTTAAAAACTTCATTACTTTTCTAATTAAATGTTAACTTTATTACAAATTCTAAGCAGAATAAATATTCTTAAATATGGAGAACACATCAACGACACCTAAATTTGTTCATTTAAGTTTACAAATACACATTTGTAAACTTAAATATTATTTACAAGTATATTCAACAATGAAAAATTCAAACATTTATTACCTCTCTTGCTATTTTCCTAAAGAAAGAAAAATTTCAAAGGATTTTGGGTTCGCTCATTTTTTTTTTTTAACTTTACGGGATACACAAAACAGTACAGTACAGTACAGCACAACACACAAGACGATCTGCAACCTGAAAGAACGAATTGCAGTAAATAAACTGAAAATGCACTCGATTCTTGTTCCTTACAGCTTTCTGTCCATTGTGACATCATTGAGTTGAAGTGGAAAGGGGACGTTATTGTCGTGGGTGGGTGTGACTTCCTGTGGCATGAGTTGTGTGAATGTTTTGTTTTTGTTTGTTTTCAGTGGTGGCTTATGGTAATAGTTTTAGTATGGAATTCTGGGTGATGTTTAGAGTATGGAATGTTTGGGATTTCTGTGGGGACCCATCCATCACTGACATGTTGTATCTTTGGTTCGAGTGTGGAATTGTGGGTAAAGGTTCGAGTGTGGAATTATTGGTGATGGTTAAAGATAAGGATAAGTGACGTCATTGAGCTGGTTATGGTTAGAGTATGGAATCCTTGGAATTTCCCTGGAGACCCATCCATCACTGACGTCACGTTGTGTCTTTGGCTCGAGTGTGGAATTGTGGGTAAAGGTTCGAGTATGGAATTCTGGGTGATGGTTAGAGTATGGAATATTTGGGATTTCTGTGGGGACCCATCCACCACTGACGTCACGTTGTGTCTTTGGTTCGAGTGTGGAATTGTTGGTAAAGTTTCGAGTATGGAATTCTATGGGTGATGGTTAGAGTATGGAATTCTGACAAGTGAGATGAGTTTTTTGTTCGCGTGTGGCATTGTTTTTTTTTCGTTCCTGGCATTAATTTCACAGTAGTGATTTTTTTTTTAAATTCGTTTATTATGTTACGTATTTTTTTCAACACATAAATAATTATTTATTATTATTTCAACTGACTATTAGATCTGGTACTATAATTTTCAACTTAATTCCTCTGTTACAACTTCCAAAGATTATACTTTGGAACTGCCATATTTTTCTTTAGCATTAGTAAGTTTTAACTCTCCGAGCAATTCACAGTTGAATTCACTTATTTGAAGAAGACGATTAGTGTTTTCAGTTTAAAAGCAAAATAATTAA
The DNA here is from genome assembly GCF_054136105.1 of Typopeltis vanoorti. Taxonomy (NCBI): domain Eukaryota; kingdom Metazoa; phylum Arthropoda; class Arachnida; order Uropygi; family Thelyphonidae; genus Typopeltis; species Typopeltis vanoorti. The sequence goes on from NC_143549.1 coordinate 144,014,774, forward strand.
TTACTAGATATCAGTTTTCCTCACTTTTTTCCCTTTCGTTCCCTGCATTAATTTCACAGTAGTGATAACACATGGCAGTAAGATTTGGTAATTTTAATGTGTGATATTTTATATCTACATCTGATAAGCACAGACAGGGATGACAGTGACATTCTATCTCCACTCCTTTACCCTTACTCCTATTTGGTTCTTAGTGCCAGAATTGTATTAAGGGATAAAATTATGAATTGATATATCAACTTCTAATAATAGTTATTTATTATTATTTCATCTGCATATTAGCTCTGTAGTATACTTTGTTAATTTCTATGTTACAAGGTTCCAAACATTTAAAAATCTAGACTATAGTGTTATCTTTATGTGAATTTAAAAGTCAACGGTGTCTAATCATGACTCATATCCTACCTTTTGATGTTTATGCGCGGTCCTTCTGTGATGCTAATGACACCAACATTCTATTTGAGATTATCAGTTCTGGTTTTCGAGTATATGGACGAAACGTTTACAGTAGGGTATGTACCAAGGACAACCAATATCGATTTTTTATGAACAGGTTTGCCTATTAAAGATATCCACAAAAGGAGATAGCAATCTGTCACATATCATGTGGTTCTAGAGCCTATTTATCAGAACACTTCCCCAGGAGGCTCATTTCAAGGTTCACAGAATTTCCGTACCCTTCATGTTCTCCTGATCTCACATCACTTGACGCCTTCGTTTGGGGTATATTGAAGGAATGAGTATTCCACCATCACCCGCCTTCATACCTTGATGAACTAAGGAATAAAAATACACAATGCGTCCAGCAGATGTCCCAACCCTTCTTCTCTAAGATGACAGAGAACCTTCGCTTGGCTACGAAACCTGTCTTGAAAGAGCATGTAATTTACCGTCGGCAATGCTTAATTCGACCAAGACTCCACCGATAGTTGTGGATGTACATATCATGTGTAAACAGATATTTCTTTCTTATTTAACACTTTTACTCTATAACATATATCGTAGTTATTCAGTACTTTTTTTTTTTTTTGCGCCATACTGTACGTTATTCTTGCTTTGTCTTTGTTTATATTTCCGATATAATTATAACATATTTAATGGACCGAAACGAAAAGCACTAATTTCGTAGTTTTTGTTTTTTGTTTGTTTGTTTCTTTCTTTTCTTTGTGTGTGTGTTGTTAAGTTCGCCAACTTTATCCCTAATCTTTCATAGGTCAGATTCGCATAAATAAAAGAAACTCACCTTTTCGTGATGTGTCTATAAATTCTTCTTCATAACAGTTGTAGGTCTGAAACATGAGACAATCGGCTCCGAAACATTTTTATTATTATTTAATTAAAAAAAAATCAAAATTTCAATTAAATAACAACAAAAAATTATAAGTATCGTTGATTTATAACATGAATTGAAACTGAAATAAATGTCATCAGTGAAAGACAGACAGTAAATGTATGAATACAATAAGAAGAAAAAAAAAACGTTAAAAAAATCTAAGTATTTCTCAGTCGCACCCAAAATAATTCAAGCGTTCCTTACAAACTAAAGTCTAAATCCACTAGCATAAAGTACAATGCTAAATGATGTCCGCCGTGTTAAGAGGAGAATATAAACGAGATGAAGGAATTCGGAATATAATTGGCCTACTACAAGTATCATCAGTTAACGAATGCATTAGCTTATTCATGTTGCTTATTATGTAAGCAGCAATTTCATGATAGGCAACCTATTAATCATCCAGTCACTCACGACTATGCACTTGAGTGTTATGAAGGTACAGTTCCTCATCCTCTGTTCTCTGCAATTCATATTTTATCTCTTTACAGCCTTCCTTTAATACCTTAACACCTGGTTTCACTTGTCTTAAACTTTTAACGATCAAACTTATCGGGCAAGCAGGATCGTAAACCCGATTATCCAGACTGTCTGTTGGTCAGTGCCCAGCAGTCGTTAAACACGTTAGGGAAGGGCAATGGTTGGTCATCCACCTCGTTAGTTGTTCTTTTAAATCATCTCTAAAGCTATACAAAATCTAAATATATGCGAAAACATGCTCGATTTTATTTATGATATGCTTGTAATTACTATAACATCGTCTCTTTAGGCATTTCCCCCATGCATTTTTTATTGCCATTTCTGTTTGCCGTCATGGCTTCGAAAACATGCAGCACCAGACGGAAGTTCGTTCAGGTTAACTTTGCATTTAACCTTGCCTTAGATAGCGCACATATGAGTCTAGAGCTTGGAACAGCTACAGCGCATGATCCGTTTTTGCTCACACCTGTTTATATTTCGATAACAAAAGAGTGAAAAAACTACGTTAGGTTGGATCGTCCTCATAACCTGCTTTCATCATCTCTTCATATCATATTTGGTAACGCATACACCTGAATATAACTATATTCATCCCTTCCCCCCTCCCCAGTCCTTTTGTTTTGATGATATCAAGTAGTCTGGCACGATTATTATGTCGTACACAAAGAAAACATCGTTGCAAAGTGATATGAAGGTCTGCAGTTCTAAAATTAGCTAAGAATTATACGACACAGAAAACCTCGATATAAAACTAGAACAGGAAATGCTAGTATTCCCAATTTATTTATATTCAAGATTAGTATTAAAGAAAGAGAGAGAAAAAAAAAAGAACAATAGTTACATAAAGTAACTTAAACTTTGAAGATGCAGTGTAATACTGGATTGTGTTTTTGAACTCGCAATATTCGCATCATTGCGTAAACGTACTGGTACCTTTTCGGACCATATCCTCCAGTTAATGTTTGCAGTCTTGCAAAGCATGTATTCATTATTTTTTGCCAGTAAATAACCAGTGACTTTATAAACGTTTGAATGGCTTGAGTCGCTATTTGGAGTACGAAAAATAAGTGTACAAAATACTTTGATGATAAGCTATGGAATCATTGACTAGTTTCTTTCTTTCTTACTGGAATCAAATTAATGACAGCTGTACCTGAATCTTAGAAATTTGTTGGTTTTGTTATTTATCAATTTGCGCAACATAATTATTGTCGTTCAGATAAACAAAACGTTACATTTTTTTAAAAAATTATAATAATTTATTTTTGAAGTGATAATTAATATTTATACAAATATAAAAATGTTTAAACGAAATATGTAATATAAGCAGACAATAACTGTTAGTACGCACCTGTTTTGCCGATTCCATAGATGTCGTTTTAGCGATCAACAAAACAGGTATACGTGCTAACAGTTATCGTCTGCTTACATTATACAAAAAACTGGTCTAGAGATACTTCGCTCAAATTTTTATCATAGGGTAAAACGGGAAAATAATGTAATTCCCCTTGTATGATAATTAAGCATTGTCCATTGCAAACGACCGAATCATATAAAGTCAAAAGTTGTGTTCAAGTTATCTTATCGCATTTGTGAAGGGAACAAGGTGCCACATTGACGCTAGGAAATGACGTTCTACGAAATTCATGCCATAAATTTCTTTCCACCCAGTTACTTACTTTTCATCCATGCAAACGATCTCATTATGTATTCCTTTTATGTCGTGTGTTGCTCTCTCTTTCTCTGCACACGCATATAAATTCTAGAGATTTACTGCATGAAAATTAACATTAAGATTCATTTCATTCCAGTTATGTCTCGACAAGGAGATGAAGAACAAACTCGTGCAGCTGGAAGTCTATTGTCTTCAAAAGAAGCAGGGTTGTAAAAAGACGGTATCACTAAATAACCTCGAGGTATAGTATTTTCAATTTTCGTTATGCTATTATGGAATCGATACAGAAATTCAACATCTGTATCTGATTCTTAATACAAATAGTGTGCTATATTCCCCTGTATACGGCAGTAATATTTCCTATCGATTTCTGCAATGTTGCATGCGAACTCTATTTGACATGCAGTTACTTCATTGAGAAACAAAACGTGAAACCTCCCTCAGGTGGTTATGCCAACGTATGTAAAAACACTGCGACCTATTGACCCATTTTGCCATATGTGATACAAAGAAGTTTCTTTGCGGAGGAGGATATAGTATAGGGGTAATATTTTTATAACAAAAATTATAAATATTATAAAAAAATAAAATTTTTGCGAATATACGAGGCTCCATGAAAATTGCTGGCAGGTTTTTATTTTTTCGGTTTGTGAAACTAATAGTAAGTGCATTAAGATCTTCGGTGTCCTGAGACTTTTGCATATTAAAATTCCAGAGGGTGCTAAAATCTCGAGACTTTAGCACCACACAGAAAACTTTTAATTGTGAGTGGTCTCTTTATACCTAATTTTTTAAAATATTTTCTTACTTCTCAGCAGGGGCCTGGAATGAATTTTGTAGTAACTGCGTAGTACCTTCACATTCATTTTGATCTTGAATTATGCATATATATCGCAGATTTCTTAACATACTTAATATAGTGCTTAGTAAAATAGATCGTTTGGTATATTAACATTTTTAAACAAAGGTTCAATCAAGAAAAGGCTCTGTCCATTCTTGAACCGATTACTACGCAGACTCAAACACGTGTCAGAAGCTAAGACCTAATTAGATCATAAACATTTATTATCCATTGATATTTTTGGAGGAAAGAGTAGGATGCCAAACCTTTTTTTATTATCCCCCCCCCACCACCACCAACGCTTGTCTTGGGGCTAAGCTATCCGATTTAAAATAAAGAACGCAGGGTTTTTTCTCCTGGAACTCAGAATTTTCATTCTGCAAAACAGGAAAAGCTGACCCAAGAACACACGAGTGACATTTCCCAATCCAGCAGGGGTGGAAAATAAAGAGGTCTCTGTATTCCAGTTCGCTTATACTAGTGGGAAAAAAATTAGATGAGATGATATATACACACTAATATATACCATATGAGAGGATGTATAGTGTGGTATAGTAGTCAGTGTTGTTCGGTTGAAGTATCATTTTCTTGTTGTGCCTTTATTGCTACAACACATCTCTTTGGCGTGCTGGAAATCAGATTATGTACAATTTGTACTGAGTTCTTGACATTCTTTCATACATTCTCAATCAGGATTAAGATTTGGGATGTTACCAGGCCGTAGTAGTATTCTGATATTTTGTGTCTGCAGTTAAGTTATTCTTATATCTAAAAGGCGATGATATGCTAGTAGAAATGAGAAAATTGCACTTTCAGTTAGTAATAATTGTCAGTAAGAACAGTTTTTTTTTTTAGCTCCATAACATGGCACAAAATTTTAAATGCAGTTTCTAAGTGCATCAAACTTGCCCAGTAATGAATAGCACTAACTGTATTTTCAGGATTTCAACATAACCACAGTTATGCGTGTTCGTTTCAGGAAATGTCTTGGGGTATCCTTCAGAGGTTTGGTGAGAAGCCTTCCGATGTGCACATTTGCTATACTGAATTTCATCTGAACTTAGATGATCTACTTAAACGATGTACTGTGTACATCGAACTATCGACTCATCTGAAAATATGATAGTTTTCACGATTTGAATTTCACCTAGTTTGTGAAATTCCCATTTTAGAAGTGAAACACACTTTTGTTTTTTTTAGTCCAAATGGATGTTTTCGCAGACGATAATCTTTAAAGCTACCGTCCACTAACCGATCTAACAGTAATGCTGTAACTCCTACACAAATGTCCTACTGAAAGTTCAGTTCATTTAATTTAACCTTGAGATTTTGTGATAAGTACTTCAAGGTACCAACCCAGTTTTTCGTAAATAGCTTTGTCCTTCCACTTTCAGATTTCTTTTTAACATTACTTCTTGCATTTTTTGTTGAAGAAACAGTATCTCATACTGTCACCGTTGAAGGATGGTGATCCAATTTTTTTGCTGTTATCTCTCAATGAATATTCCTTCTAACAAAGCCCAATAGCAACATTATTTTTTTAAACGTTAACTATATCATGGTTCTCCCAAATTCACGATAACATCAATAGCTGTAGCTTTTGTGCACTCTTAAAGACGCATTTGGGTTTGTAGATGATGCCATACCGAATCTATTATGCAGTTCATCATTACCCAGTGTAAGACCATCATATAGTACTTTGGAAGTAAGTATCCGACTAAAAAATTTAACTACCATAATTCTGGATCAATGGAGTTGAAATATCATAAATATCGGAAGACAATGCATATTTTTAAAACGTATACATCTCAAGGAAATGTTTAATTCAAAACGAAAAAATAAAAGTGGAAATCATGACTTATTTCCCGCTGTAAAATTCTGTTGAAAATTGCTTGTTTTTCTTTGCAAGTTTTTGTGATTCACTGAAAACCAGAATGCATTTCATTCAGCTGTCTAAGTACGTTGACGGAGCCGATTAGTATGTGGTGATCATCAATTTTTCTCTAGCGAAGCGCAGATGTTGCTCGCACTACTTTCCTGGTATGTAGAGAAAGTGTCTCAAACTTCCTAGTATTACCGTCACGCTTTTCAATTTCACCATGCACACGCAGCAGAGCTTTGACAAGATTAATAATAAACGATGGAGTGGACATCGTGAGAAAAACTGCAAATGGCACTTTCAAAGTAACACTTGAAGAATATGAGAAGTGGATAAACGAAAAAGACATTGTATAGTGATCAAAGTGACATGTAAGCAATGAAACAAATGTCATCGATCTCTTTCAAATCACATTTGCTCTTTTAAAGGTTAATTTGTAATGTCCTGTGAAAATCTTGGACAATGAATGCTATTTGCATTTGTCTCGATCTTACAAGAAGAATGAACAAAGTAATCATTCTGAGTGAATTGCGTCGTGGTAACTAATAGGAAACTTCACAGAGAAAAACGAGGTTATGCGGTTAGTCTCAAGGAAACGTTTAGCTGAAAGCCGGTTGTGATAAGATGCGAGAAGTGTATCAAGGCCTCAGACATGGTGTGTGTGTGTGGGGGGGGGGTTAAGTGGACATTGGCTTTTTTCTTCGAAATCGAACAAAATTTGGAAGTTTAGTTTAAAAAGAGAATAGAAAAAGGTATCAGCTTCCTCAAATGATGAATTAAAAAGTTTGTCTTGTTCCGATGTCCTTGTTCCAGATGCTCATCGTATCTGACGTTTGAATCTTTCCCTTTTCTACTTCCTAGTGTTTACTATTTTTCATCCGGGACAGGAACTTGAATTTATCATGCTTTAAATAAGCTGATTCATCGTTATGGAGTTCGATTCAATAAATCTGTCGAGTTCTAGGAAGTCATTAATTCGTACTGAATGTTCTCTTTGAAGGTGTCAACTAATCTCATTCTCGGCGTGATTATAATATACAGTACATGTTCCAGAGCCTAGTTTTACAAGAATATCAACCGCTGCAGCATGACTGTCTCTTTCAAGTTGACTCAATTAGTGATGGTCATGAGGACGTTGACCCTTTTTTTTTTTTCCTTTCCTGGATGATCTTTGAGGTTTTTCCTTGAGTCATAAGAGATGAATAAAGAGGCCATCTTGCGGCTTAAAGCAAATAATCAGAAAAAAAAAAGTGAATGAATGAGAATTTTTATTGCGAATTCATTTGTTTTTAACCTTCATTTGAAATCTTAAGAATTAGCTTAAGCATATATAATCTTAGATAGGTTTCAATTCCAGTAATTAAGTACAGCTATCTAAAGTTCTCCTGTCATTATTAATTAGGTAAATAAAATAAACAAATATAGACTTGTGTAATGATTATCTTATGATGGTTTAGCGACCGACTAATAGATGGCGAGTTATAACTGACGGTTTGCCTCTTGACCAAATATGGCGTCATGTTTTTTTTTATCTCATTGCGAAGATCAAGTTACTACTTTATATGGAATGTTTGGCTTAATTATAAGAAGTCGAATGCGCAGGCACGACGGGGGGGGGGGGAAGAAAAGCCATCGCTTTAAGTAAATAACAGCTCTTTATTCACATTTACTAAATAAATAAATTTTCTTTTATATTTTAAATAAAAGAACAGGGAAGTTCTATGAGAAACGGAATTAGTAAACTCAAAACTCTACTCCTAGATTTCTCAAGGATGGTTTGATGTTATGGATTTAATTTATATACTGACAAATGAGGTGCAAAGATCATATGAATAACGAAAAGTGAGAATAATTACCTCTTTGCATCAAGCTAATATAGAGTGATAATGTCGTGATATTTGTTTTTTAGTTGGAAAGACCCTAAATCGAATCTCATATCCGATGCTAAGTACCTACGGTACCTATGCTAAGTTTACATACGGTCTTTCAACTGAACATGGGTTGGCCAGTCTTATACGACAGTGGATGGGTTTTCCTCTCGGAAACTCAACTTTTTGATTTAAAAAGAAAGACAAAAGGCCGAAGAATATATACAATTAATTACATCATACGCTGGTCTCGGTCTTATTGCTTTCACACAACCCAACCCATCCCACCAGGGCTGAGAACTAAGAAATGCATGTTTTAGTTTCGGTGAAAGTAAATTCATAACCATCATGTGAAAGGTCAACTGCAGGTATCGGATGAAGTGAGGAATTTAGGTTTTTTTGCAAACATTAGAGTAACATAAGCCACATTCGAGAAAGTTGGTCCCAAACATACAAGAAAGATATATAGCAAGAATTGAATGAGAGATTAACGTGGTTCTGACATGCCAGATGGTGAGAAGGTTGTAATATTATTTGTTCTGGAGGAGGATAGTTTAAATCGTTTAAAGCTAGCTTGTGTGCATTTTAAATATTTATTATTATTATCCTCGGATCCCCACGGAAAGTTGTACTATCGTGCACACCTCATCGAACCACACCTTAAATTCATTCAGTTTTCTTACTCAGCATACTCTAAGGCGATGCATGTCACTCCCTAGCCACTCTCCAAGCAAAAAAACTCGACCTTCACTCCCCTGCTCATGCCATAAAGAATATCATAGAGATGACCTATTGTTCTGCCTCTTCCCAATTCTATAAATCTGATCTTCCACATTAATCCAGTAACAACTCCTTATCAACTTGTATGTTTTAGTCATATCTCCTTCCTTCTTATCCATGAGGCTCTGAAAATTGTATTTCCTCAATTTTTTTTCGTACTCTATATTTAGACTTCCTGTGAAAACCAGGTGACTATATCTACTCACAATAGGATATATAGAAAGATATAAATGGAAGCCACATTGATTTAAAACAAACAAAATGGATTTATAAATGGACACTACAATCATCTCATCATTGTCATAATCCGTTGTGTTGTCACAGTTTTAGCAATACTTGCCTAAAATTTTAGGTCCTCATCTACCATCGGTCCTAGATCTCTTATCTCCTCCACCTGCTGTACGACATACCTATCAGATATTTACTCTATATCCCATTTTTGCTTTTCACATTTTTAAAATCATACAAAAAATCTTTTTTTTTTTTTTTAAATCATACACTCTGCAATATTGACATGGTAACTCCACTCGCTTGGTCACTCATGATACAGTCTATTGAAATTCTCCAGTCGAGCTACAACCTCTTCTGCTCATCGGAATTCTTTACAACTTTGCATTATCTTCAGACAATTGCATAGCCCCATTTAAACCTCTCCCAATATCATTAATATGAAAGATAACAACGGTTCCAAGGAAGAGCTGCTGCTGGCATACCACTAGTGACTATCTTCTTCTAGAATGCTCCTTTCTCATACACACTTTAAGTACATTTGCTGCTTTTCATATCAGATTGCTCGTTTCCTCTCCGAAGCATAAATCTATTATCTAAACCCATCCGTTTCAGTTTAATTGCCTGTTTTGTCATGTGGTAATCGATCAAAGGTCTTTCATATACAGGTTTTGGTCTAATCTGATTTCATACAAGACCTCCATAAGCTTATTTTGCAATAACAAACCTGCATTTTCCATACTCCATCTAGATTTACATAACACCACACCCACGAAAAATTTAAACCCATATTACATCATTTCACTGGGCTGACCAGGAATTGGTCGTTATAGATTAATATTATAGATAATATATTCGAGCAACAAAGAAAGAGTTTAATACCCCACAAATTGAATGAGTTATTTGCAGATATAAATTTTCGCAACATACCATGTATATTGTAACTCTTAAAATTTCTGGAACCCAAGTTGAAGACGAGTCTTTCATTTTATCTACTTATTTTTAAGTTATATTTCTGAACATAACTCAAGTGATAACGCATAAACTGCAGTCTTTGATTCAGCAAATTAAGAATGGCTGTCCAATTAAAAATACGAAGACAAATGGCAATTCAGAATATCATGTTGCTTCACTCGATTGTGGACGTAAGAATCTATAACATAACCTAATTCTTGCTAGGGAAACAGCCTTCTTATGGCTTGCCAAAACCTTTAAAGAAAGACATTTTCTAAATGTGCAGTTTTTGCTTTCGTTGGAAGTGTCCATCTTGTGTCGAACAGTTCCATCATTTCATTCAGGATGCTGCAGAATATCTTTTTGTCATGACCTACTTTTACTGTGAGCTAAAGAGAATTAAACTGATTTTCGTTAGCCTTTCTTACAATTATACAGATTCAGAAATGTTAACCAGTGAAATATATGAAAACTTAATTTTCGCTTGATCCACAAGAATCTGCAGGACCATTTCCCCTTCATATTAATTCGGTCACATATATTAACATAGCTATGCAGTGGGGCTTCTCCTGTAGTGTAAAGGTAAAATACACAAGTTACACAAAATACACAAGCTTTCGCTGTAGCTTGATTAAAAAAAATCAAAAAAAAAAAAAATTCCGAATCACCTCACTACAGTGTCACGAAGACAAACCTATAAATGTTTGTTATTTCGTCTCATTTAGCTAACATTCTAAATAGCGAACTTGTTCAAATGCTTATTTTGAAAGAACTAGCTTTAAACGTAATAAAGGCTTGCAAATCAAGCCTTTATAATAAAGACTTGTTTGCAAAATTGTTTATTTCTTTAATAGTACTCTTGAAGGTTATTAATAGCCCACAAGTATTCATTCTTCGTTTAAAGCTGGTCTATAGCTGTTACTAAATGTGAATGACATTGACTAAGTGTAAACCAACTTCGAAACATGTTTAACAAGTTATGTTTTTGTAATTTTCGTTGGTTATGCTTCTCAGTTTTGAACTTCACCATATATAGCAGTAAATTTTCTTCTTGAAGGACAAAAATGTAAAACACTTGTCTTTTGTTCTCCAAGGACAAAAGCTAAACAGTCCTCCGGAAGTTTAAAGCAATCTTAACATTATAGAACTCGATTTACCTACACGGCACCCATGTGGCGCCTCTACAAGAGACCAACGGGGAATCCACTGACTGCTAAGAACATTTTACGAGTACCTCACTCACCTGTTCCTTCCCACCAAACTGCGCTTTCTGACAACTATGGGAGTTAAGTCTCCCCGACGCCCGGCCTTCTTCGAACAACCCTGATAGTTTTTGCCATTCCATTGATGACATTGCATTAAGGTATGATTGTTTCCATTCCTTTTTCATGTATTTGATGATAAAGTGAATGTCTCAAAATAAATTTTACGGTTAAAGAGCTAAACGTTTGATTACGTTCATCTTACTTCATTCTATAATGTGATATTTCATCTTCAAATGTTATCCGCAGACATGCTGATACTCCAATAAAATGTTTTATGGCAGTACTACTTTCCTTTGTTTTAGTGAAGGAAAGTAAGAAGTCGTAAAATTGTATAAAGATTTACTATCTGAAGATTGAATAATTAATGATTCACCTGTCTTTAATTGTAAGTTTCTATTTCATCAGAAACGGAATAAGGAATTCTAAGTTTGATTTAACGCTGCTTTACTAACTTTAACCACCACCGTATCTTCAAAAAAAAAAAAAAAAAAAAACATCACTTGCATATTATATTTCAGTAACCGTTGCCTTTGTATTGAACAATTTCCTTTTGATACGCGGTGCTGTCATTTGGTGCAATTAGTATCAGAGTATTTAAAAATGGGTATTATAAGAGTATACTTATATATTGAACTGTCTTGATCACCCACATTTCTCAACTAACTCGGGAGTTTTTTAATTTCTGGATGTTGTTTCTGAATTCAGAACTATTGAGCTAATCTAAATCGATATTATTCAAAAATCATGATTTTATTTAGAACTTTAAAAAAAAAACACTCTTTAGATTCATGATTTTAAAACATGGCCTACTTATTTAAATTAAAAAAATATATATTTAAATATAGTAGTGCGTGAAGTATTTTTCATGAATCGATTCTGGTATGTTTTTTCTCATTTTCCGTATAATTTACTAAGACAAGTTGATTGTAATGACATACAGTAAATCGATACCCGTTAAAAATAGATTTGTTTCCCATGTTATTTTCCTCCCATTAAGGACTGGGAACCTATAACACATTGCAGGTGAGCTAATGAATAGATAAGCTGGGAATGCTGCTCTTGAGACCAAACCTGTTTTTTAACACCGTTTCAGGCCTTTACTAAGCAAACCACTGTATCGTATAGGGCTGGTAAAAATCTATTATCTGAAGAGCCAAAATTCCTGAAGGTGATTTCAAAGGCAGCTTACTTGTCGGTGACAAAGAGGAAACTTTATCTATTTTGCCAGCAATGTCACAGTGGATTCTTTAAAGATTTAATTTATTATGTTAACTAGCATAATTTTAAGTCCAAATACTTATTTGTCGACTTTTTATGACATCTTTATGACATCAAGTCAGCGATGTCATAAGGCTTTGAAAATTATCACCTAATAATTATTTAAAAATAACCTGAATAAATGTACAAAGCTGTTAGCTTATCGAAAAGCATTTGTATACAACCATGCCACATTGAGATTTGAATCTGATCACATTCTCTCCATTACGAAGTCCTGGGTTTTACATGCTACCTCACCGAGGCACATATCTCACAATATGAAAAATAGTTTAACAGATATCTTGTGAAAATATGAAGAAGAGTAATAATTCTCTCTTGTTTTTAATAGTTTAGCGAAATAAAAATTTCGAGAATCATGAAAATTTCGTAAGGTAAGTTGACCAGAGAGCTTATGGGAATACGCTCCCTGGCATTCACGAGTTACCGTAGTGTGGACCACTTAGAACACATAGGCGCAACCGAAGCGTCTACATGTTCGCCTTAAAACCTTTTATCGATCCATTTTGACAAGGTCTCACTGAAAATGAGAATATATAGACGCTTGGGCGGCGCCTATGTCTTTTAAGTGGTCCATACTAAGGCAACTCGTGAATGCCGGGGAGTGTACTCCTGTAAGCTCTCTGATCAACTTATTTTTACGAAACTCATAGTTTCTACATTCGGCTTTGAAATAATGATGGATCTAATATCCACTTAATTTATATAATTTTATATCGCCGAATCATTCTAGATTGAGAATCATTCTAGAGTACAGCCATTACGAAAATCTTTTCGCTTGCGCGCTACCATTAAAAAATACTTAGCGATCTATATAAACGATTGTAATCACGTATAATAATTAGTTTCCAGTACGTCGTGGTTTTATTTATTTATTTTCATGAATAAATAAGTTGAGAATTTGTTTCTAAAAGGTGTCGAAAAGAGTGAGCTTACAGGTAGTAGCAATAATCATGGTTCAGGAAAGTTTGTGACTGTTACATCAGTCTTCCTAACTGTCACGTAATGAATGTTAAGAAAAAAAAAATTATCTAGTTTTTATAGTGTCATTAAATCACCATATTCGCAAACCACGTAGTTGAATAGATAAATCTGAAGTAGCTTGAAAAATGCCATGTCTCTAGAGCAAACTTCCCAGATAATATAATCCTGATTAATAGACCTGATTTACTAATGTGTTATGCGTTAACATCTTTCGTGGATAGAAATGACATAAAAAATATGAAAAATGAACAAATAAATAAATCTAAAAGTCTATCGAGCATTTAAAATATTGTTTGCTTCCAAGTTAAAGCGTTTTCTAGAAAAAAATTATTGTATTATTGTTTTAATTCTTATTTCTCAATCCAACAACTTTGCAACGTCATTTTTTGATGCCAGTTATATCGTTTCGCAATTTCAGAAACATTTAGAGACGTGCGGCTTTGTACCTGTGATCTGTCCCTGTGATTGTGGGATTCGTGTATGTAAAAGAGAACTCGCTCGTCATCTCGCAGTAGACTGTGATCGTCGCCTAATGGCGTGCGAATTCTGCGAAGAAGAAATAACTTTTAAAGATGCTGAGGTAAGGTTCAGTACTAGTAAACATTCCTATATTTAGTCATAAATCACTGGATATGATTCTATCTATTATAGTCATTCTTAAGAATGTTGTAATAATTTATAATAGATGTATAAGTACCGAGGATGCAGACGAACAAAATTGACTGCAGAAAAAATTCTCGAGCATCTCGATTCGAATTACTTCCTGTTATTGGTGAATACTGAGTTGAACACTGTGGAACTTATTTTTTATTGAATTCTAAATAAAGATGGGTTTCGTAATTTATTGTCTTGCAAAGTACTGTTGACATCATGCAAAAGACATTTTTCTTCTTCGTAAGGTATTTCCCCATCTGTTTCCATTAACACCATTCCTCGTTTGATTCAGAAAGGAATTTGAATTTAAATTCGTAACAAAGTCTCATCTTCAATGCCGTTCAATATGAACGGCTCCACATTCACAGTTCATCGTAAATGGGGCTTCCATATTTTAGCACTATCACGTCCATATTATTTTTCCATAGGTCAAGCTTGTAAGTGTCTAGTCTTGAAACAAAGTTTTGAGCTGACCTGGACTTCCTTTAATGGTGGTTATTAAAAATCTGCTGATATTCTTTCTTGTAAATTCTTGTGAAGTAGGATCACTTGAATTGTCTTCTATAATTTAAGTTACTTAAAGGATTTTATAGGATTGATGCAAGGGAAATATTCGAGCACTTGGCTAGAGAGGACAGAACAAGGTCATCCCTGGAAGTTGGGTTAGGACGTGGTTAGTAAGGGCGTGAGGACTAGATTATTCGCTTGGAGAGTGGTGAATGAATGGAATGAGTTGCCTGAGTTGGTTGTGAGTGCTTTGTCTGTTAATGGGTTTAAGGAGATATATGATATTGTGTGGACAGATTGGGTCTCCCTCGATGAGTCTTCGAACTCCATGGAGGTGCCCATGAAATAATCATAATAATAATGCACAAAAGCAAGTCGAATAGTCTTACAAAAACAAGTTATATTTCGCCGTCTCTTTGCATAGTACTGTCCATCAGCATTCAGAAACATTCGTTGCTCCTTTTAATAATATTGTCAAACTACGTTCATCTGTACAGCATTACTGATATTTTTACATCTAAGAATTAAGCTACACATTTATATTTCAATTTCGTCTTCAGATGTGGGAATAGAAAATTAATTACATAATGGAATTATAAAATCTATATATCTTAGCCGATGCTATTCAGGTTTTGGTTTCTAGCACTGTTAGATATATGTTCCAAGTATTTAAAAACATAGAAATTATTTTTATTCTATTCTATTTTCGTAAGAATATATATATAATCAGTTTTGAACTTAGATGAATAGGTTATCGCTTTTAAAAATTCACTGACACATGCTTCCAGAACAGGTTGCTAGTACTAATAATTTGCCTACATTTCAAGCAGGAAGTTAACGAAGATGCCTATTTCCAAAATCGTTTTTATTAAAACTATAATTTTGAAACGGCAAATGACAGTGAAACTTAAACTTAAATCTGTGACTTAGCAGGGCAGCACTTGAACGAAGTTACTTAGATGATTTTTTAGCGCGATTATCATAATGTATATACACCTTTTGTGGTGGTTTTGTTCAGTACTGTTTTTATTCGTACTTTGTGCGCATATGACTGCACCACTATGGCTGAATAGATTCCATATTTAATATTTGGGATCATTAACATTTACTGAAGACATTTCATTTTTCGAATAAAAGGAATTGAACAGTTTTAAATACTTGAGTTATTCAAGTATGATACGACTCATCTGCTACAGCATTAAACTAAATAAAAAAAAAGTTAAAATGAATATTACAATGAAAAATAATTTCACTGTAATATCATAGAATATTGTGTTGCTGTCTATTCAACTGATGACCGTTTTATCGAGTTTCTTAAAAATAGCAGCAGGTTCTAAATGTATTAGATTATTTAAATTAAGGGAATATTAAATCCCACATTGTTTTAAAACCGAATAAGAAACTCAAAGATTGGAATCAGAGTTTCATGCCGAATATAGTATAATAAACTATAAAGGTATCGGCGATTACTAGCGTGAGCTAATGCAAGTAGTCCTAGTGTGCATCTCGGGCAACTCGCAGCAAAGGTGGGTAAAGTTCTGATCACTATTCTTGGTATTTTCCATAATGTAAAAACACATTTCCTAGGAAATGTATGCTGTTATTACATTATGGTGGGAGGTCACTACCCAGACCGGTTTCAGCCTTTATTGAGGCTTCATCAGTGAGTAGCTAGACCAAAATTAATACCAAAGGACGCAGGACATATATGGCGCAGAGGGTGAAGCTTGATTCTTTTCATATTCCCTGTTGTCCGGGAGCAGTGATGGGAGAGATTTGTGAGCTATTTTAGCTCGCCCTGAATGGGCAGAAGTGGTTACTCGTCGTTGAGTGTTAGGATGGCTTTCGGCCTTTTATGTTTCCAGTGGTCATTACCGTCATAGTTTCCGGCTTGCTGAATTAGTTGGTTTGGATGTGTAGATGTCTTCATAAAGAATTTTTCTGCTAGGGAGCGTAGTAGTGGAAAGATGTGGGGGATATTTATGTCCCGGTGGATCCAGGCGTTCCTGGTGAACCACGGGGCGTCCAGAATCATTCGCAGGCATTTGTTCTGTAGTCTTTGTAGCTTGAGGGTGTTTGTCTTGGAGGTATGGCTCCAGGCTGGGGAGGCGTATATAACTGTGGGACGGATCACTGTCTTGTACAGTAGAATTTTGTTTCTTAAGCTTAGTTTGCTGTGTCTGTTGATCAAGGGGTATAGCTGGGCGATAACTTTTGAAGCTTTTGGTGCATGTGGCTGTTGAAGCATAATCGCTTATCTAGAATTATTCCGAGGTATTTTGCTTCAGTTTTCCAGGGAATTTTGGAGTTGAACAGGGTGATGTCTCCTTTGGGGGATGCTCGTCTTCTTGTGAAGAGTATCGTTTTGCTTTTCTGAGGGTTTAATTGTAGTCGCTAGTCTTTAAAATCTTCAGGATGGTATCTTGTAGTTTTTTGGTAACGAGATCTGGCTAGAATAGCCGTGTCATCAGCATAAAGGGCGATGGTGGATGTGAGAGGATTTTGAGGGATGTCTGCCATATAGATGTTGAACAGGATCGGGACTAGCAATGATCCTTGAGGAACTCCAGCGAGGATTTTCCGTTGGGTTGAGACTGTTTCATTGATTTTGACTTGCATCCTCCTGTTGGAGAGGTATGATTTGATCAGGTGTATCATGTTTAGTGGAAGGTTAGCGATGATAAGTTTGTAGAGGAGGCCTTGGTGCCAGATCTTATCGAAGGCCTTTGAGATGTCTAGGAAGACGGCTCCAGTGTGTTGATTCCAATTAAATCCTGTGCTGATGTATTCTACCAGTCTATGGATCTGTTGGGTGGTGCTGTGATTTTGACGGAAGCCAAATTGTTCTTGTGGAATGATATTTAGTTGGTTGACATGATCTTGGAGTCTGAGGATGATTTTCTCAGCTATTTTCCCTAAATTGGATAGCAGGCTGATGGGACGGTAATTTTCAGGTAGGTGTGGATCTTTGCCTGGTTTGTGAATTGGGATCATGTCAGCTATTTTCCATGACTGGGGGAAGTGCTACCATTTAAGGATGGAGTTTATGATGTTTGCCGGATGTGCTATGGCTTTGTGTGGTAGTGCCTTGATGACTTGGTTAGTGATGCCATCAGGACCTGGGGCTTTTTTGATCTTGAGATGGTTGATGATGCCGGTTATTTCGGTAGGTGAGGTAGGCATTATAGGGCTTGGATTGACATCGGGACGATTTACTGTGAACCTGACTTTACGATGGATCTTGTATACATGGCTGATGTTTAGGTTCTCATATGCAGGACTGCATTGTTTCTCTAGGTTTCTTGCTATGGCTTCGGCTTTGTCAGCATCTGTGTATGCAAGGAATGATCTGCTGTGCTGTGGAGATGGAGGTGAGCTTGTTGTCCCATTGTTGGTTCCTGTGGTTCTGAAGAGCTTCTCGGACAGATTTGTTTAATCTGTTGAGGGCTGTTTTGTCCTGGGGAGAACGAGTGTTGTGATATCTTTTTCTTTGTCTGTTTTTTCCCTTATTAAGTCAATGATTTCTTCCGGGAGACGATTTTGTTTGTGGGTAATCGTGGATACTGTGGCTGCTGTTATGGCTTTATTGATTTGATTGGTGAAGTTCATTATTACCGTGTCTATTTCTTCCTTGGCTTTTATATAGCGAAAAGAACTTATATACTCTGCTATACGAGTTGTCAAAAAGGTGCCCCATTAAGTTACTTAAATATAAAGAGCCAATAGGCTTCATTTCGGCGATATAAACATTATTTAAATTAAGGAAATATTAAATCCCACATTGTTTTAAAACCGAATAAGAAACTCAAAGATTGGAATCAGAGAGTTTCATGCCAAATATAGTATTAGTATAAGTAATTACTGTATAAGTAATTAAGGCATGGAGATTGATGTTATGTCAGACATAGTATGTTACTTCGAGATTTGTATGTTTTTTCGTTTACGCATTTTATATGAATGATTAAAGTAAAAGCGAAAAATGGATCAAAATAGTTTTTCATGAACGTATTTAAAGTGCTATACAAGCATGCAGATACGCGTATACGCCTTCTGGAGTTATTTGTTCTTCTAGATCAGTGGCCGACAGGGTGACTACCACTAGTACTTTTGTACTAGATCTAGTATTTTTTATAAACTTTTAGTGTTCTAGTACGTTCACCAACAGATCTAGTACTTTCTTCCTTCCGAATAATAATAACAACAACATGAGCGTTAATATTTTTCTCTTCTTCCTCCCCTCCCCATATGTCACATTCAGTGACACAAGCATGATTTCTATTTTTTTCCTCTCCCTCTCACTGTTCGCTAACCTTCTCTTCCCCCTGATCCTATACTCACGCAATCTAACTGTCAAAATATATTCTTCGCTATTCAAACACTTCTCTCATATTATAAGATTATTACAACAATGAAAACAAGTGGCAAAATTAAATATTTTAATATGAATAACCAACTTTTATTGATGTACAGCATAATTTGGAGCTCATTGAAAAGATAAATCCAGCCGACAGTGGTCAGTTTTTAGACATAGAAAATATATATCTAGGGGCGTTATGAAGAGTTTGATAGACAATGGCAACTTTTGAAGACTGTAGAAGCATTGAAAAAGGTCAAGAATTCATAGTTTTTTAGAATAAAGTTTCTGAAATGAAAAATGCTGTAGGAGAACAAATGTTTACTAATTTAGCAAAATTAGTTCAAGTTGTACTGTGCCTCCCTCATTCATCAGCAGCAACTGAAAGACTATTTTCGCAGTGACAATAAATAAGAAAAATAAAATGAGAAATCAACTACAGACTCCTTTTGACAAAAGAAAAATTGAAACATTCATCAGCTACAGATTTTCCTATTTTTGAAGAGTTTTAGCAAAATCTGCTAAAAGTAATGAATAAATATTTCCAGTGTTTTTCTTGTGAGTGGGAACTCCTGTCTATGTGCAAATAGCATATTAAGTAACTGAAAATGTAATGTTACATCAATTTAAACACTAAAATTAGACTAAAAATTATATGGTAATTAATACACATGTTAATGCTAGAGTTAGAATTGAGACTTCTGTTTTGATGATTGACAACTGCAGCTCTTGGACTCATAGACGACTACAGTGAGGTGAGTTTGACTTATTTCTTTTCATATTTGTCATACATGTGTTAATTTAGCGGTTTTACATTAAGTTTATCTATGATAATAAAGTAGTAATATCGTAAAATGTCATAAATAGAGCGAAACAAAAGCAAATAAAAAATTTAGTACTTTTATTTTTCAGATTTAGTACCTTTTCCTGCATAAGTTGGTACAAAATATTTTTGCTGGGTGGTCAGCCTGGTGGCCGGTTATTAGCCACTTGATTGTCATGTACTTCAACGGTTCTTTGCCGATCATTTACTGCAATAAAATGTAACAATTTAAATCCGAAAATTGTCGAAATAGTTCCCTAAATGGGAGTTGATAATAACACGGAGAAGACAGAGATGAATGCATGGCAAAGCATCTACCGGCCCATCTTAAGTTTTTAAATCACACTCGACGCGACACACACCAGCCGAGCCTTTCTCAACAGGTGTGTCGCATTTTACATACGTGTGCCATGCTAAGCAAACCGTGTAGGTGAAATTCAAACAAAAAGATAGCATATTATGTTATGCGACGGAGCACATTTCTTGCTAACTTTCGAATTGAGTCCAGGCCGTTTACCTTGAATGTATCAGATTTTTTGTTGTTTATTAATAATAATAATAATAAAATTATGCACGGTGAGTTCATTTAAATAATATAATTTTAAACTGCTTTTCATAGAAGACATATGTTTATAAATTGCAAATTATAAACTGATAATGGGATCGCTTAAGGGTGAAAACCAGATATTTGCAAACAATTTCTTTTATGAATTCCAACTGATATCAAAGAATGAAACAAATTAGATAGCTTCATTTAATCAAATATTCAATGGTATCTCGTCTTCATGTCTAAGTCGTTTTCCATTGGCGTCTGTTATCTTCGACAGCCTGTTTATTTTTATTATTTTTTTATACTGCTGGCTAAAGTTATCAGTGACATATCTGCAGCCTGGAGGGAAGAAAAAAAAAGTTTACTTTGTGTGTGTGAGGGGGAAAACCAGAAAGTCTCATTGTATGAGATTTTCTTGAAGAAAAATAAATCTCAAAATTTCCTACCTTAAATTTCTTAAATAATTCTTTATTTCAATTTATTTAAAGTGGAGATGATCTACCCTTTATATAAAGGTGTTCCAACATTTACTAATTTTTAAATGTCAAAAGTAAGATGCAGGTTAGAATTTTTATTATTATTATTATTTCAAGGAAGAGTACACTTTCTTGTAACAAATATATACGCTTCCTTTAAATAAAAACATTGCATTTTTTTCTCCTGGCAAATGAGAAAAGCAGGTAAGGCGCGACTACATTTCCGATGTATATATGCTCTATCATATTAAAAACTTGTTTGCTACAAAAATTCATGGGAATTTTCATATTCAGTATGTATATTCACGGGAATATAAATCATTAAAAAATTAGAAACTCAAAAGTCAGTCCTTTCGATTCTTAATTTTGACGTAGGCTTGAAATAAATCCCAGCTGTACTATTCACTTTAGCTGAGATTTCTCTTTGAAGCATTTAACATAAGTTTGTTTTACAGGAACATGGAAATATATGCACAAAGAGGCCAATGAACTGTCCGTACTGCAAGTTTGAGGTCACGAGGGAACAAGTAAGTCTGATTTTCCGTGATTTCTTTATATTTAATACTTTATAATTCAGTTAATGAAAACGACTTTTTTTGCTATAAAAAACGAAATCACTAATAACCGATTGATTTTTCATAACTATAAAAAAACTTGAGAATGGAATATTTTGTATAAATATGGTGGTCAGTTACAGGAAGGACGTAATTTTGCTAGAAAGAGGCATTAAAAGAGGAATAATTGGAATTGTAATAGGCAAAAATTTCAGTGGTTACAAAAATTGAAACAGTGTTTCATAGAAATATTATAAGGTTTATTTCTACCTAAATAGAAAAGGTACCATCGCAGCCCTGTTAAAATGGTGTTTGCTTTTATATCGCTGGACTGTCTGAAGAAAAACCGTTATACTTTGATTCTATTCGCCAATATAAGAAACCTTTTCTAAGCCTTTCTTCGTCTGGTTCCAGAGTCATTCGATCTCTGGCACAAGGGGGAAAAAACGTGCAATTAGTACAGGTTTTTTTTTTTTTGCTAGAAACCCCAGTTTTTACTCTTTTCATTAAAAAAAAAAAAAAAAAAAAATCAGTAGCACTAAACCAGGGTTCTCAAACGCAGCAAAGGGCCAGTCAATTAGATGTATATCAGACTCGGGCCATATTCAATATTATTCTGCGAACCAAAACATAAACTAAAAAAAAAAAAAGAAAGGCTATAACAAAAGTTACACCACTATTTAAATTTTAAATTTATAACCATTTTTATTTTTAAAATTTAAAAATATAAGTTTAGAAAATATAACTTCTATTACATTTTATTCATACTTTAAGAAAATTATTTAAATACATAATTTTGACTTATAAAAATAAAGAACTTTATCTACGAGTCCTTTTTTAAATTTGATTTTGATCCTGAAACCTGACATGCTTTCCTCTGTACTAACATATCAATATCTGCTTTTTCGTTTCGTGTTGCAATATGAAGGATTGAATTTAATCTAGAATCTTTTCTCCGTGAGCGGAACTTTGACTTATTAAGTTTCATAATTGAAAATAATTGCTCACATACATAGGTGCTTCCAAAGACTGACAACATTTTTGCACAAGAAATTTTATATTTGGGATAGTTACTGCCGAGGTATTTATAAAAAATTTGGTGTGCCAACTTCGTTGTATTTATTTTTTAGTTCAGTATTGCACTGGAGTTCAATTATTTTTTATACTTCCATTCGTAATTCTTCCTCAACATTTTCAATATTAATTAAAAAAAAAAGTGAACTGAATAATAATTAATTTTCAAACGGGTTGAAATCAGAAAATCTTTTTTCAAATTCAATTTTCAATTCTTCAATTTGAGGAATGTACTTTTCAGCATCATTATTATTTCGAGAAATTGATTTAAGTGTAGGAAAGTGGGCTAAATTATTCTTTGCCAACTAGGTTTGCCAAAGATAGTTTTGCCAGAAATTACTTAATTGAATCCTACATATGGCATATCAACTTTTCACGTCTTTCCAGAGCAGTATTGAAAGTGTTTAAGTGGCTTTTTGTCCACTAAAAAAGCCAAGTCTTTGATGATAGAAACATGGTACAAAGAATTGTAATAAGTTTTACTTTTGTTTAAAGCTGTCATAAAACATTTAGAAGTTTGAATTTTTTTCTGTTTTAATCCCCGCAGGATGTTAGAAACATTGATTTTTAGAAAAGAAATCATTAAGGTCGCGGGCCGGATCGAAGCCTTCCTGAGCCGTATCCGGCTCGCGGGCCACCAGTTTGCGACACTTGCACTAAACCCTAAAAAAACAGACAAGTGCTACGAGATTGTGGTACTCGTTTAATGTACTGTTCTCCACCAAAAAAGCCTTGGTTCATTGATAGCTTGAGCTCACTATCATTGAATGATGGAGCCTGCCTGTTCACCTATCTTCAGAAATTACTCAGGGGCTAAACGAGCTCCAACTATTCCCTGTGGGGATACTTTACTAAAGGCATAAACTTTTTTAAATAAGTTTGTAATTTGAGCAGCATGCGGATTCTGATGAGATGAGAAAAATAAAAAACTAGCTCACTAACCAAAATGTTTTATTTTGATTATTAATCAACCTTTATACTGATTTGGTTTGTGAAGTTAATTTTCATTACTTGACGCAATAACCCCTTACGTATTGAACGCTTTTAATCATTAATCATTGGTTTCTAGTTACGGTACTGGCGCTTTTGCTTCTTATCCCTCCCCCCTCTTTTCCCTGTTTCTCTGTGGGGGAAAGAATGCCTGGCATTTGGAGTGGTCTTAAAGTCAGACTGCAGATAATGAATTTCCATAATATTTTTCCGTTTGCCGGCATCTACGTCTGCAGCCTACCTAATGAAGATCTGTGTGTGTGTGTGGGGGGGGGTGTTTTCAAGGTTTTTTTTTTATTATTTTTTTTATCAATACCTCCTTTTATTTTTCACCAGAAAAAGATCATGAGTCATCTTGATGGAGGATTAGAAGTTATTTCCGTTCGTCAATTTCTGAAAATAAGTGAAATAAATAAAGCTTTACTTTGGTTATTTTTAAAATAACTGAAATATCCACTAACAACCAAATTCTACACTACCTATCGATTCACGAGAGACTGACTGTATGTCATCCAATTCGGGACAAACAAAATAGAAAAATTCGGAGAATAAACAATTTCTCCACATTTCCGATACACTTGATATTTGCATAAAGGCCTGTTTAACAAGCACCTAACATTTTTTTTTCGGGCTTATGCCACTGGAAAATCAGTTGACTTTCTCTTTGTATGTAGGGGACTGTAGACCACTGTTTTATCCTAGACTTCTCTATTAATACTGAAGGTATCCCACTAATGCATAACTTTAGATTCATTTCCCGTAAACATAATTCTAAGTTATTTAGAACTACACCCTGAGCATCGCACTTATAAACATGGAGTACTATGCTTAGACAGAATCATGTTAATCCTCCGTGACTGGATACATTTACCCAGAAGAAAACTGGGACAGATTTTGTTCAGAAGTTGAAAAAAATAAACTAATAAAAATGGGAACACATAATTGCTCTGTGTCGTTTTGTTATAATATTTTTTTGTTATTATAATAGTCCAATAAGGAATGAAAATGAATTCAGATATTCTAAATGTTGATCACTTGTAAACTTGTCTTAGTTTTTAGTAATTAGTTTAAAAACTTACCAGAATTAAACAGATGTTTACTAAATCTTTTCATACTGCTAAAAAATATTTCTTTAAATGTTAACAGTATAAAATTTTTTATTTGGCAAACAAGACTTGAGACTTCTGGAGATGGAAAATTTGTTATTGTGTAATCTGATAAATGAAACGCTAAATTACAGATAATGATCATAATAGCTTTGCTTCTTTCCATATAATTGCTGAATAAGATTTCTAGAAATGCCCCTGTTAGCTAGCAGAGTCACGTATTCCGACTTGGCAATGAAGATTCGGTAAGCACAGCCTTGGAAGCGGGGTTATCAAGTCGGTGTACTCCTAAAAATGATGAACGAGTTTGCCCCACTGTAAACTGGTTCAGCATCAATTCGTGGAATAATTAAAAAAAAAAAAAAAACTACTACTACTGATCAGAAACCTAGAATGTGGAAATGATCAGACATCACGATAAAAAGAAGTATTGTTTCATTATGTTTATCTGTTTTTAAATTGCGGCAATTATTTCACTTGTCAAATAGTTAACAAAGCAGTTCGTACAACTATCATGAAGGCACTTCGTATGCTCTTTAGTGTTCAATGCAGTCATTATTCGACAAAAAAAATATGCACTATATATATATATACGACTATTTAATGCAATTGGAAAACAACACTTGACTGTTGTTTGAATGGGTCTTTGGTTCAAATTCCATCCAGAACGCGAGATACATAAATTTTATAAGAATTTTTAACTGACAGTAAATTAACTAGTGTCGTTACTGGCAGAGGCTCTTCCTCTCAGAAACTTTGGTATAAACAAGTATGGTTCCCTCCTGATTGAACTTCAAGCAACTCAAAAACATCCGATGTAGCACTTGCTACTTCAGACAGTAATACTAGTTGGGGTTTAGGAATACAACATGACAGTTTTATTGCGTTATTCTGGTCCCAAAGTGTTCGAAGTTTTGTAGTCATGAACTGAACATCGGTGACAACTAATAGTCTGGCTGATTACCGTTTTACAAAAAAGTTAGGAGGAAGTAAAAGAGTTGCTTACTCCCTTGTGGGAATAAAATGCATTATTATTATTGTTTCCCCAGCTTAGGAAATGCAAAAGAATACATGCAATTAATAAAGAAAATACATTGCATCTCATAGCCTTTAGATGTTCGGCATTACTTCTAAAAGTACCATCTTTAAATATTATTCAATACCACAGAATTCCACAACTGTATAAGGAGTATTCTTAAAAAGAAAAAAAAAAAGCATAAAAACAAAACATAAGAAAAATAGTTAGTTAAAAAGAGGAGGTTAGCTGCAACTTGGAAGCAAGCAACCTGGCAATCGTTGTTTTTTTTTATTTTATTTTTTTAAATTAGTGTTTATATTAATGAATTGTGTCTGTTGTCAACAAAGCTACCACGTCAACACTTGGCTCATCTTCGCATTTTTAAATGTAATTATTATTATTAGATGAACCAGGAATACAGTTCCTCAGGGGATTTAATTCCCCTGATTAAATTCCGCTATATTTCAGATTTTATATTTCAAATTCAAATTTTATATTTCAAAAATTCTATATTTCAAATTTTTGTCAAAATGGGTTGAGCGATATGAAGAAGGGTTTCAAGGTATTTTAATTTTTGTGCCCTTCCCTATAATCTCACCACCTCCATTTTTGCCCGATTGTGGTGATTTTTTTTTTTTATTTTTTTGCTAATTTTATCCTTCTATCGATTTCTTATTAAATGCTGTTTTCATTTTTATTGACTCTTTTAAATGCCACTTTAACTATTCTCATAGCATATTTAGTACCACTCTTGACGAGGTTGTCAAGTGCTAATTGTAGTTCATCTTCTATATTAGCAATTCTAAAGTACTTCGTCCTAAATGGACTTCATCAAGATTATTTTGATTTGTATTTTATCTCTCTCTCGTGAGTATTAGAAATATCTTCTCAGTAAATTGGGTGTGGTAACTGGCAAGATGCCACACCCAATTTTAATAGACCACGTCCGAAGACGAGATAGAAGAACGTTGCCCATATTATCCAGATGGTTTCTTACTATGAAAACCACGTTTTTTTATAGCAAGGCTGTAGACAGTCGTTGCCTAGTAACCTGAATGACGCGTTCTGTAAACAGTAAAACAGTTTTTAACTGATAGATCTTTAACACGAAAACTCAAAGCTACTGTACGTAGCCTTCGTGAGGCTAAAGCAGATTTTAATGGTCGCGTGATGTATTTGCTCCCATTTTTATTTGGGAAAAAGTTTTCCAGTATTTTCTAAACATGTTTTTGTAAATTAACCCACAGGCTTAATGGAAAAAAAAAAAATTTTAATTTTTTTAGAAAAATCTTTAGTTGCAGTCATATAATCTCATTTTCCAATAATGTTCCCCATTAGGGGGAAAATGATTTACATTTATAGAAGTGTAATCTCAAAAGGCGTGGGATTTCTTTGAAGGAAAAAAGGCACGCGTTTCAATGCAGGCACATGTATCTAAAACGCCTAGCATTTTTATTTTGGATCATACAATAGCCTTTTTCCGGTACAAGAATCCGGTGGAATAGGCAATTCTCTTCTAGCACCTGTAATGATCAACATGCAGGTCAACTGCCTTTCAAATAATAAATAAAAAGTCATTTGCTGGTCATGCTTTGGTAGCATGACCAGCAAATGGTTTTTGTTTGCGATACCCTTATAGAAGAATAGTACATATAAACAATTGCGCGAGCTTAGAACAATGTTTGTGCTGCTTCAATTACCATAAAAAAAAAGTTCTTTCATAACAGAAATTAAATTAGTTTAATAGCATGTGGTATATAAGGAAACCTTTATATAATTATACATCCAATTTGGATGCAAAGATTTAAACTAATTTTTTGCGAAATTAGTTACATTTTTATATTAATTATTCATGAGAAATATATGGACTATCAGCTGCGAAGCAAAAATATTTTCCATTCTTCATATCGGCGATGTTGGGCATTTTAGAAGTGGGTTCACTAATATATGCTTGAATGTAAATAGCGAACATTATAATAATTAATTTCAGATCGTTTGACATTATGTTGTTAACACTGAGTTCGAGCTTGCCGTGTACACACTATCAAAACATCTGCTTTCAATGTGATCCGTCTTCCCACTGCTTACTTTATCTTTCAGTTGATCCTTTAGTACTAGATTTCTATTTTTCTAATTTTTTTTTTTTTTTCATTCTATTAACACTCGCTTGCAATTCCTTTTCCTGTTTACTACCCACTAATTTTCTGGTGTTAAGGCACACTTTGTCTATCCTTCCATTTCTTATCTTATCAAATTTTGTTTATCTAACAATTTCCCTATTTTATCTGTATCTTATTTTTGGTTCTTGTTTCAGATGAATAAATAAAAAGAAAACGGTCTCATAATACTTTTATGAATACTTATTTTAGTTATAATATTTAAATTCATCTTGTTCCCCTGTTTAAACATCCAAAAATCTTGTTTTGCCTCAAATGGCTGCTGTTTTTACTTGATTTTCTATTACTCATCACTTGTTTCATTCTTTTGCTGTTTATTTCTAACTTACACTTGATTGCCTACTAATCCTAAGTGTTTTTTTTTTTTTCTATTGACATTTCATATATTTTTGTCCTATTAGAAATGGGAAAAAAAAAGTAACTTTGAAAATTATCGCCTGTGTCTGTTATCATTACTAGGTCATCAGCATAGTAGATCGTATTTATTAAATTATTATATTTATAAACGTTTTAGTTTTGTTAATTCATTAATTAAAACATCGAATGGCAGTAGACAACGCTATTTTCTTTAATTTAATGTCAATTTATTTCATTATTATAATACCTTATTATATATTTATCAGTGTAAATACTTCTTCTACAGCTTTTCCCACTTAAATAGGGTCGCTGTTTGTAGTGAGTCTCCTCCACATCCAAGTTCTTCATCTTCAAGTCCTCCTCCACCATCTCTTCTTCGGCCGCCCGCGCTTCCTTCTCCCCTGCACATCCATCTGCATAGCTTTTCTTCCTACATACTCTTCTTCCCTCCTCATCACATGACCAAGCCATCCCAACCTTGCCTCCTGTATCTTTGCTCCTAAGTTCGTAACTTTCACCGTTCCCCTTACATAGTCATTTCTTAGACGATCCTTTCTGGTCACACCCCACATCCACCTAAGCATTCTCATCTCCGCTACCTCCATTCTGCTGATGTTCTTTTCCTCAGGGCCACAGTTTCCATAGCATACATCATAGCTGATCTCACTAATGTCCTGTAGATGTTGCCCTTTAAATTGATTGGCACCCTCTTATCGCATAGAACTCCAGCGTTCTCTCTCTCTCTTTCCAGTTCCTCCATTCTGCTTGACCTACATCCCACTTCCTTCTCAGCCTCACCATCCTCTTTCATTGTTGAACCTAAGTATCTAAAGTCACTGACCTTCCTGATGACATTTCCTTCCAGCTCTAGATCTGTCTCCTGGCTGCCATCCACTTTGCAACACATATACTCTGTCTTACTTCTGCTCAGTCTCATACCTCTCTTCCAGTACTTTCCTCCAACTTTCCAGTTTAGCTGCCACTTCTTCTCTTGATTTTGCACACATCACGATGTCATCTACATACAACATAGTCCAAGACGCGTCTTTTCTCATCACCTCCATCACAATATTAAACAGGAATGGACTTAATGCCGACCCTTGATGCAAGCCAACTGTCACTGGAAAACTTTCTCTCCCAGGCAGGCCCGAACTCTTGTCCTCACATTTCTGTACATCTCCTGCTCCAACTTGACATATTTCTCCGGTACCTTCTTCTCCACCAGACACCTCCAGACTTCTTGCCTTGGCACTCTATCATACGCTTTCTCCAGATCAATAAATACCAGCTGTAGCCCCCATTGTTGCTTCTCTCGAAACTTTTCCATCATCTGCCGTATCCCAAAGATAGCATCTGTCTTCGATCGACCAGGAATGAAGCCAAATTGCTCCTTTGCAATCTCCACCTCCTTTCTCAGTCTTCCATCAAGAATCCTCTCTAGGATTGTCATTGTGTGGGACATCAAGTTTGTTCCTCTGTAATTCTTAGTCTTGTGCATCCCCTTTACTCTTGAAGATGGGGACAAGAGTACTTCCCTTCCTGTTGACAAACTTTTATTAACAGGTCCCACAGCAGGTCAATTCCCTTTTCCCTCCAGTGCCTTCCATGCCTCCACTGGGATCCTGGCAGGGTCCACCGATTTTTCATTCTTCATCCTCTTTATGTCCTCCTTCACTTCCACTCTACTAATGTTCTGCACCATCCCCTCATAAGGTTCCCCTATCTTCTCTGTGAGTCCTTGCATTTTCTTCATTCAAAAGCCTTTCAAGGTATATTCTCCATCTGTTTCTTATATCCGCATCCTTCCTTAATACCCTTCCTCCAGTTTTTGATCTGCCTCACATGTACGATGTTCTTTGATGCCTTATTTCTACATTTTGCCAATCAATAAATCTTTCTCTGTCCTTCGTTTGTTTCTAATTGATCATAAAAGTCTTGATATGCCATGCCCTTCACCTGTGCAACAACTCTCTTGGCTTCTCGCTTTTTCTCTCTGTACGGATCTCTGTCCTCTTCCACTCTTGACTCGTCCCACTTCTGCTTTGCCTTTCTCTTAGCCGTCACTGCTTCTTGTACATTATTCCACCACCAACCCTCCTTCTGCTCTCTAATCTTTCTGGATGTTTCAACAAGCACCTCAATTACGCAACTTAGAATTACTTTTGAATTATGTCTCCACCAATCTTGTGCGCTTTCTAGTCCATCCGAAATCCTCTCTAACACTTCTCCCTAAAACGGTTCCTCACACTCTTCTTTTAAGCGAAACCACTTAATTGTCTTCCTCCCATGGCTTCCGAAGGTTCTTACCTTCGACCTTATTTTAAAGTCTGCGCACAGCAGCCGGTGTTGCTGCGCCACTTGATCTGTTGGGATTACCTTACAGTTTGTTACTGCCTTA
Source organism: Typopeltis vanoorti (assembly GCF_054136105.1). NCBI lineage: Eukaryota > Metazoa > Arthropoda > Arachnida > Uropygi > Thelyphonidae > Typopeltis > Typopeltis vanoorti. The sequence continues at coordinate 144,045,374 of NC_143549.1, forward strand.
AGATGTTTTCTTCTAGTCAAAATGTAGTCAATCTGTGAACTGTTGTCGCCACTTCTAAATGTTATCAAATGTTCTTCCTTCTTACAGAAAAAGGAGTTCACAATTGCCAGATCAAACGCTACTGCGAAGTCCAAAATACTCTCTCCTTCCTGGTTCATCCTTCCCACTCCGTGGCCGCCATGCACCCTTATCAGTGTAAATACTCGTAGCTTTAATAATAAGCTTTATTATCTGTGTTATTTTCCTTTTTTAATGTTATATTTAAAATATCTCATAATAACATAGTGGAAAATGCTTTATATAAATCTCTAAACACACACTGGAATGTTTTGTATTCTACATTTTCCCCGTTATTTGTTTTTCGGCGAATATTGTGCTTGCGCACGATCTTCCAGATATAAAAATTCATTCATCATTTAATATCAGAACCATTTTATAATTTAATATCAGATGATTCAGGCGGTTGGATAGATTATTCCTTCTACAATCATTTGAATCTTTTTTTTTTTTTAGAAACAAATTTCATAGTTCACTGAAATGTTATTCCACTTCCTCCTATTTTATCAGTTCATTCTGTATATTCCTCTACTTTTTTTTGTCATAAATTTTCTTCGTTGTATTTTTTTCTTCTAGGTAGACTAAAATTTTATTTATTTATTTTTTTTTTTTATAGCAATAACTTAACTTTCTCTGAATATGAATGTCCCTTTCTCCCTTTTATTTCAAACCGTTTTCTTCCCGAAGGCTTCATATGTTGGTTATTTAATATTATTTTAAAGATTTTCTAGCTTCGATTCGGTTTCTAGGTTTCATCAAGACTGATTTTATTAAGCTTTTCTTCTATCCTTTGTTAATATAGTGTTTTAATACTTTCTTCTTGTAATAGTTCAACATCTTTTCTTTCATCTTATTGACCTGTATGTTGATTAAAACTTTTTTTTCCCCAAAATCTCAGTTTTACTAAAACTATAACCTAAATTATACTGCATATCTATTATGCTCGCTTAAAAATAAGAAAAAATGTAGTAGTTTGATGCGATAAATGCCTAATTTTAGAAATAATTTAGCGCATCAAAGTGGTGGTAGGGGGAGAGTTTTTATGCTGTCAAACAGTGCGAATAATTATCCTACGGGTCTTTATCTCTGCTAAGAGTCAGCCATTGCTTACAATATTAAGCCATATTGTGTTTGTGGTGCGTTGATCATACGCCTCACTTTTAAATTTTAATGTGACCCTTACTTTTGTGATGAATATCAGGTATAAGACAAGGATGGTGTGCATTCTTGTCTTACACCTGATTTTACATTAAACTATATTCCTATATCTTCTTAAATTCTGACTGCTGATTCAATTAAATATGAAAGATATATGTATTGTATTCCCTGTATAATGGGAATACAATACATATATTTCCCGTTTAGACCACATAACTGTGGTGTTTGAAAAGCTTTTATCTTAGCACTTCTTATGCTTTTTCCAGGTCTACAAAACGTAGATCCTTGGTACATTCTCATTTATTTGGGCGCAGTGCTGAAATATCTGTACTATCACAAAGCATTGAATTGCACTGATCTCAAACTGCCCATTAGGGATATAATCGACGGTTTCGATAAACCGCATACGGATATACATGTAACTCGAATCCATTCACTGTGAAGAGTGTCCGTCTTAAAATGAGATTTAGATATGTAATTGCCTAACCCATGATTACATCAAGTGATGAAAGATGCAGCTATTTCGTCTTTCTTTTATTGGCTTAAAAAATAAATAAAAAACCCTTTCCGTGATGCAGACTATTTTTTTACCTCATTCTTTTTCGAAAGATATTTTCTCAAGTCACTGTTAAGCATCTTGATGGCAACTACATGTTCGAAACAGATAAAGAACCAAGCAATGAGCAGAAAATTGTTCTCGTGAGCGGAATGACTGCCGAATACTAGCATCAACGATGCATTTTGAGATAAACCTTCGTTTTTCTGACCTTTACATCCCCATCATTTTCGTTCTTACTATCCAGAGTGCGCGGTCTTGAAAATGTGGAGCGAAACTGGAGTTGATAGGGTTTCATCAATCTGCTCAATCTGTCACGACTCAGTGGGTGGGGGGAAGCAGATGATACGTCTGTATCACCGTGTTCCGGCTGCCCACGTGACAATCATCCATCCGGCAAATGTCACGTTCGCACGCAGACGCGGAAGGACACATCCGTAGACGTGACGACTTACTCTTTAGATTCGTGATGTTTCTCGACTACAACCACCCACGTGTTAGTTGGACGTGCGTTTTCCAAGTTGATCGTTATTATTTACGACTTCCAACAGATGTAACGTCCTGAAATGGCTGGTAATTTCAGGATGACTTGCAACTAAATTGTTCTAAATCCTAGAAATTTACTTGCTTATATCGCTACGCAGTGTCTGGATGCTATCCTTCATTAGTAAGTGCGTGTGTGACTATCTTTGGAGATTTACCTTCGGTTTCCTTTATTTGTTTTTCTTAATCCCATTACCATCCTCGCACAAGCTCTCATTATTTGGGTTTCTTTTTCTGTTGCCCTTCCTCCCCTTTGCATTGTGTTTGTGAAACCGGTATCGTAGCCCTATCACTGTACATAAAGCAAACGAAATTTCGTCATCTTTGCTTTTTCTTGTTGGCGTTTCTTTCGGTCATTGCGTTAGATTTCTCTCTCTCTCTCTCTGATTTCGGTCGATGACTGGCGGAATTTTTATGGACTTTATTATTAATATTAAATTAACATTTTATGAGCGCATAAGGTTTTCCACGAGAATAGTTTTTTAATCTCTGAACAACTTATACACTACGTGATATGTCTTGCTCTCTATGTTTAATAGAAGGTAGCAGGTTTTTCATTCCCTGAAACACTAGCCCGATAACATACGTAGTTTGGGATTATGTAAAATCTCATTAACTGAGTGGATTTGGCCATAAATCCAACTAAACCAACCGATTGGGAGCAGGCTGCAAGAATGCACCGAACCTTGGCGGTGATAAGTGGCGGATATGGATGTCTAGAGCATGTAGGATTTTTACAGAGAGTATGAAGCAGAGTTGCGACTGAGAAGATGGCGTCTCGCATGTTAGTGTTTTGTGTTGTGTATTTTTGATGGTGAATTGTATGATATATATAGAGGTAAGCGTTCTTCATTTTCTGAAATTTCATATGCTATTGATTTGTACATCTAGTTAATCGCTCGATATTGCTGGCAATCCTTTCCATCTGCAATATCCTCTACAAAATTTCTGCTGGCAGGTCTCAAGACCTGCGGGATTTCTAATTGCGATCATAAGCAATTTTCCAATCACTACCTACTAGATATAACAACAAATAAAGCAGACATGGATAATATTACTGATCTGCTAGAGCATCTAAACAAAGAACAAGCATTAAAATTGTTTAAATTACTGCTTAAAAAATTTGACACTGAATGGCCAGGTTTCCTAAACCTGTACACACAACCGGAAGAATCCGATGATATGGACGGCGAAGTGGAAGAGATCAATGACACATCCATCTCCCTGCCCGAGAGCCCCAGTCAGACGGTCTTCACAGGAGAACAGACGGGCAAGAGACGGCGAATCGAGGAAGATCATGTGGAAAACGAAACTACCTCACAAACAGTCCCGGAAAAAAGGGAAAAGGTCCCTCCGGTAATTCTCCGTGAAAAGGAAAAATGGACCACAGTTGCAAGAAACCTAAGAGAACATCAAATTGGATACTCCTGGGCCAAAAACACCGACGAAGGTGTAAAAATTCAACCAACAACAGTGACAGACTACAGAGGAATAACAAAAATGATGGATAACAACAAACTACAGTACCACACCTTCGCACTAAGCAGCGAAAGAAATCTGAAGGTTGTACTGCGAGGTGTCACAGAAGGCATTACCTCCGAGGAGATCGCGGCTGACCTTACCCAGCAGGGCCTATCACCTATCAAAGTCAGCCGGATGTACAGATCCGATAAACAACCAATGCCATTAGTATTGATTGAGATACAGAACACTCAAAGACAAATTTATGACATAACTGCAGTCTGTGGACTTAAAATATCAACAGAGCCACTCAGGAAAAGGGCATCAGCAGGGCAATGCCATCGTTGCCAAAAGTTTGGCCATGCCCAAAGACTGTGTAAAGCTGAGTTCAGATGCCTGAAGTGTGGTGAGAAGCATCAAACCATTACATGCACAAAAGCAAGAACCACACCAGCCAAATGTGCCAACTGTGGAGGTCCCCACCCAGCAAACTATAAAGGATGCAGCCACCATCCCAGAAATCACGGAACTACAAGACCCGTCCAACCTCCCCCTATCTGGACCACCAATCAAAGCATCTCTGCTGCACAGTCATCAAACCATCAAAACCCAAGCCATAAAAGTCAGGAAAGGGCTCAACCTTCCACCAAGACCTATGCTGAAGCAGCCCGCCCAAAAGACACAATACAAAGCAATCAAATAGGCTCCAACATCACAGCAATACTGACTTCTTCGCTAGCCACTATGCTCCAGGAATTCAGCAGAACAAACCCAACTCCATCCTCCACAAAGAGATTCCTGCAAGGAACCCATTCCATACTCACAGCACTCAACTATGAATAAAACAAAAGTAAAACCTAACTCGCTTCTAATTGCAGCCTGGAATGCCAATGGCCTCACCAACAAAACATTAGAACTACAGGAATTCGCACAAAGACACAATCCGGACATAATGCTGATCAACGAGACCCACCTAAGACCTGCCAACAACCCAAAAGTGAGAGGATACACAATATACCGAACGGATAGACTCAGCTCCAGAGGGGGAGGCACTGCCATCTACATCAAACCATACCTCCACCACAATGCCATATCCAACCCACAGACTACAAACCTGGAAACCACAGGAATACAAGTCCACACAAACAATGCTGGAAGCCTCAAGATATTTGCTGCCTACAACTCACCAAGCAATCCTCTACTGACAACAGACCTGGATGCAGTCCTCGGCACCACAGACCCCACCATCATAGTAGGTGACTTGAACGCCAAACACACAGCATGGTTCAGCACCACCAACAACAGAAGTGGTCGCATACTACACAACTATTCAACACTTAACTCAGTTGTGATAGCAGGACCCACTGAGCACACTCATTACAGCCCGCATGGCAGATCAGATGTACTTGACATAGCTATCCTTAGAAACATCAGTTATCAATATAAACTAGAGACGCTCAATGAACTATCATCCGACCACAACCCAGTACTGATCAAACTTGGCACGCAAGATCAACTAGCCCACCAGCACACCTTCATATCGTGGGATAGGCTAGCTAAAATCCTACCAGAATACATTGGTCCTGTACCAATCATCCACAAAAAAGAAGACATAGATGAAGCAATAAGCAATTTAACAAGCCAAATTAAAAAAGCACTAGAAACAGTCACCAAAACCGCAACCAACCACCCATCCGGTCGGCTCCCAGAAAACATAATGGACCTCATCAGAACAAAAAACAAAGCCAGGAAAAGATACCACAACACAAGAGCCCCACAGGACAAGAAGACTCTGAACAAGATGAACAACCAAGTCAGAAAAGCACTTCAACTCCACAGGAACCAGGATTGGGACAATAAATTATCATCACTCAACCCAGAAGATCACACAATATGGAAATTTCTAAAGATTCTGCGCACTAAACACAATCCCCTACCGCCCATGCAAACTGCTCAAGGAATGGCGCACACGGATAAAGAAAAAGCAGAAGCAATAGCAGAAAACCTAGAAAAACAATGCAGCCCATCATATGATAATATAAACATCACCCACATATATAAAGTCCACCAGCAGGTCAAGCGTACCTTAAATCAGTCCGAAGACAAACCAGCCAGCATCACCCCCACTACTCCAGTTGAAATGACCAACATCATAAAACATCTAAACAACAAAAAAGCTCCAGGGCCAGATGGAATTACTAACAGAATCATCAAATTACTTCCTAGAAAGGCTATTATGCACCTGGTTAACATAACCAATGCAATATTGAGGATACAGCACTTCCCCTCTGCATGGAAAACAGCAGACATCATACCAATAAAAAAGCCAGGAAACAATCCGCAACTCCCGCAAAGCTACCGTCCAATAAGCCTACTCTCCAACCTGGGAAAGATTGCTGAAAAAATTATCCTTTCAAGACTACAAGAAAAATCAGACCAATTAGGAATAATCCCAAACGAACAATTCGGCTTCCGCCGTATGCACAGCACAGTGCAACAAATACACAGAATAGTGGAGCATATCACTCAAGGATACAACTGGAACCTTCACACAGCTGCAGTTTTTCTGGATATTGCCAAGGCCTTTGATAAGGTATGGCATCAAGGATTACTCTATAAACTCATTCAGGCCAACATACCAACAAACCTTACCCGTCTAATAAAATCATACCTCACTGACAGATCCATGCAGATAAAAATAAATGGCACCATCTCAACTAGGCGCAAAATCCTGGCAGGAGTACCTCAGGGATCTCTTTTGGCTCCTTTACTTTTCACAATCTACGTGGCTGACATTCCACAGAACCTGAGGACTACCATCACAGCCCTATATGCAGACGACACAGCCATAATGACAAGATCTCTCCGCCCACACCTGGCCATCAGTCGTCTCCAGGATACTATCACAAAGCTAGAGAAATGGTTCTCCGACTGGAGGATACAAGTAAACCCCATCAAAAGCTCAGCTATACTCTTCACCAGACGCAAAGCCTTCATCCAAGATGATATTGAACTTCTCGGAAAAAAGATACCATGGCAGACAGAAGCCAAATACCTTGGAGTACAGCTAGACAAAAAGCTAAATTTCAACAGCCATATCAAGCTCATAGGCACAAAGACATCCAGAACCATAGCCCAACTCTATCCCCTGATCAATCGCAACAGCAAATTGGATAAACGCAACAAGCTGTTATTATATAAGATGGTAATTCGACCAGTAATCACATATGCATCCCCGGCATGGAGTCACACATCCAAATCTAACATCCAGAAACTACAGAGGATACAAAACAAATGCCTGCGGATGATCTTAGATGCCCCATGGTTCGTCAGAAACACGCAGATCCACAGAGAAACCGGAACCCCTAACATCCGTTCTCTCCTTCATGACCATGCCGAAAAGTTCTTCAGCAAGGCACATTCTCATCCTAATCCACTAATCAGACAAGCTTCCAGTTATAGTGAACATGACTATCAAAAACACAAAAGACCCAAGGCAATCCTGCTTTCAGCAGAACAGAGCTAACTCCATAATTCACAAAGTGCGAGCATAAGTCTCACAACCTCCCCCATCAAGCTTCTCCACACAGATAAAGGGGAAAATAAAAAGCATTTTATGCTTCACCCAGCAAGCCAGTAACGTTGTTGTTGTTGTTGTTGGATTTTTACAGTGGCGGCCGGTGAAAATTTTAAGTGGGGGTGCTGCATATACAAAATAAAAAAAAAAATTTTTTTCCTAATCAGTAACCAATTTATTAATAAATAAATTTATATTAAAAATTGCTTTATTAAAAATATTTCACCCTCATCATGAACAAACACCAATAATAAAAGTTTCGTATCTCACAGAAATAACGCGCGCAGTGTAAATAACGTATGCGCAAGCATACGATACACTGCTCGTTTGAGCAGTGTCGGAATGACTTGTAACTTGCAAACGAATATCGGCGAGACTGGCTACGATTGGTCGAACGTGATATATCGACACTGCGTTAGATCACAGTGTATTTGTTTCGTAATCTAGAGCGTTAATCGAACAATTACAAGTATTAACTATTCAATCGCTGTCGAAACATAAGCTGTAACCTTTAACATGTTGTATTGCATTTATATAATGTTGTAAGCATTGTTATTATTTTTAAACAAAATTTAAATTTTTCCTTGGTGGTGCTGCAGCGTCGCAATCAGGGCCGTCCCTAGGAATTTTGCCGCCCCTTCTCCCTTATTTTTCGTATAGTTTATGCCAACTTTGCTACCCTGTGCAAATGCACGTCTTGCACCGTCAGTAGAGCCGGCCCTGGTCGCAATGCTTATGTACGGGCCGTCACTGATTTTTTATATATTTTTTATTTTTTAAATTCAAGAATATTTAAGTTGTCACATGTAGGTTCTCTCGAGAGAACTGAACACTAGATGTAACGCTAACTGTTCTCTAATCAAACCTGAGGTAGCTCAATGACTTAAGCTCCAGAAATGTGAATAAGCAACTTGCTGCCTTCTCACAAAAATTGTATCGAAGGTTCGGTAATCTCGCCATTCCTGTCAGCCTTCGTTGACGACCCAATAGATTTTTTTTTGTAAATAGGCCGCCGTTACATATAACCTTTCCATAAATACCAAGTGGAAGAAGATCCTACATCGTGATCATTGGTTTATATAAGTCTGAGATAAATAAGTGGGATTTTCTTGTTATGAATAGAACAAAATAAGCGTTTACATTGGCATTAATTATTAAATATATTACAGCATAGCAGTTAAGGAAATATTTAATGAGATTATACGAGCGTAGTTTGGAGCCTCCATAGCTCAGTCGGTATAGACGAATTCCTTTGGCCAGAAAGACCTGGGTTCGATTCCTGTCTATGACGTGAGGAACCTTTATCAGGTCTCTTTCGACTAAGGTTGAGTTATCCGGTCTCCTCATATGTAGGTAGGGTTTTTTTTACCCGGAAACTCGGGTTTTTTTGTCCCACAGAACAGGCAAACCAGCCAGTAGAACACACGCAATTTACAGACAGGAATACTTAGATAACCACCTTATCCTCGTATTACGGTTAGGAAATCCAAGGATACTTAGAAAGCTATGGGCACTTAGTGCCTGTTTAAAACCGATGATGGATACGAGCGTACTAACATGGAAAGGTGGAGATAATCACGAAGCAGTCATCTTTGAAATTTTGTACACTTAGCGATACTGTAAAGAGAAGATTAAAAAAAAAAAAAAAATGCAGATATTAATAAGAAATGATAGTTTGATTCAACTGATGGTGCGCAATAAAGTTCACTTTCCCGATCAGTATTCTCAAAATGCAGTTCATTTTTATTACGAATTTTTTTATTTTTATCAGATAGGAATGGATACCGAAATTTCCACCAGTATCTGGTGAGTCAGAGGCGAAATCGAAATCTATGAAGGTTCGAATTGTGATGACTAGAATTCTAAAAGCGAATTCTCTTCACATGAATTGGGGGGGGGGGGGAAGCGGAGGACAAAATCGCTTATAATTTCTGGTCTCCTGTTTTCGAAAATATGCGAACAACGGCAGATGAACACCCTTTCAGTACAGACACGTTGAAGCCATCATCGCAATTCGTAACTGTATTAAAGAAAATTACGACATAACACTAAAAGGAAAATAATGGTTTCTTATTTTTATTTTTTAAGTCGCGAAAATAACCCTCACAAATTCACCTTCCAAACTTTTGAGGCAGAAGATTGCTGCATTCATAATAAAAATCTGAGGAATGATAGGATTTTCTATCACCAGTAATCTTGACACAAATTGTTCGGATGTATACAGGAATACCAGAGAACTCTAGAAACGCTCCAGATTAATTTCTCCCTCATTAGTGATAGCCTATAAATGTGCTGTGTGTGGATGTTACTTGTCCTCCAGGCAATTCACATAATGATCTAATGTCGATTTTTTTTTTCTTCAATGAAGCAACACTCAAATTCACTCTCATTCATGCGTTGTGTAGCATGATAAAAATGACAAGTTCGAATCTTCGAGACTTGTATGCTTCCTTTCCTTGAATTCTTGTTTTAAGTCTTCTGATTCAAACATTTAACTAAACCTATTACTGTGAAGCAGTTTTTATTGGTATTTATTTCCCCATACCACTTTAAAATTCTCTTCTGTGACAAAAGCAGAACTGGCACATCGCAAATGGATTTCATCAAAATATCCATCTTCCTTTTCTGTTTATACCCAAGACTGAAATCTGATAGCAAACTATCAGAACATCCAAAACTGACTTTAAGAATTAAAAGCAGGAAACTTGTTATACTTTCTGATCTTTTGCCAAAACTATTTGGATGTAAAAGTTGGATATCTGAATTAGTTTAAATATTGTAATTTTCGTAATATCTAGGAACTTAGGTACCAGAATGTTATCTGATTTAAGACTGGTTGGTCAGGTAGAGCATTGAAGTTTCATGGAAACTATTGTTTATTCTGTAGAATAGTATTTCCCAAAGTGTGGTATGCATTCCTCCTCCAAGGGATACGCTAAAGGTCTTTAGAGGTACTAGGTCCATTTTTTTCTCCCCTTTATTACTTTTTTAAAATATATTTTGGTCTCCATATTTGTAGATAATTGCAGGTCTATTCTATAATTAATTTTTAATAGCTAAAATATCTAAAGGAAGTGTTAAACAAAATGTGTTATTTGACATGCATCGACTGACCTCCGTTAGGACAGTGATCGCGTTCCAGTGGTGTATTTCGAACTATTTGAATTTAAACTTTTAATACAAACAGTTTGAATTACGCGGTCGGAATTCTCCGCTGTATCTACTGTATGTATATTGGATATTATAATTAAACAAGTTGCACATGTAATTTATTACAACGCAAATGGTAAAAAAACAAATACTTTTATTTCTTGTCCAAATTGCCTTTTACCTGATGGAGGGGGGGGGGGTACGCAGATACTGAAAGTTTTGAAAACACTGTTGTAGAACACTTAATTTGCCTGCTGATGTTTGCAAGTGACATAAATAGAAACATGAAAATCACATTGATTTTTCTTTAAAATCAATATGGATGGAGTCTCAATACCTACCACAGTTGGTTTTTTTTTACTTCAGGTCATCAAACTGCCCCTCATACTCACACTGTTTCCACACTCTGAGGCAATGCATTCTACTCAACTGCTACTCTCCAAGCAAACCTGTGCTTTGCCCGTTCTTGGCTTCTTGTTTTGTCCCTCTTTTCACTGTATGAAAATACCTCGTGTATTAATGTTATTACACAAACCCTCACCAGTGTATATCTGAAATACGTTACCTTCCTTCTCACATCCAGCAAACTCTGCTGAAAATATTTCCTCAATCGTTCTCATACTTGACATTCGAGAGAATTCACACTACCTTAATACCAAAGATGTTAAAACCTCAGTTATATGTTATATTAATTTCATTTAAAACTTGTTAAATTGTTTATATGATACGATTTCATATATTCCTTATTTGTTAGTTAGCACTTCATGAACAAAACTGTCATCAAAGACCACGGATGTGTCAGATGGCTGAACTTGGCTGCAGATTCAAGGTGAGTCAAAGTTTGCATATTATTATTTTTGGTGACTTACTTCACAGACAACTTAATATAGTGTTCTACGTTTAGACAAGCTGATTTTAGCGAAATCTAATTTTGCTAAATATTGACTTAATTTATCAACATTAGCTAAATGCAGTATATGCTATATTTAGTAAAATTAGAATAATAACAATGCAGTTTTGTACAAGCTTTTTTTTTTCAAGAACGCAAATTATACTTGACTGGAAATTATATTGTTTTAATAATTTACCCAAACTTGAGCACACAAACGTTTACGCGAGATTGGTAGTAGTTGGTTTTTCTCCTTCGGTCGTTTCCGACCCTAGGTACTTTGTAGGCATTGCCCACAAAGAGGTCCTAGTGAGATTTTTACAGGGTAGTTCACCATTGCTTTCCCCCCCCCATTTTATCCGGGCTCGGGACCTTACACGAGATTAGGGCTACTTAATCTATCTAATGTATCTTTAACTAAAGAATACGCCTTTTCTGTAGAAAAAGTACCATGAATTATTACATTAAAATTTTCATTATTATTTCAAAGCCGAATGCAGAAACTATGAAGTTTTGTAAGGTAAGTTGAGCAGAGAGCTTAAGGGAATACACTCCCCGGCATTCACGAGTTTCCTTAGTGTGGATACTTAAAATGCATAGGCGCCACCCAACACGTCTATATCTACCTATTCGCCTTTTATTAGTCTATTTTGATAAGGTTTCACTGACCTGACAGAAGGAACTTTTACTAAGCGTTTTTCGACCGATTCCCGAGTTAGTCGATCTTTGGCACAGGCTGTCAGGATTTTTCTCTGGGAAACTCTGGTTTTTCGTCCCGTAAACTCAAGAAAATCGACCGTAGAACCCACACTATTTTCAGACAGCAAACATAGTGTTAGGAACTACGACATGGCGGTACTTGTCAGTCGCCTCTCAACAGCCATGATATTAGTGATAGTCTGGGGCCAGCTATCTGCTTGGTTACCAGAGATAGCTAGTAGCTTTCCCTCAGTCCCCAAAAGTTAGATAAGGCTAAAACGGCCTCGCCTACTATACGGGAATAAAAAGGCGTTAGTGATTTTTTTTTTTTCCCTTTTCACATTATTTTCTCATTTTTATATTTTAAAGCTAAAATTTTTTTCAGTGTAGACTTCTGTATTTTTTCATAATCATTAATGGATTTCTTGTGAATATATGCTTCTTTCTTGAATAAAATCGACTTTGCAAAAATTATGTTTTGCAAGTTTCATCTATTATTTTGTGCTGTTCAACAAATTGAAACGTGCTTTGGTTTTTAAGTGGGATTTGCGCATAGTTTTCTTTTCCTTTTTTTTTTTTTTTTCATATGACGAATATGTTCCAGATGATGAAGTCCACTTTTTAAGAGTTTTTTCTAATTATTTCTTTGACTGGTTAGTTAATCGAATTGTGCCATAGGCAAGTGATTTTTTGCTGCTGTAAACTCAAGAAAATCGACCGTAGGACAGTAACGTGTATTGTGTTAGGTGCTACGAAATATCGGTACTTGTCTGCCGTACTTTCTTCACTGGTAGTCTCGGTAATTCACTGGTAAATCAATGATTCTCGGGCCAGCTGGCTCTGCAGATTAACTGCCCCTCAGTCCACCAAAAGTGAGATAGGGCTAAAACAGTCTTACCTACTGGTTTTTTTTTTTGGGGAGGGCAATGGCGTTAGCATATTTATAATTATTAAAAAAACTAATCCCAAATTCACCCTGAATGCGCATGGACGCCGCATGAAGCAACTGGGATTACGACCCCGGAAAATATTTAATATCTAAACAGTGGCATAGCTAGGGGGGTTCAGAGGGGGAGGGCAGCACTTTGAAGAACCTTTTTGAAGTTTTACAGTTAATTCTAAAATACAGTCTCGAGAACTCAGTTCCAAATATTGTAATACTACTATGCATTTTCCTCAGGATTGCTGTAAGTGCTGCTAGTTGTGAGAGGAGTTTCTTAATAAAAATTGATTAAGAATTACCTACATTATTAAGAAATAGACTTCGCCAATGCCATCGATGATTTTACTAACAGAAAAGCAAGAAATATAACATTTTAGAATGTTGAAATTAAAGTTTTATTTGAAAAACAAACATAGTGTTTTAATTTATTTCACTATACATCGTTTTGACTTTTTGTAGTATTTTGGTGTATTGAGAGGGGCGGCAAAAGCTCTAGCTACACCACTGTATCTAAATAATATTTAAAAAAAAAAAAAAAAACATTTTTATACCAGACGAAATTTTTAAAGAAAAAAAAATATTTGGGAAGTATTTCTACTATACCTGGCCAATCGGGGGGGGGGGGGAGCCAGAGTGTTAAATCTCTCAACTCAGTAGAACTGAATAAAAAAAGAATATTTAATAATCCTCACTGTATAACGCATGGTCAGACGACACTTGGACTATTGTGCTCATATTTGGTTAACTGGTTTTCAATGTGATGTGGAAACATTGGACAGGGTTCAGAGATGAGTGACCAAGACGATATCAGGATTCTAGCTATGGAGAAAGTTTGAAGAGATGTGTATTGCAGAATTTAGTAGAAAGGAGGAAAAGAGAAGAAACTTGCAAGAATGACCTTCCAAGAAGGTCATTCTTGGAAGTTAAGTAAGAGTGTGGTGAAGAGGGATGGGAGGAGTAGATGTTTTACATGGGGAATGGGATACATTACTGAAATACCTTGTTAAATCAAGGAGTGTTAAGGATTTTAAGATTCAAAGTGTATGATAATTATGTTGTCAGTCGAATGAACCTTCCACGATGAGTCTGACTCCATGAAGAAAATAATAATCATCATTTTCTGTACATTAAAGAAATCTATAGCTTTTAACTTCTAATGGTGGAAATATTAAGTGATATTTCTGATAATAGCTGATCCCTTATTATGATTTATAAGATACAAATTTCTTATGATATATGAAAACATAAATCAGATATTGATATTTTCACCAAATATCAATATCTGATTTATTTTTTCAGGGTACAAAAGATGACCTTGGTTATGAAGATGATATCAAAGAATGGTGGAAATATTAAGTGATATTTCTGATAATAGCTGATCCCTTTATATTTTTCACCAAATATCAATATCTGATTTATTTTTTCAGGGTACAAAAGATGACCTTGGTTATCATGAAGATGATATAAAAGCACACTTTCCATTGCTTATAGCATCTATTGTATCATGTAGACAAGGGATACAGGTAATATAAAACTTTTTATATTATACAAAACTAAAAAAGTGTAGTTATTATAGGTAATTTATTTTATTACAATCTCACCTATGAAAGGATAGAAACCTAGTGCCTTAATACCATAGGTGGGCTAAAGGTTACATAATGCAAGAATCCTAGTGTAGAGACTAACCATACTTAATTTTTCAAGCAAACTCAGGGTGGTGGTGGTCTCTTGCTAGGCAATGAAAATCTAAGTATAAATTTTATGGTGCATAAAATCAAACAGTGAAATAATCTGATGCAAACTTAGGAAGAGTGATAAGAAAAGACTGATATTGCTGAATTACTGTGCATAGATTTGGTCACCTTTTCTTGGAGATGAGTGAAACCCATAGGTGGAGAGAATCCATAGGCAAATGGCCAAGATGATGAGTGGTCTGTAATGCTTCCTGTCAGAATAGATTAAGGGTTTGTGGAATTGTAGAAGTTAGTTTACAAACAGAAAAGAGGGGATCTTATAGAAATGTACAAGTTACTAAAATGGTTTAATAGAATCCTTGCAGAGGAAATTTTTAATACATGATGGAAAAATTCCTAGATATTGAGTAAGAGTGCAAGCAGGGATGTAAGACTATTTTTTTTTTTACTTGGAGAGTGGTAAATGAGTTTCCCTTTTTTTGTTTAATTTCTCATTCCATACTTTTAACTTTTTTTGCATCATTTGTACCCACCAAAATTATCTTTTTTTTTGATTGATATTGAGAAGACTGATCATGTTATGTGTGTGTATATTTCAGCTGAACTGGCTATTCCTTTGACCAGGCTATATAATTTGAGTCTCAGAACAGGGAAGATTCTGCAAGAATGGAAAGAATGTGTGGTAATCCCATTGCACAAGGGTGGTGCAAAGACTGATGTATCCAACTATTGACCAATCAGTATCTCAGGAGTGTTGGTGAAGATTTTGTAAAAATTGGTTAGGGCTCACAATCAGAAATGGGTTGACAGGGAATCTCTATTTGGCAATGAACAGCATGGGTTTACTAAGGGAAGGTTATGTTTTCGCAACTTGCTCACATTCTATAATAATGTTACCGTTGAACTAGACAAGAAGAATGGATTTTGCTAAGGCTTTCGACAGAATATACAGCATGGAAGTCTTAAATTGGAGAATCTGGGTCTGGATTATAAAATATTAGTGTGGATAAGAGGATGGCTGACAGATATCAAAAAGTGGTATATGGGGATTTGTAAGTCTGCAAGATTTAAGGTAACTACTGGTGTGCCACAAGGATCAGCCCTTGGTCCACTGTTATTCAATCTGTACATTAATGATATTGGGAAGGATTTGACAGGAGACATACAATTATTTGCTGATGATGCAAACCTAGGTGGGGTAATCAGGAATGCCACTGATATGCAGTACTTGCAGAATGATTTGAATAGGCTGGAATTGTAGGCATGGGAATATGGATGTCAGTAATTGTAAAGTCATGCACTTTGGTGTGATTAGATATCCAGTGTCTTATTATATTGGTGGGATTATGCTAGAAGAAACTGATCATGCTAGGGATCTTGGAGTGTTAGTAGATAGCAAGTTGAAGTTCAGGGGCCATGTAGCAAAGATTGTAAATACAACTCAAAAGATAATTGCAATGCTGAAATGAACTTTAACATGTAAAAATAAGGATGTCATTTTGCCTCTTTACAAGGCCTTGATAAGACCTCACTTGGATATTGAATGCAGGTCTGGTTTGATTCTGATACAGTGGAGAGAGTGCAAAGGAATGTGCTAAAAATGATATCAGGATTGTGGAATACTGATTATGAAAACAGATTGAGAATTTGTAGACTACAGAGACTAGCAAACAGGTAAAAGAGGGGTGATATGATTGAAACGTACAAACTTCCGAAAGGGTCATACAGGATTTCAATTGATGGGGGGTGGGGAGAAAGGAGAAGAGGGCATCCATGGAAACTAGGAATGAATGCCGCTAAGAAAGGAACGAGGGCTAGATTTTTCTCTTGGGGTGGTGCGTGATGGATTGCCATTGGATGTGTATGTGGAAGCAGCGTGAATGAATTCAAGAATAAGTTTGATAGCCTGTGCCTGTAGTCTTCCTCAATGAGTCCCTGACTTCCTGGAGGTCTCTCTTAATAATAATAATAAATATATATATATATATATATATATATTATTAATTAGTTACTTTACACTTTAGGTGTTATCATTCATTAATAATGATAGTGAAGTGTTACTGATAAAATCTTTTATTTGATGTGCACTCTTGAGAGTAGACATATATTTATGATAGGTATTAATGTTGAGACATCACTTGAAATTAACTTTAACGAAGTTTTATTTTTTTAAAACTATTTTGCTTTAATTTCATTAGTGAAATGTTTACAAACAATTTATCTCCTGCAGATTCCAAGCATCTCTATGGATAATTGGAACCTATATTATTTTTGCAGATGTGAATATCCCTTTGCTTTCCCAAATAATTATAGCTGGAAATTACATAAGAGTTTCAATACTATTTCTTTCATTTTTCAGGATCTGCAGGATAAAATGTTGACAGTTACATCAAAAAATGAGAGACTTTCTCAGCGCATAGAGGTACAAATTTTATTAGTTACCAATTTTATTGATTCTTATGTTAACATGATTTGTCAGCAGATATAATTTTTCTTTTTTATTTCATTCTTTGTTACTGAAATGAATCCATAAATTCCTGCATTTATTGAATTTACAGTACTTTCCAGTTTGCAATTGGAAAGTATTCTTATGGATTAGAAATTAAGATAAATAAACCAAATAATATATAAATATAAAAAGATAAATGGAAATTAAGACAAACTTGGAAGAAATAGAATTCAGGTGGGAAAGTTTGACTATGTGTGATTCTCACACGCAGGGTTATGCTGATTATATGCAGTGTGAAGAAAGCAACGAAGGTAATTAAATGTGGAAATTGTTTGTGAGTAAGTTGTTTCCAAATGATGTGAAGCTTCAGTGGGTTGTTAATGGTGGTGCCTCTCTAAAGGATTTGAATAAGCTGGAAAGGTGGGGAAATGGATGGGAATATTAGTTTAATACAGATGTAAGGTTTTGACATTTGGAATCCACAGATGGGATGTTTCATACTTACTTTGTGGAGTTACACTAAAAGGAGTGGAGAAAACAAGGGATCCTGGGAGTAATTGCAGACAGAAATTTGAAGTTCAGAGGATATATGACAAAAATTGGGAAAACAACCGAAGGAATTGTTGCAATATTTGAGGAGGACATTGACCAACTGAGATAAACCAGATAAAGCTTTGATCAAACTACATCTGAATTACTATGCTCAGATCTGGTAACTAGAATCTGAAAGGGATGAAGTAACCTTTGAGAGGATGCAAAGGCAGATAAAGAAAATGAAATCAGGACTGTATAATATTGGTTATGAAGATAAACTGAGGGCAGGCAAACTGCAAAGTTTGTGATAAAATATGGGGCATTAGCAAGAGCTTTAAGCTTGAAAGGCATTCACTGGGTTGACAGGGAAGGAAGAGAGACTATTTCTGAAAATTGCAAAAGAGTAAGTTTTCTGAATGGAAAGTAGCAGGAGCATGGAATTGTATGGCTTGAGATGGTGGCTAGAGTGCAAACAGTCGATGAGTTTAAGGACACATTCTCACAATGAGTCTTCACTTTTTTTTGTGAATGAGTTTAAGGACACATTCTCACAATGAGTCTTATAATTCCATGTAGGTCTAGAATAATAATAATCTGTTAATGATCATAAAACAACATTTGAATTTCAACTAGTTAGGGGATGCTAAGAATTATCCAAAGACATATATAGGTATTCAAATAGGAGATGCAAGGATAATAGAAATGAATTAACATAACCAGTTCAGCTGGAAGATTTTAAATGATCCAGCTCTGGTTGCAGAGGAATATGTGTGAATACTGGTCAGTTAGAATAGAAGAAAAAAATAGCTTCAAGGACAAAATTTACTAAATGATATGTGGTTGGAGGAAATCTTAAATTGCCAGGGTTGGAGGCGAAGATATTTCTTCTCTCCCTTGGTAGTAAACATGTATTATCAGGGTTAATTAATCCACTTTTAATCTAATTGGATTAATCCAATGAATCACTGAAAATTGGAATAATTCCTTCCGATTGGAAATTTCATCAATTCATAAGGGTGAGTTATCACATAAGATGTAGAATTATATACCAGTAAGTCTTTTTTGTGTTTTAGTGGAGTTAGATAATATATTAGTGAATTGGATTGGTTGGCTGTCAGATAGATAACAGAAAGTTATGTATAGGAAACAGCATCCCAGAAGAGAAAAATCAATATACAGCAATGGCTCAAAACAGACCCCTGCCACAGGAGTCTGTTTTGGCCATTACTGTTTAACTGATATTGGGAGAGATTCATTTGGAGATATGCAGTTGTTTGCATAGCCCCATTTAAATCAGAATGATCTAAATGGAGCTATGCAAACTTGGGAGAACTATGAGTAGATCAGATATTGTGACCTTACACAGAGATCTGAATAAACTATGTGAGTGAGCAAGTGGGTAGTTACCATTTCAGTATTATAAATCATAAGGTTTTGAAATTTGGCAGCAAGGATTGTTACAGTTGGAGAAATTTGGGAGGAGATGAGAGATCTAGGAATGGAAGGGAACAGAAACCTTTACATGTTAAAATAAACAGATTATGGATCCATTAGACAAGTCCTTGATCAAGCTGTTTATAAGATTTGGTCACTTAATTTTCAGATGGATGAGGATATATTGGACAGGATCTAGAGAAAATTGAGTTAGGTCTCTGGAATGTTTGGTAAGAGGGCAGATTGAGGGAATACTATTTGTAGAAATTTGTGAATGGCAGGAAAATGGGAGTCATATGATTAAGAGATTGTTACCAGTTAAATGTGAAAGATTTTTTTTTTCATAGAATAGAGGAAAATAATGGTAGAACAAGAGGCCATCTTTGGAAGTCATATAAGGAGGGAGTGAGAAGTAGATTCTTTGCATGGAAAGTGGTTTGTGTGTAGTGAGGGACTTTCTGCAACAGCTTTTTTGATTGCATGGGGGGGGTCTAATGTCAATAACTCTAGTTATTTATTTATTCATATGGAGTTTCCTCCCTTTTCTCCCCCATCACTATTGGGGGAAAGTTGAGCCCCCTCATGGGGGTTAAATATTTATGGCTGTAGATCTGTGTGTGTTCACGGGGCCGGTTTGCCTGCTGTTCACACCAGCTAACTTGGCTATGGCTGAGGAAGATCCTTAAGCTCCTCACATCGCCAACGGGAATCGAACCCAGGACACTCCTTCGTTAGGCATATGGTTGCAAAGCCACTAGGCTAACCACGTGGACAATAACTCCAGTTAGACAAATTAACTAAAAAATCTGTGTGACTGACAGACATAATACAGTTGCTGTGTTATTGGTCACATCATTAATTCTAATCAGCCCAAATCCAATCTATGTATGCAGTCATAGTCAACAATATTAGTCTTCGTTAAAGACAATGATTATTGTTGTACTGAACTGCTTAGTTTCAAATATTTCAGCATACATTTATCATTGTTCTCTAACTGAAGAGTATTTTTTTTAGTGTGGTTATGAGGTTTATTTTAAAAGTAGTTTATCAATTACTGTATTTTGACTTTTGAATAGGAAATGATTCCATCACTAGAAACAGTTAAAGCACTTGAGAAGAATATGAAGCAAATACAAGAACGACTGAAGGTAATGGTGTTTTTCTCCCCTCACATTTTATGTTGTAATTAATCAAATAACAATCCTCCACAAAAACACTATACATAATCAAGTAAGGAAATCATTACAGATGAGTTTTGGACTCCTTGGAGGTATCAAATAATTATAATCATCACACCACACAAATAGTGCATATATCACAGTAGCTATCTAGGTTAGTATCTCTTATAATTGTTTATATATTTCAGTTTTATATTGATCAGAGTTGAATTTTGGACTGCAGGTATTTTTACTGGTTATATGAAGACTATCAGGATGGCTTTATGTTATTGGAAGAACTCTGCTACACTGCGATATCTTTATGACATACAAAATGTGGGATACATAAGCAATTTTTGGCTTATGTTTTCCCTCATCTCCCACTTCCCTTCTGTGTTAGGCTCAGTGACCTGTCATAGTAAAGTAATACTAGGCTTCTTAGAAACCTATTCACTATTTTTGATAAGACAATTAATCCTATGTGTATTATCTTCTATGTCTATAAATTGTGTGCATTCTGCTGGCCAGTTTGCCTGCTTTGTGATTATAAAACAGGCTAACTCATCATCAAATGAAAAGCCCTGATAAAGGTTCTTTGCACCTATAAATCCAAACTAAACTTTTTCCAACCAAAAAGCATTGTGAATGCTGACTGAGCTATGAAGATTCTGCTTATGTATTCTAGATGTATAATTTTGTTTGACCTAATTCTTCACTACAAATGGTCCAGTTTTTAGTGGGATACAATTTGACAAATTTTCATAGAGATCCATATACCAAGTTTCATTAAATTTCATCCAGTCACTGCAAAATTATTCATTAACTAATAAATATGATTCAATTGAAACCATACCATAACTGAACCATGGATGTAGATGTGTGAATTCTAAATTTCAAATTTTATGAAACTACATCATCTAAAGCTTGAGTTATTGTACTGTTTAATCTCGACACATTTTACTGCCTTTTACCCATACAAGGTAGTCGAAATTGAAATGGAATTTGAAAATGGCTTAACAAATTTTTATACTGATATGATTTCAATAAAATCCATTCTCAGATAATTTAAATATGAATGAATAAACAAAATGAATCTAAGAGGTGCTTATGTATTTAGTGAAAGAAAAAAAAAGTAATGTTTTTAAACATATGCTTAAAAATAGTGATATCCTCTTGAGCACCATACTAGCATGAGCTTGAAAATTTTCAGCTGTCTGTTGCTGATCTTTGAGTTAAGAGTCAATCATCCATGCAGTTGGATGAGTGCGATAGAATATTACGCCATTTCATTAAAAAAGACCAGAGTTTGATTTTCATCATGATGAGAGGAATCTTTATATGGGCTTTTTCAAATGACAGTGGAGTTAGCCAATCTTATACAGAAAGATAACAGGGTTTTTTACTGGTGGAAATTTAGTTTTTTTCATCCCACATGCAGGCAAATTGACCAAATAACATGTAATTAACAAAGGGGAAAAAAAAGTTTCGGGGGTTGTAGATGGCAGACAGGGGCATACTTTGTAATGTCCTGTCTGCCACCTTATTAAGTAATGCAGATAGTTGTGTGGTATAGAATGCCTTCCCACACTTGGACTCCTTTGAGATATCACATATGAGTATTTAGGCTTAAGTGCTGGATTAAACTCAGTTAAATTTAATGGAATGAATACAGCATAGAAAAAATTAAACACAAGTTCAGTCATTCCTATATTTCATCTGTCACAGAGACATCATCAGGGACAAAATATTAAAATTGTAATAACACACACAAAAATGCACAACAGAGTAAGTGGAGAAGTTGGACTAGGAGACTAAAGTCCTACGAGGGGCATCCTTGATAGGTGCTGTTGGTGAGTCTTAGCTGTTGAGCTGGAGGCCTAAGAATTAATGTTTCTCAAATCATGGAAAGTTTAATACAACCGTATTTATTTAGATTAGGTTGATAATAATAAAAAAAAAAAAAAACTTTCAAGTTTGTATTTGCTATGGTGGGAGCATAATAGTTTTTTTCCATTTGATTTGCTGAAAGGTATCCAATACAACTGAGAAACAGATCCATGAAGGCTGTCATACTTTTTGATATGTTTATCATTTATTTGAGAGAATACTTCAAAGTCCAGGGCTGAGAATAGAAAGTTCAGATCAGAGAGAGAGCTAACAGTTATGCTAATAGCAGTTAAGTTACTACAAGTAGTGGCAATCTGGTCTTGAAGCAGTGCAATGCTAGCACATCTGTAGATTCAAAATGTTTGGATGAGTGAAATTTTATTTTCAAATTAACACAGGTGGAAATAACTCCAGTGTCCTTGAATCTTTTAGGAAGGCTAGTCAGTTCAGTTCCCTGGATAAGTGGAGTTTCCACTTACTGTAATGTTTAATTTTGTGTGCTACATACCTACTCCATTTAGAATTAATTAATGTGGTATAGCTTCAAACTTATGAAATCAACTCCTTCTCTTCATTCTTTCTACCTCGGTTATTTGGAACAGCACATCTCATTCCATATTCCTCAGTGAATACAATCCCTAGATCTTCAAGGAATGCATTAACTAACAGATTCCTCTCATCTCTATCACTGTCTTATATACAGCTGTGTCATGTTTTAGATCTTATAACATTTCATGTATGGGGTTGATATATTACAAAAAAAAAAAAAGAGACAAAGTATGGAACGTTTTCAATTATTTCAGGTCTCCAATAAGCAGGGTAGTGGTCTTACAAACAATAATGGAATTCATTTCTAATCTAAAGACATCCACAAAACATGCATTCCCAAAGTGGGATTCAAACCTAACCTATGGTCTGTTGATTGGAGAGTGATAATGTCAACCAGGCTGGCATATTATTGAGATCCTAACTATAAATTTCAATTCATTTACTGGGCTCAATGTTAATGAAGCTGTAGGAATGGATGACTGTGCAGAATTATATACATTTTCTGTCCAAAAAGAAACTAGTACCGCCACCTGTTGTATCTTTTTGTTGTTGAAAGCGGCAATCTTTATTAGTGTTGTGTCGACTGTCGTTTGTTTCATTAGAAACAGAATTATATGTGCCAAGAGTGATAGTATGTTTTGACGAACGGTTGGAAAATTAGTTTCAAACAGAGAGCTGCAATTGACTTTTGTGTTAAACTTGGTAAAATTATCGAAACGCATCAAATACTTCAAAAAGCATATGGTGATGAATGCTTATCCCGTACTCAAGTTTACAAGTAGCTTAAGCAATTTCAAAGTGGTGGTAAGACACCTGAGGATCACTAAAAGCCGGGCCGTCCAGAAACTGGACTGAGCAAAGTAAGCCCAAAAAAGTGCATGATTTCATCAAAGAAAACCCGAAATCGTCCATGAGATTGATTGAAGATGAACTGGGGATTCCAAAATCAACTGTGCACAACATTTTGACCAAGAGTTTGGACCTTTGTAAACTGAATTCACGATCTGTTCCCCACAAGTTGACCGACGACCAAACAATGTATTGAATTGAACACTGCAAGGATCTCATTAAAATCCTTGGAAGGACTCAAACTTCCTTGAAACAATCGTTACTGGTGACAAAACATGGTGTTATGAGTATGAGCTCGAAACAAAGCGCCAGAGTGCAGCAGAGACCACCAGAAGAAGGGCATCAGAAAAAAGTCACTTGGAGAAGCCAAAAGTAAAGACTGATTTGTTTCTATGATTCCAAGGGCATTATCCACAAAGAATTCATTCTGCCTGACCAAACAGTAAATGGTGAGTTTTATCTCAAAGTTTTGAAGCGATTGATAGCGAGAATTTGTCGCGTACAGCATGAATATCGTGATGCAGGCAGCTGGTCACTTTTGCACGATAATGCACCATCTCATCGTTCGAACATTGTGAGACAGTTTTTGAGTAAAAACCAAGTTTGTGTGTTGGATCACTCGCTGTATTCACCTGATTTAGCACCCTGTGACTTCTTTTTCTTCCCCTGACTTCATTTGCCGATGAAAGGAAAGAGATACACCATTGAAAACGTTTGAGCGGCAGTAACCACAACCCTCAACAGTTATCCCAAAAACCGATATATAAAAAACTCATTTAACGAATTAATTGACTGTGCCAAATTCTGTATCGAAGCTGGGGGAGAGTATGTTGATTGAAATAAATGATTTGAATAATTATAATGGGGCTGTGTTTTATTTTCTATCAAAAGTTCGGTTTCTTTTTGGACAGAGGGTGTATTTAGGGAACATGCAATAGAGTTAGCTGTGCCCTTGTCCATATTTAATGAGTCTTGAAAGGTTTCTAAGAAGTGGAGGAAGACAAAATACTGCCATTACACAAGTCGGCTCTGGAACAAAACTTTCCATTTACGGTTTGTATATCTGCAGTTCTAATAAATGTATTGGAGAAGTTTATTAGGAATAAAATACAGAGTTCTCTAAGGGTCATCATGGGTTTGTGAAGCAAAGTCCAAGAATACAGTGATATTCTTAGACTTTGCAAATGGATTTGGTCTCTCTGAATGATATCCCCCTAAAGCTGTGTGTACAAGAGAGACAATTTCTAGAAAAGAAAGGTGACCAGTAGTGTGCTGCAGGGTTTTGTTATGGGAGCTCCTTCTATTTCTCAACGTGGGGCATACGCTCCACATGGGGGCAATTTGAATATTTTTGGGGTAATTAGAAAATGTACATGTACATATTTATACTGTACTTTTTCAGAACTTGGCTGACTATTATGCTGGGGGGGGGCATCACAATCTTTGAGACATTGAGGTGGGGCATGATCCAGAAAACGTTGAGAAACACTGGTTTAACTTAACCATAAATATTTTATATGGATTGATGGAGTATCTTCACTTGTTTGCTGATGATGCAAAGTTGGAGAAAGTTATGAGTGGTGCTGATATTAATTCCCTTGATGTACACTTACATAGCCCTTTTAGGTTGGAAAAATGAGTTTTTAATGCAATTTTAATGTTAATAGTGCTAAGTGTTGCACTTGGGAATGCAGAGGTATAAGGAGGTGGATGAGATTCAAGATCTGAGGATGATGGTCAATAGTGTCCTCATGTTTAAAGGGAATTGCACTGTAATGAAATGAGTATGTGGTGCATTATACTATGATAGGAAGCACACTGACTAATAGGTGATAAGAAGGTGGTTGTGCCATTATAATAAACATTGGTAAGACAGACATAGATGAAATAGACTGCCATGCTCAAATATGATCACCAGGTTTCCATTGTGATGTAGACATATTGAAGAGCATTCAGAGATAAGTGACTGAGGTTATATTAGAACAGTGGAATATTGGTTATGGGGAGAGGTTGAAGGAATGTCAATTGCACAGTTTTGGTGGCTAGGCAGAAAAGAATGATGGTATGGCAGTGATGATAGTGAAGGAATTTTACTAGACAAACAGAAAGGGTGGGATTATAAAAAGGAGAGGATAGTGAGAATGAGAGACCATTTCTGGAAGTTATGTAACAGTGTGGTGAAGAGGGGAGTGAGTAGATTTTTTTATATGGAATAAGAGTGAGTGAGTGGGGAATATATTGCTGGAATGTTGTGAATGCTAGTGGGATGAATGAGTTCAAGGTAAAAAAACGATATCTGGCTTGCTGAGCAAGCAAGACATCTGACAATGAGCAACTGTGAATTTGTTATTTAATAATGTTGGTATAAATAAATAGTGGAACAAAGCAGTCTTCACAGTGTCTTGAGAAATACATTCTAAAATATGATAAAGATAAATAAGATTTATTTTTTTTTATTATCTATGTACACTTATATACTAAACACTTACTAATCAGAAATTACTTACAGGACTATGATAAACTCGAAAGAACATTTACAGAAATGAACAGTACAGTAAGCCTCTTGAAAGAACAAATTCAGGTGGGTGAATCAACCAATTTTTCTAGCAACACTTTGACATTTTTTTCAATGTGACCCAGATAAATATGCTACACACACACACACCCCCACCCACCCACCCACCCACCCAATGCTTGGAAAGAAGTCAACAGACACCATAGTGTGAGGAACAAAAACAGCCACAGCACCCACCTTAAGATGCAGGACCTTTTTTTTGCTGCAATGACTGCAGCAATCCTACAGGACATGCTTTCCAGAAGCATAAGAGTGATCAATGGGAATTTTGGACCATTCTTTCTGTAGGCACGTAACGAAGTCATGGACTGTTGTAGAGGGACATTCCTCAACTCTGCTTGATGCTCATCCCACAGATGTTCAGTAGGGTTGATATCAGGGCTTTGTGGAAGTCAGTCATATGTAGTGATGCTCATGTCCACAAACCACACAGTTACAGAAGCAATCTTATGACATGATTCAGTCTTGTTGAAGGAGACAATGGCCAGTTCCATAGAAACACCACAAAATAGGAAGCACTGCGTTGTCCAGAATAGTGAGATACTTCTCAAAGTTCAATGTTTGTGGCACCACAAATAGACATGATGCCAAACCACGAAAAACAGGACATACCCACACTGCCACCTCAGAATATCATAGTTAGGGTTAGACATTCTGGGTAAGAGACGTTCATCAGGCATCTGCCACACCTGTCTGTAGCATGATTCGTCACTTCATAGCATAGCTTTTGAAGCTTCCATGTTCCACTGTACATGTTTTTTGTACCACTGAAGATGACACTGCATGTTGGTTTGGATAATCTGGGGCTTGCATATTGCGGTCCCATCATGGTAACCCATGTTGTAAGCCTTGTTCTGAATGTTTTTGTGTAGATTCATGTTCAGTCAATGCCCGGAACTCCGCATTCAATGTGTCAGCTGCCAAATGGTGGTTTTTACATATTATCCTTCACAGTACCCTATAGTCACATCTGGTGAGCATGGTGGGTTGTCCACTGTGGGTAGCACTTGCAGTTGACTCTCTGCACCATTTCCATCTCCGTATGGTATCACTGATTGTTGACTTATATCTGTTGTCAATAATTTGCAAAACAGATAAGCCTGCAACATGACATCCTATCACCATGCCTCTTTCAAATTCCATCAGTTCAATTCTCGCAGCCATTTCACCCAGACTGTTGCACTGACTTGGAAGCATCATATTCCTCCAATTTATACTTGCTACAAACACGTGACTCGTTACATGGCACAACACACCTTGCCCATGCAGAGGGGTTGTCTCTTGACTTCTTTCCCAGCACTCCTGGGAAATGGGTGGTCTGAAAAGTTCTTGGCTTAACAATGAAAAAATGAATTTATAATTTCAAAATTATTTTTATTTTTCACCATAATCTCCCTTAAGACTAATACATTTATTCCAGCAATGCTCCAACACAATTATCCTGTTCCTGTAGTGGTTCTCAGTAAGATCTGCAAAATACCCCTCTACAGCTGCAATCACCTCTTGATTCAAAGAAAAATGCTGACCAGCAAGGAAGAGTTTGTTTTGGGAAGAGATAGAAGTCAGAGGTGTCCAAATATGAGGAATAGGGTGGATGTTCCAACAATTTATAGTGCAGATCCCTTAAATTTTCCCATTGCATTGTTCTGATGAAAGATTTTTTTCTTCTTTTGCAAACCAGGTCTTTTCTCAAGAATATTTTCGTCTAGTCTGGTTAAAAGATGGGAATAATATTCCCCAGTTATTGCTTTACTCTTTTCAAGATAATTAATAAACAAAATGCCTATAGCATCCCAAAACACAGATGCTATGATCTTTCTTGCTGATTGAACTGACTTTGTCTTCTTTAGCACTGAACAACTAGCTTCTGTCCACTTTTTTGACTGCTGTTTGGATTCTGGTGTATAATGGTGAATCCTAGTCTCATCCATAGTATTAAATCGATGCACAAAATCAGTTTCATTCTTATTAAAATAAGAATGAAACTGATCTTGGACTCACTGGTCATCCAATACCATATCGTGCACTTGATCAATGATTTCTGGTGTTGTTACACTTTTTGGACGTCCTTCACGTAGGTCATCTTCAAGGCTGATACGGCCACATTTAAACTCAGCAGCCCATTTCTTAATTGTCGAAAATGAAGGAGAAGAGTGACCATAAACTTTTATGAACTTCGAATGAATTTCTTTTGGTGTTAAACCTTCTTTTACAAAGAATTTTATAACTGCACGATACCCAATTTTATCCATTTCAAGGGGTACAGACAACACTTTTGCTTCAGACAGATGTATAAAACAAAGTACTTGATAGAATGACTTGCAATTTCACATGGTTGCTTATGACAGATGTACCAACTTGGGAAAAAAATTTATTGTCGATAGTGTTGCCATCAAGGCAGAGAACTTTTCGGACCACCCTCGTACATGATCAATGCATCATCAGATGTACATGATCAGTGTTAA
This sequence comes from Typopeltis vanoorti, assembly GCF_054136105.1. Classification (NCBI taxonomy): domain Eukaryota; kingdom Metazoa; phylum Arthropoda; class Arachnida; order Uropygi; family Thelyphonidae; genus Typopeltis; species Typopeltis vanoorti. Next base: position 144,074,000 of record NC_143549.1, read on the forward strand.
ATATGATAATACTAGTCACAAAGAGGATACTATTTTATTTGATGTAACAAGGATTTTGATCGTTTTACTACATAAAATACTTCTGCTTCTATTTAATAACTTTCACAGAATAAGTCTGACCGTCTTACACCATTGCATACAATTAGCAACACTGATCGTAACTAGTCTGGTATTTTAAGTCTTGTTTCCCCTCCCCGTATGTATACAGTGCTCTCTCATTACCCAATCTTCAAATGAATAGATCTTTAGATAATCAATCCTTTAATTGATATCACATCATCATCTAACTCCTGGAGTTAGTATAATTGTTTAACTCCTCAAGTAAGTGTACTTTTGGTTAACCAACTAGAAAATTAATTTCCCAACATGATTTGATAATTGAAAAAATTAAAACTATCTTTGTAGTATCTTTCAGGGTGCAAAGATGGTTCATATGTGCTATTCAAAGGAAGAGGTGAAAGGTAAAAATGAGCACTTTTAAGGAAACACTTGATCCCATATGCTACAAAGTAAGACAGTTGAATTTTCTGCTAGTCACTCCAAAAGCCTAAAGACTTAACCAAAAATTAGATACTAATGAGACTTAGTTGATTGAGGAAGATAATATAGAGATAGATATTGTCATTTTCATGGAAGACATAACTGAATTGGTGAAAGGATTATTATTACTTATGAAAGCAGACAAATTGTGACCAAGGTGAGTAGAAGCTCATCACAAAGTTATGGTAGGTTACAGATGGCACCTTAGTGATTATCTGATGGAGGCCAATAGGAAAAAATATATTGTGGTTGTAGCAAAGATCTGGGACTGTGTTGGCAGATTAGCACATTGTGAGTAATCATCGTGGAAGATTTTAACTATAGGAACATAACACCACATACAGTTTAAGAGATAATTACTTAAAACAGTACATGATGGAAGGGATCTCAGATTTAAGAGTGTTAGATCTGAAAATAGTATCACAGAATTTATCCAAAACCGAAGAAGCCACTTTATTCCAGATTGGAGAGAGTGATCATGATTATGCAGTCTTTGAACTGAGAAGTGCTTAAGCAATTTAACTGTCAGTTAAGAAGGGAACTACTGTGACAAACTTTGTTCTGTTCTTATGCCATGATGTTGCTCCAAGAGACCTTAAGGGAAGGGCAGAGGAAATGGTCAAGAAGTGTTTAAGGGAAGCAGTATCAAAGTGTATACCTAGAGTAAGGAGGATAAAGCAGGCAGGAGTTAAATGGAGTGGCAGCATAATTAAGCAGAAACTGAAAAAAAAAATTTATGCAGGAACATAAGGAAACAGTTAATCAATCACAAATAGTCAGAGCATAGGTATGATAGATAACCAACATGGTGAAGAAAGCAAAATTAGATTAGAAGAGGAAATTAGCTAAGTAGGTCAAAAGAAATTCCAGAGAGTTCTTTCATCGTGTGATAAGAAAAAGAAAGAAAGAATGATTATGGAAGGATAACTTTAATGAATACAGATAGCAGGAAGGTGACAAGAAATAGTTGAATTACTGAGTGATCACTTTGCAATGGTGTATGCAATGGGGGGGGGGGGGGGAGTGGGATGCATCTTGTCCCCTCTTCTTTTTAATTGTTTTCTGGAATATGTCATAGATGAAGCTCTTCATGAATATGACACTGGAGTAGTAGTTGGCAGATTAAGCATAAATAACTTACGTTTTGCAGATGATATCGATCTTCTCGCAGAAAGTGAAGAAGAATTACAAGAGATAACCAGCTGTGTTTTCGGAACATTAAAAAAAATATGGATTATACATAAACCTACAAAAAACAAAAACAACGATAACCTCAAAATCAAACATTGAATTCTTAAAGATACAAATTGAGAATATAAACAAATTCACTTATCTAGGAAGCACGTTGAGTCAAGATGGTTGCTCAAAAATCGACATTAAATACCGAATTGCTAAGGCAACCATGGCCCTACAGAAGTCAAAACCATTGTGGGGAGATAACAGAATAGCAATCACAACTAGACTAAGACTAATTCACAACTTGGTGAATTCTATCCTCTTGTATGGTTGTGAGGCCTGGACTTTATTGAGGGAAGATGAGAGGAGACTCCTCTCTTTTGAAATGAAAACTTACAGAAGACTTTTGAGAATTCCTTATACTGCTCAGAAACCAATGAAAATGTCCAAAAACTGACTGATTCAATAGATGGGAGAAATAGGGAAAATATTCTGACAGTCATCAGAAGAAGACAGATGAAATGGTTCGGACATGTGGAAAGGGCTAATGGCATTCCAAAGCAAGCACTAGAAGGAATCCAGGATTAGAGGCCGACCACGATTAAAATGGACTGATAACATCAAAAAATTGAAAAATTCCTCCCTTTCTCAACTGACATCAAGAACAAGAGATGATTGGAGGAGGCTAAAGAATATCACCTACCAGTCATGAGTGACCTAATGGTCCATTTAGAAATAAGGGAGAGAAGAAGAATATGGACAAGAGATGGCATCTGTGGGAAAGAGTGAATTTTTTGAGTTTTAATTTCCTTAGGCAGTATATGCAATGTAAGGAACATGAGGATCCAAGGTCTTGGATTTGATCATTGCATCAGAGGTTGTTGTTATAAATGGGGTGTCAAATGCTGGCATGATTGAATAAGTGGTTAGCATACCTGCTCTGAAACCAATAGCCTGCAGGTTCGAATCCTATGTTGAGCATGGATGTTCATGATTGTCATTAGGTGAGAGATGAATTTTATTGCTGATGTGAGCTACCTCCCCACTTATTGCAAGCCTGAAGTGGCTTGAAAAAGTTGCATTCTGGTCTCTAAAGCACTTCTGGACTATGTAAAAAACACAAATATATAATTGATAAAAATAGAAAAAATATCCTATCCTAGCCCATTCACGGTACAAAATGTATTAAATGTTTGCAAATAGCCTCTCATGAGTGGGAGTAACATAGTTACTTCCACTCCATGTTTTAAAAAGATGAGATATTGAAAAGTCTAGAGATTGACTAAGATGGTTTCTGGAATGTTGAATATGAAGAAAGATTGAAGAAATGCAATTTGCATAAGGAGGGAGTAAGGTAGGGAGATATGAATGAAACATAAGCTGGTAAAGGATTATTACCAGATTAATATGGAAGTCATAGAATGGGTATCTCCATCACTGGAAGCTGTATTATAAGAAGGATGTGATTTTTTTTTTTGGGGGGGGGGGGGTAGTTTTTTTGCATGGAGAGTGATGGATGATTGGAATGTATTGCATGAGCGAAGAGATGGTAATTGCATTTAAGGTACAGTATCCTGAGCTGTCAGGGAGAGGAAAAAAAGTACAGTTTGTATTCGAAAAATTTATAACAATCAGGAGCTTGCGTAGTTCAGTGGATGTTGCGCTTGCACACCACAGTGTTTGACTGCACAAAGGAAGACTTGGTTTCAAATCTAGTCACCAACTAGAGGAAATTTTTCTAATCCTTTTTTCGATTGGTTCCCAAGTTAGTTGATCTCTTGCACGAGCAAGTGGGGTTTTCTCCCGGAAACTCTGGTTTTTCTTCCCATAAACTCGAGAAAATTGACCGTAGAACCCACACTATTTCAGACATTAAATATATTGTGTTAGGGACCATGAGATGGCAGCACTTGGGTCAGCTATCTCTGATTAGCAACCAGTGGAGAGTGGAGATTGAACTGCCCACCCAGTTTCCAACAGTTAGATAGGGCTAAAACAGACTTGCCTACTCCTTATACAGGCATAAAAAGGCATTAGCTGATTTTTTTATTATTTTTTTTATATTCAAACCAGCCTGGCTGAGCAGATACTGTATTATTTTATAACTCCACACTGAGAGGGGGGGGGGAGGTCTTAAGATCTATAACATGAGTGTGTGGGAAGGGCAAGTAATTACAGAGAAGCAAGGAATCTGTTCATGTGTTTCTTGAAGAGTTAGGGATTATGTTTAATGGTTACTTTACTGGGCATTTCATCTCAGAAAAGTAGGTTTAATTTCTGGAGGGTGGGAAGGGTTATAGTCTAGTACTGCATGAGAAGAATGTGTTAGGTAAGTCAATAAGGCATAATAAATTTAGTTTAATCCTTTATCCAAGTGTGGGCAAACAAAGTTTGCGCATGAAAGTATCTTCAGGACTGGAGTAAGGTGGTACAACACCAGGGCACTCCTTGCAAAGGTGGAGCAAGATACTAACACTCCTATCTCAGTATCTCCCACAATGCAAAACGCATCTCCTTGCGGATATGTCAAATGTTATGCATTAAGGGAAGGGCCACAACCCAGACTAGTTTCGACCTTTATTGAGGTCTCTTCAGTGGGAGCCAGGCCCAAGTGGAGATACCAGGCAGAAGCATTAGCAGGTCATCTCTACCTATAGGAGTTGCCAAATGGTGTGCCACCTTTTTTTAATAAATTACTCTGGATTTAGAGAAAGATGTTGAAAGTCCTGAAGATACTTTCAGACACAAACTTTGTTTGCTCACACTTGGATAAAGGATTAAACTAAATTTATTATACTCTAACCAAGTGAAAAATAAACTTTCAACATCTTTCTCTAAACCCAGAAACTAGTCTGGGTTGTGGCCCTTCCCTTAATGCATAACATTAGACATATCTGCAAGGAGATGTGTTTTGCATTGTGGGAGATAGTGAGATAGGAGTGTTAGTAGCTTGCTCCACCTTTGCAAGGAGTGCCCTGGTGTTGTACCACCTTACCCCAGTCCTGAAGATACTTTCAGGTGCGAACTTTGTTTGCTCACACTTGGATAAAGGATTAAACTAAATTTATTATACTCTAACCAAGTGAAAAATAAACTTTCAAGTCAATAAGGCACTGAACTAGATAGGATTCCTCACCATATTTTAAGAGAATATGCTAATGAACTAAAGCTTCAAAACGTGGTGAAGATAAGTGAATAGCATTTTTTCTTATCTTCATTTCACTGAAAGTCTTACTGGGAATGTACCCAATGAGTGAAAGGAAGATAAGAAAATGCCATTGCACAAGGGTGGCAGTAGATTGGAGGCATCAAACTATAAACCAGTTTATATTAACTGTGTAGTTAATATTTTAGGAAGATAAGTGACAGATCACATACAAATTGGGAAGAATAAGGGAAATATTATCCATGAAGGTCAGTATAGATTTGTTAAGGGGCAATCTTTTCTGCAGTTTTGCTCTTTTTTTATAATAAAGTGACAAGAGTGGTTAATGTGAAAAAGGCATATATACTGCCATTTTTTGGATTTTGCAAAGCCACATGATAAATGGATATTAATTTTCGGTGCATGGAGTTGATATCATGCTAGTGAAATGGATTGAAAATTGGCTGTCTGACAGATATGTTATGTGAGCAGTAGGGTTCCACAGTGATCAGTACTGAAATCTTTGCTTTTTTTAAGTTTTGAGTCAGTGATATTGTTACTGGGTTGAAAGGAGAAATTCAGTTATTTGCAGATAATATGAAGCTCAAAAGGGTTATTAGTAATATTGGCAGTGTAGTCTTAGAGGATGATTTGAATGAGCTGGACAGATGGGTAAACGAATGTGGATACTAGTTTAATGCAACTAAATGTAAGATCATGAAATTTGGGATCCACCAAACCAATGAAAAGGCTGCACACTCTTGGTGGAGCTATGATAGAAAAATTGGAGGGACAAGGGATCTTTAGGTTACAGTGGATAAGCATTTGAAGTTTAGGGTTCATATTGTTCAGGTAACCCAGAGGACTTTGATCAGTTGAGATAAGAGTGGCGATTCCATTGTGCAAAGCCCTGATCAAACCATATTTGGATTATTGTGCTCAGATCTGATCACTGTATTTGAAGAGGATATACAGTGATGATAAAAAATATATCAGGACTGTACAATGTTAGATGAGGACATGCAGAATGCAGAGTTTGGAAGATAAAGAGATTGAGATATATAAATCACCGATACGTATTGACACTGTGGGATGATTTTTTTTTTTTTTTTTTTTTCCCCCCCATATAGCAGAACAAGGAGAATAGACTTTTTCTGCAGGGGTGAATTCTCCATACTTGCTGCACAAGCTTATTAATTGAGAAAGAAGTAATATTTATTTGTTAATAAATGCATGCATTTATAAGCATTCCATTTAGGCTTTTATTTTTGCAGACAGAAGACATCTTAAGCTTGTGCAGCAATAATTGAGCTTTGCGTTGTGTATCGAAGGCTGATGCTTGCTCGGTTGTAGGAGCTTCCAGGTCCTCGCTGCAGCACTGTGATTTCATGTGCACGCATAGCTGTTTCTGTTCCCTTCACATTGTCTTAAACACAGGCCATATGCAGTCAGAGTAGCTCTAGCCAGTGAGCTTCAGCCAGCCTTTACAAGTATGCATTTTGCTTGGGAAAATTAAGTTACAACCAACTTTTTATGATGTTATTGACCAGTTCAGAAAGAAGATTACATAAATTTCTAAATAAATGGTCAGTAATTTATTATTCCGCTAATCAGACTTCAGTGATAACAAGATCACTCCCCGAATGATAAAAGCAAGCGTGAATTTCAAGACCAGCATTCGCCCCTGCTTTTCTGTGAAAGTAGGTGGTGAGTAGGAGGGTAAGAAGTGGCTTTTTTTTTTTGTGTGTGTGGAGAGTGGTTGGACCATGGAATTCATTGCTTGATAAGATGGTGAGTGGATTTTAAGGAGTCGTATCATAAGTTTTGTCAGAGATGGACCTCCTGTGATGAGTTTGTGATTCCATGGTGGTCCTGAATATTGAAGCAAGATGATGATATTGTATCTAGTATTATATATATATATATATCTAGGATGATATCTAGTATTGAAGCAAGAGGATGAGAAGTTGTTTCACTGAGCTTGGAGCCGAACTGTATATGGATATTATTAGACACCTCCAAGGAGTCCAAACACTCATTGAGGGAGGACACCTGCTCTGCAACTCTGTCTCCACCACTCAATCCACCAGCTGACTGCAACCACACCAATGCCATCTACCACTAGTATTCACCAGTAATTGCCAACATTCATACATGATTAAAGGAAAATGGAGGAATGTTATTGGCCAGTTCAGTGTACAGCATCTAATGTACAGAATACCACCTATAGAAAATATGATGCAGAATCAGAGTGGGAAAGCAAATGGTGGCATTCATGAAAGAGGAATCATCTGTAAAGCAAGTAGCTTTCTTCTGGATACAATCAAACATTCTGATGGAGGTTTTGTATGTCACCCTGTGAGAACAATATTTTAAAGTTCTGTGGATTTGAGATTTATAAAGTGTTAGGAATTAAGTAAAATAGAATATTTAGACTGAAAAATAATACCAAGCTTTTTGGAGGCTGAAGAGGCTATGGATGCATGATGCAAGGATAGGAGATGTGAAAGTCAACCCAAGAAAAGAAAACTGATCTTAGTTGATGAGCAAAATATTATCAAAAGTGAGGAAGAGTGAAGTACATGGTCTTTCTTCCAGGAAATAAGATAGGATTATTCATCATAAAATATTATTACCAGAATCACTTACATTTTAATGTCTTTATTTGTAAAATTTTCACCTAAGCATAGCCATTGTCAAGGCAATTAGAGAAAAACGTGCGAGCACACACACAAAAAAAAACAATTGAATTGAAAGCATGTGATATTATGTACACTATCAGCTGCAGAATAATAGCTCCACCTGCATTAAATAGATATTCAAAATAAACTACAATAAAATTTAGTTAATAAATTATATTTAAATACAGTTTGTGATCGTGGATAATATTATCAATTGGCTATTGTTATCAAAAATCATTCGGTCCCAAAACACACCATTTAAAATTAATTAAAAATAATCTGTCTATTATAATCAAAGTTCTGGGTTATTGTTATCAAAATCCTTGAATGCTTAGCCTTTTGCCTTTCAGAATTAAGAACTTTAAGGGTTAATCAGGAAAAAATTTGATTTGACAAAGAACATTTGTCGAAATCTAACTTGTGTTAATCTTCTTTTAATCTTATTCTTCAGTAAATCTTATCTTCCAGACAAATGCAGGTGGGTATAAATACAGTCAAATTGTGATTTTTTGAGTTTATTTTTCTGCTCTCTTTCAGTAAGTGAATTTGACTTTAAGTGCTTGTTAAAACAGCCCTTAGCATTATAGCAGAAGCAAGTAAAAAACAAAGATTTATCTTTTCAAGAAAAGCAAAGAATTTTGGAGTGCTATTTTGGAGTTTCCCAAAATGAGTCAGCATAGTTAAAGATCTTAAAAAAACAGTTCAAACATAGAAACCTCAGCTCTTACTAATGAGGACACAGATTGGAAGAGAGCCTGATCTGGTAAGGATAATCAAAGTTGAAGCAGCATTAAAAATTTGGTTTAGTAATGTTCATGAAAAGAATGCTTTGATTAATGGGCCTTTGATCCATCAACAGAAGAACTTGCAAAAACAATGGACAAAGAAAATTTCACCGCAACTAATGGATGGTTTAACAGGTGGAAAAAGTGCGAGAATATTGTGTACAAGTGTACTCATGGTGAAGGAAAAAACTGATGATTTTTTTTTATATCAGCTGATGCGTGGCTAAAAATTATTGCTGAATATTCTCCCGGGGATATTCAATACAGACAAAACAGGACTATTTTTGTGCAATGTCAGCAAGTGTGAAATTTTGTATAGGGGTCAAAAATTATATAAAACAAAAAATATAATAACTGGCTGGCCCAATTAGAGGTATATTCTTGTTTTATTTTCTTTTGGTTTTTTTGTTCTAAATTTGTCCCAAAAAATGGCTGCTCCAACTAACTAGTGGCAGACCAATTAACTGGAATACACTGTAAATATTATGAAAAAATAATTATATTTTCTTGGAAAAAATTATTTTATCTATGCCTTTTAATCAGTGAGATTATTTTCTGTTCAAGCAACTATTGTATATACCCAGTATTTTCAATGATTTTATTTAGTGATTTTATTTATTTATCCATTAGTGTGACTAAATTATTCATTCCATTTACAGAAAAGGCCATCAAGCAGAGAGGAAAATCACAGATTCCAGCCATCAAGAGGTCTATTTAGCCACAATAGTTCATTTTCGAGTGATGAGAAACAGAAATGCACAGCACCGCCCACAGCTGTATAATTGTAGGGATTGCTTTTGCATTTGTAAATTATTCAAATATTTCTCAAAAATCAGGAAATGGGTCTCTCTGGCAGCAATACTGAAAGCACATCTGTTCATCTTAGGTTTTTCATTTATTTAAATAATTTTCTTACAACTGTCACTAGTGGTTTTAAATTTCATATTTTACCTCTGTATTTTTTGTACAAAGTTGGAGATAAATTGAATGTGTTTAATTTATGTTTTGTTTAATGGACAAATACAAGGAAAATTGGAAAAGGCAGGATGCTAACTGATATGCTGATTTTTTTGGTAATTAATATTTCCCTTACTAGCTGGTTTGGTTTGACAGTAGGTTATTGTCTACATCTACCATACGGCACCGCAAACAGTAACTGGTCATAAAGAATGAAATAAGTACACAGTCACTTTTGTAAGTTCTGCATTTGGTACACTTTGCACAATTCATTTACATGCCAGTGGTTGTGTGTAGTACAACTAGGTAACAATGAGCTATGACTGGAAAGATCTATGACTTCAGGAACTTTTTTATGCTGTTCTAATAAATTAAGAGAGGAAACTGGTTTGATCAAAATTTTAACTTTTTTTTTGTTGTTAGCGTGGTTTAAAAAATGGAACTGTATTTAGAAGTGTTCTTAGTCAGTCAAAAATAGAACTGATTGGAAATTCACTTAATATTATTACTACCAATCTGTGTGTGTATTGCAATAGTAATCAATTAATCAAGGCAGCTGTTTTTCAGGAAAAGGTTGTATTGGGCATCTTTTTACATGATACTGCAACACAAACAGCAAATCATATAAAGACATTTATTAAATGGCTTATATATTTCTCTGGGTTTCAAATCAACATCTTTAGAGCACAACTACTAGTTACAATACAAATGCAACAGTTCAAGTTGTAATGGACAAAAAGATCTAAAGTCCTATAATAAATTTAGTTTAATCCTTTATCCAAGTGTAAGCAAACAAAGTTTGTGCCTGAAGTATCTTCAGCACTGAGGCAACTCATGGTAAAGGTGCACCAAGTTCTCATCACTCCTTGTCTCAGTATCTCCCATAATACAATGGGCATCTCCTTGCAGACATGTATAATGCTATGCATTAAGGGAAGGGCCACTGCCCAAGACCGGTTTCAACCTTTATTAAGGTGAGGTCTCGTCAGTGGGAGCCAGACCCAGAAGTGGTGATATTAAGGCAGAAGCAATAGAGAAGTCATATTTATCTATACAAGTTGCCAAAAGGTGTAACACCTTATTATTAAATTACTCTGGATTTAGAGAAAGATGTTAAAAGTTTTTTCCACTTGGTTAGACTATAATAAATTTAGTTTAATCCTTTATCCAAGTGTAAGCAAACAATCTGGGTAATGGCCCTTCATTTAATGTATAGCATTATACATGTCTGCAAGGAGATGTGCTTTGCATTATGGGAGACAATGAGTGATGAGAGCTTAGTCCACCTTTACCACGAGTTGCCTCAGTCCTGAAGCTACTTCAGGTGCAAACTTTGTTTGCTTACACTTGGATAAAGGATTAAACTAAATTTATTATAGTCTAACCAAGTGGGAAAAAACTTCCAACATTTAAAGTCCTAATTTGGCACCCTCTAATGTTGCAGTTATTAGATTGAAGTTAATCTTAAGATGACTGTCTCCAAAATATTTGGCAGATTTATGCAGCCATACTTGATGTTAGTGTTTCATAGCTATTGCCAACTCTGAAAACAGTCTGACTTGTAATAGTATACTGGTTTTCTTCCATATGACCTGTATGTTCTCCAAGGCAAATATACTAACAGATCTTCCTCTCTGTCCATAGTAGGCCATGTTATGATCAATCATAAGGCATTTCATACATCTCTTGTGATGTGAGAAAGAATGGAGTTTGTTCTTAGGTGAGATCTAGACTCTTAATTTGAAGTGAGATTTAAATGTGGTATGAAGGTTATTTCTTTTGTCATTTACCTATCTTTTCAGATATATCTGGATAAAAATATTGGTGATCTTGCTGTTGTGGCTATGGGAAAAATTAGGAAGAGGGACATATAGTATTTTATCTTTTTTTTTGTAGCAGTTACAGCCACTGGCAGACAAATTCTGGGCAAAGAATGCATCACTAGAACAAATATATAATAATCATTATTGCCAAAATTCAATCTCCTACTCTGGTTCTAAATTGAATATTATTATTCAATTTAGAACCAGAGTAGAGGGAGAGTGTGCCAACAGCATCGAACGATTAATTCCTTCTAACTACTAACCACACTCGAACTTGCTTAACTTTTTCATGAGCCATTAGTAGCAGAGGCTCGACCAACCTTTGCTGGCAATTATTATTACTCCAACACGAAACAGCTTTCTACATTTCGAGCATTAAGTTAATTATCTGAAATATCAGAGCACTTTGAAATTGATGAAAAATGCCCTTAAACTATTTTATCTTATTTTTATCTTCTCCCTTTCTCCTTTGTAAACTTCTATGGGGATTGTTCAACTGATTTGGACCAAATATGAGATGGTTATTTCTGACAAAGCTTTAAGGACCTTTGAAAAATTCAGTCCAAATGAGACTAAAATTAAGGGGAGTTGAGTTTTTTTGTAGTCACCTTTGCAACTTATATTACTGAAGTGGTTAAATTTCACGATGAAATTACTAAGTCTTCTGAGAAATTCAACCTTTGCTCTGTATATATATATATATCTCTACAAGTCATATCATTCAGCTGTTTTTGACAAAATCCGGAATATGGTTTATTATGCTGCTTAAGCCCATTTCCCAAGATTTTTCACACAATTGGATTAAAATCCAAGGGGAGAGGATAATTAAATTGTCTCAGACTACTACTACATCACATTATCACTTTCAAACAGTTATATTTTGACTATTTTATAAGTAATCTCAAAAAAAAAAAAAAAAAAAAAAAAAAAAAAAAAAAAAAAAAGTACTACAGAGAAAGGAAGGCTGGTTGCAATTGAGAAGTTACTTGTTCAGAAAGTTAATTCCCTTCTGAAATTCGAGCAGTATACTATAGGATCATCTGCAAAGAACGGTACAACCAATGATAAATAAGGTGACAATTTCTAAATTATAGCCAACCTCTTGACCCTCTTTTTTATGCAAGATTTTTTTCTTTTATGTGGCACAAATAGATTTAGAAATGTACGTAAATTAAAATTTAATAGTTACAGTAATCATTATAACAAGTTGTAATTATAACTATTAAGGAGAGGATGCATTTGTGAGTGCTGGGAAAAGGTGAGATTAAATGATTCATAATAGTGCTTCAGGGTACACAAAACACAGAAGAACAAAAGAAATACATAATTAACAAAATAAACACACAGGAAAAGGTGTATGGCAAGATCGAAAAATGGAATTTATACAGTTACTAAGAGATAATTACCTGAAACAGAATATGATGGAAGGACCAGGGGTTTGAGTGTGTCAGGTCTGGTAATAGCATCAGAAGATGTATCCATAACCATGGTAGCAGCTCTACCTCTAATCGGAGAAAGTAACCACACTATCTTGTTCTGAGAGGTTGCTAAACATGGAATTTTCAGTCAAGAATCAGTTTATGTGAAACAACAAAGCTGATGATCATGACAAACTTAGGAGCCAGCTTAGAGCAGAGCAGTACCATGGCATAAGAAGCTATGAGGAAAGAATATCAATAGCACATGGGAAGTGGTCAGGGATGGTTTGAGAGAAGCAGTATCAGAATGTACACACAGGGTCAAGAGGATAAGCTGGAGTTAAACAGATAAGTAACAAAGCAAGAGCTGGAGGAAATCTAAAGAAAAAAGGTAATGAGTATGCTCACAAGGAAAAGTGACTTGTATTTTATTATTGTGAATGGGTATTTATTCTCATCACTTTTAAATATGTTTCTGAAACATTTTGTTGAAAATAAACACCTAACAAGACAACTTGCAAAAAGGCAGAAACAAACAAAATGACAACATTATCATTTGTGCATTAGCTTACTAGGAAAGCCATCTATTATAATAATATGGAAGATATTATTTGATACATTTTTAGTTACATTTTATAGCCAAATATAGCTTTTAAAAAATTTCTAAAATTTCCTAGAAGCCTATATGCTCAGCCAATAAAAGGCAAATATAAGGACTTTAAGCTAGTGCTGCAAACTAATGCAACTCCAATGCTGAGGTTATTCTCATAAGCTCTCTGGTTAATTTTCAAAACTTTTGTCTTTCTATATTTGGTTATAAAATATAAATGGATCCATAATATCCTCCATTTCAATATCTTATTTATGCCAAATAGAAGCCATTCCATTTTATATTATAGTCATTATGTTCACAATGTAGCAGTTGTTAGATAACATTGCTGGTTGTAATTTGAAACCACAACTGTGGTATCTACAAATCTATATAAGTCGGACTTATCGTACTTGTATTCCATTCTGTTCATATTTGTCCAGTTATACATATTTTATTTAAAATCTTTAATAAACTCTCGTGAATTTTTTTTTCGGCAATCATTTTTTACTTTACTCATCCTTTAATTCTTTCATTAATGTTACAAAATGTAAGGTTATGCACTTTAGGAAGCAAAGATTACATACTTTACATCACAGTGATAGTAGTGGATGGCAGAAAATCAATGAAGCTAGAGATTTGGAGGTGATGGTGGACAGAAAGTTGAAGCTCAGAGGGCATACTGCAGATGTTGGCAAACAACTCAAAAGTAAAACATTGTTCCACAGGGAAAAAAAAAAAAATTGCACCATTTAATTCAAAACTTCTACTTTTTAATAATGCAGTCGACTGATTGGCCAAGTGGTCAACATATTCATTCTCCAACCAGCATGCTGCAAGTTCAAATGCTGTGGATGTGAACTCTCAGCCTGGTATGGTCGTATTCATTTGTCAAAGATCTGGGAGACAGTCATTCTGAGACCAGATAGCCTGGTTTCTCCAAATTAACTTTATAGTTATATGACCTGCAGAGGCACCATGCTAAGATATTAGTTCTGTTTCAGTTACAATTTCAATGTTTCTAATGATTTGGTTTAGTGCCTATACGCATGTCAGTTATAATTTGTGCTCTGAAGGTAGAAAACAAGTGAAATATTAGCAAGTTCAATAAATTTATTTTTTCATCTCTTGGTGTTGCTTATACAATAAAGTACTATTAAGAATAATCAACAACACCTGCACCTTTCTATATGTAGCCAATAGGAGATAGGATTAATTACCTTGTCATAAACAATATCAGGCAACTGAACCTAACACAAAAGGAAAGATTGGATAAAATTATTTCAAATATAAATCCACAAGAAAATACTTAGTCAATTACGATTTTACTACACCATAAATTTCATCACCACCCAATAACTGGAGAAGAGAAGGAAAAATGAATTCTAATTTCAACATATCAATTTGGACAGGAAGATATGAGTTCTATTGCTACCAAAGGAGCTCCCAAATCACTGGATCTATTGGTTTGTTATATAGTTTTGTTTTTGAATGCACTAATGTTAGATTCAGTAAATACAAAGACAAACACTGTCTATATGATCCCAATGTAATAAAATAATTAAGTGAATATAGCTGTGAAATTACAACTTTTTGTAGCATCTTCTGTTTATTGTTATAGAATGATATACACAGTGTGCCTGTTAAGTAATGAGACAATTATATCAAAACAAAACCATATTTGGAATTGGTTTTTTATTACATAGATTCAAAATAATCTCCATCCAACTCTACGCAAAGTTTACATCTATTGTATAGGTGTACGAAGGCACAGTGGAAGTCCTGAATGGGGGACTTCCTTCAGTGTCTGGGTCACACCATATTGGATGTCATCAATGTTGCTGAAGCACCCCATCCCCTTTCAAGGTACACTTCATCTTTGGAAAAGATGAAGTGTACCTTGAAGATGAGGAGAAAAAAAAAGCCCGTGGGAGTCAAATCTGGCAAATGGGGGGGGGGGGGGGGAAGAGGTTCGACCAAATAGATAGACTTCCAAACCAGAAACTGTTTCAAGGAGGCACACTGTGTGCAGGTGCGTTGTCGCATAACAGAAACCAATTGTGGAACAGTTCTTTCCTGACATGTTGCATGTGGGCATACAGACGTTGCATTGCTCCTAAATAATACTGTTCACTGTGATGGCCTCAGGAACAAATTCACAGTGGATAATTCTAGCAGTGTCAAAAAAAAATGACCACTGTCTTGACACGTGATTTTGGCAACCTGACTTTCTTCTGGGAAAATATTGAAAACCAGCAGAACACTTATGCATGGCTTAGACGATCACTGCCATCAACTTTTTTTTAAAGGTCTTGGTACACTTCTGTAGCAGTTTTTCCTAATTTACAGTAAAATTTTATAACAGCTTTTTGGTCCACAACACAACCTCTGACATTGAGAGTTTATTTTTTACTTGGTTAGACTATAATAAATTTAGTTTAATCCTTTATCCAAGTGTGAGCAAACAAAGTTTGCACCTGAAAGTATCTTCAGGACTGGGGTAAGGTAACTCGTTGCAAAGGTGGAGAAAGCTCTCATTACTCCTATCTCAGTATCTCCCATAATGCAAAGCACATCCCCTTGCAGATATGTGTAATGCTATGCATTAAGGCAAGGGCCACTACCCATACCGGTTTCGACCTTTATTGAGGTCTCGCCAGTGGGAGCCAGGCCCAGTAGTGGAGATACAAAGGCAGAAGCAATGAGAGGTCATCCTAACCTATAGGAGTTGCCAAAGGGCGTGCAACCTTATTATTAAATTTCTCCAGATTCAGAGAAAGATGTTGAGAGTTTATTTTTCACTTGGTTAGACTATAATAAGTTTAGTTTAATCCTTTATCCAAGTGTGAGCAAACAAAGTTTGCACCTGAAAGTATCTTCAGGACTGGGGTAAGGTAGTGCAACACCAGGCAATTGCCTGGTGTTGCACTACCTTACCCCAGTCCTGAAGATACTTTCAGGTGCAAACTTTGTTTGCTCACACTTGGATAAAGGATTAAACTAAACTTATTAACAACTTCTGACAGCTCAAAGTTCAACTTGTAGCAGATGAATTCAAAAGAGAAGCATGTACTAGTCAATTCACTGTAATGATCATGTGTGTGTATATATATATGTGTGTATATATATATATATATACAGGGTGTTCGGGATAAATTTGACATATTTATAATTAATTATATTTTTCCGTAAGTTACATGTATTAACACACACTTCTCTTCATTTAAAAGTTTGGACCCTTCTTCATTCATATACAAGATGTCAGAAAGGATGGATAGCTGGAACCCACCTGAATCATGGAAGAGAATAACTTGTATCATGATGATTCGTGCCCGCCATCAAAATAAGGATATTACGACTGCTGCCCAATACTCCCTGAATACAGTAAAAACAATCAGGCATGAACTAGAGACTTGCAATGGTGACTACGAGGATGTAGCAAGAAGAAAGATCCCTAGCAGACGATCTGATTGCGTTCGTACAGCAGAATTCCTCGCAAATCTGCAGGAACAGGTGTTGAAGAACCCTGGCATTGGAATTCGGGCTTTGTTCATGGAGTTGCTAACTGTAGTCAAGCCCTGGATAACAAGGGGAGCCAATGGTAGGCCGTATGTATGGCAGCAGGATTCGGCCCCTTGCCACACCTCTGGGAAAAGTCAAAAATGGTTGTCTGAAAATTTCTACGACTTCACCAGTCCAAATGTTTGGCCTCCAAACTCCCCAGACCTTAACCCCATGGATTATTTTGTATGGGGCGCAGTTGAAAAAGACACCAATCGCACTTCCAGTAATACAAAAGCCCAGTTAATGGATAAAATTAAAACAGTTTTTGCGGCCCTTCCCAGGGAGACTGTAGCATCAGCTTGTTCGAGGTTCCGAAGCAGAATTGAAGCTGTGATCGATGCTAATGGTGGTTATTTTGAGTAAATCTTGTTGATAGTATTGTAATTAACTCTGCCTGTAATGTTTTTTTGTCAATTCATTAAATTTAATAGATACAAAGAAGATTTTCTTTTTCTTTACGAAACTGTCAAATTTATCCCGAACACCCTGTATATATAAACTGTCAAATTTATCCCGAACACCCTGTATATATATATATATACAGGGTGTTCGGGATAAATTTGACAGTTTCGTAAGGAATAAGAAAATCTTCTTTGTATCTATTAAATTTAATGAATTGACAAAAAAACATTACAGGCAGAGTTAATTACAATACTATCAACAAGATTTACTCAAAATAACCACCATTAGCATCGATCACAGCTTCAATTCTGCTTCGGAACCTCGAACAAGCTGATGCTACAGTCTCCCTGGGAAGGGCCGCAAAAACTGTTTTAATTTTATCCATTAACTGGGCTTTTGTATTACTGGAAGTGCGATTGGTGTCTTTTTCAACTGCGCCCCATACAAAATAATCCATGGGGTTAAGGTCTGGGGAGTTTGGAGGCCAAACATTTGGACTGGTGAAGTCGTAGAAATTTTCAGACAACCATTTTTGACTTTTCCCAGAGGTGTGGCAAGGGGCCGAATCCTGCTGCCATACATACGGCCTACCATTGGCTACCCTTGTTATCCAGGGCTTGACTACAGTTAGCAACTCCACGAACAAAGCCCGAATTCCAATGCCAGGGTTCTTCAACACCTGTTCCTGCAGATTTGCGAGGAATTCTGCTGTACGAACGCAATCAGATCGTCTGCTAGGGATCTTTCTTCTTGCTACATCCTCGTAATCACCATTGCAAGTCTCTAGTTCATGCCTGATTGTTTTTACTGTATTCAGGGAGCATTGGGCAGCAGTCGTAATATCCTTATTTTGATGGCGGGCACGAATCATCATGATACAAGTTATTCTCTTCCATGATTCAGGTGGGTTCCAGCTATCCATCCTTTCTGACATCTTGTATATGAATGAAGAAGGGTCCAAACTTTTAAATGAAGAGAAGTGTGTGTTAATACATGTAACTTACGGAAAAATATAATTAATTATAAATATGTCAAATTTATCCCGAACACCCTGTATATATATATATATATATATATATATATATATAATTTTTTTTCTCTCTCTTTAACAGCTTAGCTTCTTTCCAATTCATCATCAAATTCCTGATATATACCTCAGATATAATACCTGACAAGTTTACATAATTACTGTCCTCCTATCAACAATTTTTCTCCGAATTAATCTGTTATTTGACAGGCCTCTGATATTGGAAGATTTTATATTTTGATCTTCTAAGGCACTTCTTACTGTATCAACCTACCTAGATCTTGGGTTCTTCCACTGGGTCTTTTACCTGCTATCTTGGCACACACAAAACTGGTTCTGCTAACCTTTCCTCTCCCATTTTGTTTATGTGACCATACCATCTTAGATTACCTCTCCTCACACATTAATTAATGCTAGAACTTTCAAGTTCTTTCCTAATATCCTTGTTTGTAATATGCTATTGTCAATGAGGCAATCTATTTACTCTTCTTATATATATATTTCTTAGAACTCACATCTGTGGTCTTCAGTCTTTCATCAAATGTTTTATTTCTAACCTCGCTCTCATATCCATAAGTTAAAATTGGTTTCAACACTGTCTTTTTATTTACTTTTTTAACTTCTATTATTTTATGACACCTCTAAGGAGGCCAAAGACTCATCAAGGGAGGGCACCTACTCCACAACACTTTGTCTCCACTTCCATTGCCATCATTTACACCAACACCATCACAAGTATTTTTTATTTGTAAACTGCATGTGTTCTGAAGGCTGATTTGTCTGTATGCACTAGTGGCCAAAATTGTGAAAATGGAAAAAGTGTATTTTTGAGGTTTGATGGCTCATAACACCACTTTTTTTTAGTGTAATACCATAAAATTACATGTTGAAAGTTTATTTTTCACTTGGTTAGAGTATAATAAATTTAGTTTAATCCTTAACCACCTTAACCCAGTCCTGAAGATACTTTCAGGCGCAAACTTTGTTTGCTCACACTTGGATAAAGGATTAAACTAAATTTATTATACTCTAACCAAGTGAAAAATAAACTTTCAACATCTTTCTCTAAATCCAGAGTAAATTATTAAAAAAAAAGGATGGCACGCCAATTCCTATAGGTAGAGATGACCTGCTAATGCTTCTGCCTGATATCTCCTGGGCCTGGCTCCCACTGAAGAGACCTCAATAAAGGTCGAAACCAGTCTGGGTAGTGGCCCTTCCCTTAATGCATAACATTAGACACATCCACAAGGAGATGTGTTTTGCATTATACGAGATATTGAGATAGGAGTGTTGGTAGCTTTCTCCACCTTTTCAACAAGTTGTCCTGGTGTTGTACCACCTTAACCCAGTCCTGAAGATACTTTCAGGTGCAAACTTTGTTTGCTCACACTTGGATAAAGGATTAAACTAAATTTATTATACATAAAATTACATATCAATGGAAAGATAATTTAATCAAGAATGTAATGCAACAAAGTGTGTTCAATTATCTGTATTATGTGAAAAGTTATAGCTAAATAATCAGAATAAGGCACAACTTGATTAGGTTGATATGAAGTTGCTTTCCTTCATTTGAATGTAGCCAATGAGCATGAGTGTTTAGAGAGCCAATCAGGTGTCATCTTGTTTTGGCAATGAGCCAATAAAGTCGCAGTAGGATTCAGCTTTGATGTCATGTATTGGAGCTGAGGAGGGCATTTGTCAGTGTGTAATGTGATTGCTATCAAGTTTTTTTTTGTGTTCTTTCATTTTGTGAGCTTGTAAAACGTAATAAAATTAAAGAAATGGTGCAAAGAGTTGAATAATCACCAGAAAGGGATGTAAAATAGTACTATTAAGTGAACAAGGCTACAGTTATGAAGAAAAATTGGTGGAAACTTAACCAAAGGTGGCATTTCTAAATTTTTGAAGAGGTATAAGGAAACTCAGTCACTACAAAACTAGACTGGTAAAGGCAGGGAAAGGTGCTCAACAGCAAGTGATGATAGAAGAATTGAGAGACTGTGCCTATGTGACAGAAGAAAAACATCTGGGTGTATACAAGATGAAATGGCACAAACACAATGTGAAGTTGAGTGCAAGGACTGTTTGGTGCAGACAGACTGCAGGAATTTGGTCTAAATGCTAGAATTCCACGAAAAAAGCCATTTTATCTCTCAAACAAAGATTGAAAAGATTAAACTGGGCTAAAACCCATGTTAACTGGGCAGAGGAACAATGGGACAGTATTATTTGGAGTGATGGCATAAAATATGTAAGGAGAAGAATTGGAGAAGATTTGCATCCTGATTGCATTACACCTACCGTGAAACACTCACTTAGTGTTATGATCTGGGGTTGTATGACATCAAAAGGTGTTGGCAGAATTTGTGATTAATGGAAATATAAATGCCCAAAAATACATAAATGAAATACTTGAGCCCAAACTGAAGCCTTCCAAGATCTTTTCCAAGATAATGAAGTATTTATATTTCAACAGGATTCAGCTCCATGTTATGTTGCTGCTTGTGCAAAAAGTGGTTTCAAAATAATCATATTCCACTACTGGAATGGCCTAGGAATAGCCCAGACCATAACCCAATCGAAAATCTATGGAACCGACTAAAGAAACTTGTTAGTCATAAGCAACCCAGCGATAAAACCCAATTAATAGAAGCAATAATTCAATCTTGGTTTCACATTATAACAGCTGCAGAACTGTTATAATGTGAAGAAGAAGTTTTTTCATGTGCAGCTTCGGCACATGAAAAAACTTGGTTCACTCCATGGGAAGGCATTGTAAGATAAGGCCGTAATTAACGCTAAAGGTTACCCAACTGAGTATTAACTCGTATTGTGAGAATTTTTGTATATCTCATTTTTTCAATGTGTTTCACTGTTCTTCTTTATAACTGCTGTTCTAATAAAAAATCCTTCATAAAAGTTATTGCATTACATTCTTGATTAAATTATCTTTACATTGATATATATAATTTTATGGTATTACTCCAAAAAAAAAAAGTGGTGTTATGAGCCATCAAACCTCAGAAATACACTTTTTCCAAAAGGTTTCCACAATTTTGGTCACTAGTGTACCTTTGTATAAGATTGGCTACCTCATTTTCAATAGAAAAAAAACCAAAAAAAAAACCATATAAATAAAGATTCCTCCCATCATGATTATAACTGAACTTAAGCCTTTTCCAATTGTAGGCACAATGTGCTGTTCTTCCAATTGCACTACGGAGGCACTTTTATAAATATGGTTCAATGTTTTGACTAATTTCTCTGTTCCATATAAATTTATTCTGTTGACTACCTATCATGCCAGTTTTCTTATTTAGTTTGCCATCTTCACTAAAAATTGTGCCCAAATAGCTGAAATGTTTATTTGCTCTACAGGTGTTCTCCATTCAGTATGCAGTTCATGCTTTCAACGTTCCTGTCTATTTTCACTGTCTTTCATATTTCTCTAAATTTATTATAGCAGTTGTTCAATTTAGTTAAGGAATCCTGCAGACTTGTAGGGGATTTAAGAGTATGAAGTACAGAGCTGAGATTAATATCTCCTATTTTGATAGAAGGTTTAATGCCACCTTTAATGAATAACAGTGGAGACAATGTACACTTTCTTTCCAATTTATTTTCAAAATATGAAGGGATGACTTTCAGGATAAAACTTGAAAAGTACTGTAATTCAAGCTATGAACAAACATACCACCAATGTCAATACTGGCAACTAGTAGTCATAGCAAAGTTGAAGGATGCTTTTTGTCAGAATAGAAAATGAGCTGTTAGCACTGCACTAGTCTGCAGCAATGGAAAGAAGGAAAAAAAAAAAGTTTTTCATGAAAAGTTTCCAATAAAAAAAGAGGTACATACAAAAGGTAATTTTAGTATTGTTTGAATTTGTATGGTGTTAATGTTAAACTACTGTAAAGGCATAAATCAATAAGAATAAGAGAGAGAGAAATGAAGAGAACATGGAATAAAAAAAAAACTGCAACTTTCTTGTAGCATAAATGAAGTCAAATTGTATGCATTTTTCCTATAATGTCAAATAAATCATTTTTTGAACATTGTAAGTTTTACTTATCTACAGATCATAATCAAATTCCTGATATATCCTTAAAGGGTGTACAGGATACGATAATACTACATGAAAAATTACACCATTACTAACTTCCTATCTACAATTTTCCTCCAAATGAGTTTTATCTGTCAAGACTCCAACATTATCAGATCTTATATTTCTATCTTCTAAGGCACTTTTTACTGTATCAATCCAACTATATCTTGGTCTTCCTCTGGGTCATTTTCCTGCCAACTGGGTAGAGAACACTTATTTTACTAATCTTTCCTCTCCCAATCTGCTTAAGTGACCATACCACCTGAGATTAGCTCTGCTAAAGCATTCCTGGATACTGACAATGTCAAGTTCTTTCCTAATATCCTAGTTTTTAATATGATATTGTCATTGATGCCTCTAATCTTTCTCAGGACTCTCATATCTGCGGTTTCTAGTCCTTGGTCAAGTGTTTTACTTCTGATCCAGCTCTTAGATTCATAAGTTAAAATTGGCTAGAATACTGTCTTTATACAGCTAATTTAGCGTTTTGGCTAATTTCTCTCTCATTCCATATAAATTTATTTCAGTTAACTTCCTACCATACCAGATTAGTTGATTCTGTTGTCTATTTCCGTATTTAATTTACCATCTTCACTAAAAATCATGCCTAAGTAGCTGAAATGTTTTTTTACTTCTTCCGTAGGTTCGTCATTCACAATGTAGTTGATATTTTCAATGTTTCTGCCTATTTTCATTGTCTTTGTAATGCTGACCTTCATACCATATCTTATTACAACAGTTATTCACTTTAGTCAGAGAATCTTGCAAACTTGTAGCAGATTTATTTTGAAATATAACATCATCTGCATAAAGCATAGCTGAGATTAACATCTACAATTTTGATATCAGGTTTAATACCACTTTCCTTCATAATGTGATCTATATATTATTATTTGACACCTCCAGGGAGTCCAAAGACTCATCGAGAGAGGGAACCTGCTCTACAACTCTGTCTCCACCACTCACCAACTGACCGCAACTACACCAATGCCATCAACCGCCGACCACCACCACTAGTATTTCCACAGACAATCACAACCATCCATGCCCACAGCGGGATTTGAACCCATGGATTTTGGCTGGAGAGCAGATAAAAATAAGATAAATTTTTTTTACCACTGTGCTATCACTGCTGGTTTCATTTAGCACCTTTTTGAAGTAATTACTCCATACCTCAAGGATATCTTTTTCTTCTGTTTTCATGTCACCTTTATCATCTCTAATTCCTTTAACAGCACTCTTTCCTCCATTTCTGAGCTTCTTAACAACCTCCAGAATATCTTGCCACCTTCTTGATATTTATTTTCTGTGTTCTTACAAAAGTCCTCACATGATTTTTGTTTAGCTAGTTTTACAGTGTTCAGCTTTCTTACATTTGTCTCTATATTCTCTAATAGCAACACAAGCTGACTTATTTGCCAGGCACTTTTGATATGCTTTCTTCTTTTCTTCCACTGCCTCTTTAAATTCCTGTGTCCACCATGGAGTTCTGATTTTTTTATCCTTAGACAACATCACCACATGCCTCTCTGGTTGAATCAATCAGTGTTTTCTTCAGGGCTTGCCACTGAATCTCCAAGGTTTGGTTCCTGTTCTCAAGCGCTTTTATTTTTTCTTCAATCATGTTTGTGTATTTTAGTCTACAGTTCACATCTGAGAGCTAGTCAACTTTTATTTGCTTTAAAATATTCTTACATGTTCTTCTTTTCAATATGAAATTCAATTTTTATCCTGGTCAAGACTAAAGGGTGATCATTTCCAATTTCAAATCCTCTGTACACTCTGGTGTCCTGCACCAGGGAGAAAACATCACTATCAACAATAACATAGTCAATGAGACTTTTCTTATTCTTTTGCTCTTCTCTCCATGTGAATTTGTGCACATTTATATGTTGGAAGATTGTGTTAGTAAAAACTCAGTCCATGTCCTGAGCAGAAATCCAATAGGTATTTGCCATTATTATTAGCTTTGCTCTTTTCTCCAAATTTTTCCAGTATACATGTCTAACAATCATTTCCTACTCTGCTATTTAGATCCCCAACAAGGACCAACTCTTCCTTTTTCATTGTGTCAGTTGCTTTCTCTTAAAGCCTCAAAGAATTCCTTCACTTCTGCCTTAGTGGAACCTTCATTGGGAACATAGGCACAAATAAGTCTCATTGTCCAGTTCTCCATTCTCATATTTGCCTACATCACTCTACTTGAGACTGCCTGCCATTCAAGAAGATTAGCCTCGTATTTAGTGTTGAATACTATGGCTACTCCTTTTTTGATTGTCTGAATATAACATTTTGTATTTATTGCTCAGAAAGATCTCACCAGTTTTTGCCTTTTTTTGTTTCAATCACCCCTATTATGTCGATCTGGCACTTATCCAATTCCTCAGCTAGCTTCATTTCTTTGCCATTCAGGCTTTATGTTAATAGTACCGATCTTGAACTCTTGCGATGGGTGGGTTTTAGGATTTGTTCTAGTAGCTGACTTTTTTTTTGCTGTTTGCCCTGGTTCCCTGGCTAAAATAATGGAGGCCTTGTTTAACTGGGTGACGCCCCAGCCAGCATGAAATTCTGTCATGTTGTACCATCATTTTTTTTATTTTGGTTTAAGCCAATAAGAATAGAATTTGGTTGGTGAATTCCCAAATTGCCAGACCATCCTTGTTCGTTTAGTATCTTGGTAGATACCTAATGGGTGCACCACAAGAAGGTGAGGATTTGACGTTGGGTCAGAAGCCTTGATCGGTTCTCCACATTCTTATAAAGGCTATGTGGAGGCCTCCTTTTAGTTATATAGTTTTGTCCCTTAAGCATCCCCTCATCTACAGATTATGGCTATATTTTGTAAAAAAAATTTCATTTTGGCCCCTGCCTTTGCAGTTTCAAAGTGACATACAATTAATTGTTACTACAGCAAATTTCTTTTAACACAACAATGTATTATTATTATTAAGATTTGCCCTCCATATACAAAAAGATCATTGAACAGTGCCTTGAACCCATGCACAGTTGCTGCACTCACACCTTCAGGTAATGCATGCCAGCCACTCACCAATTGCTCTTCGTGAATAGAACCATCTTATTCCCTATACGGCTTCCAGGTATGACCTATGATTCTACCTTTGTGTTGCCTTCTATTCTAAGAAAAATCTTCTCCATATTAATCTGGTAACATAATCCCTTACCAACTCATATCTCAAACATATAACATAGAAGAGGGGAGCCTCTTCTATTCACAAGGCTCTGCAAGCTGCATTCCTTCAATCTCTCATTTGTAATTGACATTCCATAGATCTGACAGGGACTTAGTAAAACTTTTCTTGATCCTCTCCAAAACATCCTCATTCTCTCAAAAACCAGACAACCAGTGGTGAGCTATGTACATTTTAACAAAGGGCTCGCATCGTCGAGAGAAAAAAAAAAAAAAAAGCAGCATTTCACACAAAAACTGTTATTAATACAGCTTGTGTACAAATTCCAGTCAAAAAGTATGAGAAGACCTCTAAAGGCTATCATTTTTAAACAAATATTTCATGATCTAAACATGAAATATTTGCAAACAATCAACTGTGTTAATTTATCTTACATAAGAAAAACATTTTTTAACTATCAAAATATAATAAGAATGAAATCTTTTATAAAACATTGGATTGGCTACCAGAAGGGAGAAGGGTAAAGATAGTGCATGCACTTATTTTATTTTCAAACTTGGGCACATTCATTATAGAGGAGTTGAAACAATAATTCCAAATAATCTATACACTGTTGAATAGATTAAATTTTGTTAGTGTTACCGTACGAGTTTGTCGCTTAATATATTTCAAAAAAAAAAAAATATTTTTTTTTTTTGAAAAAATAAAAAAGTAAACAAGAAGAACAAGGGGCTCACAAATTTGAGAAAAATTTAACATAGGGCCCAGCAAGCCCCTTATAAGCTCACCATTGCAGACAACCAAATATGCACTCGATAGTCGTTATGTGGCCTGATTCAAGTCTTATACAAGCAAACCATAGCCTCTTTGCTTCTGCACATCAAATGTCTCTTCATTATTGCCATTTGGATGTCTAACAATTTTAGCAATGTAATCCCTAAACTTCAAGTCTCTGTGCATCACTCCAAGATTTCTCATTTATTCCACTTCCTTCAAAATTTCTCCATTAATTGGTATACTCTGCACCCCAACCTAGCCTACCAAATTTCAAGATCTTGCACTTTACAACATTAAACTGACAACTCCACACACAGTCTATTAAGATCCTCCAAGGCCACAACATCTGCTCCAATCCTCATAGTTCTTCCCAATTTTCAGCAAATAACTACATATCTCCAGGGACAATGACACTGGGAGTGTCATTACTGTACAAGTAATGGTCCCAAAACATATCCCTCTGCCACTCCACTAGTGATCGTCCACTTTTATGATACCACTCCTCCATACACAACTAGCTGATATCTGACAGTAAACCAGCTGACTAGCCTTATCTAATCCTATCTTTTCAATTCAGCTACCAGCTTCATGTGGCAGTCTATCAAAAGCCTTTGAAAAATACAAGTACATCACTGTGCATCCATTTCTGAATTCCAGTCCTTATCAATTTCTCTAACATCTTAACTCCAGACACACATAAATTGGACTATAGGTTGTAGCCTGTCTGATCTACTCCTTTGTAAAGTGGAACAATTGTTCCTATCTTCCATTCCTTTGGGACTTTCCCTGTTGCAAGACTCATTAAAAAGGTGTGCCAATGGTGCAATTAATTCCCTACAGCATTCTTTCAAGACACATAGCAATCCATTGTCAAGTCCTACTGCCTTGTTAACATCAAGTTTACTTAATTCTTTATATACCTCCTACTCATTTACCATAATCTCTCCTCCACCATACCCTCTACACTCCAGCTTCTCATAATGTCACTTTCACGAGGATGAAATACACTGATTAACTGCTCATTGAATATTTCAACTATATCTTCTGCATTGGTTACCAATCTGCCAGTCTCATCAACTAACATTATCCTCATTTCATAATCATTTTTTCTTCTCTTGCCACATCAAAAGAACTCCCTAGAATTTTTCTCAGCTTGATTGGCTAATTTCTCTTCATATTGCACTTTTGCTGCCTTTACCAACTGTCTTCTGCCTGGCCTGCTCTTTGTACTCTTTATGCAACTGAATATTACAAGCATTCATCTTGTGTCACCTTCCTCCATATTTCATGCTTAATCTCTTCATTCATCACTTTCACTACAACCTTATTTGGCCTTTTCGCCTTTGAAATCTACTCAGACACTGCTGCTGTTAAATAGCTCTTGATCAATTACAAGCATTCATCTTGTGTCACCTTCCTCCATATTTCATGCTTAATCTCTTCATTCATCACTTTCACTACAACCTTATTTGGCCTTTTCGCCTTTGAAATCTACTCAGACACTGCTGCTGTTAAATAGCTCTTGATCAATGCTTAAGCAAAATCTGTCTCCTTTCCACTTATCTCCTCTTTCTAACCTATAACTCCTGATTGTTTCCTAAGCTTTTCATAATCATCAGCCTTGTAGTTCCACATATATCCAATCTTCACAGAAGTTCTAATATGACTGGTTACAACCCAGGTGATCACTTCATGGTGACTCACCAACTAGGGGAAGATTAGACACTCCATGCATATCATCTGAAGATATAACCAGATCTAACACTTCACGCCTGGGTGCCCTCTGTTACATATTGCTTAAGGCTGCTTGCTGTCCCTTAAGAATTCTAGAAATTCATTCTCCTTATTCCCTAATGCTATCTCTTCACCAATCAATACTATCATAATTGAAATCACTCATAATGATCACCCTTCATGTGCTAACTAAGTCAAGTTGCCTATACATTTTTGTCTCCACACTCCCCAGCCTGTAGCAATACCCAACCAGATACGAGGGCTTCCGAAAAACAAGGTAACAGTTTTTGTTTGTTTGTTTTTTTCTCTTGAGGATGTTTAATAATAGGAAGTTGAAATTATACACGAAGAAATAAGTGAACATGCACTACTTCACAAAGTCTTCAAATTTATTGATGCACCTGAGCCAACAATAGATCAGTTTATCAATACCAGTACTGAAGAAGTGTGTGCCCACACCCAGTAACCAACATTGCACTGACTGATGAACTTCCTCTCTGTGGTAAAATAACTTCTGGAAAGGTGTTTCTTGAGGAGGCCAAATAAATGGAAGTGTGAAGGTGCTAAGTCTGGACTGTACTGGGGGGGGGGGGGGGGAATATTGCAGAGTTTCCCAACAATTACAGTACAACCACTCACAAGTGGTGTGCATAGTGTTTGGAGTAGTGTTGTCATGCACAAAAATCACACTGATTGTCAGGAGTCCAGGTCGAATGTTGGCTTCGAGTTTGTCCAACATTGCACAATAAAGCTCTGCATTGATTGTTCATTCCTTCAACAAGAAGTCCACAGAATACCTTGGTGGTCCCAAAACACTGTGGCCGTGACTTTTTGGACAGTAGGACTGTTTTGAACATTTTGCACACAGGAGATTGTGGATGTTTCCAGGTCACAGTGTCTTGTGTGCTCTTTGGGGTAAAATTGATGAACGCACGTTTATCTCCTGTGACTAGGCAAGCCAGTGAGAAAATCCTCACCTTTGTCACTGTATCGCAACACATTCTCCAGATGCATCCCTGTGGCATGTTGCTTTATGCTCTTCTGACGATTGTTTGCCAGCAGGAGAACACTTTTTGAAAGCCAAGGACATCATGAACAATTTCATAAACAGTGGACTTACTCAATTTCACCGACCAGTCTTCAAGAAAGATGCCCTTAATGTGCAAAATGTTGTCTTCTGTCTTACTGAATGAAGGCCTGCCCACTAACTGTCGATCTTCAATGTCATCACGACTCACTTTAAATTCACTGTCCTAAAAACACACCTGCTTCTTTGACATCAACTTTTCGCCATAGTTGAGGCAACAGTAGTGTGGGCACTACTGTCGCCTCATAGCTAATTACAGTTGCAAGATGGCAGCTACCATATGAGTGTGGTCCAAAACAGGTGTCCCTGAAGTTATTCATATTTTGGAAGCAAAAAGGGTTTAATCAAGTGACATTCACCATGAACTGACAACTTGATTAAATCCTTTTTGCTTCCAAAATATGAATAACTTCAGGGACACCTGTTTTGGACTACACTCATATGGTAGCTGCCATCTTGCAACTGTAATTAGCTATGAGGCGACAGTAGTGCCCACACTACAATGGCAATCTTTTTGAATGTTATTAACAAGTCTATCTCTCCACTGTGTGTTATCTCATTCCCTTTCAATATTATTAAGAAAGAAAAAAAATGCTACCTTACTTTTCAGAAACCCCTTTTATCTCATTCTATCAACCTCCACCTCACACCATACTGTTTCAAACCACTGCCACTTTTATCCCCTTGTATCTCAACTTTGTGCAGATATAATTTCCCATCTATCATAGCACCCCCCCCCCACATTCCTATCTACAGAAAGAAAGCATTATATCTTTACATTTCTATTCCAGTCAAGATATCTATTTTACTTATTTTTAGCAAATAAACTGAATCAATGCAACAATTTTATCTCCCTTATTTCTGATATTCATAATTAATTATAAACATAATTCATTTCTTGGTCTATAACCAGTTCTACCCATGCTTCTCCTCATCTGCAACTTCTCCACACTTGATGCTATCTGCTCACCCTTACTCTTTGTCTCATATACTCCTTCCTGACTCAACTACCCTCATGTATCACATCCCAGGCTGTTTCTTTCCTACTGTATGCTATCCCCATGCATGCATTCATTACTGCTCTAAGAATCCACTCTCCTTACATTGTGGATCCCTGATCTCCACGGTCCACCCTGTTTTCCTGTCCGACTTGCATTCCTGTTCTCATCTACATTCATGCTGGTCTCACCTAGTCCACTGTCCTGCTCATTTACATCAGCAAAGTGTCAGAATTCTGCTGATACTTGATTATTACACTTCCTCCCATGCATGTCTGGTTGGCCGAATGGTTAGCATATCTGCTCTCCATCCAACAAGTTCAGGATTTAAATCTTGCCATGGGCATGGATGTTTGTGATTGGGTTTAGGTGAATTTCATTGCTGTGCTTATCAGAGGCCCGAAGTGGCTTGAAAAAAGTTATGTTTGGTCTTTAGAGCACGGTTTCCAAACTATGTAAAACATAAAAAATACAAAAAACATAAAACTGATAAAAACAGGAAAAAAAATAGCCTATCCATATGACAGAAAACTAGCTGGGGCTCATACAGGAATGTATTTATGGCTTTGATCAGAACTTCTTAGTTTGTTATAGTATAGCAGTGTTTGCTACAGCGAGGGCCAACTGTATTAACAAGCAAGTTAACAAATTCATAATATACCGAGAAAAAAACAGAACACATCTTCTGGTCAGTGATGAGGTATGCTTATAATGAATGAAGGCAAAATCTACTGAAATTGAATTAATTGGTCATATAAGGAAATTACAAAAAGTGTTTTTCATTGAAACTTTCTTTCTAATTCCACAACCAAACGGGCCAAGAATATGTTCTACAGATAGGCACATAAACATATATATGCCTGTTTGTAGAATCACAAATACTGGAGAATACAGAAAGTCTGGAAAACAAGGCTAATGTGCAGAGGAGACTAGTTGGGTAAGCTAAGGAAAATGGCAGAGCAAATGCAGAATTGGAGGATGGATTGATACTTTATTCAAGACACAAAACCAACTAACATGCAAGTTATTCAAACTGCCTTCTAATTATGTCAATCTTTTGCCTGAAAATCATTCTAAATATATAAATCTTGCACATAAACATTTGAGTCAACTGGAAGCAGAAAGGCTATTCCCCCCCCCTTTTATAGTCACATCATCACTTCAAGCCCTTTACCACATAATGCTAAAAGTAACAGTCACCTTTATGCATTTCACTTAGAAGTTAATTAAAAAAAAAACAAACAGAATTTCTTCTTGCATATTTGTGTTTCAAAGAAATACTAGTTTTATGCAGTTGCTGTTAGCTGCTATTTTCTTTCACCTAGATGTATACTGCTTGGAAAGAAGTCAACAAATACCACTGAAGAGCAAACAGTCATGGTGCCTACCTTAATAAGATGTACGACTTCCTTTCGCTGCAATGACTGCAGCAATCTTGCAGGGCATACTTTCCACAAAAGTATGATAGTGATCAATGAAAATTTTGGATCATTCTTCCTGTAGGCATATAATAAGGTACTGGATTGTTGTGGGGCAAATTCCTTGACCTCATCTGACACTCCAGTTCATCCAAGAGATGCTCATGTCCACAAACCATGCAATTACAGCAGCAACTTTATGACACGGCGCATTATCCTATCTAAAAGAGACAATGGTCAGTTCTGTAGAAATGCCACAAAGGGGGAAGCATTACACTGTCCAAAAATGTTCAGATACTTCTTGGAGTTCGATGTTCGTGGCACCACAAATAGAGGTCCAAAGCCAAACCAGGAAAAATAGGACCATACCACCACGCTGCAACTTCCGAGTTTCATAGTTGGGTTACACACTCTGGTAAGAGAAATTCCCTGGGTATCCACTTCCCTTGTCCATCTGCTTGGTAGAGGGTGTAGTGTGATTTATCACTCCACAACAGCTTTCCAAGCTTCCACATCCCACTGTACATGCTCATTTGCACCACTGAAGACTATGCTGCATGTTGGTTTGGGAAACATGGGGTTTGCATACTGTGGTCCTACCATGGAAATCCATGTTGTTACCCTCAGTTCTGAATGTGCAAATTCATATTCCAGTTCATGACCAGAACTCCACATTCATTCCCCACGAATGGTGGTTTTTACATATTATCCTTTGTAGCATCATACGGTCACCTCTGATGTCATCAACTACATTTGCAGATGACTCCCTGCGCATCCATCTCAGTATGGTATCACTGATCGTTGAACTGGGATGGCCCAATTTGTTAACAATTTGCCAAGAAGATAGGCTTACAACATGGCATCCTATCAGAACGCCTCTTTCAAACCCCATCAGTCCCCTCCTCGAAGCCATTTCACCTAGATGCAGTCGTACTGACTTGGGAGCATTATATTCCTCCAATTTACACTGGCTACAAACATCGTTAAAAGGCACAACGTACCTTGCCCATGGAGGTGTCTATTGACTTCTTTCCAAGCAGTGGAAAGATAAATAAGATACATGAGGAACCTGATTTTCTATTATAAGCATGAATCATGCCTGAGATTCAACTATCATTTTAGTCCCCCCCCATACTTTTAACAGTTGTTTTTATAACATAAACCTTCAAATACAAAACCAGCATAAAAAAAAACAGTTGCTTTTATTCAAAAGGTATTCACAAAAAAAAAAAAAAAAAAAAATGATTCATTCACAGACCACTTTAACTGTACAGTCATCATTACAGAAATAATTTCACCATAAATATTTTACAAATTCATTGTCTCTTTATTCCTCAATTTTCTGTTCAGAAATTATTTCGACACTATAAATTAATTTTGTTTGTACAAACACCTTTGTGATGCACTAGCATAGCATACCAAATTTAGAATAGCCAAGTCAAACTGTTTAGTAACAGATTGCAAAATTTAATTTTAAAGCTTTAATATGCCTCTCCACAATATGCAGATAATAAGAATGAATTTTATATCAAAACATCTTAAAATAATGAAAATCAAAACACATGTAGCTTTTAAACAATATAGACAGCAGTTCAAAAAATTGCTGTAGTTGAATTTTAGAGAAATATTTTGACCTGATTATTTCATTTAAATATGTATTTGAACAAAGTTCAGAAGGCTGGTTTATGGAATAAATATTAGATGCATGAAGATGCACCAGCTGTTTCATGCAACTAATATTTATAACAGCATTGTATTATACTGAATACCTAAATATATTTTTAAACTAATTTATTTTTAATATTTTTTTTTACTAACATACAGATATTACAAAATTTTATCAATAGGAGAAGACCTAAGTTATAATATAAATAGTAATTTACCTTGAAGCCTGTAGACTGCATTTCTCATTGATCTGATCACACATTACTTTCACCGCAGTTTGTTATCATCACATACTGCTTTCAAATTATATAAAGCTTAAATAAAAAATAAATTATAAAAAAAATTTTCATATTCAACTTGTTACCAACCTATCATGTTTAAATGAATTTCTAATTAGGGTATTGAGTGATTGTCAGGAACATTTCAACAAAACTGAACGCGTACAAGAGAGTTCTCTCAAGATGCCAGAATTATCTTCTGAGTATAGGTGACCATATTTTCTTCATGTTGAAAATCTTAATCTCGATCCATGTTAGGGCAAATGAAAGGATGGCGCAGCTACATTGTGCATAACGAAACTGTTCATGAAACTGTCTTTCAGTTATCAAAGGTACAAAAGTTGAGTTCCTCACAAACTATACATCTGGAGTCTGGGAAATTGTGTACAGTGGAAATTCTACAAATTTACAACTACATGGAGTTTGGTTCATGTCAGTGCCATTTAGCTTTTTGAGCAAAGATGTCTGCTCGAAGGTTTTGTGCAAAACAGATACCCAGTATCTGGAAATAATAATGACAGGTAATAAATATATAATCAAAATCATCAAGAAAATAATATTTTTATACTAAATAATAAGAAAAATAATAAATAAACTTAAAATGATATATTGTATATGGAAACTAACTACACTATGACAGTACAGCATACTCAAACTACTGGATATTTACTTACATGTGAGGGGAGAAATATAAATATCCTTCCAACTATCATCAAATCCCTGATATGTACCCTTGTAGGGTACATATCAGAGATTTCATGCAGGATCAGTTCCTGCACAAAAAAGTGTTATTGCTAACTTCCTACTGACAATTTTTCTTCAAATTAGTCTGTTATTCATGACTTCAATACTGTCAAGATCTCGTACTTTAGTCTTCTAAGGTATTTCTTACTGCATCAGTTCATCTCATTCTTTATCTTCCTATGGGTCTTTTCTGCTATCAAACACCTTTTTTTTTTGCTAATCCTTCCTGCCCATGGTATTTAAGTGACCATAACACCTGAGAGCAGCTCTGCTCTGAAAGTTTTTTTCATTTGGTTATACTACAAATTATAGTATAACCAAGTTATACTACTAAAGATGCCAAGAAAATTATATTTTGGTTTCATCCTTTATCCACGTGTGAGTAAACAAAGTTTGCATGTGAAGTTACTTCACATGCAAACTTTTACTTTGGACAATCAGGACATTCTGTCAAGAAAATACTATAGCAGCATCTATCTTATATCAACAATAAAAGCTTGGCAAGTCTGGTATAGTGCAAGATGGAGACTGATCACAGAATCTTTTGGTGTAAGATTTATTTATTACACCACTGCCATTTCAAATTTGAAAGCTTGTTCAAAGAGTGGGTGCTGAAGTGCTATTACACTGCCTTAACTTAAACTGCAGTAACTACCTTGAACTAAATTTTGTTTTACTCTTATCCTTATTAGAAAAACAGTAAATTTTGTTTGATCACAATTTGCTATCCACTATACCATATTATGCTAGTGTGTGCTGCTTGTTATCTCTTGAAATCTATTGTTATTCAACCTTGTTGAATTGACTGTTTGTTAATCTGTTATATTCAGATCAAAATATTTGATTTTATAGTGTTATTAAATTTCTTGTGTCGACATGTTTCAATGTGTTTCACCATGTCACAAGTGCTATTAAAAACTCGTTTCCTACTCTGCTGTTCAGATTTCCAACAAGGACCAACTTCTTTATGTCAGCTACCTCCCCTAATGATTTCAAAAATTTTTCTAGTGCAACCTTCTGTGGGACCACAGACAAAAACAAGTCTTACAGTCCAATCCTCCATTCTGATTTACCAACATCATTACCTGGTATTGTCTGGCCAAACATTCAAGATTATCCCTGTGTTTAGTTTCAAGTAATATAGCTATTTCTTTCCCTGGTTATTGCCTAAATATAACATCTTGTATGTAGAAGAATGTCACCTGTCTGTTTGAGTAATACTGATTACATCATTGTCGTACTTCTGCAATTCTTTTACTAGTTCCAGTTTTACAATTGATGGTGCCTATCCTAAATTCTGCTATGCTGAATTGAATTGGAATTTGTTTTGATAACCGACTTTTCACTGTTTGCTCTGGTAGTTTCCTAATGAAAATAGCAAGGGCCTTATTTACTTGAGTGGTACTCTAGCAGTCACAAAATTATCATGGTGTATCATTTGAACAATTTGGATGGCTAAATCCCAAACTGCCAGCTCATCGTTATTCCTTTAATATCTAGGCATATATCTTCTAATGGGATGGACCACAAGGTGAGGATTAGCATTAGGTCAGAAGCCCTGACAAGTTCCATGTATCCCTTAAAGTGCTATATGGAGGTCTTTTCCCAGCAATCTAGCTATTGAAGACTATGTCAAATGCCAAGTTACTGTTAATTATCTAGAATATTCCCTTGACTACTCATTCAAGCTCTGCATGATACTGCACTTAAGAGGAAATATTTGAACTGTTAATTAAAAATTTCACAAAAAAGATCTTCTACAGCAGTTATCAGCTACCATTTACAAATAATCAGAGCACGACAAATATGCTGGCCCACTTGCACATGGTAAGTAGATTTTGGCAGTTGACAAGTAGCTGACAAATCTATTTAATTTAAAAAAACAATATCTTTAACATGTCATAATATGTCAAATTCTGCATATAATCATTCTTCTAGTTGTCACACATTGAAAGAACTTGGAAGTTTTTCCCCTGACTGAATAACTGCTACTCATAATGCACTCTTTGTTCTTACCAGAGTTACCTTCCTAGCCTGGTCTTTATTACTCATGTAACTCACTGCTGTTTCCCTCTTTATACTGTCTCTATTATATCTCTTCCTTCCATTTCTGGACTGCATGGTTAATCTTATTATTCATCCATTGCTAATGTTAAAGAGTTCTCAACCTATGTTCCAAGAAGCAATGATCTCCTTTCTACCTACCTTATCACAAGCTACCAATCAAAGCTCTTTGTGAGCTTTCCATAAACAATAGGCAAAAATTACAAGAGCAGTATGAAACAACACTAAGATTGGTGCAGAAATAATTCACTGTATTTATCTAGCCTTAGAGGGTATCTTCATTTTTCAGAATGAAAAAAGAATTAACATCCATCCTATCAAGATGCCCTCTAAGGCTAGATAAATAACATTGTTAATTCAGAGAAATCAACCTAAACATAGTCTTAAAATGACTATCCACCAGATATTAGGTAAATTAATGAAGCAATACTTAATGAGGTTAGGAGTGTTTCATTGTGAAAGCTGATTCTAAAAATAGTTTTTCAGATCTATAGTGATTTCTATGCAGATGTCTTCTTCCATTTAATCCTGTTTAAAGGAGTATCCAGAGCATGGAGCATGTGCCAGTCCTGACTTGCCATACAGATCATTGCAAATGTAAGATAACAATGCTGTGTATCTCAGGTTCAAGCAGATGCTAATAGATCTACTGGCATGTTCAAAGTAGGCCAAGTTGCAGACATGAGGAACTGTATATATACCCAGTATACATACAGTTCCTATACATACTGCACACATACCTAGTTATGTGCAACAGGATGAGATGTCATCCCTTGGATAACAGATGGTCAATAGATGAACGTGTGGTTTGAAAGTGGCAATGAAGAACTTTAGCAACAACTGTTTTCAAATACAGTGCATTTAAACAGCCAATATCCAAAACGAAATTATTTCAGGAAACCTACAAAACATAAGCCTATAACAACCATCAATCCCATTGCAGCATCTTTAAAGCACTTACAAAACCAAGGCTATTTGTTTTAATGGCAGAGTCCTTACCACAGAATTCAGTTACTTTTACAACACTTTTTTAGCCAATTGCTACAACCCCCATAAAACAGACAAAAGACAGCATCTTTTCCCCCATATCTCCCACATCTGACATTCAACTACAACAAACCATTCCATATCTGGAGTACATTTGAAAAGGCAGTTTAAAGTTCTTTATTCAGCTGAAACCCTCATCCATTCTTCAATGGAGAATTCTCATCTCTAGAGTGTATAAAGTTCCTTGTGGTAGCAAACAGCCCACTTTGCTGACACCAGTAGATTTGCTAATATCTACTTTGAACATATATTAGCATATATTATATTTGAAACTATATTAGCAATTGTATGTATGGCAAGTCAGGCAGATTATATTCTGGATACTTTTATGCAGGATTAAATGGAAGAAGACAACTGTGAGACACTTAAGTCACTAAGTCAGAGAGAATTTTTATTATCAGCATCAGTTATGAAACACTCCCCTAACCCCAATAAGTGACTGCAATTCACCTGAGATGTGGAAGAAAGCCATTCTAAGATCACAAACCTTCTGTACACACAAACCACCCAAATGAAAAAAAAAAAAAATTTTTTTGCAGCAATCTAGACGAGTGCTGCACATTTTATCCCACCTATGATTTGATCACTGATTGAAGAGAGCAAAGAGATATGTAACTCAAAATTTCTTCTGTTCTTCTGATATGGTTTATACTGTACAGAAACTACTGGAATCATACTAACATTTTCTGATGCAATGATTAAAATTCAAGATTCACAGTTCTCATGTGTTCTCTGTTAAATACTACATAAGGCATTTGCTGATCAAAAATCTTAAGTCCACTATCCTTACTCCTAGATGCTCTCTTCATTCCATTCTACGAGTATAATACCATAATTAAAATCAGCTATAATGATCACACTTCAAGCCAATTTACCAATACATGTTCTTGTTATCCTTTAAACATTTAAAGGCCAACACCAATATCCCACTAAACACATGTTCTACCTTGCCATACTACCTCGAAAAACCACTGCTACTATTTTGCCTTTGCATCTCTGAGTCGGAAGTGGGGGGAGGGGGAGCGAAGTCCATCTTGATGGTGGCCAATATGTGTTTACATATTAATCTAAATGCATGAAATAGAAGTGTCCTCTGAAATTGATATAACATTTGGATAGAATTAAAAAAAAAAAGGATTTGATGCATAAATTATCTGATATTATTTTGACACCTCCAGGGAGTCCAAAGACTCATCGAGGGAGGACACCTGCTCTATAAAATCTGTCTCCACCACTCAATCCACAAACAGATTTCAACCACACCAACACCATCTACTGCCGACCACCACCACCACCAGTATATCTACTATAATTAAAGATACCAAGAAATTATATTCTTGGTTTAATCCTTTATCCATGTGTAAGCAAACAAGTTTGCACCTGAACTATTTTCAGGACTGGAGACTGGTATGAAAAAGCTAATGGCTTCAAATCACTTGCCTTAGCAACCCATAATGCAAAGCACATCTCCTTGTGGAGATATATAATACTATGCATTATGGGAAAAGTCATTACCCAGACTAGTTTCAACCGTTAATCAGGTCTCATCATGTTGAAGTAATGCATTAGCCACATTTTTGTATACAAGTAGGCAAAATGCCGCAACTCATTATTAAAATACTCTGGATTAGAAAAGGTTGTTGCAAGTTTTTCCACTTGGTTATACTATAAATTAAAGATGCCAAGAAATTATATTATTAGTTTAATCCTTTATCTTAGTGTAAGCAAACAAGTTTGCACCTGAACTATTTTCAGGACTGGGACAACTTGTATAAAGAAACTAATTACTTCACATCACTTGCCCCCAAGTCCTGCAAATAGTTTAGGTGCAAACTGTTTGCTTACACTTGGATAAAGGATTAAACCAATAATATAATTTCTTGGTATCTTTAATTTATAGTATAACCAAGTGGAAAAACTTGCAATAATATCTGATATTTCATCCATATGGTCAAACCTCAGTGGTCTAAAATGATGGAACTGATGATGTTTGCTATACTCCATATTATGAACCTCTAACTTCAATGAAGCCTGGTAAGTCTAAAGTGAATGAAATCCTTTGCCTGTACTTTCATTTTAATAGTCCTAAAATGAAATTTTAGAAATCCTTTGCCTGTTGCTAATCCTGGATATAACCCTCAGCCAATGTTATTAAACCATCAAACTGAAGAAAGTTGTCTGGGAGTGAACTAATTTGAGGGCAAAATCTAATGAGATTTCTTAATGCTCCTTAGAGGAAACGTGCAATATTATGTGACCACAAGCTCTGCCAATTTATGAGAGTAGTAATGATGGGAAAATCTCATTTATGACTGATTATTTATTAAACACATTATTGATAATGTTTTAGTTTTTACCTGCTTATGCATCATGGCAGGCTATTATACACTGCTTGGAAAGAAGTCAATGGAACCCCCCCCCTGCATCCCCCATAGACAAAGTGCATTGTGCAATGTAATAGTCACATGTTTATGGCTGGTATAAACTGGCGGAATATGATGCTCTCAAATTAGTGCAACTGTGTCCAGGTGAATGGCTGAGAGAAGGAAACTGATGGAGTTTGAAATGATGGAGTTTGATGCAGGCCTGTTCAACAAACTGGACCATCCCAAGTCAACAATCAATGATACCACACTGAGATGGAAATGATGAAGGAAGTCAAGTGCAAGTGCTACCAGCAGTAGACAACCCATCACACTCACCAGATGTGACTGTAGGGCACTATGAGGGATAATAGCATTTAAATATAAAAACTACCATTCATCGGCTAACACACTGAATGTAAGGATCTGGAACACAAACCTGCACAAAAACATTTAGAACTGAAGCTCACAAGATGGGTTTACATGGTGAAACCGCAATATGCAAGCCCCATGTTAACCAAACTAACATGCAGTCATCTTTAGTGGTGCAGAGCATGTACAGTGGGATATGGAAGCTTGGAAAGCTGTGTTATAGAGTAATGAATCATGCTACACTCTCTGCCAAGCAGACAGATGGGTGTGGTGGATGCCTAGGAAACATCTCTTATCAGAGTATGTAACCCCAACTACGAAATTTGGAGGTGGTGGTGTGATCCTGTTTTTCCTAGTTTGGCTTAGGACATCTTTTTGTGGTGGCACAAACACTGAACTCTGAGACATATCCAAACATTTTGAACAATGCAATGCTTTCTACTTCATGGTGTTTCTACAAAACTGACCATTGTCTCTTTCAGCAAGGCAATGCATCGTGTCATAAGGCTGCTGCAATGGTGGTTTGTGGACATAACTTGACTGGCTTCCACAGATCCCTGATCTCACCCCTCCTGAACATATGTGTGATGAACTGGAGCATCAGATGAGGTCAAGGGACGTCTACCCCACAAGAGTCCAGGAGCTCATTGCATGCATAGAGGAAGATAGTCCAAAGTTCCCATTGATCACTATCATACACTTGTGGAAAGTATGATCTCAATCACTGCAGCTAAAGGAGGTCCTACATCTTATTAGGGTGGGTGTCATGGTTGTTTGTTCCTCACACTATAGTATCCATTGACTTCTTTTCAAGCCATGTATTATAACTCACAAATTGATTGAGTTTGTAACTCATTTTAATTCATATATAATTCCAATTATGATTTCATTACACACTTATATTTGCAGACATTCGCTTAAAAAAAAAAAACTTTGTGCTCAACATTAATGAATGTTTTTTTAATGGAGTTATTTTGAACGAAATATAAAGTGCCTTGTGGGGCAACCAATTACTTTTATTCAGATACACATTTTAAATCAATCAGCTGACTTACACATTAAACAATCTTATAAAAAACTGGAAAGAAACTGATATAACACATTAAACATATTATCCCCCCCCCACACACATACACTACACTACTTATTTATAGTAATGAAATGCAGTTTTCTTTTCATCTTCAAAGAAGAATATAATATGATTTACATAACTTTCTAGTTATCAAAACAGTCCATATCTTTGTTACGAAATACGACAAACTTCAGGCTTGGGGGCAAGAACTTTCATGAACTACACTTAATTTCAGTCAACATACATAAAGAAGTTATCATTCTTTTACTTAAATAGCCTGAAACTGTATAGACAAACAAGTTTTATTACCTGAAAATTTATTTTACACACTATTTTGTCCTACCTGTATGAGAGAGAGAGAGAGTGCCATTAAGTTTTAACCAGCAGTTGGAAGCTGGTGCACACCTGGGCAAACATTTTGGTAGCAGCACATTTGATTCAAGACTAAGATGAGTTTTCTTCTATTACTGCAGATAAGAAGGAAACTATACATACTGGCCACAGAATTAGAAACATATTTTATGTATTGGCATCTGGGTGCCAATACTGATCCTTTCCAATACTGACCCTGTTGTGCATAGTTCAGTGAGATATGGTTAGAAACAGGTAACAGCCTTCATTAAATGCTTTAGTCAATTGCTGCACACAGGAAGCGCTGTTTGTCTGAATAAGCCTTCTCAGACAACAGCAATCTCATTCCTGACAGACTGTCTTAGGACCACTTTTATGCCTCTTAGACAAGCAATGTAGATTATTTTTCCGCTGATTAAACAACTGGGATATATCTCACTGTTTGAGAAACCAGTCAACTCTGTTTTCAAAATCATGGCTCTGGCCAAATGGGCACATACCTTTACTGAACTCTGAAAAATCCTTTGTTTTTCCCATTGTGGTCAACACTGTTGATTACTGACCAGCACCATTCTTGAATAGTTGCCTAGAACATGTGACCAAGTATTTTGCATATATGCTGCATAAGTGACGTTTATGTATATTTGCATAAAGGTTTTGAATTCAGTGGCCAGTATGCATATAATCAGACAGAAAGAAGAATTGATTTTGTCAAAATGAAAGATTGCTTAAAAACTGTCAAGCCAACAAAGTTTATTTAAGCATTTTCACCTTAAGGATAATTTTCTGAGACTGAGTTTTTTTTTTTTTTTTTTTTTGCCAAGATGTTTACACTGATATCTACTGAGCTAGGACAAGAATATTCCTTTCAGTTTAAGGAAGGAGATAATTTGGGAAGGTCAGGAATCAGAGTAAGATGGTTCTTATTTTGGAATTGACTATTTTGAATATATTGGAAAGCCAAAGAACTCCTAGAAAGGATTAGCAAAGGAATTTGTTTATCTGTTTTGCTGTTAGAAAACTAGCATTTGTTTTAAAGTAAATAAATATATTGGAAAGAAGCCAAATAATACTTGTGAAACTGTTTTGGTGTGGAAACACACAAACAGGGAGATATATATATATAAATAAAATACATATACATTTTCAATTTTTACAACCTACCTGTGCAAAGGCAATGGCCAGCACCACCCCTGCAAGAGGAAGCAAATTTCTTTCTACCCACTCCTCACCTGACTGTACACAGCCTCTTTCGAAGATGACACGAGAGCGATCTCGCTCCTGAGAACCATTAAAAGTTTCACAATGAAACAAAAATCAAAACTAAAAGTTATAAATAAACATACAAACTTACCTGATGTTTTCCAAATGATAATCTTGTGATGTCTAAAGTTTAGAAACATGCTATATTTATTAGTATGCCAAAGAAAGGACATGGTAGTGATATGTGCATGGCAAAATTTGAAAATTACCTCTCAACTTCTCTTACTGAAAGTGTGAAATAAATTTTATCTCCCAAAACAGCACTTTATTTCAATGGTACCTTACAGTATTTTTGCTAAAACTTTATACACATGACCATGTGCTTAACTGCATGTGTATATACGGTGTAGATGTAAATTCATCACC
Source organism: Typopeltis vanoorti (assembly GCF_054136105.1). Classification (NCBI taxonomy): domain Eukaryota; kingdom Metazoa; phylum Arthropoda; class Arachnida; order Uropygi; family Thelyphonidae; genus Typopeltis; species Typopeltis vanoorti. Next base: position 144,116,966 of record NC_143549.1, read on the forward strand.
ATCAATGTACCTAGCCTAGCCATAAACACTGTTACAACTTGAACAGCACATAAATCTTTAATCTATCAGTAAATCATTTACAGCTTTTAGCAGCACTCAATGTTCAAAGGGCCCTCTTTTGCCTTCACGCATGCCTGAAGTCTGTGAGGCCACATATCGATGACGGTATGCACAACATCCAATGGAAATGCTACCACTGCTTGCTCAAAATCCACATTCAGGATGGTGATGCTGGGGTGTGGTTTATGGGGTCAAGCAAATTTGCCTCCAACTACTGTTGCGTAGTCCTAGTCTTGTGTGTATGGGCTGAGTCCTATTGGAAGGTTCCACTGAACAACAGGTGTTGTTCAGGGGGCCATACCACAGGTTCCAGCATGGTGTCTTGATACACTTTGGAAGAGGTTTTAACCTCTTTCTCACAGAAATGCAACTTGGATATAGTTCGCCCACCGATTTGAGGTCCCTCAACACTTCTGCGCATCTCAGAAAAAGGAGAATCCATTCCGATAATAGGGTAATCAGTCCGTATAGTGGGATGAGTTGTTTATTATTACCGGTCAGAAAAGTAACTCCTCTTTTATGATTATTGTAGTTACCTATGTTGCTTGTATAACAGTTGGAAAATTTTACCTATAAAGCACGTGATTTCGCATGTTGGCGACCAATTCGGATGTCCTTCATTTCTTTCTCCCCTTCAGCATGAATTAACTATTCTTGAAAAGACGCGAAGCAGGGACCTACAAACGGTGGGCGAACTATACCCCCAAAACAAAATCATCACTGACAAGGGGGTGATGATCTCTCTGAATCTGTGTGCTATGTCACATGCTGTGCGACCATTCAGGGCATATAACCGATCATTTTGGTGGGTAAACAACTCTTCAACAGTGAAAATCTTCTCATCCGAGAAGAGGATATCTTTATGCATGTTGTTCGTGTACTACTGGAGAAGTACCTTTGATTTTACCTCCCTCTGCTGCATAAATTATTGTGTTAGGAAATGTCAGTAGAATGAAGATAGGCCTCTTGCACCCAGATCATCAGTTAGTACAGGACATCATTCTCTGTGAAATCTTCATCTCTCATGACATCACTTTCTGCATTCTCATAGGATTATTGCAGAGGCATGCCTTCACATCCCTCACAAGCTGTTGTGCCCTAACCCATTTGGTCGACCTGTTCTTTGGCAGTCAGATATGTCTTCGGTATTATTATAATGGTCAAAAGTCTGATACACAAACATCCTACTGATCCCCAATTTTTTTAGTGCTATTACAACTACACACTTCTCATAATTTCTTCACAGAGTGTTAGCCTGTACAGTTCTAGGCAGTTCTCTCTCTCTACTGATAAATATGTGAATGTTGGCTGCATGCTGTGGAACTGGGACACAGTGGAAACAATGGAACTGGGCTCATGCAATCCTGTGAGCAGTGCAGGGCATGCAGATGTTTTAACAGTATTTATGGCAAGAGTGTGTATATAAGTAAAATTAATACTTTCTTCATCTCATACGTAGCTGAAACATAAGCAATTGTGTGCCATAGGTGACTTAAAATAATTTTAGAATTACTTTCATGGAAAATTTTCAAACTCAGAAAACAATGTAATTTCAATGTTTGGATAATATCCCAAGAATATCACAACTAGACTTCAAAGCTGAAGATGGGTTGCTAATTCTGCATTAGCCAGTAAAAGTTGGAAGTTAAGTCACAAGAGAGAATCAAATACTCTAGAACAGGGGTCGGCAACCTTTTCAGACTAGCGGGCCACATTCAACTTTTATTTTTAATAATCGGGCCGCAAGCGTTTAAGAGAAAATAGCGAGTGAAAAAAATACTCAAGATATCAATTTTTATTATATCAATCTTAAAAAAAAAAAATACAAATATTTGAAGTACGAAATATGAAACAAGCATGAAAATTAAACTGAACGAAAAATTATTATCACGCAAAAACCAAGTAATATAGTTTTATGCATCACAATATGTGTCTCTCTCTCTGCTTAATGTGACTTGTGATTGTTTTCCCTTAGCCAAATTATCTAGATCCACTTTATAACTTGAGGTGCAAATTTGCAGATGCAAACATTCATCAGTCAGTCGTGAAGAAAATTTATTTCTTCTAAAACTCATGACAGAAAATGCTTGTTTGCAAATGTGCTTCCAAATGCGACTATCATCTTCTTTGCGAAACTGATTAATCCTTCAAATTTTTTGGTAAGCATTGATAAATTTTTTGGATATTTTCTAACGAAAATGCATTCTTTAATATTTCGTTGTGTTGCAATTCCAAAACTTCCATCAGTAGTCGGTTTGGTAGGTCATCAATGTTGACATTAAAAGGATTCAATATCCACAAATCTTATTTTGTGTAAATCTTCAATAATACCAACAAAAGTTCCCTTTTGTGTTTGCCATCCAACTGCAGATGCTGATTTGCAACATATATAATCATGTAGATTTTCTTCCATCATATATTTCTTCAACAGACATAGTTTGCCTTCAAAAGCTTTTATGTCAGAAAACAGTTCTGATAGTAAATTACCTTGGCCCTGCAGGTTCAAATTAAGTTCATTAAGGTAGTCTACCATAAATGCAAGAGACATAATCCATCTTTTATTCGATAGTTGTGGGACAGTATTTTCATGTTCCGTCATGAAAATATCTATTTCTTCACGTAAATTAAAAAATATTTTTAGCACAGCACCTCTACTTAACCATCTAGCACTTGACTAGTAGATAATGTTTTGACCCATTGCGTACTGTCTACAGTAGAAGATCAATTCAGTGATGACTATTGTCTGTATAAGCAGGACAATACTATCTGCCATAAAGCAAGATCTGTGAGGGAATTGTTTGTGGACAATAACATTCCAGAAATGGACTGGCTGGCCCAGAGCCCTGACCTGCATTCTATAGAACACCTTTGGGATGAATTAGAATGCTGACTCCACACCCCAAAGACCCACATCACGAACTGCTCTGACTACAGCTCTTCAGAAAAAATGGGCTGCCATTCCTCCAGAGACATTCTGACACCTGGTAGAAAGTCTTCCCAGCAGAGTTAGAGCTGTCATAAAAGCAAAGGGTGGCCCTACCCAGTATTAATGTTCACTACTAGAAAGTGTGTCACAGGAAAAGTCTGATTGCAGTTTCGGGTAGGTGTCAAGATACTTTTGATCAGATAGTGTATATAGCATAGCAAGACTGTTGGTTGGTGTGTGTGTGTGTGTAGCAGTTGTGGGGAGGGGGGGGGGGGAACAAATGTGACTTCATAAGGTAAGGGATTTCTCTGAGTGGTACAGTGGTAAATATTATTATTATTATTATTACATGACACCTCCAGGGAGTCCAAAGACTCATCGAAGGAAGGCACCTACTCTACAACTCTCCATCTCGACCACTCAATCCACCAACTATAACAATCTCCATTTACACCAATGCCATCTACCACCACTAGAATTTTCACTGACAATCACAAACATCCATGTCCACAGCAGGATTTAAACCTGCAGCCTTTTGGCTGGAGAGCAGATACGCTAACCACTCGGCCAACCAGACCAGCAAACCTGATGACATTTGAATTTTTAGGCTAATATATTTTTTTTTTTATTAGTTTTGAAAAAATTTTTAATAAAGGAGGAGTGTGAGAGGGGAAGAAGATTTTGTTGACAGTTTGGCAAGTTTGTAGATAGGACTGTCTGTGCTATCATATAATTGAAGTGAGTAAAGATATAACTTAATATTTATAACACTTTCTTCCGAGATTTTGTGGGATCAAGGGCATTCATTTTCTGTTACATTGTTTGATCCACTGCTTGGTTTATAACAATTTTGTTGTATAATTAGTTTTCTGTGACTGCTATTTCCTTTGATAGAATGTTGCTCCATATTTCTTTCTGAGCAACATTCTTCTAATAAGTTGGGTTCATCAGAATCCTGATGTCAACCCAAAGTAACATATTTCGAATGAATTGGAATGCCAAATGCAGGCTAAACAGGGGATTAATGACAGCACATTAACACAGACATGTTGTGGAGTAGTCCAAAATAGTTGGACCATTATCAAAAATTGGGACCAAAGGAAAGCACATGTTAATGAGGAATGTACAATTTAAGTTTCTCTGAAATATAGTTCTATCCTAATACTTCAATCTAGCTTATATCCTATCTTGAAGAGTGATGCTAGGACTAGTTATTGATTTATTCTTGTTACAGCTTTAAATTGTTTCCATTAGTCTACAGTATTTTGTACTGTAATAAGTGCTCATGCACTCCTAATATGTTGGTTTGAATTCAATAACATATGAACTGCTTAATAACCTACATCAATTCTTTGTTCTTGCATGGTGCTGTGAGTTAGTATTATTAAAAGACTCACATAATGAAGTTCATAAATGCTTCAAGAATATGAGTTGGATGTATTATTCATAAAAATGGATGCTTATTTTGGGGAATTACTAATTTGCTGTTCTCTCTAATTCCACATAAATTTATTTAACTGACTTACCATAATACACTTACTTATTCTATTACCTATTTGCTTCAAAGAATAAGGCAACACATATTCTTGTGTGAAGAACTTATTCTGCACAGATACAAGAAACAATCAACTTAGTGTATGTGTGTGTGTGTGTGTGTGTGTGTGTGTGTAGACACACACACACAGGTAACCCTCATATAACACGGATGTTAGGTTCCATAGAAATGCCATGTTATGCGAGACTTAGATCACATAGAAAAACCAGGGTTAGGTTTCCAAAATTTTTTTTAAAAAATTATATAAATTTTTGAATGAAAATAGGCAGAATCATTGAAAATGTCAACTGTGTTGTGAATGGAGAACCTGTGGAACAAGTAAAACATTTCAGCTATTTAGGCACGATTTTTACCGAAGATGGTAAATTAAATATAGAAATAGACAACAGAATTAGCAAAGCTGGTATGGTGGGAAGTCAATTGAATAAATTCATATGGAATAAGAGAGAAATTAGTCTTAACACTAAATTAGCTGTATACAAGACAGTGTTCAAACCAGTTTTAACTTATGGATCTGAGAGCTGGGTCAGAAGTAAAACACTTGACCAAAGACTAGAGACCACAGATATGAGAGTCCTGAGAAAGATTGTAGGCGTGAACAGATGGCATCAATGGCAGTATCATATTAAAAACGAGGATATTAGGAAAGAACTTGACATTGTCAGCATCCAGGAATGCGTTAGCAGAGCTAATCTCAGGTGGTATGGTCACTTAAACAGAATGGGCAAGGAAAGATTAGCAAAACAAGTGTTCTCTGCCAGGTTGGCAGGAAAACGACCGAGAGGAAGACCAAGATATAGGTGGATTGATACGGTACAAAGTGCTTTAGACGATAGAAATATAAGATCTGATAATATTGGAGTGTTGACAAGTAACAGACTGATTTGGAGGAAAATTGTAGATAGGAAATTAATAATGATGTAATTTTTTTCATGTAGTACTATCATATCCTGTACACCCCTTGAGGGTACATGGCAGGAATTTGATGATGATGACATATCCAACAAAAACAATATTTTTTTTAATTCAGGTACTTCATGTAAGTTAAGAAAACAAATTATGAGACAAATGCATAGTATAAAATTATAAAAATTACAAATTGTACATAGATTTCATTGCACATAATGTATAAATGTTTTAGACACAGTATAATAAAGTGCATATTTTAATCATCATCACTGTCTTCAGAAATAGCATTTCTTTAATGGGAATAAATGCAAACATTTTTGCTCCAGAATGGCTTCAGGCCATATTTTTTTAGCTATCAAGAAGTCAGTAATAAGACTTTGCTTACCACCATGCTGCAATTTTTTATTAACTTCATAATATGGAGCTAAACAAATATCCAATTGTCTTGTGAATTTTCCCAAGCGCTCCATTGAGGGATCATTATCCGTAAAATAACTTCCTAACTTTCTCGCCAAGTCCAATCCTTCTGCTAATTTCTTTAAAATGAATTCTTTAACGGATTCATCAGAACTTTCCCCACCATCTGGTTCAACACCCTCCATTAATTGTACTAGTTCCTCCTCATTTAAATCTGTTTCTCCATCAATTAATTCACTAATTTTGTTTCCAACCATATCGCAAAAGCACTCTCCACCAAAAATGTGTGCGACATTTATTATACGACGTAGCTCGGCATCCACTGGAGGTACGAAATTTTGTTCCAGAATGGCTTCAGGCCATATTTTTTTCCAGCAAGCATTCAGTATAGTGGGTTGTAATTCCTTAATGGATAGAGAAACAATTTTCACACAATTCAATATTGAAAACTCTTTCCATGCTTGAGGCAGTGTCATGTTTGGATTAGATTCCAATTTTTCCAAAATTAATTGGAATGTTCACCAAATATAATATGACTTAAATGTTGATATTATTCCTTGGTCGAGTGGTTGAATAAGTGAAGTAGCATTAGGCAGCAAAAAAGCTATTTTAATATTCAGATGGCTTAAATTTGTTGGGTGGTCTAGTGTGTTATTTTGAAGTCCATATTCTTTTTTTTGTATAACTTTCTACATTGGGTACAAAACACTTGAAAAACCAATTTTCAAACAGCTAGCTGTAACCCATGCCTTTTTGTTGGCCCGCCAATAAACAGGTAAGGTGGACTTGTCAAGCCCTTTCATTGCATGAGGATTTGCAGATCGGTTAATAAACATTGGTTTTGTCATGTAATCACCTGATGCATTACTACAAAATAGTAGAGTAATTCTATCTTTGGAAACTTTGAATCCAGGAGCAGATCTTTCATTTTGTGAAATATAGGTGCGTGTTTGCCCTTTTTTCCAATATAACCCAGATTCATCTGCATTGAACACCTGGTCTGCACTATAACCACCTTCTTCAATAATTTTTAAAAGTTCTGCTGGGTATTTTCCTGGCAACTTCAACGTTGCTGATGCTCCCTGGATTTTAAGATTATACAACGAAAACTGCTTTTTAAAGTTTTCGAACCAACCCTTACCGGCACAAAATCCATGCTGAGAGATTTCTTCTGAAGAATCTTGATCAAGTTCTTTTAAATGTTTATAAACTTTGAGAGCTTTTTGCTTAATAATGTGTCCATCCAAAGGAGTTTTCTTTTGAGTGCAATCTTCTATCCAAATCATTAGAGATTTCTCCATTTTTACCATTAGAATATTGCTCAACACTTTCTCGGATTTTATGTTCATTTTGTTTGATTGTTCAAATTGTTGATTCATTTAAATTAAGAGTTCTTGCAACAACTCCTGGTTTTTTTCCAATTTTCAAGCAATCCAAGATTTTAATTTTTTCTTCGAGAGAGATGAAGTTCCTCTTCAATGTTGGTTTTTTTCCCCTTACGTTGCAGTTTTAATGGCCACTACAATAAAAATAAACTTTTGCATAAAAAAAAAGCGTTACATATGTATGTAACTCACCAGTAAATAAACTGCACAGCTTGAAAATAACACACTTATGATTTTTAATGTGCTTTCCTGGCAGAAAACGAAGAAAAATTTTCAACAATAAACACTTTATACAGTAAACCCTAGATGGCAAACCTATGGCACTCGTGCCAGAGGTGGCAAGTCTGAGAATTTTGCTGGCACGTCATACAGGTGATATCCTCTTATACGAATATAAATTATTTAATTTTTTTTAAATTATTACAATACATACAAGTTGAATTTTGTTTTACACAACAGCGCAGCTATAAAGACGTGCATATGATTGGTGCAGTATTAACAAACGCTCGTGTCACCTAAAGACAAAGGCAACCGACAAGTGTTGAGTTGAAATGCCAATTCTGTTCAATCGAATTCCATAACATCTGAAACTGTCATAACAAAATTTATTATTAGTTTTAACACATTCGCGACAGGGTGTCATTTATCGTTCTGACGGAACTTCTCATTACTGACTCGCTGAACTCACACAAAAGTTTCAACCCTTAGTTGAATTTTATGGCTTGTTTGCGTTTTCAGTGGCAGGCGAACTCACACACTCATTATATGGCATGTTTCAATTCTTGGTAGAATTTTATTTTAAGTTAGCCTTTGTGATCTGTCATAATGACAATGAGAATTTCAAATGCAATAAAACAAACATATTTCATAATTGAAAAATTGGACAATAGTTTTTAGTTAGATACTATGTTTCGGTGCAACATATGGTTTTGCTCGAGTCTATACAGCATAGTTTCTGTGAGAGGGGACATGTGATTCATTAGTTAGTGCCGTTTTTAATTCCAGCTGTCTCTAATTGCACTATTTGTTGAGAATTACACAGACTGCAAAAGCCTCTGTTCGGTGATACAATAAAACTAAATTCAATACTTATAACTACTTGCACGATATGGGCAGATGCAAATTTAACGAAGATAAAATTTGATTTTTAAGTCCCGCGGTGAAAAATATATGAAAAAATAATAATAAATAAAGGGTTACTAGAAATCGTAGACCGCATTGAACAAGGGTTACTACAATTTGTAGACAGCGTTATATCGAAACCACGTTGTATAAGTACCATGTTATATGAAGGTTACCTGTATATAAATATTATTTTTCTAAAATAGTTGTCAAAGATGTTTATGTATTTGTCTCAACATGACACTAACGTATCCATCTGAGTACAGAAGAAATCAATGTCAAGCATCTTTAACCAAGAAATGACAGCAAACTGCAATCTCATCAGCTGCAAGTTACTTGTCAGCCAAACTGCTCATTAATCCACAACTTCTCACAGTGGCTTACACTCAACCCTTTTTCCATGATATATTTGCTTCACTTCTATCAACTGAAGGCAATGTGAAATCAACATTCTATATACAAGTAGAGCAGACCAGTTGCGAAGATACTTCGTATGCAAACTTTGGTTTGCATATGCTTGAGTAAAGGATTAAAACAAGAATATTTCTTGTCATTTATGATATACTTTATAACCAACAGTAAAACTTTTTAAAATGTATGCTGAGTTGGAACACAATAAACTTGCATATTAGACTTGCATTATTTCTGCAGGAATTCCATTTAGGATTAGTCTCAATACAAGTTTAATATATTAGACTTGAAAATCATATAGCTAATTAATAAACTAACATTTTGAAGTTCACATTTTAATTTGGCATTTTATTAGGATGTCTATTGGATATTTTATCCTCAAAGTTATCTTCCTTGCTTGAGTGTTTTTAGGAATATATCATAGCAACTAAGGTTATGAGATTAGCATATTCACCTTAAGTCCCCTCCCTGAGTTTATTGAGAGGAAAAAATTCTGCACTTCTAAGAAGCTAACCTTCAGTTGAAAAATCCTTATAAAATGTTCCTTGCATCCAAAATGAGTTTTAAATTCAGATCTTTCCACTTGAAAGACAATTTCTTCCAAGTGTAATTCCTCCTATAGACGTCTCAATTCTCAATATTAATTTGGAATTTAAAAATACATAGTAAACTATATATTGCTTTGCAAAAAGTTCTGTTTGCATTATATTTTTAACACTTTGGACTCTCTGGCATCCATTACAAGTAAGGTCTCAGAGGACAACTTGTTCAAGATCTACAAAACTAAGGCATAAAGGTCACTTATTTCCTATAAATTTTCAGCTAAAACTGAAATTAAACAGCTAATCTGATACTTACAGGGCAAAATTTACCTTCCTTTATGTGAGTTAGCTGTTAGTATCTAAATGAGCTCCCATAAAGCAGTGAGAAAGAACATTACCTGAGTATCCAAGGCTACTTTTCTGACACAAAAAAAAACAATAATAAAGCAAAGGGAAGGGGGAAAATTAGAAGAAATAAAATTTAGTACCTGCAGAACTGCTACCCCTACAGCTACACCTGCTACGGGTACCAGGTTAGCCTCTATCCATTCTTCCCCTGCCCTCAGGCAGCCTTTCTCATAGATCACTGAAGACTTGTCCCCAGCCTGACAGAAAAGAGAGAGAGAGAGAGGGAGAGACAGAAATGACTTCCACCTGTTAGTTAATTATTTAGTATATCAATTAAAGCTGCTTAGCATTAAGCTGAAATATGCATAATGTTTTGACAGTAAAATAATTTAAACACTTTTTGTATAATTAAAGAATGAAATTTAATGTATATTTTTAATTTCAAAATTATCATATTTTTTTAAATGCCAAGAAACTTTACATAATCTCTATATTTCTTGAACAATTTACAATATAGTACATTGAGTTACATGACCTCTCAATTTCAGGGGGAGATAGGATCATCTGCTTGGAATAAATGGATGTTAGGTAAGCATTTAAAGTTCAGATAACTGATAAAACTGTTATGTGGTGCAATTACATAAAGCATCATAGCAATTATTTTCAGATTTTGGAGGTAAGATGGCATGTAATTCAATGTAATAATAATAATAAAATTCCACTATTATAGAGAATAGAAACTTATATAAACAGTTATGAAAATAATCTGAATTTAAAACCATTTATCAATTTTTTTTCTTCTTCTCACAAAGTCTATATTAATATAGATGGCAAAAACTCTGCAGTAGAATCAGTTTCAA